>NC_133005.1:37812500-38438750 GCF_048564905.1 Vicugna pacos | reverse complement strand
TAGAAAAACTCAGCAGAGTATATAAGTTAACAAATTGAGTATATAACTTAACAAATTATGTATGTTTTCCTGTTAGCAAGTGTATCAGTTAGCTTTTGATACAATGATGCTGTGTAACAACTACCGCAAAACCTCAGTGTCGTATTGTAAAAGCATTTATTGCTCACATACTTCAGGTCAACGAAGGTGGGATTGACTTTCCATTGATCTTGGCTGGGCTTAATCACATGTGTGGCAAAGGCTGGGTGTCCACTGGCTGACCTTGGCCAGGGACCTGCTGGCTATGGGTTAGCTCGCCATCCCCTTGCCTTGGCTGGGGCAGTCTGGCTCTGCTCCACGTGTCTCATCACCTCCCTCTGGGAATCCATGAACTATTCCAGTTCTTCTCATGACAATGACAGACCTCTGCACAGCAAACAAACAAGCATGCCCCAGTGTGTAAGCTCATTTCAAGCCTCTGCTTGCGTCCCATTGGCTAAAGCAAGTTATATGGTTGGGCCTGGTGTCAAGGGATGGGGCTGAGCTCGCCCACATGGAGAGTCATCACAAGGTCACGTGGCAAAGGCCATTTTTGCAAGCAACCTCAGCTCACCCCACCATCAACCACATCTCTCTGACATGCAGAGACATTCATGCCCTCCCAGGACCCCTACAAGTCACACCCAATCATAGGCTCAGGCTTAAAGACCAAGACATCGTCTCTCCATCAGGTAGGCGTATAGCTTCTCCTGACGTAGAGCCCTTTGACGTAAAAAGGCATGCTGTCTGTCCGCACGCTCCCAGTGTGCAGTGGTGAGACCGAGCTGGGATAATAATCCTGCTGTTTCAACAGGGAGGGACAGGAGGCACCTGGTAGTCACTGGTCCACAGATTTCTGAAATCCTTCTGGGCAAATATTTCTAGGTCCCCTGACTCTGGGGACCGGGACTGTTTCTTCATTAGGCCTTGGCTGAGTCTCTGGGGTTTTGACTGTCCCTGGAGCATCCTTTCATCACCTTCCTAAACCACTTCTGAAAAGGAGTGGAAACTGTACCTCTGAGAGACTTTCTCAGTCTACTACCTGCCTACCGAAAGTTGGGATCTTTAATTTTATTTTAGTCTAAGCTGGTGACAGTTTCACTGGTGGAGCTGTCTTTAAAACTGTGTGAGTTTCCTGTGTATCTGGGTGCCAGAAGCCACACCCATAATTATTTTGGAGACTTGTCTTTTCTTTAAACCCCACTATAGGCACTTTTGGCATTTAGCCTTTTGTAGGTTGAATCCTATGAGACTTTTAGGACTCCTTGTCTAGCTGCGAGAACTTCCTTGGCACCAACTTTATTCTTTTGGCGATTTTAACAAAGAACCTCACTTTTGCGAGCCTCATCGCCCATCTGTTCTTCCCTCTGAGATCGGTTCCTTGGATGTGATCTTCGTCCCCAGGCTTTTGTCTTACTTTGAAAATCTTTTGCTGGTTGGAGATGAGAAACTTCATCTAACCCAGCACATCTTTGATCTCCTATATTCTCTCTAAATTCCATTTTGAAAACGGCTGGTTCTTTTTGAGTTTCTCTCCTTCTTAAGGTACCTTATCATAGGCGGCTTGAAAGACACTTTCACCCTTCTGCCTAGAATTCATTTCTTTACTCAAGTCCAAAATTCAGTGGGCATATTTTCTATCTTCTCAGTTACCACAGGTGACAGTTTTACCAAATGTTCGCCATTAAATAATGTGCACTGCCACTTTTCCAGCCTCTGCCTGCCGCCAATCCCAAAGCCAACACTGCATCTTTTAGTTTTCTGTTATGGCAGCCCTCTGTTTCTAGATGCAATATCTGTATCAGTTACCTGTTGTCACAGTAATGCAGTGTAACAAATACCCCAAAAATCCTCAGTGGATGCAGCAACATGCCTTCTCTGTTCACACCTGGGGATCAGCTGGGTGACACCTGGGCAGAACTGATGATCTCCACTGGGCTCACTTACAAACCCGAGAATCTGCGGGCTGTGGGCTGGCCGGCCACTGGACTTGGCAGCAGTAATCCAGCTCTGTTCCACATCTGTCATCCGCCTCCTGGGATTGGAGGGCCAGAACAGGCTTGACCTTCTCGTGGCGGTGCGTGACACAGGGCCAGCGAGCAAACCCCAATTCGCAAGCCCATTTCGAGCCATTGCTTGTAGTGAGTCTAGTTAACATACCATCGGCGAAATCCAGTGACACGGTCCTGTCTGTTTTCGGGGGTCATGGCAGGTCATCCTGCCCCTGTCAAGAGAGCATGTATAATTACATACGTGGCAGAGGCCATGGCTACAGGGAGGGATCGGAGGTGGGGAGGTTTGGGGACATTAATCTCCTACAGCAGGTTAAGACATTGACATAACTGATACCTGTCTGACTTTTTTGAGAAATCTCCCCAGCCTAAGTTAGAGGCACTGAAGGATTTATTAGGGAAGTGATTCGGAATCATTTTGATTTATGAGGATAAACTTACCATTTATAGTAGCACCTTTAAGTTGATCTAGAAAGGCTGTTTTCTCTAAAAATGTAAATGTGTGCCATTTATGACGTGTCTCCATGGAATGTTCATTTCCCTCTTATAAATCTGTGGCACTTAATAAAATTTCACAAATTGTGAAATTAATAGGATTTTGTTTTTACCCTTCCATCGCTTTGTTCAACTGCAGTGTCTTACTAGCAACTTAAACTTAAGAAAGATCTGTCAGCTTAAATATGCCAGTTGCTTGCTCATTGGGCAACATGAAGTCCCCACCAGGTACCAGACACTGTGGGGATCAGGCGGTGGGTAGGGATGAGCATGGTCATTAGCTTTGGAGAGCTTACAGTCTAGTGGGAGTGCTGCTGACCAGTCTGCCTCATTGAAGACACAAATCCGTGATTAAAAGGAAGAAGCAGAAGAAGATGAGAAGGAGGCCGATGAAGAGATGTAAGCCCTTTGCTTTCATGTCAGAAAGCAACTCAGCTGCAAGATTTGGTTATCTGGTTGTTCTGCGTTTGACCTCTGCTGACTGCTTTGAAAAAGAAAAACAAAAGACAAACAGATCACCAACTTGGGCAGTGATGGAACTGGAAGACCTAGTAGAACATTCTGGAGCAGACACTCTTCCTCTGAGTCCACAGGCACCTCCACCCAGGGGTCCATGAGTAGAATTTAGGAGGTTTGTAAACTTGGATGAGGAAAAGAAATTACATCTTCATTTTCACTAACCTTCCTGAAATGTGATGTGTCCTTCAATTATGAAAATAGGCGTCCCATCTGATAACAGGGCGTGTGAACTTGTCGCCAGTAGAAGTCGCAGCTCTCTTTACAGCAAGTGATCGATCAGAATATCGTTTACTCTCTCCTCTATTTAGAAATTATCGCAGTCACTCGACCCGCCGCTGGAGCTTGTTACTTAATGCATTAAAAAGCACACACATTGCCATATCACGATTTTTTTCTTTTAATTTTTAAAGTAATTTTCAATACAATTAGTTGCATTTGTATTCCTATTGATTTTTATTTTGGTTTACTTTCTGCATTTAAACATTATCCTGAGAAAGGGTCCATGGATTTCACTAAACTGCCAAAAAGGGGTCCGTGGCATAAAAAAAGGTTAAGAACAACATTCTAAGGCAGAAGTCAACAAGCTTTCTGTAAAGAGCCAGATAGTAGACACTTGAGGCTTGGCAGGCCATTCAGTGCCCGTCACGATTGCTCACCTCTACTGATATAGCCTGAACGCAACCATCAACAACACAGAAATGGACGTGGCTGTGTTACAATAAAACTTTATTTACAAAAACAGGCTGTAGCTGGATTTGGCCGACAGTCTATATAGCTTACGGTTCCTTGTTCTAGAGTTTTGTGTGAATGATCTCGGGGCATTGAGTCATACAAAGCATCGTTTAGTTTGGGGCTTCTCCATCTCCTAGAAGCTTGTTTAATTTGCTCCCTGCATCTTTAATTGCATTTATTAAACAGCTCATTGTGATGTTATAGGTCTTATACCAAAAAGCCGGGAACACCATCCCACTCTTTTGAGCGTATGGCCTAAGAAAGCAAACATCGCTTGTAGGTACAGGTGCTCACCTAGCATCTGAGAATAACCAGCTTTGGAATCAGTCTCGGTTCGAATCCAAGCTCTGGCGTGTCCTCCTGGGTGGCCGTGAACCAGTCATGTAGCCCCTCTAGACCTCAGTCTCCTCCTTTGTACAATAGTGTTGAGAATAATATTGATAACAGTACCCACCTCATGGGACAGTCAGGATCATCAGATGAGACCATTCCTGTGGAGCGCTCAGCAGGGCGCCTGCCATCCCAGAAGAGACGGAAGAATCTTAGCGGCTGTTGTTTTTGCTTGCTTAAACACTGTTGCCACAGGCGGGGTCACCAATTTGCTTGAATTATCAGTGCCGTAGACGATTTGGACTTGGCATTCACTGAGGAAAATAAATTTGGAATATCATGTCCTTTCAGATGTTTGCAATTTCGCTTTTTCTGTTCATCTTTCACTGAACATGAATTTAAAAAAAAAAGGAAAGAAATCAAGCAGCTGGATTTTGTAACTTCACAAGTAAAGAACGCAGCTGGCAATGTGGGATAAATAAATTGTGCGCAATAAACACGTCTTTATTAATAAAAATCTGCATGAAGTATAAGCTGGGCGTTTCAATCACTATAAAAAGAACACGCTGACGAGTGAGCCGGGAGCTGACTAACTTGAAAATGTGCCCTTGAATCTGTTACAACATGTAACTCAATCAAAATCAACGGATTATGCAAAAATATACAACTGAACGGTTCACTAGCAGAGTGGGCACGTTAACTGTAGGAACAATAGCTTGACTGTTTTGCAGAATATGCTAGGTGTATATTCGCAGATCTTATTTTATGGGGGAGTTATTAAATAGCTTGATTTTCAGTCTCCGTCTTTCTCCTGGGAGACATCATTGTGGTCGTGCACCCAAGCCTGTGGTGGTGGTTTAGGTTTGGGAAAAGGAGAGAAGCCCCCCCACCCCACCCCTCTTTTTTTTTCTCCCAGGGGCTGCTAGGAGCTGCAGTTAGAAGGTCTGCGCCCGCCTGCCTTGGTATAAAGCGATTTTCTGGTGTGTGCTTCGGGGGGATCCGCTGTGGTTGTTGCCTGCCTGTTCTTATCGAAACTCACCTTGTGTTGACAGGGGACGCCCCCTTCCAGTGCTGGCTCTGTAGCGCCAAGTTCAAAATCAGCTCGGACTTGAAAAGGCACATGCGCGTGCACTCGGGGGAGAAGCCTTTCAAGTGCGAGTTCTGCAACGTCCGCTGCACCATGAAGGGGAACCTCAAGTCGCACATCCGCATCAAGCACAGCGGCAACAGCTTCAAGTGTCCGCACTGCGACTTCCTGGGGGACAGCAAGGCCGCCCTGCGCAAGCACAGCCGGGCGCACCAGTCCGAGCACCCGGAGAAGTGCTCCGAGTGCAGCTACTCCTGCTCCAGCAAGGCCGCCCTGCGCATCCACGAGCGCATCCACTGCGCAGACCGCCCCTTCAAGTGCAGTTACTGCAGCTTCGACACCAAGCAGCCCAGCAACCTGAGCAAGCACGTGAAGAAGTTCCACGGGGACGTGGTCAGGACCGAGGCCCTGGAGAGGAAGGACGCGGGCCGGCAGAGCAGCCGGCAGGTGGCCAGGCTGGACGCCAAGAAGACTTTCCACTGTGACAGGTGCGATGCCTCGTTCATGCGCGAAGACTCGCTCCGCAGCCACAAGCGGCAGCACAGTGAGTACAGCGAGAATAAGAACTCGGATGTGACCGTCCTGCAGTTCCAGATCGACCCCGGCAAGCAGCCCGCCGCGCCCCTCACCGTGGGGCACCTCCAGGTGCCCCTCCAGCCCAGCCAAGTGCCCCAGTTCAGCGAGGGCAGGGTCAAAATCATCGTCGGGCACCAAGTGCCCCAGGCAAACACCATCGTCCAGGCTGCGGCCACCGCCGTGAACATCGTGCAGCCGGCGCTGGTGGCCCAGAACCCAGAGGAACTGCAGGGGAACAGCCGGCTGCAGATCTTACGCCAGGTCAATCTGATCGCCCCGCCTCCGTCCTCGGGGTGTCCGAGCGAGGCGGCCGCGACGATGCCCCAGCCGGCTGTCCTGCTGACCACTCACGACCAGACGGACGGAGCCACTTTGCACCAGACTCTCATCCCCACGGCCCCGGGCGGCCCCCAGGAAGGCTCCGGCAACCAGACTTTCATCACCAGTTCGGGCATCACGTGCACTGACTTTGAAGGCCTGAACGCGCTGATTCAGGAGGGCACCGCTGAGGTGACCGTGGTCAGCGACGGAGGCCAGAGCATCGCCGTGCCCACCACGGCTCCGCCCATATTCTCCACCTCCCAGCAAGAGCTCCCCAAGCAGACTTACTCCATCATCCAGGGAGGCGCCCACCCAGCTTTGCTCTGTCCAGCAGATTCCATACCAGACTAGTGCCCATAAAACGAAAGAAAGGGGGAAGAAAAGGATGACCCCAAAAACGTCAGAAGTAGAATTCTGTAAGAGGTTTGCCCTCAACGTTTTGAAAGATCGTTGTGAAAACACCCCACCTCTGTAATAAATTGTAATTTTATACTGCTTACTATAATTTTTTAACACTGTGGTAATTTCCGGACCACTTCTGAATCGCCGTGTTGCAACTGTTGTAGAATCTTAAACGCTACCAGGATGATTCCAATTATGGGTTGGAATTAAATGAATTGAGTAGTGAATACACTTATTTGCTTCCAGCTTGATTTCCCAACTCTAATAAAGAGTTTTTCCATCTCATTAAATTTGTGTAGTAGATGGTACTTTCCAGCCTCTGAAAATACCCCCCAGTGTTTGGGATAATAGTGTTTTTAACACATGGATACAAATCTATTGGCGTGAAGGACCATTTTCTACACAATGTTACACGGATATTTGACCCCCCCCAAAAAAAAGGTTAGTGCAAGTGAGAAAAAAAGGAATGGTTTCCTAATAAATTGATACATGGTTAAACTATACTGAATGTTAATGATTCTTTAGAGTAATGGTGTGATTTAGGTTATTGGGATGTGAATTATATAATTAAAGAGAACTTGAAGAAGCAAAGGTTTTTAGTCCTCTCTCATAAACAGTCTTACCTTTTTCACAGTCAAATCAAATATGCGTGATTCCTAAAGTGACCCAACTGTTTTGATTTTGAAACTTCAGGCTGACAAACCTGACATTTCTGTTTAGATGCAAATAGAATGCAAGATCCTATTAACCTTTAGGACCGTTTTCTTGGATACTGTTGTTTTAGATGTTAATATATGTGCAGTCCCAGGGACCAGACAAATGGGATTGGAAAAGTACCTAGTTTCTTTCAAAGCATAGGCTGTGTTGCCGTGACGGAAATTAACATTTTTTGTTTTGAATTGAAATACCGTGTGATCAGTAGGTGGCGCCAGAGAGTGAGCTAGAATTATTCACACTTCTCTAAGGACCTGAACTAGGGCCGTAATCTCTGATTTCCAGCCTCTAGCGTGATCTGCAATTCATGATGGGCTCTTAATAAATACGGAATGAATGAAACATTCTCCCACAGAGCGACAGCAGGGATTGGTGAGGAGGGGAGGTTACTTTGTGACAAAAGCACATTTAAAATGTTGGGAGAATGCTTAGATGCATTTTTGCCAGAGTTGTCACCACTTTTACTTCCCTACACATAAACATTAAAATTCTCACGCAGGTAAGCTCACTTGTATATAAAGATTTTGGGGTTTTTTTGTTTTCCTTTTTTCTTTTGGTAATAACAAACTAAGGAAATAGGCAAAATGGTGATGCTGGAAACCTTGAGGGTTGCCTGTTGGAAATAGAAAATCAGCTTCCCTTAAGAAATATATAACAGGGCTCAGGCTGAATTTTGTCACCTTTCTTCCTTTGATCCCTAATGTTTGAACACAGTTCTGATCATTCGCACGTCTTCTTTGTCAGGATTTCTTTATTTTCCTATCACCAATGGTCATAATGCGTCATTAACTGTGGTTTGGTAAGAAATCAGAAAAGCTTGCAGCTTTTCTTTTTGTTAGTATTTTAGTTATTTCATCAATTTAGAATTATTGCTTGCCACTCTTTAGGAAACTATTTAGCTACTGAATTTTAGCTAGGAAACTTCTATTGTCAGGAACCTGCACTCTACATCTCACCCCCCTCCAAAGTGCCCCTTGTTTCAACATTTAAAGGATTTTTTTTCCTGATTATAAATGTAATGTGTATTCAAGATAGAAAATATGGAAACCATGTTACAAATCTTCCTTGATGTACCAGTGGGTTACATCTGATAAACCCATTGTAAATTGAAAATACCATTAAGTCAAAAATGCATTTCATACACCTAACCTTCAAAGCATCATAGCTTAACCTCGCCTACCTTATAAATGCTCAGAACACTTAACATTAGCCTACAGTTGGGCAAAGTCATCTCACAGAAAGTCTATTTTATAATACAGCATTGAGTATCTCATGCAGTTTTCTGAATTCTGTACTGAAAGTGAAAAGCGGGTGGATTGTAGGGGTACAGAATGCTTGTAACTGTAGCAGTGTTTCACCCTCGTGATCCGTCAGGAGGGAGGGTCAGACTGCAGATTGCTAGCCCAGGAAGAGACCAAAATCCACAGTATGGTTCCGTTGGATGTGTATCACTTTTGTACCGCTGTAAAGTCAAAAAACCATAAATTGAGCCATCGTAAGTCAGAGACTACCTATCTGTATGTTATTAAGAAAACTTCAGAGTCCTTAATCATTTCACTACCCAGATGTAAAAACTGACCATTTTGATGGACTTCCTTCTGAGCTGCTTTTTTCTATGCTTGTGTGTTTTCTACTCCAGTTACAGAACTGGGGTTGAACTGAGTGTACTATTTTTGTATGCTGTATTTCTCTTTGTATCTTTTTATCTCCACCCAGATGCTGCCCTCCATGTATGCATACAATACACATACATGCATTTTTGGATTTTTTTAACAAACTACAACAGTAAAACTTGTTCCTTGCAATAATATATATATATAATTGTACAAAATATATATATATTTATATATATATATAATTGTACAAAATATATATATATTTATATATATATATATATATATATATATATATAATTGTACAAAAACTAAGCCAGATATTTCCAGCCTATCCTCACCCCACCCAAAGTAAGATCTCCTTGTTCATACCAAAAGATAGACCCAAAAGATAACCTGGAAAAGGTTTTTTCCTATTATTATACTAATTGTATCATACTATGTACATTTCTCTCTACCTTGCTCTTATTATTTCATTTAACAGTACTGTGTGTCTGCCTAACTTTTTTCAAGTGAAAGCCAGAGTATGACTATACCATGCTTTATTCAACCATCTCTGTATTCATGGATATTTCCATTGTGTTTGTTTTTGTTTGCCATCACAAACTGCCACAGTAAACATCCCACATAATTCCTCCCATTCAGTTACGCTTTTTTTTTTCCCCTTTCCATAGGTTTGATTCCCAAAGTCAATTTCAGTGAGTTTCCGTAATTTGTACTTGCATAGATTCAGAGGACTTTTTCAGAAGGATTATCTCGTCTGTGGTGCGGGGTCCAACCGTCACCAATCCTGGGTGCTGTCCGTCTTCTGAAGTTTTGTCAATGTGATGCGTGAAAATGGTGATCTGGTCTTTGTGCGTTTCCCCAGCTGGTGTTGGGATTTGCATCTGCGTGACATCTCTGCCTAGAATTGTTGATTTTTTTTTTCTGTGAACTTGAAACTCATACTCATTTTTCTCCTTGGGTTCCTGGGCACCTGGGGTACGAACCCCATGTCTGTCACATAGTGCTGAGTCTTCTCCTCTCTTATCTTTTGTCTTTTGACTTTCCTCATGGTGCTGCTTCCATATAAAAAAACCATCTTTTTATGTAGTCAGATTCTTCCAGTGCTTTACTTGTGGCTCCTGTATTTTCTAAGAAAGTCCTTCCTTCTCTTGAGGGTTTTTTCTCTAATATTTTCATTGTTATTTTCAGTGTTTGTTTTCAGTTATCACCTTACTGCAGCCGTAATTCATATTTATATATATGTGTGATATAGGAGTTTGGCTGCCCACATATACCATATACTGGTTAAGCAAAATATTATTTCCCTTGGAACTGAAATCTTAATTTCACCTCTAGATGAAGTTCCCAAGTATACTTAAATCTATTTCTGGAGTCTTTCTTTTGTCCCACTGATCTTTATATCTTCTCCGGTTTGCCAATATCACATATTTGATCATATTAGCATTAAGGTAAGCCTTAAGATCTTTTAGACTTTTAGGGCCTTTCTGTAGCTATTCTTTTCCAAAATTTCCCTAGCAATTCTTAGATACTCGTATTTCCAAATCAACTCTCATTTTGTCTAGTACCTCTCTCCCCTCCTCCCAAAAAAGAAAATCTTTTTGGATTTTGGTTAGAATTGCATCAATATAATTACATGAACTTATGAAAAGAATGACTTTTTAAAAAATGTTCAATCTTCCACCCAAAAACTTCCATTTAAAGCCTGTTACAAACGTCATTCAATAAAATTACATAGTTCCCTTCATATATAGTCTATTCTTATTTAATAAAGCCTGTATTTTCTTGTTATTCTAAATCCTACTATAATTGTAAATAGGATTTTTTTCATGTTAAAATAATTGTTGCAAACATAAAGAATAGCTATGATTGGTATTTCTGTCTGTATTGCACTGCCTTAGGAAAAAACCTTATTGACAGTATTTATTAGATACCCTTGGTCTCTGATAAATATGACTTATGATGGTTATGATATAGTCACTTCATTCCTAGGTTGTCTTATCTCTTCCCTTGCAGCATTTCTTCTACTTATTTTGTTTTCATGTCCTATCACATTAGTCAAAACCTCCCAGCAATGTTGATACAGCTGGAATCTCTAGTGCATCTCTACGTTTAACTTGAATGGCTTTAGAATTTCCCAATTTAATATAATATACGTTGTTCTTTTGGGTACAGATTTTGGGTGCTGTATACTTAAGTACTCTACTTCATTTTCATTTTCATATACTCTACTTCAATTTTCACTCAAGAGTTTTTATCAAGATAGATTTATCAAGGTAGATTGCTGCTTATTGTCAAATATCTCTTCAATACCTTTTGACATAGGTATTTGGGGCTTGTACTTAAATACGTTGACACGTGAATTAGTGTAGGACATAGCCTGGTATTGAATCCCCTCATATTCCTGAAGCAAACTCTTGGTCATGTTGGATGATTCTTCTAATACATTCATTTACTAATATTTCACTTGAAATTTTTACAACTCTGTGTGTTAAGTGCAGTTGAGCACTGGTTTTCTTCTTTGCGCTCTGACTTTGCTTTTTTGTCTTAGGTTGTTGCTCTGAAAATAAATTGAGGCTCTTTCCTTCTTTTTCAGGGACCAGCAATAGTTTGCTGTTTCAAGAAGTATCTATTTTCTGGGCTGATAGCCTTTTTCATTTTTTCCAATTTTTTTCTGTAATTAACAGTCTATTTGGCTTTTATGTCTCAACCTAATGAATTTTGGTATTTTGTATTTTGCAAAAGAAAAAATCATTCATTTTGCTGTAAATTTTCAAATCTGTAGACGTGTAATTCCACTTAACTTTTCTCCTAGAATTATTTTAGAATCTTTGGCATTTTTTTTTCTGGTCTAACAACTTTCTTATTACCATTTTCTTTATTTTTTTTTTATTGTTTGTGGGTTTTGGGGTGGGTTTTTTTTTGGATTTTCCATTGTCTCCTTAGGTAGTTTGCCAAGAGTTTATCTGTTCTGTCATTTATGTAAAAGTAAAACGTTTTCTTTCATTTTTTCTTCTTTCTCTACTCCGCCTCCATTTTATTTATTTCAGCATTCATTTTTTAACTTCATTAATTCTCTCCCCTGCTTTTCTTTCCATTTATTTGTTAGTCTAATTTCCTGCATTAAGTTTGCTTATTTTCAGCCTTTAGTAATGAAAGCATTGAAAGCTGTATATTTTCTGGTATGACTTCATCTGTGTTAAAAGATCAGTTTTTCAAAGTTAAACTCATGACTGTCACAAACTATCAAAGGAACATGTGTTAGCAATTTTATGTAAGTCATCAGTTGATAAGGCGATCAGCAGGACGTCACAACAGGATCGAAGCAGAATTCAGTGAATCAGTACTCACACAGGCAATCAAGAATGCTGAAGTGAATTTACAGACAGATGCAAAACTGGTCACTGTCTACAGGACAACCAACAGTTGCATTCCACCCACAAAGTCTGTTTACATTCCTTTACGTTTTTCTGCATTATTACATGTTTCTATAACACACGAAGTTGTAAAATACCTCAGATCTCTCACTGAAAGGCACTAACCTCTCCAGAATTAGATAACCCAGAGCTGGGATCTGACAGGACCTCCAGTCATCTTTTTTGCCTCTTTCAAATTCTTGCAGAAATTTTCATGACATTCGTATTTCTATAGATTTTTATATGAAGTGTCCTTCTTTCATAAATTTCTAGGTACTTTGTTATTTCAGTTTTAGGGTTGGTTGGTTTGGTGAGTCAGGGGGATAACATCCAAGGGTTCTATAAAGGTTTGTGAAACTATATTTTAGGTTTTGATTTCTGATATTAATGAGTTTTGATCTGAAGATACGGCCTGTGAGACATGTGCTCTGTGTAATTTATTAGTTTCCTTTGTGGTCACGTACATGACCAGTTTTGCAGGTGTTTGGTGGTCTGTGAGTCAAGGACGTTGACGTTGTTATTCAGATTATCTAAACCCCTCTTAGTTTTTGTCTATTTGATAAACTTTGAAAGAAGTATTTTTAAACTTTTCGCTATGGCTGTGTTTTTTTAATCAAGCTTTCTCTGTATTACTGGGGTGTTTTATTTTATTATATTTTGCTGTATGTTGTTTGATGCATATAAGTATGTGACTATTATATGTTCTTTGTCAATTTTACATTTTGTCCTTCAGTCTATGCCTGATCTTTCCATTTAATCGCTTTTGGCCTTAAGTTCCACTTTATTTCATAGCAATATTCGAAGTCTTCTAAGTCTTCTTTTTTATTATTACATTTGCCTGGTTTATCTGTGCCCACTCTGTTGTTTAATACGTTTCTTTATCAGCTCCTCTTTATCTTCTGTAGGAAAATTCAAAACGTTTGCATTTATAGAGGGACATACACTCAGTATGACTCCTTTCTTATTTAATAGTTACTATTTATAAAGCTTTGTGATTTTCTCCTTTTTCCTTTCTAACTTTCCACGTGGCTCTTGAAAGTTCTTATGTATGTCTCTATTCTTTCTAAACTTTAGCAATTATCTTTAAATTAATTCCTCTAGCGCTAAATCAAATATCAGTATTAACCAGGCCCCAGTCTTCCATTAAAGAGTCTCCTGCTCCTAAGAGGAGGCCGTTGGACTCTTTCTACAACCCCCTCTCTCCGCATGCTGAGCTTTGCTGAGGTGGCTTGCAAGTTCATTTCCAGGCTTTCGTTGAGTGTCCTACAGTGTGTCTCTTACATTATAATTCCCAAATTGCCACCATCCATTTTGATTTAACCAAAAATTATAACATTCATTTTCCAGCATAGTTCCTTATGCTCTTTTCCCTCTATTTCATGTCTTCACTCTGATTTTATCCTTATTCCATTAATTTCTTACATATATTTCTCAGAAAGGGCACATAGATTGGTATTTCTTCTATCCTAGCAGACGAATGATACCTTTGGACAGAGGATTGTTTTCTCTTCAGTAATCTTTAAGTCCTGTTCTCGTGGAGATGGAAAGTTTGATACGGATTTGATCCAGTTCTCAGATGCCCTAGCTCCAGTGACCAGCAACATGGGGACAAAATGGCAGTGTTGCCAGGAAAAAAAACATAAATATGTGATACATTTTGATAAATAATTAAAATAAGCAAAAATGTGCCAGCAATGAATATATCTTAATGAAGCAGGCCTAGTTTTTAATCAGCTTATATATCTGTGACGATTATGACCTAAAAAAAAATGTTTTACACACTGCTAGAATGAGATACAGGTCACTTTTCAGTTAGAGTCCCAATTTTCTTTTATATTGATGCGATCTCTGCGAAGTCTCATTCACATAAATAAGGATACGGAAATAGAAAGTGTATTGTTACAGCAATGCTTCTCAATTGGTGTAATTCCTTCTGAGTTAAATACCAGAAAATCATACAAGGATCAACCATAATTAATTGGGTCCATTGTGTTAAAAGCAAAGAACTGAACCACCTGGAGTTTCTTTCCCAGTCGCGGGGCACTTACTTTCTCAGCACGGGCACCCTGAGTCACCTTCTGGGTGTATTCTTAGATGACCAGTTTTAGGGAGAAGTACACGTTAAAGCTGAGGACCTGAGAGTTGATGTCCTTAATCACGCCCATACACGTCTTGAGAAACCTTTGTATATTCTCAAAACACAAGAACCCCAATGGAAGGCCCTCGCCCCACAGCAGCAGCGCTCAGCAGACTTCTGTAAAGGAGCAGGCGGGAGACACTGTCAGCCCTGTGGGCCACGTGGTCTTCGCCGCGCCTCTCGCGCTCTGCTGTTGTAGCGTGAAAGTAGCCAGAGACAGTAGTGAAGGAGTGGGCACAGCTGTGTTCCGATCAAACCTTATGGATGGACGTTGACATCTGAACTTCATTTCAAGTGCCACAAACTATGATTTTTCTTTTGTCTAACCATTTAAACAAATGTGAAAACCATTTTTAGCTCATGGACCATACGAAAACGGGTGCATTGGGCCAGAATTTGCCACTCCTTGCCCTGGACCCTACACATGGTAGGCACGTAACTAATATGTATTAAATGAATGGCAAAGATGATTTTCAGTGATTAAAAAGCTAACATATGTTGACTCAGGGTCAGTAAGGCACTACCTAATAATCTCATGGAATGCTCCCAACAGCCCGTGAGGGAGGCACTATTATGACCCACACTGTGCAGGAAAAGATATCTCCCAACTCGGCCTGGTTGGGAATCACCTGGAAAACTTGTTTAAAACGCCTACAGCCACAGCACAGCTTTGGAAATTCCGATACAGTGCATCTGGGTGGGGGTGCCTGAGAATCTGTATTTTAAATCCAGCATCTCTGGTCTGGGACTTGTACATCCTCAGGAAACGCATCTCTCCACACACAAAGCACATTTACCTTTTTTTTTTTTAACACACAAAGATACATTTATTTGTATTTTTATTTGGATTCTTAGGATAGTCAAGATTTTTTGCAAATTGTCAGTAAAATAGTGCTTTTGAGTATTAAACCAGTCTCCCTCTGCTGTTGTTTTTTTTCAAAATGCTAGCTATAAAATTTTAAAATAATCAGTTGGTCATTATGTTTTTAATGCTGATTTTGTGGTTCTTATGCAGCAATGATAGTCATTTAGCTTGGGCTGTATTTTTCCGGTATTATCTTTCCCTGAGAGTTACTTCTGTTGAATTTTGAAGGTGGAATTGGGTGATATTTAGTTATTAGGAAAAGGGAGACTATAGGGCGAATGTTCTGAACACCATCAGCTGCTGCGGTTTTGCTAGTTGACTGGTCGATTCATTCCACGCACGAGTGTAGAACTTGTAACGGAGTCCACGGAACCCTGAGGACATGGGATTCTGTGATCCAGCCACTGCCTTACTGTCATGATGCCACTGTTTCTTGTCTTGTCATTTCTTCTACCAAAATTGTGGATCTTGAAGTCTGAGACTGATTCTAGCCTCTCCAACTCCCAGACAGAAGTGCTCAGTAAATGGTCATTGAACTCATTCATCCATTCATTCATTCAGTGTTTCTTGAGCACCTGCTATGTGCTGGCTGCAGTTCTGGAAACTTGGGAGGCATCAAGAGCAAACCGAGAGTGACCCTTGTCCTTGTGGAGTCTGCCTTTATGGTGTGGGGAAACAGACAGTACATGGAGAACGGGATCCACGGCACACAGTCCAGTGTCTCCGCAGGATGTGCGCTGGGGGGTGGGGGGTGGAGTTTGACATGGGGAGAGGGGTTGCAGTTGTACCTAGGGTGGTCGGGGAAGGCCTCCCTGAGGAGTTAGGACTGGAACAAAGACCAGAATGAGGGAAGGAGGGAGCCATGTGGCTATCAAGGAGAGAGTTCCCAGCAGAGGGAGCAGCCAATGCAAAAACCCTAAAACGGAAACCTGCCTGGGGTGTTTGAGGTTGATGTGGCCAGAGAAAGGTGAGCAAGGGAAAGAGGGGCAGGTAGAAAATGGGCTTGGGGGCAGTGTTGTTCTGTATGTTTTTTTGAATTCCACCATATTTTATAATAATTACTAAAACAATAGCAATGGTTGCATTCATTCAGCAAATACTAATTGCCAAAGGGGCATATGACAGTCTGACATGAGGCAGGGAGGGTCCTTGCCCTCTGGGAGCTCACACACTAATAAGGCAGGTGAGCAAATAAACATTTGTCGCAGCACATAAATGCTCTAACAGGGGACACAGCAAGACAACGGGGAACCCACATAACCCAGATTTGGGTGGCCCAGGGGAGGCTGCTCCTGGAAAGTCAAAATGATCATTGAAATCAGAGAACATGGAAGTGGGGGGTGAGCATTCTAAGGTGGACTAGAACACGTGAGGGTCTGAAGGAGAGAGGTTACTTATAATTGGAGCGTTTTTCTAGAAAGGAAAAGGTGCTCCTTGTGGAATATTAGATCCTGGGAGAGTTGTTTACTTCTGGAGAAGCAGCATCACATGTATACGTGTACATAAGATGATCATACAGTTCATCATCCAGCCTGGGACATCAAACTGGGACACCTTTGAGAGTGAGGTGGCACTAGTGATAATTACGCTGGGAGAGCAGGTGCAAGTCAGCTTCTAATACACCCTAACAGATGGGAGGCCCAGCCCAGAAGCTGTCAAGTAATGCCTTGCCCTAGTGGTAGAATACAGCAACACAATGCAGCAAGGCAAAGATCAGACTTTCATATCCGTGGGTCAGTTTTTTCAAGAAAAATAATGCCACATGCCACAGAGCTGATCAGAGTTTGGGTTCTGACCTAATGGTTTAGATATAAATATATTATTACTGTAAGTGTATCAAGTTTATCAATCTGTTTATTCTTTGCTGTGTGATTCTATTCCTGTTTTCAACATCAGGAGCTGTGACAGATTAGATTTTTGTTTCCAACTCGGCACTCTCTCCCTGGTGCAGAATCATACTTATCCATTGGTGTCATGGTGGGTAGGGTGGCTTCCTGGCCCCATTGACTTTGGGCAAAGCCATGTGATTTGTGTTGGCCAGTGGGAAGAGGGGTTTTAAATGTGCTGTACAATTTGGCTCATCCTCTTGCTCTCACGTGACCTGTCATGAGAAGAACATGCCCTGTGTAGCTAAAACCTGAAGGGGAAATGAGCAGACACATGGAGTTGACCTCAACCCAACCCAGCAGAGCCACAGTGACTTACAGGCCCATAAAGAAGACCATAAATATTTGTTATCGAAAGCCACTGAGATTTTGGGGTTGTTTGTTACACAGCAGAAACTAATGCAGGAGACTATTAGTGAAAAAACTCACTTTATGATCACCTACTGAATTGCCATATTCTGTGTTTAGCATTTATTTGAGTGAGTGAAATAATGTTTTCCCTACAATACCACTTTAAAATCACTTTCAGTGCAAGCATGATGAAAAAAGCCCCATCTTGTCTTGCACTTACATCCCAAAGAGAGAAGCTCTTTGGGGATCTATTGTCACTATCTGTGGACCCCAACTGGGCAGAACTGGGGGCCACATCAATGTAGAAGTCATGGCTTTAGACTCAGCCCTTGCACTTAGCAGAGAAGCCAGCTCAGATGTTTCCAGTCTAACAGTGCAAACCTTAGCACCCTTAAGCAGAAAGATGCCCCCCACCACCACCATGGGACCTCTCCTTCCTTCTGAGAGCTGGGTGGGTACCAGTGCTTTGGGGCTGGCCTTTGATTTCATCAGATAGGGAACTTTTTAAAGTAAAAACGTCCCAGCAATTTTTCTTCCTAAAACATTTCATACAGCAAAGTGGGGGGAAAGAAAAAGTTTGGTGAACACCCACATTCTTTCCACAAATATTCTATCATTAACATATTACTCTTTATGCTTTATCATATTTATCTGTCACTGCAGTATTTTTAATTGAAAAAGTAATACATGCAGAGAGTGAAAAAAATTTCAAACATTCCAAGAGGTATACGATGAAAAATTACTCTTTCCACACCGGATTCCCAGCTCCCTTCCCCAAAGGCAATCACGTGCTTACCATATGCTTGTATGTATAGTTTTAGTTTCTTCTTTTTCATTATTTCTTCTTAAAGGTCTTTGCTCAACATACTGTCTTGTACTTTGCCTTCCTTTTCTCACTCAGGGTTCATTCATGAACGTTTATTAAGTACCTACTATGCACCAGACATTTTTTCCGTACACCAGGCATCTTGAACGGGTGGAGCAGTTTGCTCCACCCACTCAGGGCTGAAGATTCAGAAATCATCCCATATCAACTCATGTGAAACTAGCTGATTCTTAAAGGGCCTTTTAAACTGGGGCTTAAGTGCCTCTGAGACTCAGGTGATAACAACAGAGGTATCTGCAGTACAAGATAATAAAAGTTCGCCCCCCAGGCTTGCAGGCGATCAGACACGGGAACCAACGTGTATTCGCTCTGGGAGTTCTTGGTATTTTCTCTGCTGTAAACGAGCTATTCCACATTTGTTTGGTCGTTTGGCTTCTTTTCTCTGTTCTGCACCTCACCCTCTATTCCCTGCGATTTACACACCTCATGGCTGCTCCTTCCGTAGGGTTTTTGCTTCCTCCTGACTTTAGGTAAGGGGAGTTCCTCTCCGCCCTTTCTCTACAGCTTGACCAGGTATTTTTACCACTGTCTTGGTTACATGTGACAGAAGACACATAAAACTACCAGAAGTAAGAAGACTTCCTGGACAGACACTAGGTCGTTTCCAAAATCTAAGAAAGAAACCCCAGGGTCAAGGCTGCTCCAGGGACCCTGAGACCTAAAGCAGGGAGATGCTCGTGTGTAGCCTCTTGTTTCATGATCACGTTCTTCACTGCTGGCCTTTGCTTGGCTTTATTCTTCCCCCTTGCAGGTGGTTTCTTCTGAAAATGGGAGAAAGATATAGTCACAGGCAACTCCAGCTTAACATCATCCCAATTCAGCAAACGCAGAGGGCAGTCCTTCTGTCTCTTTCCTTTGGTGTGTAAATACCCCAGGAGTGGTCAGGGAGCTACACTGGGTTACGTTGAGCCCACCCTGGCCAGAGCTGGACTTTGCACAAGCTATTCCCTCTGCCTGGAACCCTCTTCGCCTCACTTTTCTTTCTGCCTAAGACCTGCTCTTCCTATACATCTGAGGTTATGAATCTGCCTCTTGCAGGAAGCTTTGTCTGACCACTGTGTGAATCTTCATCACACTGTATGGCACTGCCTGTCTCTTTATTTTTCCTCTTGATTGCTCTGTGACTTCCTTAAGCCTTAGTGTTGCATTCCTAGAGGTTAGCATAGCACCTCACAACCAGTTGGAACCCAACTAATGTCTGGTAAACAAACGAAATGGTCATGGGACCAAGCCCTGTTGGAAAATGTCAGAGTCAAGGAGACTGTGTGCTGTAAGATATGAAAACACTAAAAGATCCTGAAATGACAGATGATCTGGGTGATTTCAATGTCACCAGAAAGAGATGAGAAACTCATTTTTCTCAAGAGCAGGTAAGAGAGCTGACCAACCCCGGTGTGCCACACTGTGCCCCGGGTCTAGAAGCTTAGGATTCCTATTCTTGGATAACATTCCTTTACAGTTCAGGAAATTCCAAACCTGGTGGGGTGGGGGTGGACCAGCAGTGAACTGGAGGTTGTTTTCACTGTAAATAGAAGTCCTGATCCACATTGTTGCTTATACAGTACCCTCCTCCTATATTTCATCTCATCATTTCAAATTCTAATCCATGAAGGGGAGGGGCTGGAGTGGAGGAGCAGAAAGGAAAGAGGAGGAATAACTGAGGATTTGTATTGTGGTTATTTCCACTTTCAACTAAGACTGCGCCCTACTGACTTGTTAGCTAGTTTTTTTTCTTTTCATTTTAATTTAAGAAGTTATAGATGCTGATGGGAATAGAAATTAATATAAGGCGGGGAGGGTATAGCTTAGTGATCGAGCACGTGCTTTGCCTGCATGAGGTCCTGGGTTCAATCCCCAGTACCTTCATTAAATAAACAGATAAATAAATAAATCTGATTACCTCCTCCTCAAAACAAACAAATTAACATAGCCACGTTGAAATATAGTTTGGCATTTCCTAGGAAAGTTGAACATAAGCGTATGCTATTCCTCCCACACTGCACTTCTCAAACTTACCATGTGTGCGAATCACCAGGGGGGATCTCGGTAAATGCAGATTCTGGGCGCAGAGGAGCTCACACACATGAGTCAGGAAACCTGTGCAAAAATGTTCACAGCTACATTGCTCTAATTACCAAATTGGAGATCAGCCATTGGCGGTGAAGGTGCAGATGAGGTGTGGTATCGTCACAGGGTGACAATGACTGAACTACAGCTGCCTGCAGCAACGGGTGGAATCTCACAGCCTTAAGAGGCAAGTGAAGGAAAATTAGCCATCCAGGTCAACAAGGGGCAACACTAAGCAACATGTTATTTAGGTGACAAAACTATTTTAAAGTAATTATTACACAAAATTAAAGACTGGAAGAAGGTGGTGGAAGGAAGGAGAAGCTGATGGGTGGAAACAGGCGAAGGGTTTCTTTAGTACTAGGAATGTTCGTTGGTGGTGGTTACCCAGGTATTTTAATTCCTTAAATTGCACATTTATGTTTTATATATTCTTTTTTGATTTTTTTACATAATCTAAACCTTTATTTTTATTTGGAGGGGCGGTAATTAGGTTTATTTATTTATTTGTTTGTTTTAAATGGAGGGGCTAGGAACTGAACCAAGGACCTCGTGCACGCTAAGCACGCACTCTACCACTGAGCTCTACCTTCCCCGCTGTTTTATACATTCTTGTATGTGTGCCAGATTTTATTTAAAATTTTGAAACTTAAAAGATTACAAAAAGGTATACGGCATGATGTCAGTCACTCAAACAACTGCGTCACAAATGCTGCTGTCATGTCCCCAGGGATAACCTGTCGGGCATTTAGGTCGTATCCCAAATGTTTTTGCTACAACAATGGTGTTGCAACATATTTGGACCTGCCCCCTTGTGCACATGTGGAGAAGAAAGGATGGAAATCAGCCCTTGTGGGTCATTGGCAGGGCACATTGAAAGACTGATGGCCGAACTGCCCCCCAAAGTGGCTGCAAACATTCATACTCCCACTGGCAATGCGGTAGAAACCTAATCTCCCTGCACTCTTACGAGCAGTCCGTGTTATCACCATTCCTACATCCTACTGATCTGGTAGGTGAAAGGAAAAAAGAGGAATTTATGGTTAATACTCATTCCTTTATAATTAGTGAGGCTGCAAATGCCTCTTATAGGTTTGTTGCCCAGAATCTGCATTTAACACGATCCCCAGGACACTCTTCTGCACATTAAAGTTTGAGAAGCACTGAAAATAAAACCTGCATTTTAACAAGGTCCCCAGTGATGCCCGCGCACAGTTTGAGACGTGCAGTGAGGGAGGAATGGCTGGATCACAGCATATGCTCACCTTTACCAATGTGTGTGTGTGTTTAATCTTTTCTATTCAGTCAGGATATAAAACAGGACTTCAATGTATTTTTAACTTGCATTTCTTTAATCATAAGTGAGCCTGGACATCTTTTTTCAAATTCTTAGCAGCCACATTCATCTTCTCTGGGAGCCAGCTAGTCACTGAATCTTCTTACTTTTCTTCAAACACACCAGAGCCGATCTCCCGAGAGCCTTTGCAGTTACTGTTTCCTCCCCCTGGAATGCTCCCTCCCTTCTTCCCAGGGCTGCCTGTTACATTCAGGTTTTAGCTCAAACGTCACTTCCAGCCAGACTCAGGTACTGCCCCCAGTACCACTCTTCATCACACCGCTCCATTTCACCTTGATTGCCGCACCCATCGCTATCTGAAATGACCTGTGTGTTCGTTCGTTCATTCATTCATTCAATCATTCCTTCATTCCTTCTCTGACTGCCCTGCCGGATCTTGCTCTGCCTATTCCTCCAGCCCCAGCACCTGGAACAGAGCGAGGCAATAGTCTGGGCTCAGATTATCATCAGATGAACAAAGAAGTGAATTATTGGCAGATGAAGAAATGAGCTTTGCTCCTGTCCAGCTTTACACCCCATTTGGGAATCATTTTTATCTGGATAAATATTTCTTCATTCATCCCTGTATCCACAGTGGAAAGTACTTAGTGATAATGACAGAAGTGAGGTGGCTTAGGAGAACACGACCCAGGCAGGGTGCTCACACACCCGCAGGAGGCCCAGGACAATCAGAGAGATGATGAAACTGTTATCTGTTTCTCTTAAGAAAGCAATTACTTGACCAATATTAAATGAGTAATACTTTATTATATTACTATATTAACTTATTATAATACTCGTTTAATATAGAGAGAGAAACGGGTATTTCTGGCATGGGAAATCTGCAGCTCAGAAGGGTTGGGTAAGATCAGCCCAGGCTTGTTTGCTTCCAATTTATTTCCACATAAAATAGAATATCTGTGCCGAGTTCATTGGAGCCACCAATTCTAGACGAGTGTTAGCTACGATTACAGATAACTGCCACTCTTACCCTGTTATTATTAGTGACTGTTAACATTCACAGAGCATTGCCTCTGTGGTAGACATTGCTCCGTGTACTTTACATATACGAATTCATTCATCCTCCCAACCACCCTGGCTGTCTTAGCATCGCCATTTTATTGATGAGAAAACTGGGGCACAGGGCAGCTTTCTCCAGGTCAATGGAAACAGAGCCCGGATTCTCACCCAGGCCAGTCCCAGTCCGTGTGCTTAGTAATTACGTCCTACTGCCTCTGGAATCTTTGTAATGCTTTGTAAGGAGATGTAGAGCAGCTAGGAGAATCTTCCATGTAACTCAAAGGAATACTTTATCTCTTGGCAAAATACTTATGTTATCAAAATTACAAATATTCTCCATTTTTCTTTTACGAAATGACAAGGGTTGAGAAGTTACTAACTTTCTCTGTGAAGGAAGGGGCCAACCTAACAACCATTAAAAATAAGTCAGGATAAAGGGGGAGGGTATAGCTCAAGTGGTAGAACACATGCTTAGCATGCACGAGGTCCTGGGTTCAATCCCCAGTACTGCCTCTAGAAATAAAATAAACCTAATTACCTCCTCCCCCCAAAAAGATAATATAATAATAAATAAATAAAATTTAAAAAATAAATCAGGATAAAGGTGATATGTATATAAAGAAGGTGAAAGTAACTAGTTTCCAAGAGAAACAGCCTATGGAGTACTTTGAAATGCATGTCTAGTTGATTCCCTTGTTAGGTGATTTTGTTGCTGAAAATAATGAAAAATTGTCACCTATAAAAATCTCTATCCACGTGTTTAAACTTAAAACAGAATTTCCTCATCTGTTTAAACATCTTCCAAATAAAGAGCTTCAGTGGGTTTGAAATCCACTTGTTAAAAATACAGTAATGCACCCTCTTCAGTTTAATTTGCCAAAGCCCCAGGTTGAGTAGCAGGGGCTCTCATGATGAACATTTCCAAGCTGGATTTCAAAGACAATGAACAGTCAGTGTGTATAAATGGTGGGCGGGGCTAAAAAGGGAGACTCCTGACTGACTACGCAGATATTTTGCTTTCATTTAGATCTACATACCCTGTGAGGGTTTCTTCCTTCAGTTTTTCAGTTACGACCCTTAAAATCAAGCCATTAAAACCAAACATGGTAATAAACTTAATTTAGGACCATAACTTCGAATGGCTGTATTGTAAAATATTAACATAATGCCTTCAAAAAAGGAATCAAGTTTTAATCAGCTGCTGTCATTATATTTGTGGAAAACATTGATCATTTTCATTTTGGGTTTTTTTTTTGAAATAATACATGCAGGGAAAATGCAAATCTAGAGCATGGTGAAATATCATTGTATTGTCAGTTTGATTGGCAAGAGTTAAGACAGCTGATAATACCCAGTTTGGGAAAGGTCGTGGCTCCGTGGCACCTCTGACCTTGCTGGGGGAAGTGAAAATTGGTGCCTCCACTGTAGCATTATTTCTCCTCTTCTTTTCTTTTGTATTATTTCTTACACAGTCACATATAATCCAACCAGTGTATACATTCATTTAAGAAGCTGACACTTGCTACAGAGGTCATAGATCATAGCTGCACTATGCACATAGCAAAGACTGGGAAACCACCCAAGTGCCCATCAACAGGAGGGCAGATGAATACACTGGTATTTTCACACCATGGAATATTACACATCAGTCAAGATGTGTGAACCGTGACAATCTGGATGATCTTAGCAATATGATAAATGGGGTGAGGGGAGCAATTCCTGGAAGATTACATATCTTTTCTATGAAGTTCTTTAAAAATTAAAATTGTTGAGGAGAAAGGGTATATAGCTCAGTGGTAAAATGCATGCTTAGCATGCATGAGGTCCTGGGTTCACTCTCCAGTACCTTCATTTGAAAAAAATAAAACTGCTATTTTTTTAGGAATACATGTAAGTGCACAAAAAAACCCAACTTTGCTTATAAGAAGCACCAAAGGAATGAAGTATGAAGGGTTTAGGTTGATCGCTATTAAATTGGGGAGAAATAAAGAAGGACATATGAGAAATGCAGGTTCTAGTTAAGGTCCTAGCTTGGGGCAGTGGGCTTCCTGGTACTATGTCGTAGCAAACCAAGGAACAAACAAGTAACCACATACAGGCGAGGGGTGGATCAGTGATGACAAAGGGGTCTTGCACCAAACATTGATTAATCCCATTGTGTACACCCAAGCTGAAGAAATGAGCTACAGAGGCGGCAAAAACAAACCCAGATACACACCTCAAGTAGGAAAAAGGGGTATCAGATGTCGCCCAACCTCTTGGCTGGGTGCATTTCCTCTTTTAACTTCCCCAGAGGCAACTACTGTCCCCTGATGACCCAGTATCCTTCTGAAACATTCCAAAAGGACACAGGTAAACACAAGCACACATGTATGTGTTGAAATGGCTTTACGTATATGTGTAGCTACACACCCCCTCCCCAGAGAAAACTATAAAAGTTGCTTTAAAAAAAATTCGCCTCGAAAAATTTAACCTCGAGTAACTTCACCTGGCATTACACAAACATCACTACCATCAATTCACAACTTGAAAATCAACGGGCAGTTTGAGGATAATAGCTCTGTTTTTGAGAAATATAAAAATGCTCATCTCGCAGGCAGTCCCCTAGGGTTTGTCAACGGGAACCTCACAGAAGGCGAATTACAGGACGCTGCGAAACCCCAAAGGGCCCGAGCAAGCCACAGCGAAAAACTCACCCGAGGCGCTGTCAGAAATACGGATTCCCAGGCCCCACCCCACGGGGTCAGAGCTGAACCTGGGTCTGTTTTAACCAAGGCCCACACGTGATTCTCAGGTTCGGGCAAGCTTGGGGCACACAGCCTTGCCTTAAGTAACTCCCCAACTTGAAGAAAGTAAACACCTGGGGCATGTAGGTGGCTTTCTTGCTCTCTGTTGGTTGTCGTTTACCTGGTGCAAGGAGGGGTCCCCCTCGGGTCTCATCAAGAGCCCAGCCAGTCTGAGCACGAACGCCAATTAGCTCAACCCCCGGAGGACCACGCCTCAGTCACCTGCTGGGCGGGGCCCTCGCCCCTGTTGGCCCCGAGGCTTCATCTGTGTGGTCTCAGACCCCGGGCGCCAGAATCCCGGAGCCGCGGCGCGGCTGGGCGGGGGGGAGCGCGAGGGAGACGCTGCTTAGCAGTACAGATTCCTGGGCCCCGCCGCCTGAAGCCAGAACTTTCGGAATCTGCATTTTTAACCAGCTCTTCCAGGACCAGTGGTTCACTCTGCAATTGGAGACACTCTAGTCTCATTTAAATTTTAAATTCGAATATGCAGCCACGAGTGGAAGTCGTGCTTCTCAACCTTGGCTGCACATCAGAATAACCTGGAGAGCTTTTTAAAATATATATATCCCAGTGCCAAAGTTTCAGTCCAGATCAATTAAGTCAGAATCTAAAAGCGCAGCCCGCGCAGCAGCCGCCGCGACGGCACCACCTGGGAGCTCGTTAGAAATACAGACGCTCAGGCCCCACCCCAGACCCACTGAGGCAGAATCTGCATTTTAACGAGATCCCCAGTGATTCGTGCGCACATTAAAGTTGGAGGAGAGCAGTGCTTCTAAAATTTTAATGGGCAAACGAATCACCTGGGGATCTCGTTAAAATGCAGACACGGTTTCTCAAACTTTAATGTGCATGCGAATCACCTGGGGAGCTTGTTAAAATGCAGATTCTGATTCAGCGGGGCTAGGGTGGAGCCCGAGAGTCTGCATTTCTAACAAGCTCCCAGGTGGTGCGGGCTGCCCGGGTGCGGACCACGCTTCCCCTGGAGTCCTGAGGCCTTGGCTCTGGTCCAATCGGCCGTCAGGGCGCCTGATAAATCGCCCTGCTCCGCTGAAGAGCCGAATTGCCGGGACATGCGCGCTCTGGCCGAGGCGGGGTGGTGGGGGGTGTAATTTCCGAACTCCGGGAATTGGTTGTGTGAGGCCGGCCGGCCACTCGTAGGGACGCGCCGGAGCCCGGATCCTCACGCCATGTCGCGGCGCAAGCAGGCCAATCCCCAGCACTTCAGCTCCGAGGAGCCGCAGCCTGAACGCCAGGAGTTCGCCGAGGCGGCCCCGGAGGTGGTGGGGGAGCCGGGTGAGTAGCGCTGCGGACGCCCGACCCAGGGCTGGAGGCAGTTTCTCGGTCGTTCCCCAGACCCGCGCCGGTGCGAGGCCCCCGCCACCGGGCGTGGAAGGGTGGGTGCAGCTTCCAACTCGAGTTCTGGGGCTCCGACCTCGCTACCCCCCGCCTTTGTAAATTACACACCCTCTCCTTGTAAATTCACCCTCCTTGGGTAAATTACGTCGCTCCCTGCGTGGATTCCTGCTGCCACTCCCCCTAAAAGCTATTCAATGAAGGTTCGTCTCCCGAACGCGTTGGAAGGATGCTCTGAGACCTTCCGAGGCTGTCTTCGGGGTGCGCCGGCACCCGGGTCCCCGACCTCCTTGGCTCCGGGCTGGGTCTGTGCGCCTGGAAGGTGGGCGTTCTGAGACCCGGGCCCCGGGCGTCTTTCCGCGGGATGGAGAGGGAATATCTGGAAAATGTCTGAGTTTCTGCCAGGACCCCGGGACCGGGTGCTGGAGAGAGACATAGCAATGAACAAGGAGGACAAAATTCCGGTCCTTGGAGCTTATGGCCCAGTGGGGACGAGCTAGATGGCACACGAGATAAAGCGGTGGAGCGTGAAGTGTGTTAGGGGTGAGCGCTGGGGAAAACATAAAGTTGGGAAGGGAGTTAGATGGGGGGAGATTATCCAGAGACCGCCTCGAAGGAAGGCACCGTCGAGTAAAAATCTGCAGGTTGTTAAGGGAGCGAGCCCTGGAGATGGCGGAGGGGAGAGCGTTCCAAGGCAGAGGGAACAGCAAGTGCGGAGGCCTAGGGCGTCAGCCAGGCTGGAGCCTGGAGCGGGACTGACTGAGGTCTGACAAGTGATGCGGGCCCGGGATCCAATAAGGTCTTTGACTCTTAAGTGAAGAGGAGCCATGGGGGGGTCGGGGAGTGAGCAGGGCAGTGCCGCGGCGGGATTTCGCGGGCTCTCCCCGGATGCCCGAGGCTGGGGCGGGGGGGGGGGGGTCCCTAGACTGCTCTAAGCCCCCGGAGCACTATTTCTTACCCCGTGGGCCTGCGAGCTCTGCTTCTGAAGAGCCTTCAGGTAGGAAGCTTCGAGAATTCGCTGAATTCCTCGATCTACCCTCAGGCTCCTCTCCCCCTCCTCACGCGTTGGAATCTCAGGGGTGGGGGCGGAGTCGGGGAATCTGCATTTCTCAGGCGCTTCCCTTTCTGGTGATCTTGCACTCAGATAAGACTGTGTAGGTTTCTGCTTGACCATCTCTCTGCTCTCCACCTGCCCTCCCGCCCAGGTTAGCTGCTGCCTTTTGCTTAGCAAGAGGGTGGGGGGAGGCATCTAGTCTCTTCCGCCAGAAAGATCCTACCTCCAGCAGCGCAGCCTGTCTGGTGGGCTTTGATGACCACACGCTCCCAAGGAGGCAGTGGAGGAGCGAAGCTTACTTAACGCAGCCACTCCTACACTGATGGTTTGTGTTTAAAACTAAAGCTTGGCTACCATAACCAAAATGCCGTAACTGCCTTTGTGTTCAAGGCCTAGGACGGGGACAGGTAGGTGGAGCGGGAGGGTCTTCCTGGGTTGGGGGCAGGGCGCTTGCTGATCCCCTGTAAAAGAATTGGGGAGTTACTGAGGAGGTTGAATCCTCCCTGAATAAACCCAGGCTGTTCAAAATGAGTGTCATGGGCTACTTTTCATTCCGGCAAACAACACTTGGAGGGCACCTCCTGGAGCCTTGCCCTTGTGTCTGGAAGGGCTGGGGAGGGTGTTTTGTACAGAGCAGCACTAAGGGTGCCGGCGCACCCCGACAGCAGCCACCACGGAGGAGAAGAGAGGCCTTCCAACTGATGGGCCCCCTCCAGGCGTGTTAGGTCTGTTAGGAGGCTGAGCAAGAGGCCCGACTTTTTTCTTTTCTTTTTTTTTTTTTTTTTAAGGTTGAGCCACTCTTAACTCACTTTGCAACTCCTGTAGCTTTTGGAAGAAATACAATGGAGCGGGTCAGTTGATAGACAGTCACCACCAGTGGGAAAATAAGAGGGGCAGGAAAACAAGCTTGTGGAGGAACTGCCTCAAGACAGTTTCTCAAAGGGTTAAAATGGCCACTGTGGTAAACTGAGTTCAGACTGTCAAATGTGGCCCACCCCTTCCTTCAGACCAGAGGGGCCTCTGCCCCAGCTGTACCTGTCTCAGGAGACTGTGCTTCCGACCTTCCTTGCTTTCCCGGATGCTTAAAGGTGAAGGAAGTCGCCTCTGGAGGCCCCTCATGCCTCTCTGGATTCTGCATGGGTGACCCTTTATGGCCTTGGGCACAGGTTTCTGATAGCTTTAACTCATCAGTCTCCCATCTTCAAGTGTGCGTTGCACAATGTGTTTCCCTCTCCCTGAGAATCTGGTGGCTCACATGTGTACACGTCGGTGAATAAAACCATTAACATTTATACAGTCCTGGCTACTGTATAAGGTCCTCTTACTTTATGTGTAAGGTCTGTAAGTAGAAGAATTTAATCTTCACCTAAACCTGTGAGATAGGGGCTATAATCTCTATTTTACAAACGTGGAAACTGAGGAACAGGGAAGTTGAGTAACTTATCTGGGGTCACACAGCTAATAAAAAGATAGAATTGGAATTTGAAACTTACCAACTAGCTTCCTGGTCAGTTTCCTAAACCTTTGTGCTTTACAACCTCTCACTGAGATTCCAGCTATTCAGTCTTATGTGGTTTCTGTGGGATTGAAAACTCTCAAGAGTTTAATGACTTTCTTTTTAACAAGTGAATTGCTAAACAATGCAAGATTTTGTGTCTTCCTCTGAGGGACATAAGCTGGACTGTAGGTCTGGGAAGCGTGAGTTCAAATGAGCTGAAAGCTTGTAGCCCTGCAGTCTTGAGCAGCATTTCCTCTGAGCCAGTTTCCCTTCTCACAAGGCAGGAATTCTCAAAAGTGTGGTCCCCAGACTAAAAGCATCAGCTGGGAACTTGTTAGAAATGAAAAACTTGTCAGCTCCACTCCAGACATACTGAATCGGGAGCTGCAGAGGTGGACCCCGAGCTGCCATACCTTAACAAGCCCTCCAGGTGATTCTGATGCACAGGTGTTTGAGAAGCACTGGCTTGGGGTTGTGGTGTACTCCAGTTTTAATGTGCATGGGAATCACCTGGGGATCTCGTTAAAGTGCAGATTGGTTCTGGAAGTCTGGGACCTGAGGTTCTGCATTTCTAACTAACTCTCTGGTTATGCTGATGTCAGCGCTCTGGGGACCACCCTTCGCGTAGCCAAGGCTTAGAGGGTAGTTTGAGCATATAACTTGGGAGTGCTTTAAAAATGCAGGTTCCTGGGGTCTGCCCTTAACCACCCTCATCCCCAGTTGAGGCTTCTGAAAGTAGATTTAACCAACAATTCAAGTGATTCTGGCATAGGTGTCAGGGCTGTCCTGTGCATCACTGGGTGATTAGCAACATCCCTGGCCTCTACCCACTAGATGCCACCATCATAAACACGTGTGCACATGGTCGTGACAATTAGGTATCCTCAGGCATTGCAGGATGGCCCCCAGTTGAGAGCCACAGGACTAGGCCACTTGTTCAGACCCTGTTAAGGGGCTTTAGGCATCACAGCTACTTGGATGAGAAAGCTGCATCCTTTAAGTGAAGCCCTGTGATGACATTTACTTGACAGAGGCCAGGCACTATACCGAGAATTTACATTGTACATCTCTTAACTCTGAGGGAGTTAGTGATCCCTTTTTACAGACAAGTAAACTGAGGCTCAGAAAGGTTAAGTTGCCAGTAGTTAACAGCTAGCATATAGCTAAGCAAGCCCTGTGCCTAAGAGCGCTCACCAGTGTGTTGTACACCTTCTCATGGTAAGAAGGTTTACCTGGACAAACCTCTCAAGGAAAAGAGAACCCACCTCTGTATCTGGAGCCGAGAGTCCCTGACCTCGGCCTATAATTCATAAACTGGTCAATATAGTTTTCTTTTAAGGCGTAAGGCATTGACAGCACCTCTCTTTACCCTGGTCTTAAATCTGTTTGGAGAGAAATCATTTTACAATCTTTTACGAGTATTTTGTCTTTGTTATAGAAACTTTTAAAACTACGTATTAGACTGAACCATGTGAGTTACCTGACCATTCTGGCCCCAAAAAAGACAGTTTCACATGGTTCATCCTTAATAACGGTAGAGAATGAGACAATGGACTTCACGTACCAGGTGCTCAGCTTCAGCTAAGTACAGGTGGCCAGTCTTCTGTACAGCCATTCCACTGGGTTATTTTGAAGCACATCAGACACACAGAATTTATAAATGCCCAGCCCTAAACGACGAGAATGCTGTTAAAAACTTTAATTTCATCTTCACATCTTAAAAGCCCTTATCAAACTTTCAGTTAGTGTTCATGTGTCCCACAGTCTTAAATGGCTTTTCCAATAGGTTTAAATCAGGATCCAAAAAAGGTCTTGATGTTGCAGACTATCATCTCAAGTCTTTTAGTCTGATTTTTCCCTCCATCTGTCAAGCTGAAACAATGGCATTTTTTTCTGCAGAGCAGTGGTGCTTGACATGTGGCCTCTGACCTGTCACTGAGTTGAGACAAAATAAGTTCAGAAATGGAGAGTAAGCACTTAAAAATAGCTCGGCATCCAGCTCTCTGTCATCTCTAAATAACGTTTGGGCTTCTATTGTCTTATTTCACTTTTCTCGTAATTAGTGTTTATTTTATACAAATATTGGCCAGTGATGGATCGGAAATTATTTAAGGAACTAAGCCTTCCTTACGTTTTTTGAGAAGCGCTGTTGCCGAGTTTTGCTGCCTGGATCTTTGCCGTTTGTATACCTGTCATGTTAGCATGTTCCTTTGTCCCCTGCACTTCCCTGGAAATTGGTATTTAGAAGAAGAATTCTTCAAGACCAGAGTACACATGGCTTTTAATTTTAAATGGTTTTGGAGGGGGTGGGTAGGTAGGTGAAGTGAGCCCAAACCTGCTGTATTATAAGACGTACCATGGTGCTTGTATTTGAGAAATGAAGTAACACTTTGTGTCTCAAATTTCAGCTGCAGAACTAGATAACGAGGTTCCAAAGCCACCTTGTCCCTCCACCGACAGCGGTGACGTCCAGAAAGCCCCTGTAACTGCTCTTCCTTCAGAGTCAAAGGAACAAACAGCCACCCTTGGGGAGAGGACGTTCAACTGTTGCTATCCAGGTAAAGAAGAACCTTGAACGTGCTGAGCCCCATCTGGGCGGCTGCGCGAGCTCAGTTTGCTGCATCCATTCGCTCGCAGACTCCTGGCGTTGTCCCAGCCAGTCACTGCACAGGAGCCCTCTCCGGGGAGCTGCGTGTCCTGGGCATCAGAGCTCAGTGTGTGACTCCAGAATTTCAGATTCACGGTAGCTTCCTTTTTGAGGTTATGTAAAGAGAACCTGTTTCTCTCTTCTAGGTTGCCATTTCAAAACTGTTCACGGCATGAAAGATTTAGACCGCCATCTACGAATCCACACGGGTAGGTACCCATTCATTTGTTCAAAACTGTAATGTTTAAAAAACCCAAAACCCTCAGGAAATGGATATGAGTGAAGTGCTGGACAGAGAGCGGTGAGCAGGACAGAAACGGTCTCTGCCTCGTGAAACTTAGTCTAGTGGGGTGGGCTGTGACCTAAAAAGTCACAGAGGCGAAAATGGTAACTGAGAGGCCAAGGGGAAAGTGCTGGGACTGTGGGAAGGGCGTTTGGTCCAGGCGGGTCATGAGAGGCTGTTCGGAAGACGCTCTTAAAGTGTGGAAGATGGCTGAGTCACCTGACAAGGGGCAGGAAGAGTTCAAGGCAGAGGGAACAGCAGGGCAAAGGCTTGAAGGAGCAGAACGGGTGAGATGAAGTTGGGGAGGTTGGCAGAGGTGGGGGGCTGCCATACACAGGCCTGGTGTAGTAATCTTAATACCATAAGAGCAATAAGGCTGCTCCTTAAAGGTGCCTTTCTCCAGAGCAACCGGCTACTGAGAAGACAAAGAAATAAGATGTGCTGGAGCAAAGGGATGCATGATCTAGAACCGGGATCTGCACACTGCGGCCCAGGGGCCAAATCCAGCCTGTTACAAATATATGACAGTAATCCCATTATATATTAACAATTATTATGAAAAGTGGCATTATGGAGTAATTGCTGGAGGCTGCATGGTGCACAGAGCTTAAGATTTACTGTCCGGCCTTTTTATAAAAACTTTGCCAACCTTTTGTCATTAGTGTGGACCTAGATGGGTTAGGATACTGATCTCTTTGCTCTTACAGAAACCCGACCAAGTGACTTAAACATAATCCAGTGTCCTAAGTCCGATTTAAGAAGTGAAGAGTCCACAGCTGGTAGAGGAGCTGTCCCCTTCACACACGGCCTCATCCCCTGGTCCAGGGCAGCTGCGCTGGCACTCCAGGTCTCCACGGGTGGAAAACCAGCAGGAGGAGGGGCTCACGGCGTCCCTCCTTCGGGCCGTGCCCCAGAAGCAGCATCCCCTGTGACTGGGGGATTTGTGCAGAACTTAGCTGTGGCCGCATCAAGCATCGGGGGGCTGGAAGGTGGTTTTTAAGAAGGGCAGCCTCATGCCCAGCTAAAATCCTGGGGCCTCATTAAGAGGACTGCCTCTGCACAGTTAGTCGTCTCTGCTGGAAATGGGCATTGTGCTCTGGAAATAGAGAACGAAGGGTCAGCTTTGGCTGGGAGCATGAAATGCTTCTTAGCAAAGGGAATGTTGAAAGACAAGGCTGCCAGGATGATGTTGGAAAGAGTGTGCAGACTGCGGGAACCATTTGAACAAAGATGAGACCCCCACCAACGTGGCACTTTTAGGCAACTTCGAAGTGGGTGACTGCCCTGGTGATAACTGAGCGGTCCTTCTCAGTTGGGGCAGTGCTACTGCCATCTAGTGGGTGGGGCCCAAAGGTGCTGCCAACATCCCTCAATGCTCAGGACAGGTCCCACAAAGAACTGTCGGCACCTGATGTCAGCAGTGCCAGGTGGACCTCGCGAGGCAGCAGCTGGATTAATAATGTTTTATTGAGGATAATACAGAGCATGATGGGGACACAGAAAGCATAGAGCAAGGCTCTGTCCTTGGTGGGTTCCCTGAGTCAGGAACGCAATGTAGGCAGACCCGTTGCCCCTCTGGCAGAGGAACACTTAGGCTACTTCTCTGGTTCCAGGTTTCAAGGCAACTGCTCTTGCTAGTACTTTGAACCTCTTGAATGGTAGAAAGTAGGAGTGGGACCTGGGAGCCTCACAGCATCTCCCCGTCTGGGCATGACCCAGAAGTAGGATCCCTTGTGACAAGAAGAATAATGAGTAAAAGCCAAAGGACAGAAAACCAAAGGACTTCTGTCCCGTGACGTCCAAGTTAAGTATGTGGCCAGCCTCGTGGTTTCAGGGACTCAGGCTCGTATTTTGTTGGTTTGACATCCCAAGGGTGTAGCTCTCACTAGCATGGTCTGAGATGGCTTCCTCTTTAACAGCACAGCCTAGATGTTATCTCACTTGAGTTAGGTGATGCCCATTGGGCCAGAACTTAGTCGTATGGCCAGTGCTCACTGTGGAAAAGAAGGCCAGGAGCTTGAAGTCTTGAATCTGTGGCAAGTGCCCAGCTATGAAGAGAAGATTCTATAATGAGAAAAAGAACTGATACATAGGGCCAGTGGCACCTGTGGGCCCGCTGTAAGTGGGAGGCAGGGATGGTGGTATGTGTAAGTGATCACTGAAGCTTCACCTCCGCCGAATGAGTACAGTAGTTCTCAAACCACTGTTTTGAGATCCTTTACGCTTCAAAACTGAAGATCCCCAGAGAGTTTTTTATCTACAGTTAATTGCACTTGAAGTTAAAAACCAAAACTTTAAAATAGTTATTGATTTAAAAATATTTATTGATTTTAAAATAGCACTAAGGCCATTCTATATAAACACATCTATGGAAAGTAAGTATTTTCCAAAACAAAATGACCAGTAACACTGTGTGCACATTTGCAAACCTGTCTTGTTTAATAGTTGGCTGGATTCTCATGCCTCTGTCCCTGTGTTCAGTCCACTGCCCTGTGTTGCTTTGGTTGAAGTATCGGAGGAAAATCTGGCGTCTCACATAATGTAATGGAGGAGTATTTTGATAGCCTTTTCAGATAATTGTATTTCTTTAATACTATACCAAAACACAGCAAATGATAGTTTCTTAAAGACTAGTTGCTGTATAGAATTTGCAGTCAAGTCACATCCATGAGTTTTTCAAACTGTTAAATTAAAATCCCTTGGTCTGTTTTCCACTCTGAATGGCTCTTACCCAGCCTTGGTTGGAGGAGGAGTGGGTGAAGTTTGCATGGTGCCGGGACAAGTGACAGTCAGTAGTCCCTCACCTTACATTCAAATTCCAAATAAGTTAAATGTTAAAGTCCATTCCTTACTAGGAAATATCGGATGACAAACGTACAGTATAAGTAGACAGGCAAAAACAATTAACAAAGACCACAAAGAAGACGTTAAATATGACTAAAGTTTTAACTTATAAAACACCACTGAAGTTGAGACAAGTGTCCCATGAGAAAAATTTGCAACATGGGGCAGAGTTAATCTTCAGAACACTCAAGGATGCCTACAAATCAAATGACCCCCAATGGAAAAGGGTTTGAACAAGCAATCAGTCAGTTAAGAAATAGAAGTGCCAATATTCCAATGAAAAGCCCACAAGCCAATAAAGTGCAAAGAAACACAAATACTGTATCTTCCGCATCTGGTTAGCTAAAAAGTACTAAATTAAGATAGTGAATCGAAGAGCATCGTATATCGCTGGGCACTTACTTTAATCACCGGCACACCCTCTTCCCCACCTGCCAAGTTGGAGAACGTGGTTATCTCGAGGGAGAAGACTGGGGTTAAGGATGTGTGAATGAGGGGCGCACAGGAACTGGACAGAGTGCTGACAGGAGCACAGTGTTTTCAGGTGAATTTCGTGTGTTCTCCCCGGCCCCTTCTGTCTTATTCCGAGAGTTCAAGTCTGTTCTTCTGGATCGCGCAGATGGACTATTGTATCCCTGTTTATTCTATATCTGGAGAGCCCTGATCTTGGTGCTTCTGGTCGGAGTTGAAAAACAGCAGTGAAAGTAACCATCTGTATATCTTATTCGTTACTCTAATGGAATACTTAGTTTTTGTTTTTTTTTTTTAACCACCATTTATGGTTCAAGTCCTTAGGCTTTGTAGGGATCATTTATCATGTGAAGGACTTTTTTTTTTCTTCAAGGCTTCTGAGGTTGATTTTGAGGTGTGTTTTGTTTGAGGTTTTTAATCAAGAATGATGGTGGAATTTCAAATGTTTTGCGATTAAGATGGTTCTTTGGTATTTAGTCTCATAAAGAAAATTGACTTACAATGTTTGTGTCTTTATCCCACTTTTTTTTTTCACTTGGGTTAACCTATCGTGTAGTGAGTTGAGGCTTTTTTTTTTCTTCCCCTCTGCTATTAAACAACTAATTGAACGTGGAAACACTTCTCCTGGGAAATTGGGTAGAACGTGCCCACAATCCTCTGCTTACGACTTTTTTCAGAGGATGGAGGAGGTGTAGGTTAGGCTGCGATTACAGTGTCAGTCTGAGTGGTCACTGAAGGCTGCTTGTCCCTGTCCCGCAGAGTCCGGCTCAGCTCTGCTCCCCGTGGTCTTCTCCCCAGGACCCAGCGGGTGGCGCTGTCTTTGTCTGGAACACATCAGATAAAGGCGTTCTTGACATTTTTTCTGCTGTGGACTCCTGGTGATTTTGTGAAGCTTATGGCCCTTTCCCAGAACAATGTTTTTAAATATAATAAACTCACATTAAACCATACTTAAGTATAATTGCTATCAAAGTGTTCAGTATGTGGCGTTTTAATACACTAAACCTTGCTTACCTGAAATCTGGTGAAGACCAGACATGTCAGCACCACTGGGAGCTTGTTGGAAATAGAGAATCTCAGTCCCCCACCCAGACCCACTGAATCAAAAACTGCATTTTACTATTTTGGGGAGTTCGGCTTGAGAAATGGGGAGATGTTGGTCGAAGGGAACAAACTTCCGGCTATGAGAGTTCTGGGGAAGTAATGTGCAGCATGGTGACTGTCGTTAACAGTGCTGTATTGTGTACTTGAGAGTTGCTTAGAGTAGATCTTAATTTCCATAGTGCAGTAAGAACACTTATCTGAGGTGATGGAGGTGTTAACGGACCTGACTTTGGTAATCGTTTCTGAAGATGAACATGTATTAAACCATCACATCGTATACTTTAAACTTACACAATATCATATGTCAACTATATCTCAAAGCTGGGGGAAAATAATCTGCATTTTAATGAGCCATCTCGCCCCCAGATGCATTTAATGTTAGAATCCAGTGGCTGGTCTACTAACTACCTTAATTGTGAAGAGTGATGAGTTTGAATGATACTTTGAGAACTACAGCAAGGAAAATGTGGTCTGAACATGGCTCCTGTCGATTGGTGAGGGTCTTGGGTTCCGTTAGTGTGGTTTGTCGACTATATTTACAGATGCAGGGAATACTCAATTTCAGTTAGAGGTATTGGAGGTAAAAATGTAATCCATTCCCATACAAGATCTTGGATCCCCTAAATTTTATCCACGAGGCTCAAATTAAGAACTCTTGATCTTCAGAGGGAATATAGCCAATATTTTATAACTATAAGTGGAATATATAAGCTTTAAAAATTGTGAATCACTATGTTGTATACCTGAAACTTACATAATACCGTAAATCAACAATACCTCAGTTAAAAAAACTATTTTAAAAAAACCAAAAAAACCTCATCTGCAATGTTACAGGTCCTCTTGAGCAAGAGAAACAAGTGTAGCCAACCGGAAACTGGCTCTTAAAACCATTTGCCTAACAGGGACTTGTCAGTCGTGCTCATATTCCACTGGGCAGAGCCAGTCACACGTCCAAGCCTGCAGCTGAGACCATGCAGTGTGATGCTCCTGGGAAGGACAGCAGATATTTGAACAATAAACAGTTCACCTCAGGACACACCATGACTGATAACAGTTTTTCGAAGTTATCGTTCTGTTTTCTCTTTCTTGATTCAGACTTTGTAATTCGATGTCTTCTTAGACCATCACCATTTTACTGAGTCTTCTAAATTGGGGCAAAGGTCTACTTAGACAGTCAATCATGTTGTCCTGTCTCTTTTCCAGTTGTCTCTTAAAATGGTTCTTAGCCAAGTGCAAGTTTGCCTCCTTTTCCCCCAGGACCTTGGGTAATATCGGAAGATATTTTTGACTCTTTGAACTGGGGAGGGCGGTGCTGCTGGCATCTTGCGGGAAGGAGTCAGGGATGCTGCTAAACGTCCTACAGTACCTGGCCCCAGTGGTCCTACTGCCGAGACTGAAAACTCCGACCTGTTAGTATCTTCTCTTTGAGCAAACCTCCCTCTTAACGATGATCTTTTTTTAACTGATCAAGTGTTGTGCATTTTCATTTCTTCTAGTTTCACGAGTTGCGTATGGTTTCCTTGCTTTCAGCCATTTGTTTAAAATGGACTGACGATCACAAACATTATTCTCAAAAGTAACTAGGCTGCAGGCTTTGACACCTAGAGCTCTCGCTGCATCTCCTGGGAGTTGGTAATCTGAGTTTTGATTTTTGAACAAAATTGTTTTAAAATATGTCTGACAATTTTCAGGGCTCACTCTCTTAGAAAAACTTCTAGTGAAACCAGGTTCGATTCATGAAAGTCTGATTCACATCTACTTGGTGAGCTGCCTCTTCAATATGAAATTTTGAGTGGCTTTCACCATGATTTGTTTTGCCTAACATTGCTATTTCTGATTTCTTTTAGCATTTTCCTCAAATATTTTCCTGTTTTCTACTCTATCATTTTTATTTAGGTATCTTAAGAGCAATAAGCTGACTTTTTTTTTTAAAATATAATTGACACGTCTAATAGGGAGATTTAATCCATTTATGTTTGTTGTACTTAATGACATTAGTTTGATTTTTACCTTATTTTGTGTTCTGCTGTATTCTCTTTTTTGATGATGGATTCTCCCTTGTGGTTTGGAAGCAAAACTTTCCATTTTATTACCTATACCCCACATCTTGTCCACTTCCCATTTTTTTCTGTTGTTCTGATGTACACAGTTCAAATGTGATGCATTTTGTCCTTTGCCAGATAGCTGTATTTTCTCTTCCCACTGAGTGCTCGTTCAAGCATAGGATTCTCTTTAAATAATTTCTGCAGAACTTTGCAGATATTGTCTCCTTGCTATTATCCACTTTTGTCTAAGGAGTTGTGCTGATCAGGGCTTTTTTTTTTTTTTTCCTGAAAGCTTTAAGATCTCAGCACTCTTAGGCTTCTGAAATTATACCACCCTGCCTCTAGATAAGCCATCTTAAGACCCACGTCTGTCTTTAGTATTCAGAAATAATTATTTTCTCCAACTTCAGGTTCTTGAGTTGGGCATGTCTTTCTGATTTTGACTTTCCCCAAGCATTTGGTTATTGGGTAGATTAATTTTATCTGGATGTGATCAGTCTGGAGTGGTTATTGAGGAAGGATGGAACACAGTTTGGTGGAAATATTCTGGCGATCATTCTCAATGCGGTTCATCAACTAGTGAGTCAGAAGACCCCTATGCCTGCCATCTCTGATCTTGGATACTCCTGTAACCATTCTCGTTTTCCCAAATGAGGTTAGGCCTGTGAGTTTCTCCTTCAGTCTAGTTTTTGTCTCTGTTTCTTAAGATTCTTCAAAAGTTCTGAGCCATCAATGAATAGCACACCTTTTTGTTTCCCAGTGTACTAATCTAGACCTCATAGTGTCCTGCTGTCTCTGGGCATTTGGACAGAAAGAAGGAGACCCACCCATGTGTTCAGGCTACCATCTTGGTCAAATCTCTTTGTCATCATCTTGATAGAGAAAACCCTTAACACCTTGACTCTTATGTGTTTGAAGGGGACAAACCACACAAGTGTGAGTTCTGTGATAAGTGCTTCAGTCGCAAGGACAACCTGACCATGCACATGCGGTGCCACACCAGTGTGAAGCCCCACAAGTGTCACCTGTGTGACTATGCTGCCGTGGACAGCAGCAGCCTCAAGAAGCACCTGCGGATACACTCCGACGAGCGGCCGTACAAATGCCAGCTCTGCCCCTACGCCAGCCGCAACTCCAGCCAGCTCACCGTCCACCTCCGATCCCACACAGGTAAGTCCCACACCTCGAGACCTCTGTGCCTGACTCGTTCCCTGATGTCTCAACCCTCATTTAGTTAAAACACAACTTAAATGACTTCATGGTGTCAGTAAAGAAATTTGGAACTTCTCTGGTGATTGTGAAGATTGTGGTTTCTTTCCCTGGGACAACAGCTTTTAGTAAAACACGAAAGTCTGACAGCTGGGTTTACTAACGTGACTGCGCAGAATACAGCTGGGGATGATTACCCAATTCAGCAGTCAAGAAGCAAAGGATGAATCTCAATAAAAGCCTGATGTATAAACTAGGTGTTTCTGTCATCTAACTTAAACTCTAATTGCATGGCTTAATTCAGAAACATGTAGCAAAATCAGTTGAACATAAATGCAGAGCACAAGCTTCTAGTTCTAGAGATTAGACTTTGCAAAAAAGCTTTTCCTTGTCTTCTTTGTGAGACCCTGTTGCAATAGTAAGATAGAACGAGCCAACCCATCATGGCACAGAAAAATGGGTATTACAGGGTTCATAAGGAGGTTCAGAAAATGAGAATTTTCAATGAATTCATGAAAAATGGCAGACAGACAGGAATACACTGACATCTAAAAGTGAATAAAGAAAACTGTGTCCCAGGAGACAAATGGGAGGCAGCGATAGAGTTGGGAGTCAGTCTTCGCAGACAATGTCTGGCCGCCTGGAGAGTTCTGGACTTGGAGCTGGCATGGAGGCTGCAAAGGTCAGAGTTCAGAGGAGAAGCTGAAACCTATTGGCAAAATGACCCAAACTGTCTATCAGCAGGTTGCACTTATGTCTAATTCCTAAACCAATCTACTCTTCCTAAAGGCAAAGTGTCAGCTATGGATGATGAGTCACTTGCAGCAAATAAGTGGTATAAAAGGTGCCAAATCTAACAAATAACAAATACTGGAGATAACAGAGTACCTGGGTACTTACAAGAATTTATCCATTCTAATTGGTATCTACCCACTGGCAGAAATGTTGTATCCAAGAAGAGTTCTGTGAAAAAAAGGTAGTGAGAGCAAAGAGGTAGGGTTACTGGCTTTAAAGATAAAAGAAACTTCCAAGGGACAAGGGGAAAAAAAGTTGGAAAACTAACAATAAGAAGATAGAAGTCTGGTTTCTGACTAGATCTAGGAAGAAAAAATAGAAGTGAGGAAATGAGAAAAGTTTTGCAATTCTTAGAGACATGAGAGATGAGGGGGCTCACAACATGCTGCACAGGACAAAGGGAATGAACGGCTGGAGAGATCCATTACTTAGAAAAACTTGTTGGTAATATTGGCTTCTAGGAAATAGTGGAACAGTGCCCTCAAAGTTGAGAAATGATCTGGAACATAGACCTCTATACCCATCCAAACTATCTCAAGTACGAAAGTAGACTAGACAAAGGTATGCAAGAATTCGGTGTTACTCCCAGCCACCTGGCTGATGGAAGTTGCAGAAGATCAGCTCTAGCCAAATAAAAAACCAAATTTGGCATGAGATATTCAATGATGTGAATATCTGAATATAGCTGAATATAATCAAAGTAAAGAGAAGTAACAGAATAATACATACATAGAATGTTAAGAGGAAATTCCATAAATGAAACTCAAAATCCGTAAGAAATTTCATGTAAAATGTTACATCATTAAATGACACAATGGCTTTTGACATTATGGTGAGATTCTTTTTGTCCTAAATGCACAAGTCAAGAAGCGAGACAGAATGTGACCCCAAGTGAGCATGCGAGAAATGAGAATCAAGGGAAGGGGCGAGATAGGGATCTGGGATTAAGAGAAACAAACTACTGTGTATAAGAGAAGCAACAAGGATGTACTGCACAAGACTGGGAAATATAACCGTTACTTCATAATTACTTTAAAGGGCTTATAATCTCTACAAATATTGAATCACTGTTGCATACCTGAAACTAAGATAATACTATAAGTCAACTATACTTCAATTTTTTAAAAAAAATCAATCTGACCTTGATACTAGCAACACAGTCAACTGGCCCCGATGTGACAGTGACCCTGTGAGGAAGAAGATGTGATCCCAGGGCAGCATTTGGCTCTGGTGAATATTCATATGCCCAGCCATAATGTCAGTTACCTGGGGTTTGATCCTAAAGTTTAAAAACAACTGGTTAAACATGAGAATTCACAAGTCAGTGCAGTACAGCTATCTCTGACAAGCAGAGGGAGGTAGTGTGACCAAGAGGAAGGAGTCCTCAAACCTCTCAAGCTGATGGGCTCAACGTGGAGCTTATTACTCCACTTAGAAAGTAATGCTAGAAGAATGAAGGTCACAACCAACAGAAAGCGGGGAAAGGATGGGCGTGTAGGGTAAGTAAGAATCTCATCTCTGCGCATGGACGGCTGACAACGATGTTTAAAGGAACAGCCTCCAAAGGAGCTAAACCCTTCACGGTGTCTCCAGGGAATGCAGAGGCTGTGGCGTTTCATTACTTGTCTTTGCTGCCATATTTGTGGGTTAATTTTATAAATAAAAGTCTGTCATTGTAAAACTATGAAACTTAAATAGTACAAGCCAGTTCACCGAGGTATTAATACAGCTTAAACACTAAAGTGTGTCGATAAGTCTTAGCTTGATTTGGAAGAGTTGTATGTAATGTAAGTCACACCTCTTCCTTCCACGTCCAATTTGGGATGCTGAGTGAAGTGAGTTTAGGTTCGAAACCATAGTGTCCTCATGAAGAGTGTGGACTTAGATACCATGATACCTGGGTTCAAATCTCTCCTCTTTGGCCATGGTCAAACAACTGGACCTCTCTGAGCCTCAGTTCCCCATCTATGAAATGGACGTAATGGTACCCCTCATAGGATCGTGAGGATTAAGGAATCAATGTACACGGTAAGTGGTGGCCTTAGGAGGCGACAGGTGATGGGAGTTCAAAGACCCAACCATCTCCGCAGCCAGGTGTTCTGACGCATGTTTTGGGGGAGTTCTGTTTGGCCTGCCCGCTCTAATGGAAACACACCTTCCGTTGCTAGGGGACACCCCCTTCCAGTGCTGGCTCTGTAGCGCCAAGTTCAAAATCAGCTCGGACTTGAAAAGGCACATGATCGTGCACTCGGGGGAGAAGCCTTTCAAGTGCGAGTTCTGTGACGTCCGCTGCACCATGAAGGCCAACCTCAAGTCGCACATCCGCATCAAGCACACCTTCAAGTGCCTGCACTGCGCCTTTCAGGGCCGGGACCGCGCTGACCTCCTGGAGCACAGCCGGCTGCACCAGGCCGACCACCCCGAGAAGTGTCCCGAGTGCAGCTACTCCTGCTCCAGCGCGGCTGCCCTGCGTGTGCACAGCCGGGTCCACTGCAAGGACCGCCCCTTCAAGTGCGACTTCTGCAGCTTCGACACCAAGCGGCCCAGCAGCCTGGCCAAGCACATCGACAAGGTGCACAGGGACGAGGCCAAAACGGAGAACCGGGCCCCGCCGGGCAGGGAAGGGCCCCGGGAGAGCAGCGCACAGCACGTGGCCAAGATCGTGACCCAGAGGGCCTTCCGCTGCGAGACCTGCGGCGCCTCCTTCGTCAGGGACGACTCTCTGCGGTGCCACAAGAAGCAGCACAGTGACCACAATGAGAGCAAGAACTCGGATTTGGTCACCTTCCCGCCCGAAAGCAGTGTCTCAGGGCAGCTGGGCACCCTGGTCTCCGTCGGGCAGCTCGAGACGTCCCTGGAGCCCAGCCAGTGCCTCTAGTTCTGCCCAAGAGGGTGGTCAGCTGTCCAGATGTCCAGGTGCCCCTGCCCAGCCCTCTGCGGTCAGGCCATCAAGCCAGACTTGCATCACTAGCTCTGGAGATGCCTTCTCCAACCTCACAGGCCTGCAGAGGCGATGGCTGCAGTCCCCGTGGCATGAGGGCAGGTGCCACGGAGACCCCTCTCCACGTGGCTGTCTTCCCTCCAAGAATCATCCAAGCAGGTTGACTCGGCTCCGAGGTGTGGGTCCATTGAGCACTGCTCTATCCAATAGGGATAGCGTCTTCACAATGGATTCCAGTTCTAAAACTAATCCATCTCCGATGGAATTATGAAACTCATTAGACCGACCACATGGGAAAACTGAAACTACACTGATCTGTAGAAGGTGAAGGTGATGGCGGGGTAGGTGGAGGGCCTGGGGTAGCCAGAAAGTTTCGATTTCTTAACCTGGGTGATGGTTTATCAGAGTAATTCGCCTTATACATTTTTGTGTGATTCCTTCCGTCTGTTGTCTTACAATAAAAATGCAAACTCATCTGTAGAATGAGGGACACTCCATTTTTATGTTCTCCCATAGACAGGTTACGGTGTGGGGTTCTCCAGTGCCACCCCACCCACCTCCCACCCCTTCCCCTGAGTAATTTCGTTGTAAATGCACGTGGGATTTCTCAGTGTCTTAGCGCTGCAGTGAAGAGAAACGCAGTTTGATCTGTAGGTGGCACCAAAGATCAAGCTAACCCCAGCTCAGCCTGTAATTGTGTGTTGTGAAATTCAAAATTTCTGTGCTTGTGTTTCTAAAAGAGATGAGGGGCCCACTGGGTCCTGGACTTAGTTCTGGGACGTGTGATGTGTGGGAAAGCCTGAGACAAGTGTCTTTCATCACCGTAAGCGCTTGGTGTTTGCTGAACTAACAAGCAGGTGAAAACCCAAATTTCTTGTAAATGGACATTTTATTTGACCAAAGCTTAAGAGGCTGTGGAGTGACAGTTTACGCGAAGTTCCTTTCTTCAAATACAGCCTTTGTTTAATACAAATTCTCGTGTGCCCTTGTCAGCCTAAACATCCCTGCTTTTAAAACATTGAATAGAGTTCATTGTTTTTGGTAAACTGGGGAAAAGGATGTGAAAACAGCTCTGTTACTGGTTGTATATGGGGGCTGTTTCACTGAAGATATAGCTTACTTTAGAAGTTGTGTTTGAACAAATCGGATTCCACGGAAGGGTGGCATCAGGCGGGTGATAACACAGTTTTGAATCTTCGCTGTAAGAGGGAAAGATGGAGTTCACGGCGGAGACCCATGATAGAATCATTTCTTTGCGTTGGAGTTATTTTCGGTTGTTCGGAAGGGTTTGGCTGGGGAATGCTGGTGCATTTTACAGTCTGTTGTCACCTTTCTGCCATTTGTCATGAGCTATCAATGTTTCTGTTCTAGGAACAGAAGGGCTGTTGACCTTTCTAGTGGAAACCCATAGATCAAAATCGTACAAACATTTCTTGTACTTTCTGGTGGTGTAGCTCTTTTGACAAAGAGGAAAAATAGCCTTTTTGGAAAGCGTACTTTCACAACTGTGTGGGCGTCTAGGGTCTTGGGTCCACCCTGGTATCATCTAGTAAATGTGGATGCCCCGTAGGGCAGAGGTCAGCAAAAAGTTCTGGACCAGATAGTAAATATTTGAGGCATCGTGGAGCCAGAAGGTCTCTTTTGTGACTGCACCAGAGCAGCCAGATGGTGAGAAAAAGAATCCACGTGTCTGTGTTCCAACAAAACTTTGTAAAGTAATTCAGGAAGTGGGAGAGCAACCTGGCTAACCCTGCTAGGGTGAGACTTAAAATACACAGCTAATTGCCAAATAAAACTGGGAAACGGCCATAATGGCTCAGAGGCTGCTGATGGGGTGCAGAGCTGGGGAGGCCAAGTTTCTATACCCACCTCCGTTTTGCAAGGTTGATATGGATCTGAAAGGGGAAATTGATTAATGGATATGTTTATAGTTCGACTTCACCTGGAACCGGGGGTTGGCGAACTTTTTCAGTAAAGGGCCACTTAGTAAATATTTTGGGCTTTTCTGGCCTTAGTCTCTCTCGAAACCATTCAGCTCTGTTCACCTCTGTAACACAATCACTCAATCTGCCATCGTCCCTGAAGCAGCCGTGGTAGCAGGTAAGTGAATGGGTACAGCGTTGTGGCAATAAAGCTTTATTTACAAAAAACAGGCCACGATTTGGAGGGCCTTCTCTTGCTGACTCCTGAGCTGGGTTGTTTGAGTGCAAGCAGCAGGGTAATGGGTGATGGGTAAAAACACGGGAGAAATACTCAGAATGCCAACCTTCCCGGGGTCCCTTTGAGGAAGGTACAGCTTCATGCCAGAGACAGATGAGTTCCAGATTACGCTCTGGGACGGGCTGAGTCCTTTTGATCCACACTGAGTGCAGCTATAAAATCTGCAGCGGAGAGTCCAGAAATCAAGGTGGCATCCTCTTGCTCTCCTCCGCCCAGGGTTTCTTTCTGCCTTCCAAAGCTGTACAACACAGATTTTGTGTTTGTCCACGCATTCAGTTTTTTAAAGAAAAAGGTGAGCCTCAATTCCTGTTGCCATGGTGATGTGAGTCCTTACTCTGAGCCACGCACTGTACTAAGAACTTGACCTGTGTTAACTCACCTCCTTCTCCCAGGTGCCAACCAGAGCTGGAACTGGGGCAAGACTAAGGAGGCCTAGTCACCAAAAACTCGGTCATCACATATTCTAAAGCACAAAGCACAATCTTTTTAATTGGCAAAGTATGGCCCACAGGTCAGCTGCTTTGCTTTTGTAAATAAAGTTTTATTAGAAGTTGGCCTGGGAATTAAGGCAGGGCTGTACAGGGGCAGACTTGGTCCTGTCTTTGAGATTCTGATGTTTTTGTTCATAGTGGATTTTGCTGCCTTTCGTTTGGTTTTCAGAAAAGTTGCATTAAAATATTGACCCTGATCAGTGAGATTTTGGACGCCACTTTGTATTTGCACCAGAGAGGATGGCCTCAGCCACCTCACCCTAGTCCCTGCCTCTTGTTCAGATACAGAAACTGAAGCACGAAGGTGAAGCAACTTCTAGAACAGAGTTGGGTTTCAGCCCCAGGCAGTGTAGATCCAAAGCCCACGATTTTAACCAAAGTGCTAGACGGGGTCTCCCATAAAAAAACAAATCTTTCGTTAGAGTAATAAGCTGATCTCAGTGGGGTGAAGAGAGAACAATCCAGAAGGAGCCTTCTCCTGTTAAAAGGTGATGGGGTCGAGGAGGGAGGAGATGACAGTAGCCCTGCCTCGGGCACCATCATCAGGCTGAAGATTTTACCTCAGATTCTTGGTTTGCTCGTCTGTAAAATGGGCCGTTTGGGGCATTTGGCTTAATGATAAAATCAGCTGGTTTAACACAAAACAAAAACTGGCTCCTCTGTGTCTTTTCTCGTTTATTTTGTTGGGGGTGGTGAGGGTAACTGAGAACTTGTACTGTGACTTTACGACATTGGGCTCCGTGGTTTCTGTCCTTCTCACCCCTACTCCGCAGCTTCATGTGGTCCAAGGAGGTGGCAACTTAAGCTCCAGCCAGGATGGGAGGAGGCCATCCTCCCTCCCCTTGGCACGGCTGGAAAGTTGCGCATAAACTTCTGCTCTCCTCCCCCGGCCACCTGGCCGCTCAGCGGCGTTGCTGTGCAAAGGGTGCTGGGAAATCGTGGCTCCGGAGTAGCCCGTGCGGAGTTAAAGCCCGGAAGGATGCTGGGCTCTGAGTGTTCTCTGCCCCCGAGCAGTGGCGCAGACTCTCGAAGGCTCGTTTTCTGTGAAACGCCTGGCACAGGTCCGGAACGCCCGGGGTATTTCTATACACAGACATTTCTGCTTTATCGGGGCTTTCCCGGGGCTCCCTCTGCCTGCTCTTGGATACTGGCCACGGCGTTCTTCCGAGGTTTTCTGTCCCTCTAGTCCCGCGGGTCTCAGCTGGCTCCATGCTGCCGTCCCCTGGGAGGTATTTGGAGTCGTCTCTGCGCGGAGGGGCCTGGGCATCGGTACTTTCTCAGGTCCCGCAGGTGACGGTAAGGTGTAACCAGGCAGGTCCGGCTGCTCCAGTGAAGCAGCAGGGCCGTCTTCGTGGGCGGTGCTGTCACGGAGGGCCCCACACTCTGGTGCGTGCTCTGCTGTCGCCGTCTTGGAATTCTTAAATTTTTTTTGAACAAGGGGTCCTGTGTTTTCATTTTGCATCAAGTCCTGTAAATTATGTAGCCAATCCTGTGAAGGCAAGAAAACGTGCCTAAGAAGGAAGCTGTCTGCATTGCTGGTACAAAAAAGGTCTCAACCTTTGACACCAAGACTCCTGGCTGGGGAGGTCCAGCCAGGGCTCTGGATGGAACACGCACCGTGAACCATGAAGTTCAAGCATTTCCCTGCACGATTCCGTTCAAACCTTACAACGAATGGCATTGCGTTCACCCTCAGGAGGGAAACTGCGCTTCAGAAAAGTTAACTCGCTCGGTGCCGCAGGTACAGGATGGTCCATCCCGGTGTGCTGAACTCCAGGGCCTGTGTGTTATCTGCAGCCTGACTCTCCCCTTAGTCTAGGGCATCTTCCACTGGCAGAGGTTGGGGGATCAGGGATGGAAACTTTTGAGTTTTAAGTGCTGCGGCAAAAAAAAAAGGACAAGATCTTTTGCACAGATGGTGAGGCCTGTAGTTGGATTGGAAAAAAAATTTCGAATGTGAGTGTTGTTGGATGATCGGAAAATGTCCCTAGGCTGTCTGCCCGCATGCTGGGAGCAAGTATGGCAGGAATGACCCAGGTTACGTCCCCCAGCACGGGCAGGTTACACAATTACAGTCTATTTTGCATCGATACTGATGGTTGCTGATAACTGCACTTGAACTCCCCTGAGCGCGAATGGCCCGTGCTCAGCCGCTCTCAGGGAACACGTGGCGAGGACCTTGCTTATGCCCCACCTTCAGGTCCCTCTGCTTTAATAGAGAAGAAAATGAAGGTAAAGAGGCCTGCAGTCCAGCAGCCGGTCGGGATCAGACCCCGCGTCTGCGCTCCTTCAAATACCCAACACCGCCTGCCTGGGAGACCCACATTAAAGCCAGTTTTCTTCGTGTTTGTTTTTTTTTTTTTTGAGTCCTGAACCCCTTTGTGAACCCAGCGGGCTCTATCAGTCCCCTCTCTGAGTGATGTTAAAAGAATAAAGCAAAATGCATTGGTTTGCCAAGGAAAACAGTTATATTGAAATGGTTATCAAAATGCTTCTTGGATTATGTGCAGTTTTATTAGCATCACAGTAAAGGCTGTAACAGCAAATCCACTAACTAGAGATCTTAAACAATGCGGGGGCTAATATGAGGATAATTTATAGTCGGCCTCTGGCCTTCCATATCGAGGTTCCTCCATGCCCGCGGATTCAACCGACCACGACAGTGTAGTGGTATAGTATTTACTGTTGGGGAAAAAAAATGTGTGCGTAAGTACACCGGTGCAGTTCAAACCTGTGTTGTTCAAGGGTACTCGAATTTTGAAGTAGAAATGTGCATAATAAATGGTATTGCAAGATAGTTACAACAACCAGGCTGTTACATGAAAAAGTAACTGATTTCTTTTGTCGACTGAATCACTGGTCCTGTTAGTGCTGCTGTGGTTTGGTACCTGCATCCCAGACTGACACGTGCTCAGTTTCAGTAAGAGGCCAGTGAAATGAGATTCATCTTCTTTCCCATCCGAATCCCTGGACCCTCTCAATTACATCCGTGGGCCCTTTGCCTCGTGTGTTAAGACCTCCGGTGTGAGTGGAATTTCTGGGGTCTGGCTTTCTCGGTAAAATTTTGAATTTGCAGTTGCTTCCATCATAACTAGATCCATCAGCACCAGCACTGAAATTTTTTACCCCCTCTAAAAGAAAAAAAAAACTGGGGAGGGATTCACCAAACAGGGCTGTCTGTAATACCTACGTGCAGCCCTTTCGTGACAAACGGTTCTGAGGATGGCTTAGTTCTCACATGGTAGTTTGAGAGACTGTATAGAAAACAGACACTGTACATTTGTCACACAATTCTGAAATTCTCAAGGCGTCGCACAAACTCACGTGCTCTCACAATGTGCCGTCTATTTCTTGAAAGGTCACAAAAGACTGGCTTCAGCCTGATGCTAAGGGTAAGGATTTTGTCCAAGGCTGGGGGAGTAACACATGAGAAAACGAGCTGTTATTCTGGTATGTAGCCCAGTGTCATCTGCATGTGTTCATGTTAAGCATCCTAGGAGGGAAATGGTTATTTGAGTCATACTGGTTGTTACTTGTAGATTTGAAACAATCTATCTTCATTTCTTTTAGTTTTTGATCAATGACCCCTTCATATTTAAGAGAAGTTCACGTCTTGTGTGTCGTTCTTTCGAAACACATAGACGTCTCTGGATTTTGAAAAGAGCTTGACGTATCTCCTTCCATTGTCCATTTGTCCCTTGCTGCAAGAAGATATTTCTAACATCCACATCTGAGGGAATCAACAGTGCGGGCAGCATTTAGAAATTTTTTTTTTTTGTCTTTAAAAGAAAAATATTCTAGATACTCATTTCTCTCCTGACCCTAGCCCAGTCTCCAGCGCAAAGGTCGGCAAACATTTTTGTGAAGCTGGTAGTAAATATTTTAGGTTTTGCAGGCCATGTGGTCCTCTTGCACCTGCTCAACTCTGACCTCACAGCACAAAGGCAGCCGGAGATGACTCATAAAGGAAGGTGCATAGCAGTGTTCCAGTAAGTCTTTCTGGACAGTGAAATTTGAATTTCATGTGATTTTCCACCACAAAATATTTATTTTTCTTTAATTGTCTCAACCATTTAAAAATCTACAAGCCAGTCTTAGCTTGTGGATTATACAGAACAGGTGGTGAGTGACCACGAGGAACACCAGGCAAAGGATGCGGGGGATCTCAGTGTTGCTTCCATGACCGCACGTGGCTCTACAATTACCTCGGTAAAAATGTCAGTTAAAAAAATAAACTAACAGGTAGTTGGCTGGATTTAGCCCCCAAACTGTCCGTTTACATCCCCTGCCAGTCAGAACTTAAATGATACTTAATTTTAAACTTCTCTGCAGAATTTCTTAGATTGTTTTTGACGTGAACGGAATGTTTGAATAGGATTTTTTCTGACCCGTGCTGTTCCCAAATACTGGTTTATATATTGCAGTTCAGGTACAAAAGCCTCAGCCGTGTAGCTGTTGTAATCGAAGATTCTAGTGTGCCTTATGTATCTAAGTGATTCCAAGTAAATTGACGTATGTCAAAATGTTTGCTTAATTAAAAAGGTCTTCCTAAATGTGAAAGTCATTTATAGAAAGTTCTGTGGTCTTAAAATGATTTCTTTTAAAATAATACTCCATACATATGTCTTTTTGGTTTTTTTTTTTAATCCAGCAATATGAGAGGAAAGGCAGTGAAGTCTCTCCCCCACCCTAGTCCCCCATTTTCCCCTCTGGGAGGCAGTCACCATTAGCAGTGCCTGTATCTATAAAAGTTTTGGTTTAAAATTTGTCATCATGGCTGTCTTTTGGGATTAGCTGCCAGAAATAATCATTATAGGAGCTACCAGTGCCAAATGGTGCTCCGAACCTCACAAACATCTCTACTCCACACAGCAACTCTCCAGTGTCGATGATGCTGGCCCCACTTTACAGATGGAGTAGAGTCATCAGGTACAAGCAGGTCGGGGTGTCTGTGTGGTTTTGTGGTTTGATGGGCTGAAACCCTCCTGATGCTGAGTGACTGTCGGTACGATGGTGACTGAGACACTTAAAAAGATGAGCCACTTTCTGGTATCAAAAGTGTTCTCTTAAGAACTGTCAATACTGCAAAGCAACTTTGTTTTATTACAAAAGCAATATGCAGTCACTGGAGGAAATGTAGGAAAGCAAAAGAAAAATTGAAAATCTATAATTCAGTCATTGCAACATCTTGCTTTGGGGGCCACCTCCAGCCCAGAGGCAGAAAGGAAATTTTCCATCATCAACGCAGTGATGAAAAGCTTTGTGGAGAGCTGTGGAATACATCCTTATTTCCCGAAGATGAACTTTAAATATATGCTAGCATGGTAGTTGAGCGCCCAGAGGCTACAGTTCGAATACCTGGTTCGCATTCTGGCTCTGTCATTTTATGAGTTGTATGACCTTGGTCATACTACTTAAGACCTTCTATGCCTCATTTTTTTTAACCTATAAAATGGAGATAATCATAGCACCCACTTCACAGAGTTGTCATAAAGGTTAAATAAAGTTAATCTACGTAAAGAGCTAGAACAGGGCCTGGCATGGGCTAAGCCCCAGATCAGACTAGCTGATTGTAATTCAAAATGTTTAAAGAGTAGTTAATAAGTGCCAACAATTCTCAATTAAGGAATTTCCTTAATCCTCAAATCAGTCATGTGTGACTTTGGAGTTAATCACATATTTTATGTATTAGATTTACTTTCTTAATAGTAATTTTTGATGCACCTACTTGAACCAGGACAAACCTTCACACACCTTCCCCTTTATCCTCTTCTCTTCGGTCAAGTAAGAAGCACCTGTACTTTGAAAATAAACAGATGTAATAGAAATAAGTGGACCCAAAAGAGAAGAAAGCACCTTTTCACCATAAATAAAGCTTAATTCCACAGCCAGATAAGGGGGGGAAGAGCGTTCACATGGTCTGTTAGAGGGAGACTTTTGGAGGGGACCAGTTTAGTGGTATCTTCCAAAATACTAAAATCTGAGTTCCCTGTGACCCAGCAGTTCGACTTACAGGAATTTCTCACATGGAATTAACCTGACTAGGTGTGCAAATGAATAGGTACAAGGATGTTCAGAGCGGCACTGTTCACAAGAGCAGTTAACGGGATACAGCCAAACGTCCGTGAGTACAGGTCTGGGCAGGTGACGTTACAGCCGTCCAGTCGTGACCACACGTCACTTTAAAAAGAACCAAAGTGTGGCTGACCCATGTGTGTTGACGTGCAAGTGGCTGAAGGTCAGTTAGTAAGTGGGGTGGGGGGCGGAATTAAGCTGCAGAGTACTCTGTACAGTTTAATCCCCAGTGATGTTTTTAAAAAAAGGTGTATGCGTGAATATTGTCTTCAAGGATGTGAAATAACTTTGATGGAGGCTGTCCCTGGTAAGTGAAGCAGATGTGGGAAAGAGGAAGGCTTTTATTACTTGAATACCCCTCTGTTCTGTTAGGCTTTTTACAACAAGCAAGTATTAAATGAATATTTTTTAAAATAGCTTTTAAGTTTATCCACCAGATTCTCATCTGCTTTGCCGGTTTATTTCTGTCGGTATCCATGTTCTAAATATAAATGATGTATTAATTTCAGTGTGTAAAATCCTAGGAATTTCGAAGTTCCACGAGCACTCACTGCTTGTTTTACTTCTTCTAATCTCTGCCTCCGCACCTGTCTCTCCCTCCCACCCACCTACTTGCCTTTAGGCACTTTTTAATCTCATTTTCTCGAAAAATACTTGGACAACCAACTGAAAAGTGCTCTTTAAAATGCATTTTGTGAATTGCACAGAACCTCTTTCCACAGGTGAGCGTGGAAGAACTGATCGCTTTCCTGGGTTTCTTTGTTATTCTCTGACATTCTAGCTTCAGGATGAAATAGGAATTTATCCGATTAGAGCAGTAGTCATTTCAGCAGCTAACCTTGTTTCTGCCCCAAAAATTCAGTCACAGAGTAGATCTATTCCCAGATTCCATCTAGAACTCACCTTCCATGCTTATGGTTTCTTTTAATAAAATATCTCTTGAAGAACATGACTGCACCTCTTCTGAACAGGTAATGTGCTGGGGTAATATAGTGTATTTCTGCATCACACCAAAAGGAAATAGTGATCTTAGTTTTTTTTAAATTTAAAACTATTGCAATATAGTTACTTCTATTATATAAATTAAATTCATGCTTGTAGAAAATACGAAATAATACAGGAAAGTAAAATTACCTAAAATCAAGTCCCAAATCCATAGGCAGCAGCTGCTAACATTTTGCTCCTTTTTTTTTTTTTTCCGTCTTTTGCTCTGCTTAGTATGTTTTTACATCATTGTGGAATGTGTGTTGGTATATACACAATTTGAAATTTATTTTCCCCTCTTTGTAACCTAACATGGCATTTCTTCATTCTGCCAAAACGACGTAAGTTACGTACCATTACTCCCTTAGTGGACATTTGGGTTTCTTTTCATTTTTTTATAATTAAAAATTATGCTGCATTTATCATAATGCATAAATTTCCATCTATAGGATTATTTCCTTCAGATAGATTCCCAGAAATTGAATTACTGGGTGAAAGTTCATGAACGTTTTTAAGGCTCTTGCTAAGCGTTGCCGAATTGCTGTCTTCAAAGGTGGGGCCGGTTTCCCCTCGTCAGCAATGCTGGAAGGCCACGCTGACTTTCCTCATCTCCAAAACTGAGTATTATTTTAAGTACTGTGCTAATTTGGATAAGCTGATTATCATTATTGCCTTAGTAACTTTTAATGACATTAGTGGAGGACTTTTAAAAAATCCATAATACATGATCCTATTTTTGTGTAGTTAAGTGATGTGTATTAAATTTTAAATTGGCAAAAAAAAAAGAGTGTCCTGATGACCAGATATCAGTTTGCAAAAATGAAATCCCCCAACACCTTAATCCAGCACCATAGGAGGCACAAGACATAAAATCATTTGAAATTTTATTTAGCTTTTTACTAAAGAATTTTACTTTATTTAGCTCATAATTACTATAGTAACCAGCAAAAGGGGAAATTATTAAAAATCTGGACCGTTTTCCCAAGGATGGTGGGAATTTATACCATGAGCCTTGATTTTTTTAATCAATATTAAATGCCACTTGTAAATAAATCATAGGACTCAGCAGATGCTGTAACTTCTAATTGGACAGCGCCGTTCGTGATGACCAAACGCTGCCAGCGTAATTGGTTTTTGGTGATGACTGTGCTTGAAAATTGCTGGGCAGGGAACCATTTCTAATTGATTACCTTTCATTACTAACAGCCTCACAGATGGTTTCTACTCCTATATTTAAATGTACCTCTTGAAAGCTGAACACAACAGTGATCAAGGAAAGGGGATGAGATGGGCGCCACAAAAAAAAAATAAACGTACAGCTTTGCCGAATTTTCAGTAACTAAGGGCAACCTGAAAATTGGAAATGCTGCAGTGGATAAAGTGTGTCAGAAAATGAGTGAGAGCCGTGCAGTACGGTGGGGAGATGGAGGGAAGCAATTCCTTAAAATGTATATGTTTAAAAGGAAGGAAAGAGAAATGCTTCTCTAGTGTCTATTGAGGACTACTCCTTGTTCTCATTTCTGTATCCGCATTGAATTATTTGGGAGAAGATTCAGGATTGCTGCAGAGTAGCTTCGTTTAAGAGTAGTTAAAAATGTGTGAAATGAGTCGTCCATCGATACTTAAGGGCTGAAGAGGATCTGAAGATTACAGACAGCGTGTTGATTTCACTAGTTAAAGAGAGAATCCTGGTTCCCCATCTTTCTGTCTTTATATCCATGGAACGGGTTTCTATAAAATCTAACTGAAAAACTGGCAGTAAGAGCACAAAATCTTTGATGATGTGATCTTATCCCCAGCTGCCTGTAACGATACCACAGCTAACAAAGATTATATCACCCATAAGACTGTCTGGAGAAAACAGACAGTTGACGCCTTCAGTTCAGAAATATTTACTGAACACATACTATGCTGGCTTTATGCGAGCCACGGAGAGACATGAGAGAGAGGGAGACATCAATATATGATTTTATTCTTTTGAAGTAATTGTATTTCAGTCATTGCTGTTATAAAAATAATACATGGAAATTTGTAAAAGATTCAAATCTTACATATAACTGAAAAAGAAAGACGAAGGACAATTTAATCAATATGGCTAGGAAAATATACTATCAAGCTGGGAAAAAGTAAAGTTAGAGTCCCTGCTTCCATTACAAAAATAGATCCCCATTGATTAACAAAACTGACAGTCGTGGAAGAAAATATGGAAAAATACATTTGACTTTATTCAGAAGACCCAAATACCGTCAAAGAAAGAGGTGTGACAGCTCCAAATTCCAAACACCAGTGATAGTAAGAACAGTAAAAGTCACCAAATAGCAAACTTAAAGACAAGCAGGATACTGGGCAAAAACTTTGCCACCTACTTTTTCAAATTATTAACATCCAGGGTGCATAAAGGACTCTTTCGAGTGAGTAAGTAAAAGAGAACCCGACAGAGAAAACATGACAAAGGCCGTGGACAGGAAGGTGACGGGAGAGGATGGACGTGCTCAGTACCATTTGCAAGGGGATGACTCGAGAAAATGAACTTGATGGGGACAGAGAGTTTCCAGCCATAAGATGGGCAAACCTTGTACAGTTGGTGATACCAAGTGTTGACGAGAGCGGCTAAAATGGGGTGGAGGGGGTGGTATCGGTCAGTGGGAGAGAGCGTGCTTAGCATGCGTGAGGTCGTGGTTTCAATCCCCAGTACCTCTACGGAAAAAGAGTGGCTAAAATACAAAATAAGGGGCTTGAGGGCCCAGTCTCTATAATATACAAACATGTTACGTTGCTGTCTCAAACGAACACACTGACTTGGACAAAACTGGAAGCACTCCCCGAGCGGCCCTCCTTCTGCTGGTTATGGAGAGAGTAGAGAACAGAGTACCTGCAACTGTGGTTAGAAGCCTAGCTTCACGTCTCAGTCCGGCTCTGCCACTTACTGGCTGAGAGGCCCGGGGCGGTGACCCTCAGATGCCTTTGCCTCATCCTCGCACCAGGGGATCTTGAGCAGGACTGTTAATTTCCCAGGAGCTCAGCGTCCACATCTAAATGATGGGCACAGGGTTCATGGAGGGGTGGCATTTGGCACCTGACCCAGGTAGGGGCTCACTCAGTGATGGCTATAACTGGGATCTTTGTGTTATGTCCCCAGTAAATTATGACAGTGTCTGTGACAATAGGCTCTGGGACAGGCACAAAATAAACACTAGCTAATTCTAGTGTTTTTCCTAAAATATTCACAAGAGATTCTCATTTCGGATAATGAAATCAAGATAGGCATTTGCATATCGTGTATATATTCAAGATGAATATGTTCATATAAACTCATAATCCTGGCAGAATTTCCCCTGCTCCCTTCTGGAAATTCAGGATTGAGGTGGTGCCCAATCATACAACTCTGCCTTGACGTGTAGAATCAATTCCACTGGGTACAAATAAGTGGGTGTTATGGGCAGAGACACACAGAGTGTTCAGGGGTGGTTATAAGCTCGTCTTCCTTAAGTATTAGGGCATTTTTACGTGTATCTGTATCTTCTTATCTTACTTGGTAACAATGCAAAGCAGAGTGTAACTTCTTCCCCTTTTCTTCCTACACACCCAATGATCTGCAATCTTGCTCCTCTTCTCTCCAAACCAGGTCTTTTTTTCCCCTGGAGCTTCCAACATTTTATTTTGAAATAATTTTAGACTTAGAAAAGAGTTGGAAAAATAGTCGCATTTCCAGGAAGACCCTCCACCGAGCTTCTCCAAACGCGACCGTCCGACATGAGCAGAGGACAGCTATGGGCATGGAGCCACCTCGCTACGTTCCTGCCCCCTCATCCACAGACCTTATTCAAAATCTGCCAGTTGTCCCTCTCGGGTCCCTTTTCTGGTCCAGGATCCTGTTCAGTGTCCCGCATGCATTAGTTGTCCTTTGACAGATCCTCAGTCTTTGTCTTTCTGGAACTTGACACTTTTAAAGAGCACTGACCAGTGTTTTGCAGAATGTTCCTTAATTGGGAACTTGGTGAAGACGGTGTCCATCGAGTTTCTTCACTGTAGAGTTACTCTTCTTCCCTTTGTTCTTAATAAGAATCTTGGGGAGAGAAGGGGAGATTCTTTAAGACTGCAAATACCCTGTTTCTCATCATTCTTCTGCCCACTAACTTTAGCATTCATCCACGATTCTTGGCTGTAACAGTTACTCCTGTGGTTTGCCAAGTGGTGATTTTCAATTTCTATCATTTCTTTCACATTTGTTAACTGGAATGTCTCCAAAGAAGTACTGTCTTCCCCCCCCCCCCCCGTTTATTTGTTTATTGACTTAAATCGTTTATTGTTCTCATTGCTTTATTGTTCAGCTCGCTCGAGGTTTGGCCATTGGGAGGTCCTTCAAGTTGGCTCCTATGTTTTCAACATGGCCCCATACTTTTTAAAGCACTTCTTAACTTCTGGTATCATAAGATGTTCCTGGTGCCTCTTGTGTATTTCCTGCCTCAGTCTGGGATCAACCGTTTCCCAAAGGAGCTTTGGTTCTTTTTATTGGAGAATAGGACTTGAAAGCACAATCTGAGCACTAGTTTTATCTGTTGCTGTTGGGTGTCTCTAGAATAAATTTTGCATCTTCTCTTTTCAGCCCACCACCATCCCCCTGGTACATCATCATGTCTCACCTGGATAACTGCCTCTTTATGGATCCCCTACTTCCAGTTGCCTTCCTCCAATCTGTCCTCTAAACAGCAGCAAAAAGTATAATCTTAAAACATTACCTGGACCTCATCATTTCCTCGCATAATACTTCTGCTGGGTGTCAGGGTCAGGTCAGGATAACTCAAATCACCCTGTCTTTGAGCACGGAGAACTGAAGCCTTGCTCAAGGCCAGCCTCTGACATGCTGTCCTGCCACATCTTAGCACGGGGTTGGCAAACTTTTTTGTAGAAGACCAGAAAGAAAAGGTTTCAGGTTTTGCAGGCCATTCAGCTCTGCTGTCGTAGCCAAGAGCAGACACAGACAGTATACAAACAAATGGACGTGGCCATGTTCCAGTAAAACTTTATTTACAAAAACAGGCAGTGGGCTGAATTTGGCCTGAGAGCCATAGATTGTCAACCCTTGCCCTCTTAGGTAGTTTTCAAAAGCTTGCCCAAAACCACTGGGAACCTTTAAAAACCTTTAACCACAGTTAAACCTCACAAAATTCTCCAGAAAGCTGCCTCCAGCTAGCCTCTCTTCTTCTGCCAGCGACGTTTCTTAAGGGTGCCTCCCACTGGCAGGACCTGGAACCCATGGGAAGGGGATTCTAGGAAATGGCAAAATGGCAATAAATTAGCCCAGTGGCTTCCACGTTCCCATGGACTGATATTCATTCCATACCATGGCTGCTTTCTACCCTTGCTCAACCCACACTCTTCGGTATGTTCTTTTCTATTAGTTCTTCAGAACTACTGGCCTCTTTTCCACCCCAGGATCTTTGCACATGCTGCCCCATTTGCTTGGCATACTTTTTCCACCCTCTTCCCAAGGCTAGCTCTTTTTTATCTTTTAGATCCCAGATTAAAGGATACTCCTGGAGAGGCCTTCCCTGATCCCTTCTATTTAAAATCACCTCCCTTTTTATTAGAATCTCTGTTATCTCAAAGCTAAGGGACTATTTTGTTCCTTGTCACATCTCCAGGATTTAGATCAGTGCCTGGCACAGGATGGTGCTCAGATACTTACTAAATGAATGTAACACTTACCACAATTGGCTAACATTTCACTTGCCTTATATACTATGTTGATTGATTGACTGATTGATTTTTGGTCTGCGTTCTGTATCCCTATAAGCTCTTTTCTAGCATTTATTGCTTATACCCAGCCTCTGAAATAGTGCCTGGAACATAGTATTCAGTAAACATTTGTTGAATGAATCAAGAATGAGCCTCACACATTTTAAAAACCTTAGTATGGGTAGTAAGTACTAAATAATCAGGGAATTCGGTAAAATTACATAGCAAAATTTTCTTTTTTATTAAATATGTTCTGATGTCCATTCAGCGTCTAGACCTCTCATATTTCTGTGCGGCAGCCCAGCCGAGGATGGGAAGTCTGGATTTAGAAGGTCCCCTCTGAGTGTCGCACCAGCACGCCCTGTCAGTTCTTTGCCTCACCTTAAGATGTCACTAAGTGACTTGGCCATGGCCTTCGCTGGCTGCTGCTGAAAGAGCTGGGAGGTCAGGACAGGAAGGGAGGAAATGACCTGGTGTTATGAACAAATCTCCCTCTTCCTCCAGCGCCTGGCGGACGAGGTGATGAGGTGCTGATGGGCGCCCCCCCCCCCCCGCCATCCCCGCTTCACAGGACATTCATTAGCACACCTGATAGTCCAGAGCCCTGGAAACCTGTTTTCTTCTACAGCCAGATCCTTCATAAATCAAGCCAAGCCTGATGAAACGTCACATCACGGTTGACTCCACTGTTGTGGGTCCAGCACTGGCTCTTGGGCACTAGGATGGACTCAAATGTTCTATAACATTTTTACTCTCAAGAAATAATGGGGGAGCTAAGAAATTCAGGAAAGAAAGAACAAAAGTAATAGAAAATCCTACAGGAAATATAATATTCTGAATTGGATCCCAAATTAGAAAATAAAAAAAGTACTTTAGAGGGAAAACCGGTAAAATAGAAATAAAATGTCTAGTTTAGTTAATAGTGTTATGTGTTATACCAATGTTAATTTCTTAGCTTATTAATTAGGAAAAGTTGGGTGAAGCATATCTAGAACTTCCTATACTATCTTAGAAATATTTCCATCAGTTTGAAAGTAGTTTTAAAAGCATACAAGACGGTGTTGGCTTGGATAGCATGGATTTATATTATAGGACTCCTGATGCAGTGAGTGAATTCTTGAAATCAGACAGACCTTGCGATGAATCGCTTTGTCTGCCACTTATCAGCTGTGTGTCCTTGAGCAAGCGACTTAACCTCTCAGAGCCTTAGTTTGCTTATTTTTAAACAATGTCGATGTCATTGGGTTGTTGTGAGGGCTCCATGAGATAACATCTCTTAGTATGACCTGCATATCATAAACTCTCAGTAAATGCTAGCTCTCCCTTCTCTGTCATTTCAGAAAAAGGAGCAAACGGCTGTGCTTAAATATTTGGAGAATAAATAACAGGAAGTGAGATTTGTATTAGATCACTGAGGTTGGCTAGTTTGTATTAGAAAAGCAGTAAGAGGACAAGGGCCCATCTGAAAATGAGCCAAGAGAATCACTTGTGGCCAGTTTTTAAGTCTATGAAAGGCATTTTTTAAGCTATTGAAAGAGGGCATTTTTTCTGTTAAAACTTGCAGGGTTTTTTCTAGGATAAAATCAGAGATTTGTGAAGTAAAATGTGTAAAATCAATATTTGTGAAGGTTATTCACTGCAGCACTGATTATAAAGGTGAAAGGTTGGAAAATACTTAAACGCTCCTAAGTAGGAAAGAGGCTGGCTAAATAACTTATGGTTCAGTCATTCCATGGAGTTCTCTGAAGACATTCTAAAAAATGGAAAGCAAGTATCTGTCTGTCTGTATATATACATATATTATTATATGACATAGTCATAGAAGATATATAGGCAAAAAAATAGTGCTCAGAATGTGCTCATTATGCTACCATTTGTATATCCAAAAAAATGAATATTTATATATTCACCCAACATGCCTGGAAAGATCGCAAGAATCTGGTAATAGGAGTTGCTACTTGATCTGCACCAAAGAAAGGGACCTTATGAAAAGTCACATCCATCTATTTAAAATGTTGCTGCCTATAAAATGTTATATTTCTTCTTTAGGAATGTTTAACCAGAATATAGCATACTTATTTCTTCAATATGTTTTTAAACTTTTTATTGTGAAAAATTTCAAACATGTACAAAGGAGAATCACAGTGGTCCTCCCTGCACCCATGACCCAGCTTCAACAATGATACAACTTCTGATGTTCTAATTCTGTAGAACATTCACCTTCTTTTCATCAGTTACACAAAAATTAATAATTGTAACAGTAACTCCATTTTGACCAAAGGAAGTTAAACTTTTTTTTTTTACTTATATATAAATTTCCTTGCTGAGAAGTTTGACAAGGTGACCAATAAAAGACTTCTAAGCCAAAAATATTTATAAGATTAATACAAAATTCCATGAGGATGTAGAATTGAAGTTATTATTTAAGAAAAACTCCTTAAATAATGAGGTAAAATTTCAACTGTTAAAGAACAGCTTATTCATATGTTATTTAAATGGATGACAGTGGAGGTCAAGGATGTATGATATTTAGATGACTTTCAATACATTTAAAGAAATGATCTAACAAATAAATTATAAAGCCCCAGAATCCTTTTAAGCTATTTAAATATATGGAAATCTTCTAAATATCAACTTTAAAACATGCAAAGGAGTACAAACTTTTAAAAAATTAATTTATAGAGTATAAGAGAAAAACAGTTTAAAGATCACTGCTCCTGAAGACCTCTAGTTTATTTCCAAGTCTCAGGGAGCTGTTGTGTTGTTTGGGTGTAGAAGGTCATGTATCGTGAACCCTGGAGACTGGAAAGGGATCCTGGAACCTGAGATTGAGGTCTGACCAATGTGTCTCTTTCCCACTATCCATCATGACCAAATGGGATTATTTCAGGAATGCAAGGTTGGTTCAATACTTGGAAATCAACCAGTTTAATTCTTAACCCTTAACCCTTTCTTGACCTTTCTCCTACCTAATAATTCCTTCTCTGACCCCTTTGAGGGTTCCACTTCCTTCCTCTACTCCCCCAAGTCCATATGTTCCCCAATACGTATGCCCCCTTCCAAGGTGGTATCTTCAGATTTCAGCTGCCTGCCTTCTGCTGATGATTTCCAAGTTCCCTTCACTAATCCCAGGGACTCTCCTACTAACAACAGGCAGCATTTATTGAGCACTTACTGAGGAATGTGCACTAGACCTTGACTTTGATTAGCTCCTTTACTGCCCAGAGCAGCCCTCAGAGATAGGTAAGAATTATCACCCTCTTACATATGATGAAACAGAAGTTCAGAGGGAGAAGCAACTTTTCAGAAGCAACTAAAGCTGGGTTTTGAACTTGGGAGTCTGACCTCTTGACATCGCCATAGGCCTCTCACCTGTGCTCCCAAGATGCCTCGAACAGAACTGGACACCTTTCCTTTCTTTTCTCCTTCCCTGACTCCCAGGCCAAATATCTTCTGCTAGCCCTTCTGGGACCACAGGATGCACCCCCACACCCTGAGTCTTCCTCTCTCCTAGAAATACTCCCCATAGATCTCTCACTTCATCCTTTCACTCCCTCATCTCACATTTTTCACCACTCACTCTCCTATTACTGAAAATTAGTTGAAGTACAGTGAAGATCTCTACAACATTTATCTGAACTTAGAGAAACAGACTAACATATCCTCACATGGAGGCTTCACTACTTGTAAACAGGATCTTGCCGAGTCCATGTTCTGCTAAGTCTAAGTAACAGAACATGTGTAGCCCTTGTGTTCAGATAGGTGTAAACATAACCTTCACTGTCTTCTCTAACCTAATCATATACCTCGTCTTCCATGCTTTTGACTCTGTCATTGCTTTCATATTTATCCAAAATGAAGAATTGATGATCATAAATGCTTCAGAATGAGCACAGACAGGAACATGTGGTAGACCAAAAGGCTGATCATGGTGGCTTTGGGAATCAGTCTAGCCTAAAGATGTGATCCCTCCAAATGTACCTTTTAATTTTTTTAATTTGAATTATTTGTAATATCATTTTTTTTCATATAAAACCCCAGAGTTTAGCATTCTCTTGAGAAATCACACAGTCCAGCAACATTAGGTGCACTTTCCTACCTGTCAATAACTGGTAAGGGCAGAATCTTGACAGTTTTCTTTAGACAGGAATGTGGGCTTCCCAGATCGCTACATCTCCACCACTTCATGTCATCTCTCTGATTCTGCCACCTGGTGTCAGTGGCCCTTGTCTTCCCACTTGAGTTTGTTTAACCTATCCTGCAGTCTTTCTTTAGACTCAGGTAGGAAGAGCGACGGGCAACCCATGGCATTAAACATCCACGCTCGTGCCTGACACCATTCAGGCCACAGGGAACACTTCACATCTCTGATCCTGTTCTGCAAAGCAAGAAGCACTTGCTTCTGAACATCTTGAAGGTTGGTTGTCGTCTTGCTGCCAGCATCAGAGGACTCTGTTCCACAGTGCGGGGAGAATTTGAACAGGGGAAGCACTTAGGAAAGAGAAAAGACAACTGAATTAACTGTCGAAGCCTTCTCCCGCCGTAAATGCATCGGATGCCTGTATAGCCTATCTCCCCAGCAATACCAACCATCCCCTTTCTTGCTTCTCAGTGTCCCAATTCATTATTCTGGAGGTGCCTACAAAGAGCACGGTATTTGCGTCAGTTGCACATGGCAGCAGACGACATGTGATATTAAACAATTCATATTATTCTTCGATTTGTTTATATATTGGTCTTGATGTAACATGCTTAGATTCACAACATTGGCAGCTAGATGAATACTGAATGCTGAAATTGAAAATAGGGTTTTTTTTAATAGCAAATATTTAATGGGCTTTAATGAATTCTTTTAACTACATATATGTTAGCTTCATTTAAATAATCTTTATATAAAGCTTGATCTCAATTATCTTATCTATTTTACCATTCCATCTTAAATAATTTTGAATGTTTTGGTAGAAAAATATTTTAAAACATTCATGAAGTATTTTTTAACATTTAATTTTTTAATGACTACGTTCACATTTTTTATATTTTGAATGTAGCTGGACTTGATATTTTTTATCTTTAAGATGATTATTGTCGATATCAGGCATCAACAAATGACAGAATTTTATTTCTAACAGCCTGAGGGCTATATTTATCCTGTGAACTAAGAATGGTTTTTATATTTTTAAAGGTTTGTAAAATAAACCAAGAAGAATATGTGAGAGACCCCATATGTAGACCACAAAGCCTCATTTATTATCTGGCTCTTTACAAAAATATTTTACAGTCTATGGTCAGTAGAATATAAATTATGTAAAAACTTGACTGTAACTACCTATTTTGTGATTTTACTGAAGTGGAAGCAACAAAGAGAAATGCTATGGGATAAATAGTGATTTATGAAGTGCGTTCGTTCCTCACATGAAAATCACAGGCCATCAACAGGACACCCAGACGTGTGCAAAAATAAGGACATTCTCTCCTTGTGATAATTTTCTGACTTTGAATCCTACATAGACAATAGCTTGACACGTACGTTTTGCTTTTGTCATTATGAATGTCTATGTGTCAAAGTGGGAAGATGAAATGTCTTAAGATTAGTTTAATGACTTGTACGCATCCTGGCCAACAGTATGTGGGCCGTGGGCCACAATGTTGTTGGAAGACTTGCTCCACCGCCTGAGTGTGTCTGAGTTTGTCTTGCCTTAGCCGAAAAATTTTGGCCAGACTCAAGTGACAGATCCCAGTATCGACCGCCCTCTGTTGGCGTTGAGCAGAGTTGTCACACTTTGCTTCCTTTCGCGTGGAGTTTTGTTCAAATCACAAGAAAAGCTCTGAATTGAACATTCATAACTAGAGGAGTTTCTGGGCTTTGTATTAATACTCTGGTTACATAATAACTGAACAATACATAAATCAGCAAAGGTGCTTTGGGTGGCAACTTTTTTTTTTTAAAGCAACATTTTTATCTTAGAAAAAAAATGTCATTCTGGTCAAATCCTATCTTTCTTCTTACTAATCATCATCACATGTTGCAAATGCTTTGGGCCAATTCAGTCTCTCGGTCTTTTTTATTGATACTGTTTCGACACCAGGAAAGAGACGTATCTTCCAGCTACTTGATGAAAGAAATAACACGAAGTCGAAGAGTGAGAGGGCAATGATATTCTCAAAGAAAGTCTCAATCCCCTTGCAACTGGAGGCAAAACAAGAAAGGAGGGGGGGAGGGGAGGAGGATGGGGGGCGGGCGCCTCTAGGGCTCTGACCCCCACTGAGTCCTTATCCGCTCCTCTACCTTAACTGCCTTCCTCCTTAACTGGCTTCCCCACTTACTTTCTTTCGAAGATGAAAAGGAGCGTTGCTCCTTTTGAGGGTGAGCCTTGGAGAATCGGAGCTTTTGGGTCTTTTTCCCGAAGCCCAGCTGACCGGCCCCAAAGTGCAGGCTCTCACTGGTCACACCCAGCTTGTGAGAGCCAACAGACCACCCTCCCTGAGGGACGCCCCTTTGAAACGTTTGCAGTCTGTTCAGGGGGACTCAGTCCAGCGAGGTTCCTGAAAGTGCAGTGAGCTAGCTCAGCACGTACAGGCTGAGAAGGTGCGAGGTGTGTGCAGGGCAGTATCTGCAGGAATCAGGAACGTCACTCATCCCACATTTTAATCCACATCTGACACTTACTCTGTCCTGCTCTGTAACTACTCACAGTGGCCCCACACTTCCCTGAGAACAGGCTCCCTGTGGCTTTCAGTTTCACACCTTGAGGATCTTGACCACAATCAGAGAACTAATTTAGGCAACTCGAGGTTATTATACTTCTGAGTGTTCCTTTTAGGGTTCAGCCTATAAAAGCCAGAAAGGAAAAAAAAAAGTTTGGTCTAAGAAATTAAGAAAGACTTTCACTTTTGTTGGCTAATACATTTAATTCTGCAGCTCACTTAAAAAAAAAACATATCGAAGTGGTATTCTAGCACACTTACCACATTTTCAACATTCCTAAAATTGCCCACGGTACTTTTTGAAAGCTCTCTAATCACATTTCACATTGACTTTCATTTTGTCACTTTGAATCAGGGCAAAAGGTCTCACAATCTCTTTTGTTTTCTGATTGTTGAAAATATCGATTTCCCCTATGCAGGATTGTATTTTTAAACTCAAATCTGCCATCCTGACGTGCTAGGAAAATGAAGTCTCTTTGTGCCTATAAATTAATTTCCCTTAATTCCATCGCTGACATATTTTGATGTCTATCAGCCCAACAGAAGGAAGGGTCTCAAGTAACCAAACATAAGTCAGTATAGGGAGGAACTGGGGGGTCCTGGGGACACTGACTCCTCTTCAGAACCTCCTGAAGAGAGATTGACTATTGACAATTTAAATCTTCAATGCTTTATCTCTTTGTTTGAGTCCTGGAATGCCATTGATACCTTCTTTGTATTTATAATTGTTTTAATTAGCCACCCAGCAGGGGCCCCTCTCCCAGCTGGACTTTGTGCGGCACAGCAGGACCTTACAACCCAGTTAAAATAAAGAGCAGACTTTATGGCTCGCTTAATTTCTTTTATCTGTATCAATTTTTTTTCTTTTTTCTCTTACTCCCCCTCATTTTCACTCTTTCTCCCTTCCCCCTCATTTTAGGGGTGAAGGGTAAGGGGCAGGGGCAAAAAGCCTGGACTCCCAAAATGGCTTAGCTTTTGAAGAATCAAAGAATTATGGAAAAAACCTCTACCGTGAATATCTATCAGCAGTTCACAACTCAAGGAGGAAAAATGGTGCCGGTTGCTTGTCCCCTGCTCTTCGTTACATGTCATAAACCTCCACTGTGATTGTATCTTGGGCAATTATGCTGAAATGGATGTTGGTTGCTAAACTTTGCTGGGTGGAGGGGAGGGGAAAGTTTGCAAAAAGGCTCCCCGGTTGTTTGTTCTGTTTGACCACATCCTTCTTTTGTGGATGGAAATCTGGAGGATCAATTATGATGCAGATCTGACAACATTTCCATTTGTGGGAGCGGCGTGGCCAGGGATGTTTAGACTTTTGGAAATTCTTACATTGTTAAGATTGTTTTTCCTCCGCTTTTAACTGGATGCTGCTGCTTTGGTGTGATCACGAACACACAGCCTGAGCCAGAGCATTTCAGCAGAAGAAATAGAAACACAGGGCTTATTTGTGGCTTCAGAGAAATCACCGGGGCCTCTCTTCATGTGTGAATCTATAAAACTACTTGTCTAGAAATCAAAGCAGGGCTGGTCCCCATGCAAACATGCATCACTTCTAAAAGTAATCCTCCTGCACTGTGCTGCAAATAACCTAGTTTAATTTTTTCTGATAAGACCCCAAATAACTTATTTGCATTGGAAAAGAAATGATAGCTCCAGTTATCCGATATGGAAAGGGCTCTGAACTGGCTTCCCTATTTCTGTGCAAAGGTCTTAAATGTTTTTGAGCCCTCTATGTTTCTAGAACTTTCCAGCAGTAAGCATTGAGTCTGTCCTCCACTGAACGACCCGACAAGGAAATGGCGGCGGGGTGGGGGCTGTTGTTTTCAGTTTGTGTACTCCTTAAAATCAAGTGTGGTTATAATAAAAAATTTATCTTGTTACCTGGAATTATTTTTGGCTTCGTAGCCAGTCAGAGACCCAGACATTCACTTGCTTTGGAAAATGGCCACATATCACAAAGACCATGAATAAATACCCATAGCAATTTGTTAGGTGCAATTGTAAGGCTTTGAAATTCAATGACAGGATTGAGAAGAGGCAGGAAACCCTGTGTGAGCTAGAGGCCTAGGGGTTGGGAGACTCTTATAAGAGCCTAGGGTCCTTGAGGGGCACTAAATCACTGAAGGGTCAAAGAAGAATGCTGCCTGTCAGGTGCCCAGCATTGTCGTGTGCAACATGTGTATGTTCATGAAGATGGTATAGTTTGGTAGTTGCATGACATCAGGAATGAATTAATGCCTCTTAATTATATGCTTTAAAATGGTTAATTTCATGTTATGTGAATGCACATCATAAAAAATAAAGTGAGATCATCTTGCCAAAAAACCCCCAAGATAATATATAGTAATTAAAATTTTGAAAGCACTTTACAGTTTACTTTTTTTTTTCTTTTTTTTTAACTTGCACTGTGTGGCTTAATCCTCATAGGATAGGACCCCTTTGGAGTCCATGTTTTGAACATTTATCTCATTTCGTACTGAGGGACAGGGACCTGACTCACCCACTGTCACCCTCTAGTGACATCACAGAACTGGAGACTTGGAAATCTTGCTTTTCTCCAGTGCGCTTGCTCCATCAAAATACAGCCGCTGACAAATGGCAGCCCCGTTTTCTGCGTGTCGATTTACAGGTTCTGTGGATGCTTTTTGTTCGCTTAGATGGTATTAGAGCAGGAAGGTGCTTGGGAGCCAAGCAGATCTGTGATGGGAGCTGCTGAGTCCTTGCTCCAGGCCCCAGCCCCCCACCCCCATCCCATGCTCATCTCCACCTGGAGAATTGCACCCAGCCTCCCAGGGCTGCTGTGTGGTTTCAAGAGCCAGGCTAAGTGCTTTATACTGTAAACATGCGGCATAGTGTGTGTGCCTTGCGGCTGGGTCTCAGGAATGGGGCATTTTTGTTTCTATGATTATTATCACTGCTGTCATTTTTATTCATATAAATGTGACAACGATGACCCACCATCAAAGGCAGAGAATTCTTTTAAATGCAGAATACAGTTGAAGTGTCAGCAATTTTAATCTCTGTAGAGATGAAAGATACACAGGGATCTTTATAATATCACTTATTTGGGAGGTTTTTATTCCCCTCACAGATGTTACTGAGAATATCTATATAACCATGCGCATATCCACACAAGAAAGCCCCATCATTGCAAAATATTATTTGTGAGCACAGGCAGGGAAGGAGAAAAGTTGGAGAAACCCATGGGCCCTCATCGTCTTTTCTTTCTGTAGAACATACTTTGTAACGCTTTGTTTTTGTTTGTTTGCTTTCATCCTACATGATCAGTCCTGGAAACATCCCAGGCACAAAGTGGACCCTCCATAAGTATCTGTGGAGTTACTGTGTATAGCAAATTTGTGACCAGAGAAGCATTATATAAAGGGGATTATGTAAAATAAGGTTTACTGAATCGCTGCCCTTACTGGCATAAGGAAAACACCCTATGTAACATACTGGTCTCATTTGCAACAAAAGATGTATTTCCAACTTTATTTTTTACTTTCTTTTTTCTTAAGCCCAAACTGAAACAGCACGAGGCATGAGAGCCACCGAGCTCCCGCAGGGACACACTGGATGGTTCTTGTGTTGGCTAAATCGCATTAGCGGAGGGCCACGCCACGGGCTTGCGTTCTGCCAGCCCCAGATGATTTTCGACTGTACCTCGTGAAGTTCCTCGCAGTGACATCATTCACATCTGTGGCGACTTAAGCCTCTTGTTTCTTTGAAAACGGAATTCGAGAATTTGAAGGGTTTATAGTCGCTAAACTAATTAGCAGTGACTAGTAACCTGAGGAGGCCAGCGTGCCCCTTAGGGTGCTCAGTTTACCTGGGAGTCTCGCAGGTCCCACCCCGCCATCCCTAGATGCGTTACCAGACTCAGGGAAGGAGGGAAGGAGGGAAGGAGGCGAGCATTTTTTAAAAATAGAGAGCTAATTAAGTATAGTTCTCTGGGGATTTTTTTCTTTTTAATATGCTGTGGCATGGCCAACCACCAGTATTAGAGAAATTGATTTTAAAGGAAAAGATGGGGCTTTGGAGAAATAATTTTAATTATAGAAAGCAGTTCGTGAGATAGACACTTCAAAAGAGAGGACAGTAAGTGGGGTTTCTTGCATAATTATAACATGAAATATATATTTATAACATATATATGTAATATATTCTTCTCCATTCTGATATGGAAAAGTCTTGAAAATAGGGTAAATGAAGAAATCAAGATATAAAACGGTGCACATGGTGTAACCAAAAGCGTACAGGTCGGCAGGACCTCTCTGCATACTTGCGTGCAGTTGCATGGGATCTCTTTGGAAGAATACACAAGAAACTTACAAAACCCATGGTCGGTAACAGTGCCCTTCTGAGCCATGTTGAAGTCTGAGGCAAAAAGAAAAATCAGTAATACTGTCCTTGCTTTTATTTAAAGTTTTGATATTTTTGTTCATCATGGAATCTTTCCATTAATTTTTCCATTTCCATTCATTTTGTGTTTAGCATATTACATTAAAGGAGTTTTTATCTTGATGACCAAGTTTTTTGGCACCCCCTTTCAATTTTGTGCCCAGGATGAGTGAGGGACCTCTTCATCCTCGTCTTGGTGCTCAACATCCTTTCATCTGCTTGACTTTATTTTCACCAAGTACAAGTATGGCTTATTCAAGAACAGGGTGGAAAATGTATTTAGCCACAAGTGGTATTTGGAACCCTTTGCAATCATGGTTCTTACTCATTTGGGGGTGATAGATCCCACACAGAATCTGAGGAAAGCTGCAGTCCTCTGCACATACAAACTATTCTGCGTTTAATTTCAAGGAGGCCCACAGAACCCCCCTTGAATTCCATCCAAGACTTTTAAAGACTGCTACTCCAATTAGAGAGATTACCAGGAGGCCAAACTTCCTCTTTCAACTAGTGTGCTGATTTTCCCTACATCCCCCCTGCCAAAGGAAAAAAAAAATACTATCTTCTTTCTATTTTCCATGCCTTTTTAGCTATTTCTTAATTGATGGAGTGTATGGTGTTCTATTGTGGGAACAAATTGGCATACTCCTCGTTCCCCAACTGATTGCCACTGTTTTTGTAGTTATTGGTAGAGTCTCCTGTGATCCGAATAATTCCCCCACCACCACCAAACAAAATGATATGTCAAGGGCTAGGCTCCGTTCTAAATGGGAATTATTCTAAATTTATGTCACATTGGGTTGCAAGAGAAGAGACTCTCCAATGGATGAACTCAACAAAGCTCTGGACCTGGTTTCTCTGCTCTAGCATTGTTGGTCTTTTGAGCTGCATAATTTGTTGTTGGTGGGGGGCTGTTCTGTATGTTATAGGACGTTTAGCAGCATCCTTGACCTGTTAGATGCCAGTGGTACCCCAAGTTGTGACAACCAAAAATATCTCAAGAGAGTGTGAAGTGTTCCCTGGGAGACAAGATCGTCCCTGCTTAAGAATCACTGGACTAAGACTATTGCAAGCCACTTGAAGATTTGGTGACTGTATTACAGTTTTTCTTTCCAACTTTTGGTGAGGTGTTTGCATTTCCTATAGTAATGATTAATGCACTGGGTAAACACCACCAATGGGTTACTTACAAATTTGTAGAAATGTTTCCTGAAGTTGTAGCCTTCTTACAAAATATACTGTTACTATTTATGAATTCTCAACCACGGAAAAATTCATAAAGGTCTCCCCTTCCCTCAGCTGGACTCTTCTCCCTCCTCCTAAAATATCCTCTTCTGTTTCTCCAGCCTTAACTCCGGGAAATTAAAGCACAACCATTTACCTGTCACAACTGACTAGCTGAAGTAATCCCCCATCTTTATGACCCCCAAATTAACTTCCGAAGAGTGTTTTACCCAGCCCTAGAAAGTCTTACCTTCTGTTTCAGTGTAATTAAAATCCAAGTCATCTATTCAAGAATGCCATTGCAGTAAGATATTAATTGTGTCTTGGAGCTTGGACGTATTCTTCCTAACAGGATTTAATGGAGCGTACAGATCCAAGAGACATTCATAATCATTGTCCCCTCCGGAAATATGACACTGGGGAAGTGGATCATTCATTGTCACTGTTTTAGGATTTAATGGAGGGCAAAGTTTTTAATCTACTTGTTGGGAGCTTAATATTTCTAAGAAAGAACAGATGCCTTTTACAGTCTCAACAGAGCCAGACAGAAGTCTCTTTTTATTTCTTTTTTTTTTTTATTCGTTGAGTTTAAAGACTTTTCTTGTGTGTTTTCTTATGGGGACTTACTTGTCATCATATTAATTTTAAATAACATTCACTTTTCCCACTCTTAATGACCAAATATGCAGCACAAAAATCTTTTTTTTAAAAAAAGAATCATCGTGAATAGCAACACTGTGAATACCAGTTCGCAGGGAAAGTGGCAGAGATGTGACGCGTCCATCGTTTATACCCAAGGGGGAAAACACAGAGCAGGGCTCAGAATTTGATTCTGGACCATCAGGGTCAACGTGAAATCCGTGGAAGACATTCTGTTCCTTTAAGTAGATTCTGCTAGGAAGTCTTAGCAAAATTCCATGCCAATTCTTTCTTAATTTTGTTGGGTCAGCAAACCTTAGATGATCCTGTGTTATTTTGATGTTTGCAATTTTTGCTTATCTTTTTTTGTTATTTGCATGCATGTGACTTATTTATTTCAAAGAGATAATCCATTCATGGGATTCAATATTCAGAAAGTAAAAAGGGATGTGCAATAAAAACATTTGCTTCTCTAAGCCAGAAAGAGAAAGAAATACCATACAATATCGCTCATATGTGGAATCCTAAAAAAAAAAAAAAAAGCCGACACAAATGAACTTATCTACAAAACAGAAACAAACTCCCAGACATAGTAAATAATCTTACAGTTATGGGGGGATGGGAGTGGGAAGGGATAAATTGGGAGTTCAAGATTTGCTAACTGCAATATATAAAATAGATAAACAGCAAGTTTCTACTGTATAGCACAGAGAACTATATTCAATATCTTGTAGTAACCTAGAATGAAAAAGAATATGAAAACAAACATATGTACACATATGTATAACTAACGCATTATGCTATGTACTAGAAACTGACACATTGTAAACTGACTGTACTTCAGTTAAAGAAATAAAAATCCCTGTATTAACCCAGACCAGAGAGGGGGGAAAAAAACACACTTGCTTCTCTTGTTCTGCAACCACCATTTCCCATCCCCGAGGCAGCCTCCATGTTAGTCTCTTATTTCTCTTATTGGAGGTTTTTTATGCATTCACAAGCAAATGTTTTTATCCTGTCTTTTTTAATTTGTTGCTACAAATGCAGGATATTAGACACCTGAATCTGTATTTGCTTTTTCTTGCTTCTTGGAAAATGACCCATGTCATCAATACTAGAGGAAGCGCCCTACCACATTTTATAAAATAGCTTCATAGTATTTCAGTGTATGGCTGCACTGAATGTTTTTAACCATTGACCTTCTTGTTGCCATTTCCTTCTCTGTAACAGTAATACCACGATGGCTATTTGTAAATTCAAAAGCATAATGTAACGACTACCTGAATACTGCCCACACCATCTGAATTAAGAAAGACTCCTCTGCATTCTACATTGGATTAAAAAGCTGCTCTAGAATTTTTCTAAAAATTATTTTAAACTAATTTTTATAGAAGTCTTTGGATTTACTAAGATAAGTTATTGTCATGGACCAAATGTTTGTGTTCCCTCAAAATTTATATATTGAAATCCTACCCCTAGTGTGGAACGAGGGCCTTTGGGAGATAATTAGGTCATAAGGGTGGAGCCCTCATGATGGGATGAGTAAGAAGAGATACCAGAGAGCTCACTTCCTCTCGCTCTGGTCCAGAGAGAGCATGTGAGGATGCACTGAGAAGTCAGACAGCCGTCTGCAAACAGGAAGTGGGTCCTCACCAGACCCCACCTCTGCCGGTACCTAGATCTCAAACTTCCAGCCTCTGGAACTGTGGCTGAGAAATAATTGTTAGAAATAATTGTTTGGACTCGGCGGCGGCCGCTGCGTAGACCAGGCTCAGCTCTCTCGCTCCTCCCTCTGCTTCCCCTGCAACCATGTCTGACAAACCCGATATGGCTGAGATTGAGAAATTCATTAAGTCGAAATTGAAGAAGTCAGAAACGCAAGAGGAAAATCCACTGCCTTCCAAAGAAACGACTGAACAGGAGAAGCGAGCAGGCGAGTCGTAATGAGACGTGCGCCGCCAGTATGCACTGTACATTCCACAAGTATTGCCTTCTTATTTTACTTCTTTTAGCTGTTTAACTTTGTAAGATGCAAAGAGGTTGGATCAAGTTGAAATGACTGTGCTGCCCCTTTTCACATCAAAAATGGTGAACTGCTGACGACGGAGTCCGCACCTGCCTCTCCCATCTGACTGGCAGGCAGGGAAGGAAAAGAACTTGCATGTTGGTGAAGGAGGAAGCTGGGTGGGTCGACAGTGAAATCTAGAGTGAAATGCAAGGTGGTCCAAGGTGTCCTGCAGGCTGTAAAATGCAGTTTAATCAGAGTGCCATTTTTTTTTGTTCAAATGATTTTAATTATTGGAATGCACAATTTTTTAAATATGCAAATAAAAGTTTTAAAACCTGAAAAAAAAAGAAAGAATTGTTAATTTTTTAAGCCACTCAGTCTATGGTATTTTTGTAGCCTGAGTTGACTGAAACATTCATACATTTGTTTATCTCTAGAGACCCTAGAATTGAAGGAAAAACTCTTACTGCAAGCTACAAAGCATCCTTCAACTGTGACAGAAACCCAGCTCACATAGGCTTAAGCAAAACAGGAAATATACTGGATTACATAACTGAAAAGGCAATTGGTGCCTGGTCTGGCTTCAGGCGTGGCTGCATCCAGGTGTTCAGATGCTGTGCCACAAGCCTTGCTTTCCTGTTAGGCAGCCTGTATGTGTGGGATCCTCAAGAGCTCCAGTCCTTCCAGCTTCCAGTCCAACACCAAGAGAGTGTATCATTCCTTAGGGTTACATCCAGAGTTCTGAACAAGAATTCCATTTTGCTTTTTCTGAATGGCCTGGGATGGGTCATGGGCTCACCTTGGATCCAATCTCTGGCCAGGGAGATTCATTACTGGAAGAGAGACTCTCTGACTACTTTGTATGTTCCGATCTTTGCTTGGAACCGTGTGAGGATATGATGGGTAGCAGCCATGTGACAACAAGTCTGAAGATTGAAAACCAATGCAAGAGGAGAGAAAGCAAAAGGATGGAGAGACCTTGAATCCTGGTGACTTTTCTGAGCCAGTAAACCCACGTGAAGCTACCTACCTCCAAGGCAATTTATGTGAAATCATAAAGTCCTGTTAGTATTTAAGCCACGGTTACTTGCAGCTGAAAAGATCCCAGAGGGCACAGAATCCCTGTGAGACAGGCTTGCTTCTCTCCCTTTGGCCATTGAGGAAGTCGATGCTCAGAGAGATTACGGTTCTGGATGAGAACAAACAAAATATAAAAGAAATAAGTGAAAGAAAATGGTCCTGTTGGTTTCCATATGGCCTCCCTCACCCCAGCCCCACCTGTTCCTCTCAGTCCTCCCCATCTCGTGTTAGGGTACCATGTGGGACATCAGTAGCCCCCTCACTGCTCTCTGCTTCCATTCTTGACTCCCATGCTCTATTCTTCACCTGACAGCCAGAGCGAGTTTTTAAAGTGAAATCAGAGCATGTACCTTTGCTGAATATAAGCCTCTAAGGATTCTCATCACAACAGAAATTTAAAAAAACAAACGCAAACAAACAAACAAAACATAGAATGAAACCCTAACCATGTCTCTTGAATAAAGTCCAATGACCGGGACCCAGCTCATCTCTGCAAATCCATTTTCTGACACCCTCCCCCAGCCCACCCCTCACACCGGCATCCTGTTAACCCTGGAGATCTGTGGAAGGGGACTGGAACAGCTTTGGTCCTAAATGGACATCCACTGACAGATGGACATCTGCTGGCTAAAGGATGAGGGCGTGATTACATCACTTTGTAAAGCATGTTGCCCATAAGCAACTCTACTGGCTGTCAGATTGGTTGGAATAATTGTCAGGCTTCTTTCAGATGTCTTCTAGCCTAGCATCTCAAGGCACTTACATACAGAAATAAGTATGAACATTTTTATCAAGAAAACAAAAAGTCAGTTCTTCTGGGAAGCCTTCACTGCGCACTCCATCCTCTTCACCTCTAAGTCAGGGCCACGCTGGTGCCCTCTTGCTGTGCTGAGAACATCTCTGTCCTGGCACTCATCGCCACGGCAGTTAAATTGTTTCATCTGCACCTTTGTTTAATGTCTGATTGTCCCCTACCCTGCAGGCTTCCTAAGAGCAAGGACCCTGTCTTTTTTATTCTTCACTGCACTGCGCTGCTTGGCGTGTGTTCTCAAACACAGGAGATGATCCATATATATTTGTTAGATAAAAAAAGAAGAGATGGAGGGAGAGAGAGGAAAAAATAATATACCGAGAGCTTTGTTTTTTTTGAAAAACACATTGAGGCTTCATCTGGGCTTCAGAGGGACACCTGTTCGGGACACTGCAGCACTCACTCTCATATTTGGCTAGCTTGTATGCTGTTTATTCCCTCGAGGGGAATTGTTGAAAAGCCATTCCTTCTTTAAGGGACCAAGCAGAATCAACAGAAGTGAGTTGCCACTTTCTGTTCAGGCAAAGGTGGAAGACATTCTCCTGACAGATGGCATCACAGTGCCCACTGTGGGCCCAGCAAAGCCTCCTTCCTGCCCTCAAGTGGCTCACGTGCTGGAGGGAGACTCAGACTCAGGGACAGGTCATTACAGAGATGTCGGGGTGGGGGGACCGGACAGAGCTCCCAGGAGCGCTGGACAACGTGGTGAGAGCTGGTGTGTTATCCAAACATGTCAGTTTCTGGTGACAAATGGAACCACCAGGGGGGTGACGGCCTCCTCCAAAGCCAGCATGACATGTGATGACTGGGGGCTGGACGCAGTGTGTTAAAGCCGTGGCCATAAATCGGATGATGTTCAAATGTGCCATCGTTGGGTCAGGTCAGTCTCCAAATCTGTCAAAGCACTTACTCTTGGCCCCGGGTCAGCTTTTGTAGGAAGAATTGTTTTCCTGAACCACCCTCACACTTCCTTTCCTTACTGTCTGATCCCTCAGGTTCAGATGAGTCTAGATGGTTTTATAAAAGTTTTTTCTTTAAATTACAAAAGTAGTAAGTGAACATTGAAAAACAAACAAAAAAAACCTATAAAATATACACACAAGAAAAAAAAGATATTTAATTTTTAAGATTAAGATTTCAGTGTTATTTCTTTGCATAGACATTTTTTAAATAAAATGTGCTTTTTCTATTCATACTTTTTTTAAAGAAATAATTATAGACTCACAGGACATGACAAAGAGCCCAGAGAGGCCCCCGTGTGCCTTTCACCCACTTCCCAGAGGTCACACTCACGTGACTGTAGTACCATGTCTGTACATACAGTTGTGTAGCTCTTTAAGAAAATTCTTACTCTAATGTGAAGGTCTTCCTATGTGTTCAATATCTCTGGTCTCCCGGGGGCCACGCTTGCCCTCTGTGGTGTAGTTTTCACACTGCAGCCAGAGGGATTTGGTGGCAGCCCTCCACCAAATCCCCAAGCCACTCCCCAAGGCATCAAAGTTTTCACATTAAACTGGGAAGCCCTGATGACCAGTCCCCCACCCCCAACTGTCCTTACAATCTGGCCATCTTTCCCACTCTCCCTCTCACCCACTCTGCATCAGCCATGCTGGCCTCCTTGCTTCCTCCAACATTCCAGATGTGCTCGTGCCCGGGAGACCGCACTGGCCACTCCCTCAGCCTTGCTCAGGCATCCATCCTTATGGACCTCCTTCAAATCTTTGCTCAAGTGTTGCTTCCTCAATGACAGTTCCTCTGGGTCCTCCTTATACTGCTCGCTTTTTTCCATAGCATATATAACCCCCCGACATTTTATGATCTAATTGATTGTCATATCTATTATTCATTGTCTGAACCCCTGCCCCCAGTTAGGATATAAATTTCACAAGGAGGTATCTCAGGCATCTAGAACACACTGCTATACATAATAAGAGCTCAGAAAAATTTTTTTATCAGTGCACGAACTAATAGTGATGAAGAGCTTGGATTGTGTGTTCAAATCCCAGCACTCCCACTGTGCTATGTGACCTGGAGCAAGTTATTTTTCTGTGCCTCAGTTTCCTCATTTGTAAAGTGGGGGAATAATAATGATCTGTCTCATAGAACTCAGTTGCCTGAGTTAAGGATTTACCTTCGTTAACACAGGTAAAGAGCTGGTGCAGTATCTGGCGTAAAGTGAGTGGTAATCAAAAGCTCACTGTCATTATTGCTTTACAGCATTGGTGTTAATTATGAGCCACGACTGATTTTAACAATAGCTGGATATTTGGTTGCTTTCCATCTTCCATGGGTTTATAGAAAAGGACAGTGAGCTTCTGTATAGCTAGGATTTTGCACATGCCCTTAATTATTCCCTCATGAAGAAAATATTCATGATGGCTTTTTATTTACTTCTTGAACGTAATTCCTCTCCCCAACCAGGCTATTTCTTGTTGGGTAACAATTTCTTCTGCTTTGTTTTCCTATCACCAGTGTCTTATAGTTCAGAGCTTATACAAAGGCCCTCAAGCAATAGTTGTTGAGTAAATGAATATTTAAGTGAAGGATAGTGTACTGTTTCCTAGTACAAGCTGATGCCTTAATAAACTGTACACAGTGTTTCACAAATGGCATGTGGTGGGTACATGTGGCAGAGACTGCTCTTGTCCCCAGTTAGCCACTCTTGTCTTCTATAAAAACAGAAACCCTGATTGATTGCAGGACGCATTGATGTCCAGAATAAAGACTACATTTCCCAGCCTCCCTTGCAGCTAGGTGTGGTCATGTGACTATGCTCAGCTAATGAGACATGAGAAAGCATCACATGGCACTTCCCAGTAGTGGCCTTAGGGAAGGAGCATGGTCTCTTTGCCCCTAGGTAAATATTGACATGGTACCTGGAGCTCATGCTTCCATAGTGGACAGTGGGAACCACAGTTTGAGAACAGGTAGCAGAATGGCAAGATGGAAAGAGCCTCAGTTCCTGATGATTGTGGAACTGCCATGCTGGGACTCTATTGCCTATGTGCACTTTAGACCAGCAAACTTGTCTCTTAGTTTAAACCACTGTTACTTTGGATTTTCTGTCAGCGAGACTTAATGCTAGCTCATTCAGGGCTCAGTAAATATTTCTTGACCGAATGAGTGAAGAATTTACATGCATTCCTAGGTTGGCATTTGGTAAAGCATTTTTTCAAGCAGTAAGTTACTTTAATTTGGTAAAAATCATAAGTTAAGTTTCCAACCCTGTACCTTCTAAAATCTCCTGCTAGTCTCTGGTATTTCTGTAATGAGTTGTATCATGTAGGATGCTTCTATATCCAAAGGTCACTCAGTGTGGTTTAGACAAAGACATTTAATTATCTCAGAAAGCAAAAATCTTGCATCTCCAATTTGACATAACGATTCAGTGATGCCATCGAGGACATAGGATTTTCCTTTCTCCTTTCTCAGCATTTTACTGAGAAAATTCTTACCACATGGTCCCAAAATGGCTGCCATCACAACCAGTATCATATTCTCACACAGCAAAGGGAGACAGGAGTAGGGGCAACAGTGCTTTTTTCTCTTGTGGCTCCTTCTTTTTGTCAGGGAGGGAAATATTTTCCAGAGGGTCCATCTCATTTTTTTTTTTTTAGAGGGTCCATCTCATTGACCAAACTGGGTCACATGACCTCTTCCACAGTATTACTGTTCAAAGGTGACAGAATTGCTCTGATTGATACAAACCAGCTGGTCCTCAGAGTATAGTCCATGGAATCCTGTGGTCTCTGAGACCCTCTGAGTCAGGAGGCTGTGAAGTCAAAACAATTTTCATGATAACGCTAAAAAGTTCCTTGCCTATTTTCATTGTGTGGACATTTGCACAAATCATGCAAAAGCAGATATAAGAATCCTGCTGTCTTCTATTAAAGCCAGACACTGAAGAGATTTTCAAAAAATATAAAAGATTGAGTGCTACTCTTCTCACTAATTTTTTTTAATTTTGGGAAATATTCATATTTCATAAAAAATATTTATTAATATGGAATGGGGTTATTATTTTAAAGGAATTATAGTTCTTCCATATCCACCGGGTATTGGTTCCAGGATGCCCGCAGATACCAAAACCTGTGGATGCTCAAGTCCTTTATATAAAATGGCATAGTATGGTCGGCCCTCTTTGTCCCCTGATGCAGGACTCACCGATGCCAAGGGCTGACTATAATAAACAAATATTTTAAATGTTCTTAGTTTTCATGTCAAAGTTGGTATCTTGACATCCAAAAAAACTGAGAACTGCTAATTTAGATGAATCCAGAAGGTAGGTATCATTCAGTCTGCACGAAATCAGGGGCCAAGGGCCGTCCAGGAGGCAAACAAGGATGTCTGCCACACTTTCCAAGAACTCAGATGGCACATAGTCTGTGTGTATCATTAAATACCTCTACCTAATTTTCCTTTTTGTCATTGGAGTGTATGATTTCTGTTAAGCTTTGACTTTCTTCATGGCACTGAGTTTCATGGTTAAGAGTTTAGACCCAGTGATTCCAGCACTAATTAGTTAAATAACCTTCAGCAGTGCCTTCACTGCCAGGAGCCTCAATATCCTAATCTGTAAAATGGGATAATGGACCCATCCTCTCATTTTGCAAATTGAGTCTTCTGTTGGGTTAGAGACGAAACACGTGAGCAACTGGTACTGAGCCTGATGCGTTGGTTGCCATTAATTCTCTATGGTTTTTTTTTTTTTAGCTTTTATTAATGTATCTATGTCCCATTGTTCACATAAACTTTTGGTACCTTGAGAAGCTGAGGCCAACTAAGGTGATGTTTTAATATAACATGTTGTCAAATAGCCAGAATGGAATGACATGTGGGAACCTCGCTGTCAGTAGAACATAAAATTGCACGTGATCAGGCAACAGCGAAATGGCTCTTCCCTCGTCCTCGGGTCCATGATCTATTCTTTCCCTCTCATTCCCTCTCTCTCTCTCACACAAATTAGTTTTCACAAATAAATAAATAAATAAATAAATAAAACTACCTAAATATGTATGTGTGTGTGTGCGTGCATCTGTATTTTACATCATGCCTGACTTTATATCCTGTCATGAAGGAAATAAATAGAACCGTAAATAAACAGATCCAATGAGCAGTTTCCCACCGTCTTTTATGGGCTTCTTGCATTGTTCCCACAGGAGCAAACCTGTTATTTTTAAAAACGCCTTGGTGGGGGGAGGGCATAGCTCGGGGCAGAACACATGCCTAGCAGGCACACAGTCCTGGGTTCAATCCCCAGCCCCTCCGTTAAAAATAAGTAGATAAATAAATATAGAAGCCCAGTTACCGCCCCCCCCCCCCGCCCAGAATAAAAGAAAAAATAAAAAGCAGACGCCTGAAGGGCTGCTTCATGGCCACGGAGCTTTCCTTTTCAGTTACTAAAAAAGTTCCGGAACTAAATCGTGTTGCTGTTTGCACAGCACTGGGAATGGACTAAATGCCACTGCATTTTACACCTAAAATGGTAAATTTTACGTTATGTGTATTTTACCTCCAAAAAAAAATATACAAAGAGGCCCCAGGGGCTTTCTGGGCACCTGTAGGGAGACTTGGAGATGGGGTGGGGCTCCTGACACTCAGACCTTCCACCACAGCCAGTCCTCCCTCTGCTGGAGACTTGGGGCCCAACTCATAGACTCACCTCCTCTTGGACTGACTGGTCCATCTGCGTGGCCCACCTCTTTGCTTCCGGAAGCTGGAAAAATTACACATGCACCCCCAAATATGTCTTATGGAAAAAGATCTGCAAAGCTGTGTCTCTTACCAGAATGAAACTGTTGTTCTTCCTAATTTCAAGTAAAGGGAATACCTTCTTGGCACGTTTTAGCAATCCAAGATGTGTGCTCCGGCCGTTCAAAGACCTGTGTTTACTTACTGTACTTGTATTATCAAAGACCCCATAAAATCAAGTGATTTCCTCTGCTTTTGTCCAGAGCTCTAGAGAAAATGACGCTTAATCACTTCAAATTCCCTTCTGTCTGGGATCCCCTCTGAGAAATAAAGCCATAAATATGTTTAGTTCTGTTGACATTCACACCGGAAAGAGCACAGAGTTCCACGTATTGTGGTTCCTTCCCTATTTTATTACCAAACAGCAAGAAAAACTAGCAGAGGGGCTGTCCTGGCAATGCAGGGTGAGGCAGCGTGTTTCTTTTTTCTCCCCGAGGGGGAGGAACGTATCTCTTCACACCACTGCCGAAGCCAAAAGGCTTCCGAATGCACCGAGGCCGCGCGGAGCCATTCAATAAAATGCTTAGAGCACGTCTAACAGGAGCAGGGAACCGGGTGATCCGAGAAGCGTTAATGAACAGGACTGCGTCCTCCCCTCCTCCGGGCCTCACGTTTGAAAATATCAACAGCATTCCTGTCCACTGTAATCAAATACTTTACGCAAAAAGCTATGGAATGTGCAATAATTTGTCAGGCGGCCTTTTAGTGGACTCCGCTAGAGCAAACTCTGGTGGGCCCCCTTGACCCTGAGAGAGTGTGCCCTTTAACCTTATTTGGGCCTCTTTTATGCGGGGCTTCACTCTGACCAGATGGCTAAACTATCAAAGGATTTTATGAGCAAAAACTGCTTTCCCAACTCACAAGTTGTATATTTCTTTCCATGTTAATGTGAACTATCAACCCAGAAGCTTTAAATTGAAAACACAAAAGGTGTCCTGCAGCTGGGCCTCCAGCCTCCCAGCATTGTGTGTGAGCAGGAGGGCTGCGGGTGTTTGCAGAGAAAACAGCTGACACCCAGATGAGGACAATTTCAGCTAAATATTTAAAATAGCCATCAAGAAAGGAATGATTGATTGATTTTTTTTTTTTTTGGTGGGGTTGGGGGTGTTGTTCCAGCCATGATTTTTCATCAAGCTGCAGGCAAATGTACTTCCCGCAAAAATCCAAACTGTATCTTTTTCTCCATCCCATGTTTCCACCCCTCAGGAAGGCTGGGTGGCAAAAAGTCATTAGATCCAATTGCCCTCGGAATCCCAAGTAGAAAATGTCACTTCTTGATGTTAGATTTCAAGTTACACAGTCCGAGACCTTGGGTGGGTGGTGTGTCAACGTGTAGTTTGTTTTGTAAATTCTTGGAAAGGTTCCTGAGGAATGATGGGGATGAGTTGACTCAACAAATATTTATGAGCATAACCCAAGAGGCAGGCACGATTCTAGCACCGAGCAGATGGCTTAACAAGAGTGCAAAGACTCCTATTCAGAAGATGCTCATTTATGTTCTGTGCTGAGAAAAGCAACAAAGAAATAAACACCCCAAAGTGGCAGGTGGTCATAAGTGCTGGGATGAGAACAAGGCAAGGCAGGGTGATGGGGGCCACTGTGTCGTACAGGGGTGACCCTCAAGTTTGTACAGTTGGGAAAAGCCTCGTTGAGAGGGTGATGCTAAAGCAAAAATATTAGAAGAAACCAGCCTTAGGAAGATACAGACCAGAGCTCGCCACTCAAAATATAAGGCAAGCTGAGTTCTCTAGTAGCCAAGTTGAAAGAGGGAAAAAGAAATGGGTGGAAAGATTTTATTTAGGGTTTATTTAATTTAAATTTGTTTTTATTTTAATAAATCTTTTAATGTATTATATTAATCTTTACATAGTTTTATTTTAAAATTTCATTTTAATCTATTGTATTTCATTTGTATTATAATTTTCATTTTATTTAGTTTTAGTTTTTAAAACTATTTTAAGTTTATTTTTATTACTTATTTATTTTTACATTTATTTAATAGTACATTTTGGCATATTTAACCTCATATGTAATGTTAAGTTTTCTAGTAGCCAGATTAAAAAGGGTAGAAAAGAAACAGGTGAGACTAAATTTTAATAATATCTTTTATTTTCACTCAACCCAGTGTATCCAAAATATGATCTTTTCAAAAATGTGTGAAAAAAATAACAAATGAGATTTTTTTTAACTTTTTTTTCCCACACAAAGTCTTTGCAGTCTGGTACAGATTTTATTTTTAAAAAAAGCACATCTCAATTTGGACACTAAATTTTCATGGGAAAGATTTGATCTAAATCTAGATTTCACAAAGGTTATAGTTGAAAAGGTAGAGTCATATACCCCAGATTGTACTAAAGGTACTTAAAAATGTTCTCATAACCGAGTGAAGTAGCAGTTTTGAAGTTTTAATTTAAATTCAAGTGAAGTAAAGTCAGAGATCCAGTTCCTCAGACATGGCAGCCACATTTCAAGTGCGGGGCGATGGCTTGGCCAGCTCGGGTCCGGGAAGAGCGTCCGAGTCTCCGGAGGGCAGCTGCGGGGAGGGCCAGTTAGCGCAAGGTCTGGGGGCCGGGAAGGGTTTGACATGTTCCAGGGGCAGAGAGTGACCCCAGCGGGGAGCAGAGGCCAAGATGGGCTCCAGCCAGGTCCCCCTGGGTCCCACAGGCTGGGTGAGATGCTTGGATGTATCCTAAGAGTGACTTGTTAGTCCTCAAGTCAAAGGCAGGGGCGTAAAAGTGGGCATAAGTCTCTCTGTGATACTTGGGAGAGCAACGTATTAGCTCTGGGAGCCTGTGCATGTCAACACCATACAGCCTAGGAACGCACACTAACCAGTGTCATAAGGGCAGAAGGAGGCTCACAGCACTGCTGGAAGAGCAAAATATTGCACACGGCCTGAATGCACCAATCTGAGCGAGGATAAATAGAATGAGAGAGAACAGGACCCTGAGGTCGAAGGGAATCATGTGTATCAACATGATACATTTCAGACACAAAGCAAGTGGAACAAGAAACTCATTGTATGAATTAACTTATAACATTTAAAGATACAGATAGATATACACGTACATACAAGAGTATTAAAATCATTGTATCAGAGGCTAAAAGGAAGCATCAATTTCAGGACAGCAGTAGCTTTCGGGGAGGCCTTGTGAAAAGGTATAGTGGGCTTGATATAATTAGTCATGTTTTATTTTTTATTTTAAAAATATCAGATTGCAACACAATGATTATATTTGGTGATTCGGGGCAGTGGGAATGTAAGTTTTTGTTATACTCTATTTCTGTACTTTTCAGTTGATTTGAATCTTCTCCAAAAAAAAAAAAAGCTACCCTCAGAGAAGAGAAGACATCCTTGCCACCAGCCCTCATGTCTGTCCCTGCAGCCTGTGCACCCTTCTGTGCTGACTGCGGCTTACAATTAGGGAGTGCAGATCTATTGCATACTGTGTTTACTTATAACCTTTTCTGGAAAAAAGAAAAAGTTGCTGGCCTAGTTCTGCAATGTCTGAGGCTGACAATCAAGAGGGTTGTTAACTCTTTCATCACTGGCATCAAGCCACCTGTGTGTGTGTGTGTGTGTGTGTGTGTGTGTGTGTGTGTGTGTGTGTCTTCAGGATCTTGAGGCCTCACGTGTTCCTGTACCTCTCACTGTTTGGAGCCCTGAAGGCCAAGCATACTGAGCAAAAAAAAAAAAAGTAAAGTAAATGAAAATTCAAAAGTTGGCAGCACAGTTCTCCACTGCTGCAAAGAAAACAAATGCCTCTTTTCTGATTTTTGACATTACGACCTCTGTTATGGACTACATGTTGGTGTCCTCCCCACAGTTATGTTCAGAAACCCTAATCCCCGGCATTGTGGGTTTTGGAGGTGGGGCCTTTGACAAGGCATTAGGTCATGAGGGTGGGGCCCCTGCGATAGAATTAGTACGCTGGTAAGAAGAGACGCTAGGGAGCTTGCTTCCTCTCTCTCTGTTCACCACCATCTGCAAACCAGACACCGGATCTGTTGGCACCTTGGTCTTGGATGGCCCAGCCTCCAGAACGGTGAGAAATAAATGTTTGTCACTTAAGCCACCCAGCCTGCGGTATCTTGTGATAGCTTAGACAACTGCTGATACAACCTTTCTACAGATCTGTCACCAGCTGTGTGACCCTCAGCACTCAACTCCCTGAAGCCTTAGTTTCCTCATCTGTCTAATGGGTATATTCATCATCATCATCTCTCTCACAAAACCAAAACGAGGTACAAATGCAATGATATGTGTAAAGGCCTTGGCACAATTTGTGTTGAATACACATATGTTAGTTATTCCTGTATCTTCATCTCTTTCTGTCGTTCATGCTTATAGGACCAGGTGACGGATGGGGACTAAGAACATAGGTTTGTCAAATAGGCAGATTGAAAACCTACTCACCCACCTCCTAAGTGAACTTGGGTAACGTAGTAGCCACCGGGTGGTCAGGAGAAGTAAAGGAGATGATCCTTGTAAAGCCCTTGGCGGGGGACCTGGTGTACGAGGTATTTGGGGCTGATGTGGAGACGGCCATGGTTCCTGTTCATGCAAGACAGGAGCAGTGTCTGCAGCTGAGAAAATCCTAGCATTTCAGAGCAAAACCATCTGCTCACGAACAGCAAACAAGCTGACCGAATCTCACTAGTTCTTCAATTTCTTATAAAAAATGTTATTCTGAGCTGCATCTTTGTAAATCACCACTCATTCTTTTAAAAAAAAAAAAACAGCTTTGTATATTGAAAAGTCAGATTTGGCCTCCCGTCTGCAGCCTGGCACTTTAAGTTGCTCTCGTTGTCCTTGTGAGCCCATCGGGCGGGCTTCCCCGGCCGGGTTTATCAATGGCAAATGCTGTGGGCTTCACTGAGTTATGACGATAAACATAAGGAACAGGAGAACACGGTAAAAGGTGGCTTCTTTAGAACAGCTGTAATCTATCCAGGACTTTGTCCTGGCCTTTGATTTGGGGGCTGACTCAGGATCTGGTGTCCCTCTGATTGCATTAGGAGCAGCCTTAGGAGTCAGAAGGAATTCCAAGGTCCTGGAATCAGTTAGAAGGATGGAGCAGGCACATGTGAGAAGGGACAGGGGAAGAGTCCTGTAGAAAAATCACCCTCCGAGACCCGAACACCAGCTCTCTGCCCACGTGACCCCGGGAGAGGACAGGACCAACTTCAGGGACGTCCGACCTGCAACTGTGCTCAGAAGGGGCCCCAAGCTTGGTTTAAAGCTCTGCTGTTGTCATCTTGAAATTCTTAATAAGGTTTTAACAAGAGGCACCACACTTTCATTTCGCGCTGGGTCCTGCCAATTCTGTCGCTAGTCCCGGGAGAGGAGGCCAAGGCCCTTGCTCCCCCCAGGCACAATCAGGACAGTTATAATTAATGACAGATATACTGTACACCCAGTGAATGACATGAATCACAAGGGGGCCTGCATGAGCCAAGAACTTTACACACACTATCTCGTTTAATCCTCCTGTGGACCCATTTCAGAGATGGTAAAAACTGAGGCATGAAGCCAGTAATGAGAGTTGACATTTATTAAGCACCTGCTATGTACCCGTCATCTTGATAAGCACTAAGTATGCATAATGTCCTTTACTTTTCACAACAGTCCTGTGAGGTGAGAATTATAGGTTCGGCCACATCTTAATTATTCTTACAAGTGTAAACTATTAAGTAAGGGAAAAAATAGAATAATCTGAAGAAAGCAGGATGGTTGTAATAAAGATAATTTTTGAAATAACAAAATTGAAAAAAAAAAGATTTTTGAGAGAAAAAAAAAAACTGGCCAAGCCAAAAGCTGGTTCTTTGAAAAGATGAATAATCTAAGGAAGACATCTAACTAGACCGAGTCAAGTAATTTAAAAAAAGAACATGTAAATAAAAATACTAGGGATAAAAAAAAAAGGGCTTAACTATGGAGACAGGAGAGAATAGTAATTGAAATTGAATACCGTGAAAGATTTCATGCCCAAAAAAGCGAGCACTTGGCAAAGTTAACTTCCTACAGAAGCATCACTTATAAAACCAAACCAAGAAAATCCAGAGACTTAAATAGACTGAACACTATTGAAGAAATTGAATCAGTACCTAACGTGTCCACACACGCGCAGGCACACACCAGGCAGGAGCAGGTTTACAGGCTAGTTCTACCAAACATTCAAGAAATGTTTACTGCTGCCTGATACTGATAGCTACATTTATTGAGCACTAACTGTGTACCAAGCACTTGGCTAAAAGCTTTATATGTATAATTTCATATCAGGTAGGTCCTAGTAGCCCCATCTTACAGATGAAGAAACTGAGACCTGGAGATGTTAAGGACCTTGCCTAGAGTCATGTAGATGGCAAGTGGCAGAGCTGGGGTTGAATCAGTTTCCTGTGTCAGCTCCACAACGAGCCTTGGTTGACCCTACATTCAACTCTCAGCCAGCACTGGCTGAGGAAGGCATGTGGTGTGGGTCTAAGAGACAAAAAGAGCAGGACCCTGGTGGTCTCGGGTTGGACCCGACGGCGTTTCAGTCCCTTGGATGCTCAGCGAGCACCTAGTCGGGTTCCCTGCCCCCACCCAGCTCACATTCCACTGTTTGGGGATCCGGGCTTTTTTCGTTTGTTTTGTCTTCCTCTTAAGAGATAGCAGCTATTGTCCTAGGAGGCATTGTCTTCCGAAGTCTAAAGATAATCAGGCTTGGAGGTAGGACTCAAGATGAGTATCTCAGCCCAGGATTAAGAACAAGAAGACAGCTGCGTAAGAATTACCCCATGTTTATACTTTCCATGTGGAATCCCATTATGACAAAGGCCATTTATGGCTTTAAAATTTAAATAAATGCCGATGGCGCGTCTCCTAGGGTCAGTTCTATATTATCTTGACCAATTCCCGTGCTGCAGGTGAGGAGACAGGGTTCAGAAAGTGAGTGGCGTCTGGAGTTGGACATTCGAGCCCCCAGTCCAGCCCAGGATGGCGGTACCACTGAATTCCAGTGCAGAGAGAAAATGCTGCTTCTCTGGAGCTTGTGGCAGCCACACCTGCCCTCCATGCAGGGACGGATCTAGACTGTGTGGGGCCTGAAACTTTACAATCGGGGGGCTCTTTAAAACAAAGACTATAAAAGTATCTTATATTTGCAAATTTTAGACACAGGCAATGTGAATACGTTGTGAGGGCCCCTACTTGGGCCATGAAAGGAGACTCGAAGCCTGACCTCTCCTAGATCGTGCTTTCTGACTCAGGTTTGGGGTGTAATAAGATAAATGGTTGGACTGACAAAAAAGGGTGTGGAAATGCTCAGCAGTATTACTGAATGTTTTCAATAGGTCAGGCCCTCTGCTAAGTCTGATGTCTACCAAGTAAATACGGTCACCATGTCCATCGCACTGATGAGGAAACTGAGGCAGAGAGAGTTTCAGTGACGTGGCTCAGGGTCACACAAGCGGTGACTGCAGGACTGAGATTCAGGCCTGTTCATCTGACTCCTGGGCTTCATCCCGCCTCTCGGTTGTGGCTGGGATGGCCTTCTCAAAGTGGGACTTCTCTGCTCCATGGCTCCCCGGGGTCTGTTCACATCGTGGCACTGGGTCAGCCAGTGCTTCGGGAAGGGCTGTTTCCCAGAATCGCCACTTGTCTTAAAAAGCCGTTTGGGAGATTATTTATTTCGCAGATGCAGCTTTAATGGCCTCGGTGCGTGAAACCTGAGGGTGTGTTTGAGGATTTTCTTGACTTCGGTAAACATTTGGCATTGCCATTGATGAAAGGGACATAGACGGTTTACCGACAAAGGTGATTTTTGAATATAATTTTGGGGGTGGGGGTTAGGTTTATTTATTTATTTATTTTTAGAGGAAGGACTGGGGATTGAACCCAGGACCTTGTGTTTGCTAAGCATGAGCTCTACCACTTGAGCTATCCCCTCCCCCCATGAATATACTTTTTATTGTGGAATCATTTTAATTAAAAGAAAAGTTGCAGAAACAGTACAGAGAGTTCCCACCTACCCCTCACCCAGCTTGTCCTCACGGGGGATACATTTGTCACTGTGAAGAAACTGACATCGTTCCATTACTATGAGCTAAACTCCAGACTTTTATTTGAATTTCATAAAAGGAGCATTTTTAAAGGGCTTTTCAGAGCTAACATTTGTTGAACACTTACTATGTTCCAGGCATTGCACTATGTTGTCCATGCAGGTCCCTGGTGGAGCAACTGGGTTGCTTAGTCCCATTATACAGATGGGGACACTGAAGCCCAGAGACCACAATGCTTCCTCAGACGGAACTTGAACCCAGGCAGTCCCACTCTCCAGAGCCCCCAGTGCAGACCAGCACATTAAGGCGTTTCTTGTACCTTCTCCTTAGGAAAACCCTCCCCTTTGATCTGTCTCACCACCCAGAAAACTCAGCTCAAGGCCAGAGACACCATTCATTCATTCAACACATATTTTATTTCTTCCTCAACTTCCCTAACCCCTTCCCACCACCACCATGAATGATCTGTCCCCCATAATGAACTTGAATAGCTGAAACACCAGGGTCACCAACTCTGATTGTCTCAGAACCCGGGCACAGATCAGGAGTGGGGGCAGCAGGCCGGGTTGGAGCCCCGGTAGCCAGAAAGCCAGTCCATATCCAGGGCCCTGTCTGTGTGCGCGTGTCTCTCGGCCCATCTGTCTCTGAGTCTGTCTGACTCTCGCCAGCGCTCTCCGTGCAGAAATGCAGACCCAAAGTCACCAAATCTTTCCAGTTTTCAAGGAACACCAGAAGCTCAAATTTTTTGTGAATTTTACCAACCTGTCAAATTCTTTGTAGGTCAGACAAGATCTATCTGTGGGTGGGGGTGGCCTGGGGACCCCCAGTTTACAATCTGTCTCATGCCTCGCTTTTCTAACGGGGACAAGAAAAGTTACCATGAGAACTAAGCCAGCGAATATTTACAAAGCACTTTAGAACCGTCCTGGGCACAGCAAGGAAGCTGTTTGCTTTATTGTTGATTTTTAAATAATAATATTAATATATCAATTAGCAGGAGATACCTGCTCAAGCAGAGTCACCTGCTCAAGGGATTGCCTCCCCCTCCCTCCGCACACCCCTCAGGGCTGACTAACTACATCTTTCAACTGACCACTACTTTTAGTCTTGTTGACACAGCCCTCCCCCCCAACCACCCAGTGCCTGCACTGGGGCTCAGTGAGCATCACCCCACAGCCACGTGGCTGGAGCCATCAGAGTCCTCCGTTCACATTAAAAGACTCAAAGAGGAAGACCTTTCCTATCCCCGGGATGTTCCGCAGCGCGTGTCGAGGCACAAGTTCAAAAAACGATGAGCTCTGCCATATGCAGTCCTCCACCTGAGGTGCTGCGTTATGCATCGAAATAACTCCTTTTTTCTTTTCCGATGACGAGGATCTTTTTTTCTTATTGAAGTGCAGCTAATTTACAGTGTTGTGTTCGTTTCTGGTGCACAGCAAAATGACTCAGTTATACATGTTCTTGTCTGTTACCATTTATTACAAGACATTGAACACGGTTCCCTTCCTTTTTCTCTTGTTACAATCTTTCCTCTAGAGATATAAAGCCAGGAAGCTGGCCTTATGTCAAGTCAGATCATCTGCCAACCGTTTTCTGTTTCTGACCTGAGAAATCAGAAATAAAGTGCCGCTCAAAAAGGCCTGGAAGCTTCCATCGCTGAATGCTGAAAGATAGACTCATGTTTAGTTTGCTGTAAAATGAGAGAAGTTATCCCCAGGACTTCGTTATCGGTGGAGGACAAAGAGCCACCTGCACTTGGCATCCATACAGCGCCTTGGGTTGGAAAGTGAGGGACACATGATTTGAAAAGTCACGTAGGGCCAGGGTTCCCCCGCCCCGCCCCGCCCCGCCCCGAGGCAAAAATAAGCCTGAAACTGGCAAATGAATCTTGGCTCAGTTGTGCGCTGGGCAGCCTGACCTCCAGGCACAGCGGTGGACTGTGGGCTTTGTTCGTTGGCTAAGACACCCCTCAGCGCTGGGAATTAGGGAGATTCTAGCTCAGTTCCCAGGGAGTCATCACATTGAATTGGAATTCGGCAGGACCATCTTATGTGAAGAGAGAAACCAAGCAAATGACCGAGGCCATCCCCCTTCTGCTTTGTGCCTTAGAACCAAGTCATGTGACATTCTCAGGTTTGTGTTTTCTTTGAATTTCTGAAATTAGCCACACAAGTGGTTCAGTTGTTTCCTGAAGCTTCTTTGGAGCCCACTTTTCTAATTCAATAAGATTTGGAATTTTTAAAATATACAAATAGCAATTGTACTACTTATTCAAACCAAACGGCCCAGGCATCCTGGCTTTTTTTTTTTTTCCCCTGAGCCAGTGGTAGTTCTTCAGAAATACTTCCGACACACATTCTACAGGGGGGTGTGTGTGTGTGTGTGTTTAGGGTGGGCACGTGGGGTTTTTGTTAAAAAAAATGTAAAGGCACAGAGGGTAAGTTAGCCATCTAAATTTAAATTAACTTCTTAAACTATGCACACATCTAGGCCTTATTATTTAATTTTCTTTCTCCGTGTGTGTTTTCAACCAGCTGATAAAAAAGATCAGTCACAGGCCTGTCAGTAGGATGGGGTAAGGTGGTACCTTAATATTTGTCATCATTGCCTAACACCCTGAGAAAACAAACAGCAAAGAAAGCAGCTTTTCATGCGTTATCAGCCATCCCAAACATCTGGTTTCCCCCAAAATAAATCACTCCAAGTCAATGAGGCCTTCGTGAAGATTTCATACAATTCTCTCTAAATAACAACAAAAACACCCATTAAAGAACCTAATAGATTAAACCTGGTATATAATCAACTAAATGTCTGATTTTTGTGGTATTTGCCATTCATCCTGCTTTTGCTTAAGAAGGATTTTGCTTTACAAAAGAATTTAGCAAAGGCTCTGTACTTATTCAGTGGTGTTATAATAATGAAAAGCATTCTCAAAATTAAAAAAAAATTAACCAGCTAAATTAACTTTGGAGACAATGTACCAGTTAAAACTTCAGCCTATTTAACTGATAAAATGAATAGAAAAATGTATTTATATCATTTCTGGGTTTTTTAATGGGGTAGTCTAGTCTAATATTACCAGATTGAAAAGGCACAAAAGGAGATACAGGGAAAAGTCCTCCCTCGGTCCCCAGCTTCCCAGGGTCCCTCCTCAGAAGTCACCAAAGGAGCCAATTTGCAGGTGAGCCCTGGTGCAGGAGGTTTAATCAAAGAGCAGGCCGTCCTCCACACAGCACCATACTCCGATGCTCCCCAGCAGCTCTGATTCATGAAATTTAGATTTTCCCCTCTGGCTTTCTTCTAACATTTGAAATGGCGATTTTAGCAGGACCTATATCACCTGAAGTGGTATCCTTTGGCCAAGAAAAGCTGAAAGCGGAATTCTGAATAAGGTGATAAATGCATTACCAGCACTTCTGCCCTGCCCCCAAAATTTAAATTTGCATGAAGTGTTCAAGCCCCCTGGAATCTGCCATGGTGGTGTGTCTAGGAGTCCTGCAGAAGGGGGTCTGTGGGAGATAATGCAAAACGACTTTTTGAGACCCTGGGAGTCAAACAGCTCTTGCGCCAAATTCCTCCCTCTCTGGGGTCTTCCTCTGCAGTCATGTGTGAGAGCACCATTCTTGTTCCTTGGATTCGATCACAAAGCTGCCCAAAGGACTGTGAATCTCTCTGAGTTCTACACGGTAGAGTGGCCATGATCACGGACCTGCACCATCTGCCCCGCTCCTACCTCCCTCCTTGCTACCCATGAACACGCCGCACAGGTTCCCTCAGCAGGGACCATGTACATGCTCAGCCCCTCCCAGAATGCACTTCCCCCACATTTTCTGCATCATCTCACCATTCAGGCTTCGGCTCAGAATCCACCTCCTCAGAGAGCCCCCTCCTGGGCAACCATTGCCAAAGCTCCGCCTTCGTCCTCCACCCCTCAGTCATTTTCCACCCAAGTATTTGTTTTACCTCGTCGCAGACATTGCTGTTGGTACCATTCTGTCGTTTATTTCTGGATGTATTTATTCACAGCTCTGCGATCCACGTTCCCCACTAGACTGTGAACTCTAAGTGTGCCTGTCCCGTTCACAGTAAAATCCCAGCAACTAACACATAGAAGTTATTCAGCAAATACTGTTGATTGATTGAAACATACCGACTCTTTCTTTTTGTCAAAATTTATCTATACCTGGTAGGTTGGAGTAGCTTTATTTGGTTTCCTATCATTAGGGATGGGGAGAGAATGCCTCCAATAATTACTTTGCAATATTCCACAATAAACTGCAGGAATAGTCGCAAACTCCTAGAGACCGTTTTCAGGTCTGCCTCTTGTCACCTGGACACCCTCGGGCACTCCCACAGAGCCTTAGTTTCCTCACTGTAGAAAGCAGAGGTCAGAATACATAATTCATAGGAGTGGAGGAAGAATTAAAGAGTAAAATCAGATTTTTTTTTTAAAAGCACCGTCTGATATTAGGCATTATGACCATGTGACATGTTTCTCTGAAGATGAAAAAGGGTCCCACTGTCTTCACAGCACTGTTCACTCTTTGAAAGGATTTGGTTCATTCACTTTTCTTATTAGTTAATCTGTATTGATAAGCTTCTACAAGGGGAGGGTTTTGGTCTGCCCATTTAGCCCAATGCTTAGATTACCTTTTCTTTAGCATTTCTATAGCTGTAATACCTACCCAATAGGGTTGTTTTGAAAAGAAATGAGATGATTACACGTAAAGTATCTTGAATGATGTGTGGCACATAGGCGGCATTTCATAGATATTAATGATAATCATTATTTATACTATTTTGTGAACTCAGATTTTTGATGCTTTAATTTAAATTGGGAGGGAATTAAAAGTATCTGTGTTTGACTGTCTTATGTCCCTGGTCCTGTTTTAATGTCAGGGATTTAGAGCATCAGGAGTGACATCCATTGCTTAAAACCAGCAGATTCTCTATATATTCAGAAAAAAATAAATTAGCTTAGAGAAACTTCAAAGAACATACCAGAGGAAAATCATATGTTAAATGAGACACTTTTTTTTTATTTTTCACTGGTAAACTCAGAACATACTGGTTGAGAACCGTCTTATTCCACTTCCATCTTCTCTTCATTATGTTTAATAAATAGGAGGGGGAGTAGCGAAAGAATGCAAAATGCTGTTAATGGGAGAAGCAAGAGGTGAATGGGGCTCTCCACTTTAGGAAAATTCATTTTCATCCAACTTTGACAGACCCTTTTAGAAATCTAAGATTTGAGGCCAGAGGTGAGAACAATCACTTCCAACATCGTCCCACAACATGTTGCTATTCAGTATCATTTTGGAGTTGTGTCCAGCAAAGGAAACAGAAGTGATTCTCTACCAAGAAGATCTGTGCAGTTGCCTAGATTCTATATAATAAGCTCCCATAAATCAGTATCTTCATACTTGGTGGTAGCAGCTCCTAGAAATGCACTCCCATCATCCCCATCAGGCAACAATTACTAAGCACCACGTGCTGACTCCAGGAAAGATCTAAAAATTAAGTCTAGGACATGTATGTGACTGTATGTGACAAACTGACAGCAACAGCTGCCTTTCATGGCGATAGGGACTGAATTGAGGGATGCTGGTCAAGAACTTTCAGCTTTCTCTCTGAAATATGACTGTTCTTACCACACGAATTAGATTCATGCATCAGTGGTGTAATTCAAATTTGATTTTAAATTGTAAGACCACCATGATGAAAGTATAAAAAAGTAGTAAAAGCAGCAGTAGCCACCAAAAGAAAAAAATTCAACCAAGAGCATTGGTTTAATATTAATATTACTACATTTATATTTATTGTACAACACATGTAACCTGTATGTCTTCTTCCTTTCCCCCTTCAGTGAATAGTTATGATATTTTATAAATGAAACTTGAACGTATGATAATATTTTAACTCTCACGTGCATTTAAAACCCTATTCAGGCATCACTCCTGAACCACCCTCTCCCCTCCAAAAAAAAAAAAGAAAGAAAAGGAAGTTCCTAGTTTTGACAAGACCAACAGGCATCTTGGCAGTCAAAACGAACAGGCAATGCAGCTGTGCCCCTGGAACTGCTACTGAAGCCCTGGCTCACGGCACTCCCAGTTTGCCACAACTTGACTCCCCTGAAAAACGTCTTATCAGATCAACAATGATTCTGTCAAAAAAAGAAAAATCCCCTGCCTCCCCTCCAAATGAGGGGTGTCAGTCCCTGTGCGTAGATTCTAAAGCTCCAGGGCCGTGACCGGCAGAGGAGTCGTGGCGCGTCTGAGAGGATAAGGGGAGATAAAGTGTATCAAAGGGGCCTTGACACATAGGATGCTACGCAGGCCTGTCTCCCCGAGAGCATCTCTGGCCTGACTGACAGGGGATTAATCCACAGGAGGGCGATAAACAATGGCCCAAGTGGGTTTGAGGCCGAACACCTGGATATGAGGTTGGATGCGGCTGGGAGGCTGATGGCCCTCCTGACGCACTGGCCCTGCCTCTTCTCCTGGGCCTCTGGCTTGCCACCCTTTCTCTCGGATAAACATGTTTGAAAAATAGGTTGGGATTTTTTTGTTTTTGTTCTGTGCTTGGGGGCCAGGGAAGCAGAAGATGTCAGAGATTCAACAGTCGCCCGCTGGGAGTTCTTAACAGAAAGGGTTTCGTATGACAACCAAATGCAGTGGGCAGACCTTGTTTGGATCCTGATTCCAACATCAAGAGTTAAGGAGACGTTTTTGAGATGATGCAGACCCCTGGAATATGGACTGGGTGATCCCGAGGGATCACTGTCCCTTTTGTTAGAGGTAACAATGGCATTGTATGTTTTTTTTCCTGAACAAACTGTGTTTTTATATTTGAATACTAGCATGTTTAGGGTGACATGACATGAATTCTGTGACATGCTTTAAGATACTAAAATGGCAAGGAGGAGCCTAGCTGAAGCAAAATCTTAATAATTATTAAATCTGAGTCATTGTCCATAGGCCTATAGCATTCACTGTACTGGTCATTCTACAATTGGGTAGAGTTTGAACATTTTTATCCTAATAATAATAATAATAGTAATAATAATAATACTTTTCGAGTGTTCTGAAAAATGGCAGTTGGTGGTGTGAAAAATTACCAAGTTCCTTTATCAGTCGGATTTGTTAACCCCTCTGAATCTTGGACACATTCTCATCTGCACTGGTGAAGTCAAAAAAAACTTTCTGAAAGTGATGACCTGCACCATGGGTGGCAAGCAGAAACGGAGTAAACGGAGATAGTTTTATTCTTTGAGTTGCACTGCCTCATTAGGAATCCCAGCTCCCTCTTACTGAGTGCCTGCTCTCCTTGCATGATCTCATTTCATTCTCACGTGGCTCAGAGAGGTTAAGTAACTTTCCCGAGGTTGCCCAGCTAGTAAGTGGTAGATCCGGTGTTCAAATTCAAGGCTATCAAGTTTTAGATTCCACACCTTGCCGGGTACCTACTTAATGACAAAAGTGAGGAGAAAGGAAAGACAAAAAAGAAAATTCTTTGCAACCTTTTTCTTTTGCAAACTTTGCTACTCTGTCCTTCTTTGGAATTAGAATCACAATGATTGTTTAAAAGCAGTTGTTCAGCTTCAAAGGACCCATTTGGACTTTTTCAAAACTTACTCAGAGCAATCTTGCTCATAGATCCAGTCTTTACCCAAAATTTTGGAATTCAGCTCATCATGGATTTTTTTTAAGGTACTGAGCTTCATATGTGTTCTCATTTAATCCTCAACAACCCTGCAAGGTAAATGTTACTCCCATTTCACAAATGAGGAAACAGAGACACAAAAGATGAACATTTGTTCTAAGCCTCATAGTTAGAAAGGGGCAGATCAAAACATTGCATTTTTTATAAAAGCATTACATTAAAATAGTATTTATCTTCATGACTGAGGTTTGTTTTTTGGGGTTTTTTTTTTGGTGTCCCCTTACATTTTCGGCCTCTCCTTCATCCCAGGCCTGCATGCCTGGGAGGCAGCTAAGGACATATTTTAAAGTAAAGAAATGAAACAGCTGGTTGGGACTTTGGCCCTCAGCACTGGGCACTTCTCCTGAGCAGAGACCGTGGGTCGTTCATTTCGTGCCCCCAGCTGTTAGCACACAGAATGGTCGAACGTGTTCAAATTCAAGGCTATCAAGTTAAAGCAAGATCTCTGATGACTGGGATGTTTCCTCTTGTTCAGAAATTCTGGCAAATAACAGTAGTCTAAAGATGACAATGATGGATGAAAAAAAAAAAAAGGCATGGATTGTGTGGCTGTCTCAGCTCATTAGGAAAGAGAACCTAGCATTTCAGCACTCAGAGCTCTAGAAAATACCAGTCCTAAACAAGTCTCAGAAATAGGAAAGGAAGTCAACAGAGACATTTTGCCCAGGAATTGTCAGTTCTTGTAACTGGATATAGGAAAATACCGCCTGAAGGTTTAGACGGAAGAACCGGCAGAAACCATGAAAGAAAAGCACATCGTTAATAATCATTTTGACAACAATAGTGATAGTCTGCCCGTCGAGAAATCTGAGAAAGTCCAGGCTGTAGTGAGAGAACACTGTATCTGTTTGCGAACTGGCATGAAATTTCTTTCAACTTCGGGTCAAAAGGACTCTCACAACAACAAGGATAATCATAATTTATTGTACAATTAATAATATGTACAAGATGCTGAGCTAACCCTTGATATGCATTAACTCATTTAACCCTGTGAGGTGAATATTACCCCCATTTCATAAATGGGCACATTTGTCTAAGACACTCCTAGTTAGAATCGGGCTGAGCAGAGATTTGAACCAAAACACCACAATGCCTTGCCCAACCATTTAAACTAGGAAAAGAAGACAAATCAGTTATTTAATTTTTTCAGACATGTCCCAGATTCCTGATTGTCTGATTGGAGTTCATACCCTTCTGTTGGCTTCTCCTGAACCTTAAACTAGTCGCAGTAGAATCTTCCAGCCTGATCCAAAACTTAAGGAAACTTTCAGTATTCAAAAGGTGCTAAACCTGTTTCAGCTCATTGTAGGTTAATTCTTTCCAGAAGATAATTAAATATTATCCTACTGACCCTAAACTGAACTATCAAGTAAAATAAGAAAAGAAAATCAATTGCCCGGACAAGTGGTTCTGACTTGCAGCCCACGGAACCCATCCCAGCAAGTGGCACCAGGGAACAGTTGAGGTTTGGGGGGTGGGGGTTAGTTTCAGGGAAGACCTTCCTTAGATCAGTATCGAAACCGAAGGGTAAGGGACAACAATTGGACATCCCTTAACAGAACAGAGTCACTAAGGGAGTGAAAAACAGCTGAAAAAATATGATTAGTTTCCCAGAAATTGCAGAAACATAAATTCCATCATCTGTCCCACCAAACTGTACCAGGTGATGCACATACCGCCAAATGTCCTCATTCCCACGTGCACATTTTCTCACATTTTTACGTCTCTGACATTAGACTTGTGTCTTAGAGTCGAAGGCGTGTCGTAAGTTAATTAGCTTAAGTTTTTCCTTCTTAGTGGCATAGAAAATAATTCCACAGTTTGCAGTCTATGGGGCCTTGGATTTGACGAAGTTATGTTAGAGAATCAATCCTCTCTGTGGCTCTCCCTAAAAATCCCAGGTTATAGCCACAGAATCCAAACCTGTAGTCCAGACATTGGCTCATAATCGTGACAACCTGAGGTTATGGAGTCAAAATACATTTAAACTAGTGGAAGTAAAAATCGATGTGTGTGGATTGCAGCCTCAAGGTGCTGAGAAAGAAGTGAAGCTGAATTCTTTGGCTAATTCACTGCTCTCTCCTCCAGCCATTCATAATTTTCAATCTGTTGAATGTGATTTGGTTAGAATATGGGGCTGGCTCAGTTTTTCGTATCGGCTTGCCGAAGTTTTGTCTCCACCAATCTCCACCAGGAGCTGTGTCCACAATGGCACGCATGAATCCTGTGTCTCAGTAAAGAGAGCCCCTTGAACTCCGCCTGAAGGGGACAAAGGGTTTCCAAGACGCATCCGAGTAGCAGATGTTGAGTTATCCGCGGGGTCAGAATGCCAATTAGATATTGAACATGGCAGGAGGAGGGTGGAGTTTCCAAAACAAATGAACGATGAATAGGACCGGTCCCCGAGTTTAGGCTTAGATCCTGCTGTTCTTTTGTACAATGATTTGTGGCAAATTTGTTTTGTCACTGAGGCATGGTTCCCCCCGGGTCTTAAAGTGATTTTGTAATCACCAAAAGAATTTTTTTTTCTTTAAATGTCCCTTTCCTAATCAAAACTGCATATCAATTTGTTGCCTTAAAAAATGCATTTGAACAGCCGTGTATTATCTACGTGGGAGATGGGCACAGAAGAATGATCCTGTTTGGAAAAATAGAAGGCAGGAGTAGTCAGGACGGAGGGAGTGATTCCATTTTTTTTTTTAATTTCTGGATAGAAATCTGGAAGAATTCAGGAATTTTTTTTTCACCTCGATAAAAACTTATTTGATCCAACAATTTGTAGATTTTACTGGTTTTCAGTTTTACAGGATAAAGACCCAATTTTCAATCTAAGATGCCTACAAATGAGAAAAACGTGGGAAACCTGAGATACAAAATGCTTCCATAGTTAATTATGTATTTATATTGGTGTTACCGTCATAAATCATTCTTAGAGAAACAAAAAAAAAAGCAGTAGGAGGACAACAATGGCGTTCTGTTTAAATAATTTCATTTGCTTCCTGAAATACTTCTGGCTATTTTTTTTTCCTTGAAACCACCCACATTTAGTAAAATTATATCGCTGAGCGGACCCTACCCTGCTCTCGCTCTCTCTCTCTCTCTTCTGACTTTTTTTTTTTTTTCTCTCTTCTGACTCCTGGCGAGTACTGGACCATGGAATACCAAAGGCAAACCAGCAAAAAAGGAAATTGGGATTGCATTGATTTAAATCAGCCAGGGCTGTGACCAAATTATTTAGTTCTCTCCTGACCTTTGGAGGTCAGATTTGACTATTTATGCTATCTGCTAATGCTTTACTATTTTTCATTGCTTTGCCTGTTAACAATTCTGACCTACAGCCTTTCCAGCCTGCGGGGTCCTTATATTAAACAGTCACTAATTACTTCTTGAAACATACGCTCCCGTTTTAAAATGTCGTTTAAATAAAAACCCAGCTTAAAAACCCAACTGAAAGCCCTAAGTTCATTTCATGAAAGAAAGCAAAACGTAAGCATTTTGGTATTTCTGAAAAGTCAAACGTGGTCAAATTTGAGGAATAAGGGGGGAAATGACCTACCTTATTCTAACTATTAACTTGGAAATTACTTGCAATAAAGGCTTCTCCTTAAAAGTGAGTATCAAAGGCAAGAAATATTCTTCAGTCACATTGTCAAATATGCTATATTTTAACATTCCTGCAGAGAAGATGCTTTTATCCTCACTAAAAATCTGAAATGCAAAAATATTATGTACTCTTCTTCTCTCTGCCTTCAACCACTTTCTAAATATGGGTATCCATTATGTGCCAGATACCACGTTAGGTCTTGGGATATATGAGTGAGATGGTCAGAATTCTCTGAAAATTGACCTTTTCATTATCTGCCTTGAAATTGGAGAACAAATAAAAGACGAACAGATTCCACATTTCACAATTCCATCTCCAGTTTACCACGGAGAGCAAGTGGATATGAAGTTATGGGTCACCGAACATGATTTACTTTCCAAAATTTCTCTCAGATTGTATTTAAGACATTAAAAGCTGTTTTTACTGTCTGCAAAATAAAAGATAAGTTATTTATTCTAGATTAAAATAGCCAGAGACCAAGAGCACATTAAAATAATAAATCAACTAAAATCATCATCATTATCATCACGATTGCTCAGCTAACCCATGGCACTGAAATTCCACACAGGAACTCCAGGGGGTCTGGTCAAGGTGGCAGTGCGCACCCACGCATGGTGCCTTCAGAACCCAGAGGTGTGTCGTGCCAAGGTAATCTCATAAAATCTCTCCTCTTGACGACACTGCTCCACAAGAACTAATGAAATATGACAGGAAAGGGGGTACCCTGTCGACTTCCTGATTTCCTGCGCTTAACATTCTTACACATAAACCTCTAATTCATTTCAGAACACAAAGGTCACCACACACACAAAAAAATTCTGACTCTAAATATACCCTTTTGTCCAGCAGGAGGATAACAGAGATCTTTTTTTTTTCCTTTTTACCAAAATGTAGCGATAGCCAGGTGTTTCCCATGGCTGACAAGCCACGTCAGGAGGTTTACAGAACTTAAAAATAAAAATAAAAATTAAAAAGACATTAAACACTCTTTTTAAAAACTTTTTATTTGCAATTATGTTAGATTAACAGAAAAGTTGCGAAGCTGATACAAAGAGTGTCTGTCCTGTTGCCTGTCAGTAACATTTTACATACCCAAGACATTTGTCAAAACTAGGAAATTAACAACACTATTAACTAGACAAACTCTGCGGATTTTGCCAGTTTTCCCACAGCCATTCTCGTCCTTGATCCAATACAGAAGCCACATTGCATTTAGGCATTTATCAACTTGTAAATTCAAATACTTTTGTGGTTTACATCTCCAAAGTAGTTTATTTGGAAGTCAATATTAAGAGGCATTTTAGGGGGGAGGGTATAGCTCAATTGGTAGAGTGCTTGCTTAGCATGCATGAGGTACTGGGTTCAATCCAGTATAATTAAAAAATAAATAAACCCAATTACCTCCCCTCCCTCAAAAAAAGGCATTTTAGGAGTTAAAAAGAGTCTGGATTTGTTTTGAGCCAGATTGGGCAAAAGAACTCATGTTTTGAAATGGAGATAATCATTGTTCTTACCCCATGGAGAAGCGGGATAGGAGAGTCGTAAAGAGTGTGGACCCTGTAGTGGGACTTTCTGGCTCAGTCTGGGCTGTCCTACTTTTCGGTTGTCTGATCCAGGAGGAATTACTGGACTTACCTTCTGGTGCCTCAGCTTCTCATCTGGGAGGTAATAATGATACTATGTACCCCAGACAGTTGTTGTAGGGACTAAATGAGTTATTTATAAAACACTTAAAACCGGGTCTAGCATATAAGCGTATAAATATTCCTATAGCAATATTTACTATTATTTTGGAGGATTTTTCTAAGGATTAACTCAGTTAACACATGTAAAAGCCTTAGAATGTAGTGTCAAGTTAATATGAGTTCTAATTATCCAGTGTTGTTGAGGGAACAGGGCAAGAGGGCATTCTCTCTTTGGAGTTCAAGTTTGTAGAAACTCTCATCAAAAGTTTACATTTGATACACCAGAAATTGACACAACATTATAAACTGACTATACTTCAATTTAAAAAAAAAGAACTTTACATTTGATCCACAGTTCCACTTCTGGGAATCTAACCTATAGAAATACCTTGACAGGTGCACACAGATATATATATAAGATGCTCATTATGGCATGATTCATAAAAACACTCCCACCAAAAAAAAATTTTTTTAATGGAGACAAGTTTCCATCACCTTGGGAATAATTAAATGAATGTTCAGCAGCCATGAAAGAGAATGAGTTACAGCTTTATTTGCATGTGTGGACTTTGAAGGACATACATGATAAATTCACTATTATTTGATCTGTTTATCCATTTATTGATTATACTAAGTATTCACTGAGTGCCTGTTGTGTGCCAGGCTATGCTCTGGGTCCTGGGACACAGTTATGAAAGACACACAATTTCTGCCGCCATGGGACCAATATTCTAGGGAGGACACGACCAGTGAACCAGTTAACAAGTAAGTGTCCAGCCAGATGTCAGAGATGTCAAGCAGGTGAGGAATGCAGGTGGAGGAGGGGACCAGTTTATGTGGGGAAGTCAAGGAACACGCTTCTAAGGAGATGTGCCCAGATCTCAGTACATGGAGAGATGCAAGCCAGCGGATACCTGTCTGGAGGAAGATCGTTCCAGCAGAGGGGAACAGCCGATGCAAAGGCTTGTGGTTTGCAGTTCTGAGTGAAGGCAGGAAAAAATGTGCATATACATGTATATATGCGTACATATGGCTTCTGTTTGTGGAAAGGGAGAAAAGAAATAAACAGAGATAAACTAACAAATGTCCATAAGTAGAAAAAGATGAGACTATGCCTAACTGTTGATGATGTTTCCTCAGGGCATGGGACTGAGGAGAAATTTTTTCATTTATGAACTTTTTCTTTATAAATGTCTTTTCCTTTATAATTATCCATCTTGCTTCTGTTTTCCAATGAGCAAGTGCTGTTTGTAATGTAGAAGACAAAATGTATTTCAAGAGTTTTAGAAGGACGATGGTCTTATCTTTTCTTGAAAGAGTCTCAGCCACACTGTTGACATTTGGGGCTAAATAATTCAGGGTGGGGACATTGTAGGAGGTTAACAACATCCTTGACTTGTACCTTCTAGAATCTGGTAGCACTCCCCAAGTTGTGACAATTGAAAATACCTACAAACATTGCCAGGTGTCCTCTGGGTAGGGGGGGGAAATACCCACACACCCCCTCCACCACCTTAGAGACCCACTGGCCTAGAGTAGCCCTGGGTTCTGGAGGCAGCCTGCCAAGGTTCCAGTCCCAGCTCTGTCGCTTGCAAGCTGCAGGTCTCCCCCTCTGTGCCTCAGCGTCCTCATCTGTAAAATGGGCGTAATCATGTCTTCCTGTGCTTCCTGGGCTTTCTCTGAGGATGAAAGGAGCCAGTTTGTGTCATGCGCTTAGGACAGGGCATGACACATGAAAACATGAGGTAAACGTTATCACTGATGTCCCTGGGTGTCCCCGTACCGTCTGAGACCCTGTCAACAGGACAGACCGAAGCCTTCTTCTCGTTCACCCTCTGTCTCCCTGCCAAGCAGCCGTTTTCAGCCTGAGCCGAGCTCTGTCCCTGTGAATGGAAAACTCAGACAGGGACCAAGGACAGGAAGAGAGTGGCTCAAACTCATTGTTCAGTTTGGGGAGACGCCCGCATTAAATACTTCCTGCAGCTTTTGTTCTAAGGGGAAAAAGTGAGATTTATATTAACCGAAAGTGGGTTGTGTCGCAGTATAGTTTTCTTCCCATAAGTGTTTCCAAACCTACCAGCCTGTGTCTTCACCGAGAGGTTGTTGACCAAGAAATCAAGTTGGCCACGCCTCCCCCTGCCCACATCCCTGTTAGGGTCACACACACACACACACACAAATAGCTTATTTTCCCCAAAGCAAACTGCCTTCCTCTATGGGGCCGACTCATCCCCTAGCCCCATCTGGTCCACATTTTGCTTTGGTGGAAATTAGAAACCATACCATTTTTACTCAAATTTTGAACTGTCCTTTGTTTCCTTAGATTTTTCTTTTCTGTATCCATGGGTTTTGTTTGTTTGTTTCTTAAGTTTTTAACTGTTCTTATCAATGCTTCCTTAATTAAAAAGATATATATACCTTTTTACATATGTTCATATACATATTTTAGAATGCATGTGTATTTATATATTATCCATGCATACTTATTCATAAACAGATTATTTATATTTAATAATAGTTTATCATAATAATATATCATTAAATAATGATTTTAACATTATATAAGCATATATTATATATTCTGTATTGTGTGTGCATATATATATATATGTGTGTGTGTATATATATACACACACATATATATATATATATAAATTATGTGTTTATTGAAAGCATTGCTTCTCAACCAGGGCAATTTTTATCCCCTCTACCCTGGAGACATTTGTCAATGTCTGGGGACAGTTCTGATTGTCATGACTAGGGTACTGCTACTGGAATCCAGGGGGGAGAGACCATCTTAGACCATCCTGTGCTAAACATCCTACAGTGCTCAGCGCAGCCCCCACTACAATGACTTATCTGACCCAAAATGTCAATACTCCCAAGATGGAGAAATCCTGATTTAAACAAATGAATACCAGGCAGCCATCCAACTAATACCTAACACTTGCTGAGTGCTGAGAGTCTTACGGCCATCATCTCTTTTTAATTCTTTTAAGAACCCTTCTATTGTTGCCATTTTGCAGATGAAGAAACTGAGGCAGAGAGAGATATGGAACTTGCCCAAGTCTCCACAGTTAGTGAAGGGCAGACAGCCAGGATTTGAACTCAGCCTGTCTGAATCCAAAAGCCAAGGTCTTACCTATCGTGTTACGTGGCCTTGAAAGGCTGCCTTGGGTATACTGCTTGGCCAAAAGAGGCAAGTTAATAAGCATGGTTTCATTTTTAGAAAAGAAAAAAATTAGTGTGTGCGTTGTGGAAAAATCAAACAGGAAGAGCATGTATCATGCTTGGGCATGTGGTCCTCCTGGACACTATGGGCTTCAGGGAGGTGCTCTCAGACCCCCACCCCGACACCCCGACACCCCCACACACACCCTCCCGTGGTAGCACCTAGTTGTAAACTGCACATTTCCTACATAGCGCTTACTACTTCCTACAATTTTATTCTGCCCGGTAAGGTTATTTGATACCTTTCTCCCTCGCTAGTGGTGCCTTCTTGAGAGCATCTTCAGTGCCTGGTCATTCCCCCTCTGTTGAAGCCTCGGCTCAGCTGGGAGCCCAGCAAATAAAGAGTTCCCACCACGTATCTGCCAGATGGATGGCTGGGGTGGGATTATGGGAAACCGTTCCTTCCTACGTGATAGAACGCTAGTCTGCTTGAAGTTATTTACATCAAATGTGTTCTTCTTGAGGTTGGAAAAAAATATTTATGCTTTGAAACACTAATTGTGGTCCATCCATACAATGGAATGTGGCAGAGCCTATAAAAGTAAAGTTGTGGGTAAAGATTTACTGGCTGGAGTTCATGCTGTTGCATTTGAAGGGAGAGGGGACTAGAAAAGCAGTGTGTGTGTTGTGTGTGTGTGGTTTTATGTGTATGGTTGTGTGTTTGGTGTCAGTTCTGTAAGGTGACACTTATGTTCCTAAAAATCACCATACTATGCAGAATTGCAGTAAAAACCACAGGGCTGGTGGAAAAAATAGGAGTGGGCACAGTATTGAAAAACCTCATTGGTGACACATTTTTTTAAAAAGACAGGAATGTAATGAACATGGTATCACTGTTTTATATATCTTAAATTAAGTATATAAATACTGCAGTAAATAACACTGTACCTTGAAAAAGACCTCAAGTGTGCTTATAGAAGTGGACGTAAGGAAGGTTGCACCTGTGAGTTATTGTGGAGGAAGGAGGGTTAGCTGATTTTGAATAGAAAGTTTCACACCAGGTGTGAACGTGTCAGGCTCGTAACACACAGGGAACTGAGGCGGCTGGTAGGTACTTAGATGTGTGTATGTGTATTTTGCATGTCCCTAAGTATCTCTGATCACCTGAATGCAGTTTTCGGCATTCACCTTGTGTTTTTTGCAAATGAAATTGCACAGAAGCAAATGCAAAAGTCATGTTATGCTCGAGTTGCCTCCATTAGGTGTATATTAATATCAGTCGCAATTCAACGGTGTTTTCAAAACACACATTAGAGCAGAACTGACTGTGTGAGGAGGGAAAGCATTTCAAGTTATTGAAGTACAAATATTTCCGGGTTATAACTTGAATTTTCCACCAGTTAGCACTCAGGTTTTACGGGAGAAGAGAGGGTGGGTTATGTAAGTTTAAAAGTGGGAATAACAAACATCTGGGGGGCACCTACTATGCACTTTTTATGTGCGTGATCTTATTTAATCCTCCCCGAAACCCTGGAGGTAGGGAACACACGGAGGAACCTGAGACACAGAGAAGTTAAGCAGTTTGCCCAAAGTCACACAGCTGTGAAGTGCCAGAGCTGAAATTCAACCTAGGTCTTCCAACCCAAGGAATGCCTTTACTCATTATTCTGTATTATATCTGAGTTCGGCATGATGCTGGTAACGATATTTAAATAGCAACCTATAGGAGGCACATCATAAAAGATAAAGGGTGATGTAGCTTCCAGTGGATTGGCTTGAATGTGATGGACAGCCTACCAGGGCATGTGTCAGCTGTCCTGCCAGGAACACCAGCTGACATGAGACAATCATCATGACCCTCCAGGACACATCCAGTCCTACACACAAACTCTAAGATGTTAGACCAGCAAACCATATTAACATCAAGACTTACAGCCCAGAAAAGGCAGGTGGTACCCCACTTTGCACAGGATACATTAAGTATCTGAATCATCTCAGAGGCAGTTTGGCATAGTGTTAAAGAGTGTGGCCTCTGCACATGCCTGGTCCAATCCCAGCTTCACAACTTGCTAGCTGTGTGACCTTGGGCAAGTCACTTTACCTCTCTGTTTCCTCAGCTATAGAGTAGAGGATAATAACAGAGTGGTTGTGAGGATGCAACAGGTTAACCCAGATAAAAGATTTAGATCACTGTCAGCCCTGGTGAGTTCCTAATAACTGTTAGTGGATTATTGCCACCCATGCTTGCTGAACATTGCTCATAAATAAAATTTTCTGAGCAGGCATAAAATTCAGTCTGGTAGAGTACCATTATGTCTCAGTTTTTCTTACATAGATGCATAAAATAGGTCCAGCCAGTGATCTCCAACATTTAAATCATACATTCAAGCAGTGATGACATTTAAGTCCTCTCCTCCAATACAGGTGTGTTTATTTATTTATAAACTATGTATTTATTTATTTTTTTATAAACGATGTATTTAGAACTCTACCACTTCAAACACTATAATAGTTCTCATTTCACTCAGAGTAAAAGCCAAAGTGCTTACAACTGCAGGCGCACACCCTAAATCAACTGACTTCCTATTATTTCTGGTTTCATCTCAAAATTCATTCTACTCCAGCCAACTCTGGTCTCCTGCTTCTTTGCACACATCACTCAGTCACGCATGCTCCCACCCTTGGACCCTTGCATTGACTGTTCCCTCTCCTTGGTAGCCTCTTTCCCCAGATTTCTCTAAGACTCACCCCTTCATCTTCTTCAAGTCTTCGCACAAATGTCACCTTTTCAATGAGACCAACCCCTCACCACCTACAGGAAACTGCAGCCACCACACCCCATCCCACTATTCTTCTCTGCTCTAATTTGTACCATCTAATAGAGTATATAATTTGATTTCTTATATTTATTGTTTGTTATTTTTCCCTCTGCTAGGGTGTAGGCTCCCTGAGGACAGGGGATTGTGTTTTATTCACCAGTAGTGCAGCCCATGTAACAGTGCCTGGTACATAGCACGTGCTTGCTAAATATTTGTTGAGTTAAACAACTGAATGAATGAATGAATGGTTTTCATCATGTATATGAATCATTAGGCTAAACCCAGGAAGATAATTGTGTTTTGGTAGAAACTTCTAAGCTGTCCTTCCAGATCCCCTCTCTCTTTCTTCCACATAATAGAATTTTCAACTGGGCTGAACATTTCCACCCAAGGAACAAAACACTACATTTCCAAGCCTCCTTTCTAGTTTAGGTGCAGTCATGTGACTATGTTCTGGCCAATAGGATGTATGAAAAAGCGGCAGGTGAGCAGCTTTGCTTTCTTCTCTGCCCCCTTCCTCTGTCTTGCTGCCTGGAACTTGGCTGCTGCCATCTGGGGCCGTGAGGTCTGTTGAGTCTGCAAAGCAGAAAAGAGAGGGAAGCAGCCTGGGTCCGAGGAGTTCACAGCAGCAGTAGACCACCTACCTAGCTTTCAATGGAAAGAAAATAAACTCCTATCTTGTTAAAGACACTATTTTTTTTTAGGGCTTTCAGTATCCCTCTCAGCTGCAAGTACATAATACACTTCTTTTAACTTGGAACCAAAATTAAGTTAGGCTTCTGTTTAACTTCAACGTGCAATTGGCAAGCTTTTCTCAAACACCCCTCCCAGCAGAGCGGTCCCCACTAGTTGGTGTCTGTTGCTCAGCCTCCAGTTTCTAACATTTCTGGAATCTGAGTCATGCACACTCCCTGTGTTATTACACACGATATGTTATTATGACTTTAATCAAGGAAACATCTTTTTCACTTGAAATATTAGTCGTGTTGCTTCTGGATCGTCAGAAACAGCCAAGAACGCCAGCTAGGACTGTATTATTTTTGTCTGTTCTTTTCCTCCACAGACTGGTTTAAAATCAGATCAGCCAGATCCAGACAGATACTGGGTCTTGCTTTCATTAGTTTCTGTATTCCATTTTTCAAAAGGAATCCAAGGCAGCGGAAGGAAATAAATACTATTTGCTGAGTTTTGCTACTCAAGTGATATAATTTACATAACAGCGAAATTACAACCTAGAATCCTAAGTAGCAATTATAATGTTAAAGAACAAGACAAAATTTTACTCTTAAACCAATAGCAAAAATAAAGAGCAGAAAATATTGGTAAACTTCACACAAAATTTAAATACTGATTTCAATCTCATTTGCCTTGGGGGAAGCGGGGAAGCAGGCTTTTTTTTTTTTTTTTTTGCCCTAAAATTGAAATAGAGAATTTCACAGACAATAAACTTAATTCTGAAAGCCCCAAAGCAGGAGAATGGTTATGAAAAGGACCCAAAAATTCATAGAAATGAGGTTGCAAATGAACTTTCTAAGCCTAATGATAGATATGGTCCCCCTCAAAGGATAACTAAACAAAGAAGCTAATTAGGAATTCTCATTTTGTCCTTAAAGACCATCATTTTTTGTTCAGGCAAAAAATATATATACAACCTTCTGATTTGTCCTAATGCTCACACAACATGTTTTAATTTTAGGTACGTTATTAGTAAGCAAATTTTGGTCCTAAAAAAAGGTGGACTTGCTTTTCACTCAATATCTAACAATTGCAGAAAGTCTTGGACTTGGGGACCAGTGTAATGCTCACCACCGTGGAATATGCTTTGGGAAAGTTTGGCAACGTCAGTTTTCCCTAAGGGAGGAATGGGCTCAAAGGGGCAGTCTGGAGATGACTTCAGTTCCTATACTTGACAGTTTAGGTGGGACATGAACGTGGCTTTCAACGACGCTGAAACGGTCCACCTTCAAGCTGCCTGATTATATTAAGGAGAAAGACTCTGGTGTTTGTAGATCCTTAACGCCTTTCCACACTCACTGATTTCCCCCTGTTTAACAGAGGCAGCAGGAGGCCTCGGGTGCTGGGCTGTTAGCAGATCAGCATGCCCAAATAGAATTTAAATTTTTTTACCTCATTTGTACCATTACCTTCTGTTTATGATAAGTGATACTGAATTCCCCGTTCATGATAGTGATAGATAAAATTTCCTTTTAAAATAAATACGTGTAAATGAAAGAACATGAATTAAATTGTTTCATGTGTATTAAGGGAACTATCGAATACTCAGACGTGGCAAGAATTGTGATGGTGCTCCCAGAGTGATGGAAGCTGGGAAGCATTGACCTGGCGATCCTTTCTCTCCCTTTGTCCTGGGCCATCATTTTTGTATCCTCTAGGGGAGAACTCTACAATTGTGGTCCGCACACTGCGGCCTGCCACCTATCTTGAATGACAGAATAACGAATGAGTGGGTTTTCTATTTTCAGATGGTTGAAAAAAAATAAAAAGAATATTTGGTAACGCATGAAAATCATGTGAAATGGAATTTTCAGGACCCATAAATATAAGTTTTTATGGACACACAGGCACACCCGTTGTTTACGCATCGATCCCTTATGATCACCTCCCCAACGTAAGGGCAGAGTTGAGACCCCCGACAGTGAAAATCAAATACCCAACTGTTGACAAAGCTGGGTTTTGCGTACCTATTGGGATTCACCCAAGAGAAAGAAAATGGCCCGCTTGGGCCTGTAAGAACATTAGCATCTTTTATTTTTTAGCATCTTTTTTTTTTAAGGTTTTGTACTTTGCAGAATGCTCTTCCTATGAGGTCATCTATCCATTGCTCCCTAAGATGATGGGGGTGGGCCACGCTGGTTTTGCTACCTGGCTTTCCACCCTTTTCTTCCAAACAGAGGAATGAGGTGGAAAGGTGCCTGGCACGATCCATACTGAGTCGCTGAGTGAATTAAATGACATGCTAATTAAGTATCTTATTTTTGTGTTGCTTACTTGACTTACTACAAATATAGTCTATGGTCACAGAAAAAAAAAACGAGAAAACTATAGAACCATAAAGTGGAAAAATCATCTGAAATCCTGCCCCTCAGCAACAGCAACTCACATCTTACTGCACATGCACGTAAATGTTTATTTAAGAAGTAACCCGTGATCAAACAGAACCGGGGCATCAGAAAATCAGAATCCTCTGTGAAAACTGATGAACACGAATCATTTTTCCTTGAGCTTCTGAAGTATGTAAACTCAACTCCTCAAGACACCTGTTGAGCAATACAAACGGACAAATTCTTTCGTGGTTTAGTTCAGCTGGATGTTGAGGTCTTTAATCATGGTGTCCGATAAACCTACCTGGTTTTACCTTTAGTGTCGCCTGGTTGGTGAAACACATGCTCACATGGAAAGATAACATTCTGTTCACCTGGTTTAACTAGTCAGACTTTCCTCTCCTGACCTATTTATTTAGGTTGTACTTTTATTTGCATAATTAAAAGGTTACTTATAAGCTGGAAAAACAGGTTTGATTTAGTTCAGAAGTGTAACAACTGGCCACTTAGAAAGCATTCCTTTTGCCTCCAATATGGGGTAACACTCGTCCAACTAGTAGCACGAGTTTGATTTTTTTTTTTAAATACACAATCAGTAAGTTTAAGTTGATTGCAATTGTGTAGAAAAAAAGAGGTATTTTTTAACATTTTTTTATTGAGTTATAGTCATTTTACAATGTTGTGTTAAATTCTAGGGTAGAGCACAATTTTTCAGTTATACATGAATGTGCATGTATTCATTGTCACATTTTTTTTTCCGCTGTGAGCTACCACAAGATCTTGTATATATTTCCCTGTGCTATACCGTATAATCTTGTTTATCTGTTCTACAAATTTTGAACTCCCAGTCTATCCCTTCCCACCCCACCCCCTGCCTTTAGCAACTACAAGTTTGTATTCTATGTCTATGAGTCTGTTTCTTAAAATGACGTGGAGATGGCAGAATGTGAGCCCAATTTACAATTTCTACTTAAAACTGTATTGTCTTCAGCAAACTTTTCTATGAGTAAAATACATAGAATTGTCATTTAAAAATAATAAATGACAAAGTGTGGAGCCAATAACAACATAATTTTCTCTTTTTTTTACTTATGTAATTACAACATGGCCTATTGAATTTCACTGTCTAGGAAACACCTCTGCATTTTTTGTATTAATGATAGTCTTTTTTCTTAAGTGTATGTTTTTCTCAATTAGAATCAGAATCCTGCAGTTATGTTTCTTGTAATATTTTTCCCTGATGTAAAAACATCTTATACTCATTATTAAGAAAACTGACAAGTACAGAAACATGTAAATTTATAATGAAAAAAATTTAAATTACCCCTTAAACATCTTTAAAGATTTCACCAATGATTGTACAAACTTATATAACAAGCATGGGGACAGGGTGTGTGTGTGTCTGTACCGACATAAGATGGAAACACATATGGTTTGGGAAAGGTTGTTAGCTAAAGTCAGATACTACATTTTGGTTTTCAATTTGTGATTCTTTCACTGTAATCATTTATTCAACAAATATTTATTGAGCACTTACTGTGTGCCACGTACCATGTTTTGTTTGCTTGGATGTGCATTTATTTTTTGTTTTCATTTTTTAACAAGTGATTTTTGTGATCAAGGAAGTTTGGGAAACAATGAGATGGTCTCGGAATCCTGGATTTAGAGTAAACGTCCAGATTTCTTTTCCCCTGTCTTCAAACAGAGCATCCAACAATTTCAAGTCAGTCTAGAATCTACTGTGGTTTAAAAGGCCTTCAGGGAAAGCGACTTCACTTTAGTCTTTAGCACCTCTCCTAGAGTTTGCTCAGCTCCGCGTGCTTTGAAGGAAATGATCTCTATAACAGATGATAAATGATGCAGTAAAGTGCTCATAGCATGTACATGTGTCAAGGGAATAAAACATGGTGACATATTAAATTTAGGAGATGTGTTAGGATCAAAGAGTCTGGTCCCAATAGTGGTTGAATCTGCTTTTGCTGGCATGTAACTTTGCTAACGAAGACATTCGGCTCCTCTGAGCCTTCATTTTCAAAGGCATTAGTTTGAAAAGCCTGTGTGGAGAGGGGAGGAAAAATCAAGTGTGATCAAAAATTACCCTTGAGCATCCTTTCTACTATCATAGGATAGCAGGCAGGGACCAGACAAGACTCAGGACCAGGGAGTACCCATTTCATCTCCTCCCTGAAATAGTGCGCACAATTGCCCAGGTAATTTAAATCCTTCTTTTCTCTCTCTCTCCCTCTTTCCTCCCCGCACACATATAGCAGAATTCAGGAAGGTTAAATGGACCTAGACGGGACTACACTTTAATAGTAAATACCTTGTATGTTTTTCTGTTGATTAAAAATATAATTCATGTAAAGCAACTAGTTTAGGGTCTGACACACAGTAAGCATCCAACAAATGTTACCACCATTATTCCCACTACTGCTTTTCTGCTGAAAAAAGTTCCTTCTTTTGAGAGACTCTTTAAACCAGATTTTACGTTTTATTCTGTCTTAGTCACCCAAGCCGCCTCCAGCAAAACTGCAGATGTATAATTTTATCTTCATGCCTTGAGTAGTTTGCACAGCACTGTCACTGGCAAATAAGTGATCAATAAACACGTATTGAACATATTACAAAATCTATGGCTCAAAAGTGATAAGGGCAAAATAAAGGAGGAAGTTTATCTGATCATAGCACTTGCCTAATACCATCAAGATTTTTAAAAAAATAAGTGTGCTGTTTAAGAAATGTCTAAATTGGCTTTAGCTTTTAAAAAGGCCATATATGCTTTCATTTATTCTATGAATATTTCTGACACTCCTAGCCTGTGCCAGGCTCTGAGCTAGGTCTGGAGATACAGTGATGACAGATAAGAGCCCTGGTGGACCCGTGAGGGAGAAAGCAGTAAATAAGGACCATCAAAAAGAGTATTTCAGATTTCAGTGCTTCATTCAGGAAGTAAACAGAGAGATGGCATAGAAAGTGACTGAAGAAGAAACCAACCTCTACAGGATTCAGGAAACGCCTCCCTGGGGGACATCTGAGCTGAGACTTAGGGTGATAACTTAGTGTCAATATCCAGTAACAGTGTAAAAAAAAAGTTTAAAGGTGTGATGTAGTCTAAAGTAAACAGCTTCATTTGCATTCTCCTCTTTAAAGAGAAATTGTGGCAAAGCATTTAAAAGTCTGATGGTACATCGTTCTAGAAAGAATGCAGACAAAGGGGACCCCTTATAAACTGCTATTTGGGGGTGGAAATTGATAAGCCTTTGGAAAACAGTTGGTGACATCTAGTTTGAGCTGGAGGTATGGATTCCCTCCAACCCAACAATTCAATGTCTAGTTATGTTCTTTAGATAAACACTTAAAATACCTCCTTTTAGGGAAGAAAAGGAACTTTCTTTTAAACTCTAAAGTTGAACTATAAGACAAAAGGAATTAATTAACTCAACAGATACTTACAGAATACCTATATGTGCCAGGCACCGGCCAAGGCTCTAGGAAAACCGTGGTGAACAAAACCATCAAAGACTGTGCCCTCATGGACATAAAAGGGGAGGACACACCAGAAACAAAAAGCCCCAACTCTCACTGTAAACTTAATGTATATACCCAGTTTGTGATGCTGGTTTTACACAAGAGGAGACTAATCGGGAAATAAATTATCATTTGGCCAAGATGAACCAGCTGGGAAGATGCAAGACCTACGAGCCCAGCACCTCAACCCCTGGACTCCTCTTGGGTCAGTGGTTACCTTCCCACTGGACCCGAGGGAAGACAATTGTGAGTTTTCGTTTACTACGCTGGGTGCCCACTGCCTGGCTCAGAAAGAGTTGCATGGTTTTGAGGTGAGAGTAGGGAGTGGACCAAATTGGAGAACTATCCGAAACTAAAACCTGCATAAATTAAGATGTGGAGAAGAGACAGATGTCAGAATTAGCCCCTCAGGTAGGGGAGTAGCATCTACAGAGACGGGAAGAAAGAAGGCTCCTTTCTCCACACCGAGCTCTGCCCTGAGCACCTTACCTGCCTCCTCTCCTTTCATCCTGGCAGAAAACCCCACAGCCAGTCAGTCCTCGGCAGCTCCAGGTTTTGAACCGGGGCTGTCTCCAGAATTCTCTCAACCACTGAAATAACAAAATGAGACAAACTCTGACAAGTGCCTTCCATAAGGGGGCAGTAGGAGGAGACTGGCAGCAAAGGCAGGCAGAGGAAAATCAAAATCAGGTGTCCCCTGGTTAATTTTTATTCTCAACTGGTGAGGCCACCCTGCTTGGGAGGCAGCAGCCCACAGGACGGAGGAAGGAACACTGATGTCATCATGCCCAGGGGTCATGCCTTCTGCTTCTGGAAGAGAATGACCTCATGGGGAAACTTCACTGAATTTGTCTTTTGATATATTTTTTTCTAACAAGAAGATTTAAAAATACAGAAAAGTAGAGAAAAAAATAATACAGTGAGCACCCCTAGACCCATCACCCATAATAAAATACTGTTAACATTCCATATTAGCTTCAGGACATTTCTATTTTTTAGAACTTCAAGTAGACTGATTTCCTGTTATTTCCATCTTTCTTTGCATTTACCTTGTTTCTCTTTCTACTAAATTCCTAAGTTAAATGTTAGCTTATTTATTCTAAATTTTTCTTTCCTAAAAAATAAATTCAAGGTATATCTCACATTTTTTTAAAAAGGCAATTCTGTTTATATGCATGCATGCATAATTATATAATATAAATAAATACAGAAAAGTCAACATATCCTACATGATTTTTTCATATCAAAGTCATCTAATTTTCTTTCTTGGTTTCTGCCAGCTTCTCCATGAATACTCTGCTGCCTACTCAGCCCCTGCACATAACCTTGTCTTCACAGCGAAGCTCGTATCATCTCATATTTTTGTCCAGGTTCAAGTAATCCTGGACAAGAATAGTTTATCATCCTTTGTTTTACCAAAATGGGGTGGTATTTTACACTTTGGTGCATTTTATTCTTGTCACTCAACAATACTCAATGGAAATTTGTTTGACACAGTTCTTGCAGATGTATTCATTTTTACTTATTATCTGTACAGATGTCACTAGGTATCCATGGGGGAGTGGCTCCAGGGCCCATGCCCACCTCATACCAAAATCCACGGATGCTCAAGTCCCTTGTATAAAACAGAGTCGTACAGTGGGCCCTCCATGTCCCCGGGTTCCGTATCCCCAGGTTTCATATCCCCAGGTTCCACATCTGCGGGTCCCACATCCACAGATTCAAAGGAGTCACTATATAATATTCCACAGTGTGAATGTGCCAGTATTTATTCCTTTTTTCCCAGTTTTTTACCATTAAAAATACTTGTAATACACACTTCTGAATTTTTTTTTTTAATCCCAGGTGCCCTAAGAGTTGCTACAGCGGCCCAGTGAGCTGAGACGCCTTCCAGCATCTGCACAATCAGTAAGTAAGACTAGAAAAGGACTTACGTCCCTCCCTGCTGAGCTAAGTTTTATTGTCAAATCATTCATTCACTTGTGCAGTCACCCAGCACAAGCTAATCAGGTCCCTGCGGTGTGCGGGGACCCGAGGTGCTGTGACTTGACACGAGGAGGGTGGGGCTGCCGTCCCTGTGGGGAGAAGCAGATGATAAACACACAGGTAAATGATATCAACCCCACGTGTTGAGGAGGGCTAGGAGCTGCAGGAGGATGGACATGGTCTCTCTGAACACGTGGCATTTACAAGAGATGTGACTTGGTCAGTAACCAAAGTTATGCTTATGGTATTAAATTTGTGTGTATTTCAATGTAGTGGTAGTTCTTCCGAAAGAACTGAGACTCAAGTGAGGGCACTTCTGCGGTCAGTCTAGTTGCCAGATCCTCAGAGCCTTAGAAATCTCCGTTTTTTGAAAAGTAAGGAGGTGATTCAAGGCACAGTCAGGTTGGGGAATGACTTCATTAGAGGATTGTCAGGAAGCAGGTTTGAGCCCCCAAACATCCAGTGAAAACGCCAGGATGAAGGAAAGTGGGGCTATGAATGGAAAAGGCTGGCTCAGAGAACTTCCTCACCGCACCCTCCCCCCGAAAGTTATGCCTTTCAGAATCTTAAACTGCCAAGAAATCCCACAGAGACCCCCACCCCCTTCCCCAGGAAGCATCCTAGGACTATTTCTAGGGCTTGATTCATTTGATGTGCAGTTAGAGATGTAAGAAACAGCGGTGGGCTGCCGGAAACCCCGCAGAAAGAAAAATCTAGAATTGCAAATGTGAAACTCCCACCCTCTGACAAAGATTATGCTGATGGCACTGAAAGCCAAAAACAGAAGCAGAAATGGCCTGATACTGGAATATCCGAGAGAAGTGAAATGCCACAGGGGTAGGGGGCGGGTGCCGGGCCAGTCACGCTACCATCCCCCAACCCCATTATTATTCCAGGAATAACACCTACCTCAAAGAGATGTCATGAGGATTAAAAATAAGACGATTGTCACATCCACCATTGAGCAGCCCTGAGTGCTTGGTTCGGCTTGACCCACGTTCGGCTGGTTCCTGGAGCTCCCTTCCCCCCCAGCAAATTCCTCCCCCAGCGTTTCCAGTGTGCCTGAGAAATCCCTGTGGTTATGGTGGACATTATCTGGGGACTTAGCTAGTAGGCTTACCCAGGGGACACACTGAAACTTTACTCTGACAATTTGGAAAAACAAACAGAGCCGTTTTGACCTTTTTGATTTCTTGTGCTTCTGCATCCTGCTCCAGCCTGCACGTTGGTTAGGATCTTTATTAAAAACAGTGAAGATGCTCAAATGAGCCAGAGTTTCGATCAACAGGTTCTTTTTGTTTTACCGCCGTCATTTCCTTACTTTGCTGATGACCGATGTGAACAATATGAAGGAGCTTTCTTTGGTTGGCCTGTCACTGATTTTCTCCTGTTGTTGAGCTTAAATTCACTCTTATCAGTAATTTCAGTTTAGTCCATTTTTGGTTAGCCCCGAAGGAGCCTTTAACAGCTGTTTCAAGGCTGTGTTGTGAAAACAACCCAAAATGGTACCTGGTTTGTTCTGTTGACACAACTGTGAGGCGATGGGGAGCAAAATATTTGGAAGTCTTTTCATTTAAATTTTTTCATCAAAAATACATATTAAAATATGAATTCTTTTCATACGTAGCTACATATTCTTAAGTGTGTATTGTATTTATAAATACATAAGCATTTAAGTATGTATTTATATAAAATGTAATTACATACTACAAATGCATAACATGTACATAACACATAAGTATTAAATGGTATTATAAATTTAAATATATGTATTACTATGTTAAAATGCATACGAAAATATGTATTTTAAATACATAACATATACACATATACATACATGTGAACCAAGGACTTGCTTCAAGCGGTACGTTTGGACAATACGGAATTTTGGCACGCGCGCCAGCACTGACATCCTTCCAGAGACCGAAGTCTGTAGCCCCCTTTGAAACACTGGATATTTTTGCTGGTTATGAGTCTGATTACAGGCACTGGACTAAAAAAATTGGGGAAAGGGCGACATGGAGGAGGAAATAGCCCCTCTCTTCCGACCACTCCCAAGTCAGGGCTCTGGCACAGAGCGTGCTTCCTTCTAGCATTTCCCCCAATGGCCCGCGTGCGACAAGCGTTTTAAGCCTTTAGTCCAGCGCCTCTGTTTACTGTTCCCCCTGTGTCCACTCGGCTCCTTGTCACAAGCTCTGCCCGAATTGCTGTCTTGGAGAAATCCAGAATGTAACTGAGGGAAGGCACGGGGCGGGCGGAGAGAGGAACGGATGAGTCGGACGAGCAATGACAGAATTAAGAGCATGATTTTTGCTGTGTGATCGATCATCTGCACCGCCACCCCCACCTCGACCCCCGTAAGACCCTTCTCCCTCCACGGCGCTTCCCCCGGCACTTCACACTTTGTACCTGGGATGAAAAGGGAGGGGGATTTACAGCCCTCACCGAAAATGTTCAGGGTCAAAGTATGTACTCTGGCGGTGAAGAGAAGGGAGCCGGGAGCCGGGGGGTGGGGTGCGGGTCCAACAATTCTTCGCAGGCTTTAGTGCTGGCCGACCAGCTCGCGTCGTGATAATACAATTTTGTATGTTAAACAACAGATGTCAAACAGAAGAAAGAGACGGGGTCTTTGCTTTTCTTCTCCTGGGGACCTTGCTCCCCCAAAGCAGCCATTTTTTCAGTTGCCATGACAGTGGTAACAGGAGTTTATCATTTTCCCATGCCTGCTGCATGCTAATGCAGAATCAAGTCCCGAATGTTATCTGGTTAAGGGGAGAGAGGGTCCCCACCACACTCCGCTATTGTGCCGCAGAGGGAGACACCACCACTGCCTTTCGCTCCCCCCACAGCCCTCAGCTCCCGCGTGTTCATGGGGGCAATTTCTGTAAAGCAGTTTTTACTTGCTTGTCTATTAATAGTTACCCTCAGCCCCAGAACTCCTGATACTGTATGCACGAACTGAAAAGTCATGTTTAACCACTGCTTTTTTTTTAAAAAAAAAGTTGTAAAGGATCTTTAGATTATCTAGACAGTAACCATATATGATATCTATGAATCAAATATGTATATTAATTATATAACAATTCTACTCTTTCTTCCTGAATATTAATCTCACTTTCAAATCATCAGACCCATTTACACACTGAGTAGAAGAAAGCTCCTTTGAGGATTACTAAACTGGGAAAATCATAATATTTTTATTAGAAGAGCACCTTTTCAACCAACAAAGATGAGGTAGGAATTAAGAAAATCCCATTTGTAGAAATTAAGAAAAATCTCCCCAGAATGAAGAAAAATTGTTCTTAAAAAAAATAGACATAAAGGAAAAATGGAAAAGTGGTTTGGTTCCATCCAAATAGTGGGTGCACAGATGTTCCTTATATTACTCTTGATACTTCTCTGTGTGTTTGAAATACTTTATAATTCCTAAACATTTTATGAATCATTTCAGTTTGGCTTTTAATTAAAAGTGTTAAGTCACGGCCAAATAAGAAAAAAAGGAGGGTGGGGAGAAGAAGCACCAATGTAGCAGGGCAGAAGCAAAATTAAGCCCCAAAGTGATTTATAGCGTACTTAGGTTTATTTCCCTCCTAATTTCTAACAGAATGTGGTGGTGGTTGTCAGCTGATGGTTGCTTATTTTTTTTCTTCCTTCCTAATCCCTTAAAAAAAAAAATCCTTACATTAATTGACCACTAAAATGACTACTTCAATTGTTGGTGGAGTTTATTCTCCGGAATTGAAAAACCAGTTGCTTTTATATGCATTGTCCGCCTTATTTTTTAGGCATCTGGCACATTTTATTCCTTTTTTGTTATTTTGAGTTGTTCTTTTATCGTTATCTGCAGGAAGCAGCATTAGCATGCCGAAGATAAGACGAGGGTCCAGATGTGCATATCAAAGGATGAACAGCTACTTATTAAGAAAAACTTTTCTTTTTAAGCCCAGCTTCTGTTCAAAGGCATAATAAAGCCTATGGCGTTAGTGACAAACTGGTAATTCAATGCCTTGTCACCGCCGTGCATTGGAATGGGGGGAAAAGGGGCAGGTCAAAGAAATTGGTAAGGTCCACAGTTTAGAACTCTGAAAAGACAGAACTAGTAAAAGTTCATCTTCTCCAGACGTATGCGTTTATATCCTGCTGCGTTTATTCACTGTTTTCTGGGGGAAATGAATGAGCCACAAGTGGGCTGGCTGGCTGTTATGATTAAGGATGAATTTTAAATCACCAAGTTATTTTTTTATAAGAGTGAAATCTGTTTACGTTGAGAGCATCCGATTTCGGTGCCATGGACCAGCATGTGCTGCTTCTGCACTTGAAAATATGCTTAGTAACACACGAGGTGTGCATTTCTGTGGAAGACCCCAGCACTACAACTGTTTATAAAGTAAATCTAAAAACCCTTTCCGCTGTTCTCTGCTTGTAATAATGTTAGGTCACTCCCACCTCCCGCGGGCGGTGTGTGTCTCTCTGTGTCCCTTGTGGGAATTTACAAGCACTGCTGCCCATAGCTACATGCATACATCTATAAAGGCACAGATCTAATACCTATGTTTTGGTGGTGGTATTTTTTAAATTAATGCTGCCACACCATACCCGTGCTTCTTTTATCTCAGCAATTAGATCTGCCCATTATTCCAACTTGGCAGGCATAAGCCGGCCTCATTCTTTTTCATTTATACATTAGTGGTCTGTGAGTTGAACGTTCCGTGATGTCCGTAACCACTACCCTTTTGGTGGCCATTTAAGCTTCTTCCAGTTTTTCCCAACTGCAAAAAAAAAAAAAAAAGATGCAAAAAATATCCTCACACGTATATTTTTGCGTGCTCATCTTGTTTTGTTTGTACATTATTTTTCTTCCTCTGTTGTCCAAAAAAAATATTTCTTTTCGTCGCTGGGAAAAGTTATGCATCTCTATGCTTCAGTCTACAATGAATTAGAAATAAGTTAGTCTCTTACTTTCTCTTTAGACTTAAGATCTCAGAGAGCTGTAATATGTTAATCAGTTCTGAGGGCCTGGGATTTCACTTTGGTTCTTGTGTTCTAGAGTTGACTCAAAAATGCCCCTGACTAAAGTCATTTTTGTACATGGACCTTTTTTAAAGTCAGCTGAGTCTTAAATTTGCCTGTGAGGCTATCACTGGAGTTTTAAAAAGATATTACTAGCCTTCTTGTTTGGTAAATAAACAATGAGGTAAAGAAACTTTGCCCAGGGCATAAATTAATTTTATCAGAAAATTAATGTGATGTGCTAAATTAATTTTATCAGAAAAATGATAAAATAGTGGTCTAAATCCTAGCAACATATGATAATACTGTGGCATTAGTTGTAGTTGTAGAAAGAAGAAAAATCCTATGAGCAGTTTCTTTAAAACAAAATTATGGTACAGGTGAAAAATAAAATAATACTAAAATTAATAAGAAGATAGTCTAACAGAAGTATCTGCTGTCCTCCTGACTGAAAGGCAAGTTGTCAGCCTACACGTGCTATGTGATCTGCTTGTGGATGGGTAGAGTGGTGGACAGATGCATGGACTTGCTAAATAGGAGTTAGCTCCAAGGTGTGGAAGGGGTGAGGAAAAGGAGAGAGGTTAGTTACTTACATTTTTTTCATATTAATTAAGTTATTTACAGTGGGCATGTAAATGTTTTCTCATTTAAAAAAAAAATCATTATTGCCAGTTGTCCCAAGACTGGAGGATAGGCTGGTTATAACATTTACCCAGTTGAATTTTTAAAAGAGAGTTTATTAAAGAGTATAAAATTTTTTTACATCCCTGTCATTTAACTTCTTATGGCACTTAATTTTTTTATGTATAACTTTTTATATATGCACATGGTTCAAGAGTCCAAAACTGGAAAATGGTTAAAAACAAAAACAAAAACAAAAACAAAAAAAACCCCTGCCTCTTGGCACTGAGTTTCCCTCCCCAGGGGTAATCACTGGTACCGTTTTCATATGCATCTTCCTGGGTATATTTCAAGCATATTCAAGAAAATGCATGTGTGTGTATACACACATATACAGTAAGTGTATATAAATAAAGAAGTATAAAAATATTCTTTTGTTTCTTTCCTTCAAATGATAGCCTACTGTTCAAACTGGTCTGAATTTTTTTTTTCACTTAACTATGTATAAAGAGAATTTTTTTTTTAAAGAGAATTATTTTTAAACAGCTAAATGAATGACTAACCACAAAACCAAAAGCACCCTTTTTTATGCAACTGTTTCTAAGTCAGGAATTACTTGGCCAGTGGGTAGGGTAGGGCTCAGTGGTAGAGCACGTGCTTAGCATTCCCGAGGTCCTGGGTTCAATCCCCAGTTCCTCCATTAAAAAATAATAGTAATAAATTACTTGTCCAATAGTTGGCACACTGACTTATGTGAATATATGGAGTGAGCTTGGACTCAAAATGGCCATGGCCAGAGGACTAATAGGGGACAAATGGCTGTGGTTGAGGGTCTTTTCAGGTGAAAAGACATCGAGATGCAGTGGCAAGATCCCAGACTCTTCAACCAGTCAGTCCTGGGCTGAGCCTGGGTGCACATCTAAGCCCTATCACCTACTTACTTGTTGTATGACTTCAACACATTCACCTCGTGAAGCCTCAGTAACCCTGTCTGTGAAATGGGGACAGCAGCAGTCACAACCTCCCAGGGTTGTAAATGAGAAAATGATAGAAAATGTCAGCCTCTACCAGTTACAGATCCACTATGTGACTCTCCCCATTAAACAGAGGGAGATTGAAAGAGGAAGGCAGTTTGCTTTTCCCCAGGAAAGTAGCCTCCTTCCTCCTAGACAGAGGAGGTTATATGGAGGGAGGTGTGATTCATATTATCCAAAAGTTTTCCCACTTGCTTCTCGAACGGACCCTTCACACCGCATGTGTACCCTGCTGGAGAGCTGGTTTATGGCCCTGCGTGAATTGTGTTTAGCCTGGTTAGTATCTGAGCAGGCAGGTGGCTTTTAAACTGTAAGACGTATTACATTTGGAAATCAGTGTCCTTTAGTAAAGACTACAGCAGCAATCCTCAAACTTGCATCAGAATCACGCAGAGGGCCTTGTCAACCCCAGATTGCTAAAAACTCACCTCCAGTTTCTGATCTCGTACATCTGGAATGGGACCAGAGAAGTCACATTCTAACGAGTTCCGAAGTGGTGCTGATCTTGCGTATCAGGGGACCCCTCTTTGAGAACCTTGGAGAATATGCCTGGCTCCTCATTCTGGCCTTGCCACCCACTGGTTACATGATCCTTGGACGGGCTGTTTAACCTCTCCCTACCCTCAGTTTCCCCATCTGTACAATGGGAACAGAGGTAATAAACAGAGTGCTGCTGTGAGGGTTTGGTGAGTTTCCACACATTTAAGGATCCCACCAAAGTCATTGGGACCTCTTGTGCATGCCTGGTAGCGCCTCTGACACAGGGCCAGGTGTTTAATCAAATGCCTTCCTTTTTTGTTCTTTCAGGAATAATAATAACCAGCCTTTTACTGAACACTTTCTTGGTGGTCAAAATATCCTTCCTCTCAAAACAGGCAAATTAGATCCCTGTCTTATCCTGCAGAATGGTTTGCTTTGTAAGGGCATTGAAACTCTCCTGGGGAAGAGGAATACTTATGTCACATGCATTATACAGGTGTATTACATTTATTAACTGTGTGTATATGTGTATGTATGTGTGTATATACATGTAATACATCTATACACACACACTCTGTTACTGCTCTGATACAGCCTAACGTGGTCTCAATGGGTAAAGGCACATCTTATCTTTGAGGGTCAAATATTCAGCCTCCTAAGTTGTACTCAGTGATTCCACTCTAGTTATTAGCTTCATTCTCAGAGGACAGAACCGTGAAAGAAAAGCTGATTCTAGCTGGAGGGAGGTGAGGCAAGGAACGTGAAAGTCAGATAGAAATGGGGGCCCACAAATTGGGAGAGCCCTTCTTTCCTTTCTGATCTCACTTGAGGTTGAGGTGGTCAAGAGCAGGGTATCTAGAGATGGACCTCTTGTGTTTCAATCCACCTAGAGCTGGCCGATCTGGAGTAAAGTGTGCCTTGGCGTCCTCATCTACAAACCAGGGTCAAGAGGGAAGTACCTAATTACAAGGGTTTTTTTCAAAGTTGCATCCATACAACCATTCTGTCACTGTCTGTTTATCACCTGCCCTTTGTCCTGCATGCTGGGGCTAAAGGATTCACCGAGACCGACAAGGTCCCTGGCCCAGGAGCTGCAGGCTGGGAGGTGACATGTAGGAACAGACAATCCATAAGCAAACAGTAAAGGAGATGATATTGGCCAGCAACAGTGCATTGAAGAAACCGTGATATAGAGAGTGACTCAGGGAAAGGGGACCACATTCTCCAAGGTGGTCAGGGAAGGCTTCCTGGAGGAGGTGGCATTTGAGCTGAGACTGGATGACACAGAACCAGTCATGTGAACATCTTGGGAGAGATAATCAGCGAGAACAGCCAATGCAGATGCTCTGAGGGAATAAAGCAGGATTAGCGTTCCACAAAGAGCCAGATTGGAGAGGCCTCACTGGTGCAAAGAAAAAGGGAAAGGAAGGCGCTGGAGGGTTTTAATTGCTGTTTAGATGTGTTTTGGGGGGACCTTTTTTTTTTCATTTCCTAATTACATTTATTTACAATTAAAATGTATGAGGTTAAATATTAAGTTACTTTCTAACAACTCATAGCATACAGAAGTAATCTTTATTGTTTTTAAGTCTCTATCCATGTCAAACTTCAGTGACAGTTCAAGTAAAACTGGACCTTTCATTGGAATCAAAATACAACACTTGACACTTTCATTTTGGAGGGTCTGGTGCCATGAAAAGAATGTATTCATAAAAGTTATATTAAATGAATCCATATTTGAAAAATAAAATACTACCTAGGCATTCTAATGCTGTAAGATTTGAATATGAGCAATTATAGCATCAACAAGATACAGCAGTTGGACTGGAAAAAGATAAATCGAAATTGCTTTTAGAGAGAGAAGACACAGGCATGTGTCTTGCTGCGGCCGTGGGTGTTCAGGGCCGGCTGCTGCAAAAGCAGAATCAAACCTGCATGTGACCCTCCAACCCCAAGCCCTCCCAACGAGACCCCCCTGCTTCCTGGGGGACCTGGTGACCCAGGGGATCCTCTGGTACTTCCGGGCATCTGTGGGCTGCGCGTGGAACAGCAGGGGAAGGCTGGAACATGAACTGGAGGTTGGCCAGCATTTGTCTGGTGCGAGCGTTTTCCTTTCTTAGCTCTCGAGCTGCCACCCGCCTTTCTCGGGCTCTTTTCTCATAGAAGAGGATCTCGTTTTGGCAGGAGAAAGTGGTTCTCTCCAACTCTTTATCCATGTCTTCCGCCATCTCCTTGTAGAGGCTGCACTGCTGACGTGTGTGGTACAGGTTTCTATACACTTTGGGACATTTCTTCTCCATCTCCAGGCAGCGTGTTTCCTCCTCAGTTGATTTTCTCAGGAGCTGCTTTACACGCTCCTGATGTAGTTCAGGCAGCATCCTGAGCTTCAGCTGAAGCTTCCGAATCTCACTTTCAAGCTGTGAGTTTTCCATCTGCAAGGACGCTTGCTCAGTTTGGAGGCTTTTTCTTTGTCCCATAAGCTCTTCATTGATTTGATTTGCTTCATACAATTTTCTTGATATTTCTTCTTTTTCCTCTTCGTGCCTTTTAAGGGACAATTTTAAGTTTACAGCATCAATGAGATGCTTCAGATCAGCTTCTGACAGGTCCGCAGGGTGACGTTCATTTTCTGCATCTCTCTTTTCCTTTGCTTCCAAGTTGCCAGTCCCCACGTGACCCTCTTTCAAGCGATCAGGCAGACGTAGGGGCTTCAGCATGGTTTCAGCCAGAGCACTTGAGATGGCTCACTTTCTCATCCAGGATCCTCTGCATTCGTGCGTGTTCCAGCAGATTTTTTCGTCCCTTCAGGTCCTGTGTTTTGTGCTTCCATCGCTCCATTTCTTGGGAGAGCAGTTCTAGACTTTGCCGAAGATGAATGTTTTCATGCAAACCATCCATTGGTTTCTTCTGAAGGTGCTGTACCTTGCCTCGAGATGTCTTCAGGAGGTTTTTTGCCTCGGTCACTTGGGATTGGTGGGATTCAGATGTGTCCCCAAGGGACCATATCTGTCCTTGGAGGTGAGCCATCATCAGCCTATGAAATGAAGGTCCTTTTTCAAAGACATCTTTCACGTCCTCAAGAGATGACCTGTTCAGATTTTTATGAAGTGCCACCACGCACAGGGTGTGTAACAGGGGGGCGCTGGCCGCCACCGCAGGCGTCTTGAGGCCCTCATGGGCTTGTGCCATTGGGCCAGGCTTCTCCCTGACTTTTCTGTAGACTTCAGCCCGGGCAGAACACCTCTTGGCCAGCTCTGCTCATCTCCTTAAAGAACGCCAGCTCTCTACTATGAAGCCCACCATAGCAGCACAGAGCAGGGTCTCCCAGAGACCAGGAGCTCGTCTCAAGCTTTCAGACACCACCAGAAGAGCATCCCACAGCGGCTCCAGCACCAGTGAGGAAGACGTTTCAGTGGCAGGCAGCAGGCCCTCCCTGGTCACATAGGCATCACGGCTCTGCCTCTGATCGCCCCTGTCCTGCGGGCCACAGCTGACCACACAGAGCCCTGTGGGGTGCTCCATCTCTGCCACAAACAATTGCCTGGCAACCAGGGCAGACCATCATAAGGGCTGGGGGAGGGGAGGCCCACCAGGTTCTAGAAAACCGTGCCCTCTGACTGCTCTGCTCAGGGCACAGATAAACAGCTGTACAGCACATTTGAGGAGTGGAAAGGGCTGACTGCAGCCTGGACCTGGACATGGCCGTAGCGCAAACCTAGAGGATCAACCAGTAGCCTTGTCCGCACACGAGTGTGTCAGGGCAGAGTGGTGAGCCCACCCCCTGGGGTAGGCTCGTTTCCCTGACCTCAAGTTTCCCTCTGCCTCAGGGAAGCCTGACCCTGTCTACAAAGGTCCCACGGGTCTCCCTCTTCTAAAGCTCCCGCCCTCTCTGTGTTTGGTCCAATAAGCTTCCAGAATAATCCAGATTTGAAAACCAGCTTTAACACTTCCCAGATAAGCCACTTTCCCTCTCTGAGCCTCAGTTGGTTCGTCTGTAGAATGGGCATAACAGCAATGCCCACCTCACAGAGTCACTGTGGGGTTAAATGTTAAACATTCAGGAAATGGTAGCCGCCGTTATGCTCCCGGGTATTAGGACAACCACTGTTACTCCTTTACGTTAATCTTTGTTTTGGATAAAGTATACCTGATACGACACCGAGTTAGAAGCCTGAAGTGAGGAAATCACTATTTCACAACTTCCTTGGACACCAGAAGCCCTCACCTCTTCCTCTGGAAATGTGAGTGTGCAGAACGTGTCACCTATTAACAGACTCCAGGGATTTGAGCTGCAGCATCTACCTCCGCGTTTCCTACGAGGTCAAACGACCTCCAGATTTCATTTAAGTTTTCTATTATTCTCTTCTGAAAGGGACAATGGCGCTCTTGTTTGAACAGCTTTGGTGAGCCCCAAGGAAAAATGGGTCCTTACAGGGAGCACAAAAGGTTTGCTTTCCACACATTCGTGTGTCAATTGCTTTCTTAACACAAAGTTGGCTAGGGCAGTAGAGGCAGTGGGGGAGGGGGGAAAGATTATTTTGTGTCCATGGCTGAATGTCAATATTTGACGGGAATAAATGGAATTTAATATCGCATCTTTGCAAAGAGAAGATTGGTGCGAGTAAGTCTGTGCGAGTAAGAAATCCTGGTAAGTTACCCATTCTCCCTGTGCGCCGGCTTTAAAGCATCACGGGGTTGTGTTTGGTTATGTTTTTTGGGTCACAGGAAGACAGAATGGAGAGACAGTATAGGGAACTGACTTTGTTGAAATGTTGGCGATTATTTCTGGCCCTTCAAAATAAAGCATTTGCAACAAAACAAAAACTCCTTGTGGATTAAATCTGAAAAGTGCAGTAGGAAACCCCACAGCTGTAAAAGTGGCATTCCCCGGGGGGCCCCGGTACACAGGTTTTGGCTTTATCAACTTTTATATCAAAAAGAACTAGGCACCAAAAGTGGTGGGTTTCATACTTAGATTTTATATTTCTATTTAAAACAAAACAAAACAGAAAAAAAAAGTTGACAGATAGATGCCTTCACTCTCTCCTGGAGGACAACTGTTCAAATTAATCCACTTTGAATGGTGACTAACGATCTATAATGTATAAGGGGAGGAATGTTGGATTGGTGCTTCTTCTTAAAAACTGATATTAAAGCTATAAAAAATAGGTTGATTTTACGTTATGTTTAACCAAATGCAGGTCATAATGACAGCCCTGCGTTAAATCTGCAGACATCCTTAAGAATAATAAAGTGCTTTTTCTTTTGTTTTGGGGGTTGGTTAACTTTCCTGACAGAATTGTAGGTTAGTATAAGGTAGGATATTCTTTTTACATTCAACTTGGTGCTAGATCATAAAGTCAGTCAGTTTGAGGGGGGGAGAATTATTCAGAAGCTTAATTTGTTTTCCTAAAGGACTCTTATGATCTTTTCATGTTGAAACTATTCTTTCTCTCTTTTTAAAAACTTTATTATGGAAATTTTCAAATATATACAAAAGTAGACAGGGAGGTATATGAACTCCCATGTACCCAGCAATAAGACAAGGGTCAGTAATTACCAACTCATGTCAATCTTATTTCATCTCAACCAATTTCCACCAATTTCCACCCCAGCCCCCATATTACTTGAAACAAACCCCAGACTTCATATCATTTTCATCTGTACCCATTCCAGTATGTCTAGTATGTCTTTCTAAAAGAAAAGGATCTTTGTGGCTCTTTTATACAACCACAATACTGTGGTTACACAATAATTCCTTAACAAGGTCAAATATCCAATCAGTGTTTTAATTTCTAACTGTCTCATAAATGCCATAATTATTGTTTATGGTTTGCATTTGAAACAAATAAAGTCCAAAAAATTGCAGTTTTAACTTTTAATCTATTGGTTCTCTATCTCTTTTTTTTTTTTTTCAATGTATTTATTGAAGAAAAAATTTAGGTTCATTATCCTTGTTGATTTTTCTCTTCTTTGTCCCTCATGACCAGCTCATCATCTTTAAATGGCTTTGCTTACAACTGGAGCGGTTCCCCAACATCACTTTCATTGACTTTGTAAAATCTTATGTTCTTTGTAAGGTCTGCATTTTCACACCTCCGCTGACTAAATCTTGTCTTTATATTAGTTTATTCAACATATGAGGAGAGAATGTTGGATTGACGGTGTAAGTAGAGGCTGTTACTAAGCAGGCAGGGATGGACGAATGGGTGCTACAGCAGATGCTGTGTGTCCAAGGAGGACCAAGATACCCATTCCCAGCTCCCAGGAGCGTGGGCTGATGGCAGAATTGCTCCTGACTGAATGCAAATGCCTCACCTGAGGTTACACCCCATCCCCAGGGACAGCCTGCATCCAAAAACTCGTCTATACTTGGGTACCAAACCCATTCTCTGGGACAGCTCTGAAGGCACCCCAGCTCTGAGCTCCACCAGCAACCACATTACAAGTCACCTTCTCCCTCTGCCCTTTGTAGGTGTTGTGCCCAAGATCACTCCCTAAAAAACTCCTACAGGCACATCTCCATCTCAGAGTCTGTTTCTAGAAACCTGACCTAAGACAGGGACACACTGAATGAGTATTTTCATGTTACGATATCTTTTGCTTCTCAATCCAAGTACCCTCCCAACTGTGGAGCCTTAATAAATAAATTTTGAAAATTCCCCTCACTCCCTCTCCACTGTGAAAAAAGCCTGGAAGGAAATGCACAAAACATTGCCTGTAATTATCTCTGGAAGGTAGGATTCTGGGTAGGTTTTTAGTTATACGGTCCTATATTTTTCAAGTTTTCTTCAATGAATCTGCATTAACTTTATCATTGATATTTTATAATGAAATTTTTTGGTTTATGCAGATGGCAGAAAACTCTATAATTTTAAGTGAATTTATCCTGTCTCTTGGAAAGGACATCTTTTATGTGTTCATGGATAAATTTCTACTGAACTGAAACAAGATGAAGGGAGATAACACTATTAACTCACAAATTTTGTCTTTCCTCCCCGCATTTTACTTTTTCTCTTAACAAAAATTAAAAACTTGAAATAAAAAGAAGAAAGGGATTCAATTCTTCGGTCTGAAAGAAATAAACCATGACAGGGAATTTGACTTAGAGTTTTGGGGAGGTTTAGATACTGAGAACAAATAGTGTGTTGTGCTTAAAGATGGAGGGTTTTAATTACTTTTATCCATGAGGTTTTCTGCTGCTCCCTTTATTTCTAAAAGTTTTCCATGGTGTTTGATCCCCAGATGATGGAGAGAGACGTACAAGGAATAGTTTCCTGTGGTAGCAGACACCTAGACATTTCTTAGACCTACCAGGGTTCTCCCCCTATGTCAGAGAATGAAGCCTTATGGTGAGGTCAGAGCATGATTTCCTAAACTTGAAGCTTCCCTACTAATTTCCTCAGTAACTCTCATTTTAACTTCCATCTAAAGTGGAACACAAAGGGGGAAAAACTCACCTTGGCTCATGTTTGCGTGTTTTTGCGTGTGTGCACATATGCATGCCAATTTCCAAATGCTGAAACAAGAGAGAAAACGCTCAAACTATCACTTTACTCCAGGGCGTCCTGCTTTCGTTGTATTTTGTGGTTGCAACAGTCCTCAAAGTGTGCCCTCTACAAGGGGGATGGTTGCGTCCCCAAGAAACCAGACCGAGAACGGTTTTCTGTATATTGACTCCAGCTTTCCTTTGATTCTTTTTAAAATCAGAGTTATGTTTTCTTAGAGAAAATCAGATGATTTTCCATGATACATTTCAATGAAATCTTTGAGAAGTCCTGACCCCTGAGGTCACACATCCCTGAGTTAGACCCCACTGCCACAAGCTCCATGATGTTGGCCACGCCCCCCAGTTGATCTGAGCCCCGCGTTCTTCGTCTGTACAACAGAGATAATGATGAGTAGCCCCTCCTGATTTTTACGTGCAAGGGGCTCAGGCTGCACTCTTCTTGTCAGGAGGGTATTATGGAATGTTTCCATAGTAAACTCTCTCTTTGTACTTAAACTGTAGGTGTATTTGGAGTGGCTTTTGGGACGGTCAAGTGGGAATGGCCAATTGAGGTGGGGGAGCAAGCCGCCTCGATGCCATTGCAGATTTGGTGACAATTAAATGAGATGACATGTGCAAACTGAGTGGCACATGATAACTCTAGCAGTCATTACTGACCACTATTTAATGGTACCTGACATATTACTATAGATACCAACTAAGAGTGCCAAGTACGAATTTGGGGGGGGAGGGGTGTATAAATTGTTGTGAATAGGTTAAAAATTCACATGGGGCAAAATCAAGCAGTACGTAAGATACAGAAGGGAGTGGAGTCTCCCTCCCCACCAGGCTCCCAGAAGCACCAATTCTAACAGTCTCTTGTTTGTGCTTCCAGAGATATTTTATGCAAATATGATCTGACAGATTGTATGTATTATTTCTTCTCTTCAATATACAAATAGTAGCATATACAATTTCTGTTCATATAAACAATATACCTTGAAGCACATTTCATATCAGCACATAGACTCTCCTCATTCTTGTACAAATGACCAAATTATTTATAATTTCCAATCTTTTGCTACTAGAGATAGTGCTGTATTGAGGAACACTTTTCACATAAGGGATTAGGTATAAACACATGTGTAACTATGTCTGTATTTCACATTCCTAAAGCTAGAGTTACCGGTTCAAAGGACATACAGGTTTATAAATTTGATTGAAAGATACCAGAATGGCTGTTTCACCATATTCTTGCCCACACAGTATGTCATCACTTTTGGATTATTTGTCATCTGATGATCTCTGTATAGTTTATTTTACATGTCCTCTGTTGTGAGAAAGACTGCACTTCTCTTAGGTTTAAAAGCTATTGGTATTTCCATTTCTGTGGAGGATTGTTTATGTATCCTTTGTCAGTTCTTCTATTGAACTCACGGCCCTTTTCTCATTGATTTGTAGGGATTCTTTGTATTTTAGGGAAATTCGTACTTTGTTTTATGACTTGCAGTTTTTCCTCCCAGTTTCTTGTCTTTTGACTTTGCTTATGGTAGTTTTTGCTAAGCAAATATTTTTGGTTTAGAGTTTCTAATTATGTGTCTTAGTGAAAAAGACCTCGCCACTCCAAGATTATTTTAAAATTCCCTGATAAGTTTCTTCTAGTGCTTTTATGATTTTTGTTTTTATGTCGTTAGATTTCTGATTCATTTTGAATTTATCTTTGGGTATGATCCAAAAGACAGCTTCAATTTCATGTTTTTTCCCTAGACAGCACAAGGTTATTCAAATACCATTTATTCTATAATTCATCTTTCCCCCTGCTGATTTGAAAGGCAATCTTTCTACTAAATTCCTCCATGTACTTGAATTTATTATATAGGATTTTTTTTTACATTATTATCTTATAAATTAATGTGACCCAGCAGGAGCATAAGTATGTGTGTACTTTAACTCACTAGTCTAAAATTGCAAAGGGAAACAGTGACAACTTGCCAAATCAGAACACATTAGGATAAAAAGTCTTTTCTATTCATCTGAGACGCGTGTGTGCACACACAGTATGGATGTGAGCCCACTACAGTGGTCTGGTTTGTCCCTCCAAGTCACTGGTTTAGGATGAGTTACGTGACACCACTTTGACCAAGATAGGAAGGGAAATCCACCGAGAGGGCTTCAGGGAGGGTTTTCCTCACCCTTAAAGAGGGACAAAAGGCAGGGACTTTTCTTTTTGCTTCTGGATATCACCATCTTCCTGTGAGTTCTGGAACTCTGCAGCCATCTTGGGGCCATGAGGGGAGGCAGCCTGAGAAAACAAGCTGAGGATGGGAGAGTGAGAAGAAGTAGGAAAAAAAAACCTGACTCCCAAATTAGCTCACTAAATCACCCTCCCTGGAGACATCTTAATACCAAACCCCTTGATAGATGGTTAATCAGTGACCTTATTGTTCAAGCCCTGCTGAGTGGGCTTTTCTGTTATTTACAGCAGAAACTATTCTAACATTCCAGCTGCCCCAAGATGCTGAAAAATCTAGAACTTTCTCTCTCTCCTGTCAAGCTGAACTGACCCTACCCTCTCTTTGAAGTCACTGAGTGTGGTGTAGAGTGAGAGGAAACTTTATGAAACTCGACAGCTCAAACAAAATTATAAAAACACAGGGTACCATTGGTTCCTACAATCCATATGTGTTAGCACTACGTGGCTTCTCAGAGAATAAGCTATTTATTTGTTTCCCTGTAGCAAACAATAGTTCCCTACTCCTGAAATATATTTTTATTATTTTTTTCTCATTAATCATTTAACCATTGAAATCATTTAAAATCATTTAAAGATGATTTATTTAGAAAACAGGTTAGGAATCACTCCAAGGGCCTTGGAGCTATTTTGTAGACATAGGAAATTACAGATTAGAGAAAGTTAAAGCAGAAAGGATTTTTTTGAGATTCTCTAGAGCAGTGGTTTCAGCCTTGCTACACGTTGAAATCATCTGGGGAAATTTCTTTTTTTTAATGCTGATGGCTGGGTCCCACTCCCCCAAAGTCTGATTTTATTATTCCAGGGTGTTATCTGAGCACCAGGATTTTTTTAAGCCTTTTAGGTGTTTATCACTTTATTTTAATTTCAAAATATTTTTCATCATGTTTAAAAAAATTTAAATTGCCTGAACAGTGAAATGGGCTGCATATCCTGCATCCAGGGGTCTCTCACGGTTGACATTTGGCCGCATATGCTTTGAATAATTCACTTTTAAGATTTATTAAAGTAACTTGTATCCATTTTAATACATTTATAACAATAAAAATGAATCACTGCCAATAAATTAAAACTCTTGCCTAATGGTCTTTTCTCCTCCCCAAAACATGTATTTTTTTAAAAAACAGGTAGTGCATTTGCATATTTCAAAAATGTTTAAGTATAAAAAGATGTCCAGTGAAAGGCCTTCTTGCTTTTCTGTTCCCCTCCTTGGAAGAAGCCAGCCCTCTCATCTCTCGTGTGTCATTCTGCAGGTACTTTATTCTCTCTTGTCTTCACTTTGGAGTGAAATTTAGGAAGATCTCACGTATTTTTCTAACGCAGGATTACGCATTATCACTCTTATCGTCCAAAAGCACCTATTTAAAAAAGAAAATTTTAAATGGAAGAATTCCTTGCTGGTGGTTAAAAATTAATCAACTGCAGAAGGGCTAATGAAAGGCAGGACCGCCCCGCCCCACCCCCAGGCCCATTCCTCCGAGGAAACCAGCTTTAACTCTTTCTGGTTGGAGTGCCTCTTGTTCTTACTCCTAAATTCGAAATCTTTTTTTTTACATCACGGGTTGTGGAGTATCAGCTGGAGAGTTTACTTTCTTGACTTCGTGCAGGAGAAGATGAGGGCTTCCGTCCCTGCAGTCACACCCTCCTCTTTCTCCCTTCCCCCGTGCAGATAAAGGTATATCCTGTTTGTTTGTTTGCTCCTAAAATAACTGTTTTTAAAGAAAGATACAAGATAACAGATGACGCTGATGAGTATGTCAGATGAAAAGTAACCTTCTCTCAAATGTTTATTATCTGCCAGAATGCTTGGGAAATGCTCTTCTTACGCTTAAATAATTTGGATAAATACATTGTTTGGCTGAGCTATGGTGGTAACAAACCAAGCAGATTATCCCTGTAGGACTTGAAAGATGACCCTCTGGGATTATCATGGAGCGTGGATTTATGCAGTGAACTTTTGTGTTCTTGTAAATAGGTAGCCCTTCAGATCAAAGTCTTAAGAGTTGTTATCATAGTCTTAAACCATATCTTTATTTATTCATTCAACAAACACCAGGAAGAGCCAGGAGCTCATGATCCCAGGATAAGGAAGATTCATCTGTTCAATGAGTATTTTGGAGTGATGAAATACACAAAGCAGACACAGAATGATTTGTGCTGTATGATCACTTTTTGGTGAATGTATGTAAGTATAATTAGGCATACAAAATGCACTGACATCATTTATACCGACAGAAGTTATCTGTTTTCTATTCTAACAAGTAAATTTCTTTTTTGTCTTTTTGCTTATCTGTATTTTAATACGTGTCTACAAGAGTATGTATTTTTTATGTAAAGTCTTTTTCAAAAGAAATGAAAGAACTCTCCATTTGTATTTTACTTCTGCCCTCTCCTACCTACAAAAATTGCTGATTTATGTCCTTTCATCGTTACAGAGTTTATAAATTGGACTCTACATTTATTAACATAGCAGAAAGAGTGAAATTTCATGATGCGAACACAGCTTCAGAGTCTGGCTCTTCGGAGAAGCCTGGCTCTGCCTGGCCATAGTTTTCCATCCTGTGAAGTGAATTCCACTCTTAGGTTATTAAAGCTAACAATTCATTAACAATTGCATCATCCAAATAAAACCGGGAGCTCCATGCAGCCCAGTCAATGCACAAAAGCCATGTAAAGAAGCACAGTAAGGCAACAGAAAATAATTTACAAAGAATTCTCTCTCCTTTTTTTTCCCCCTAACTAAAAACAATTAAAAGGGGCTGATTTAAAGCACCCATATTCCCTGCATCAGTTTCCTACTGTTGCTGAAACAAATTATCACAAACTTAGTGGTTTTAAACAGGTTTATTCTCTTACGGTTCTGGAGACCAGAAATCCAGAATTAGTCCCACAGGACTAACGCCAAGGTGCAGCAGGGCGGGTTCCTTCTGGAGGCTCTCAGAGGAAATCCTTTTCCTTTGTCTTATCTAGGTTCTGGGGGGCACCTGCATCTCTTGGCTCCTGGAACCTTCCTCACATCACCCTGCGTCTGTTGTCACAACTCCTCCCTCTTATAAGGGCCCTTGTGATTATAATTGGATCCACCTGGTGATCCAGGGTACTCTCTGATTTTCTATAGATCCTTAATTGAAACACATCTGCAAAGTCCTTTTTGCCATGTAAGGTATAGAGCCACAGGTCTCAGCGGTTGGGATGTGGGCGTCTTTGGCAGGGAGGGGGTGTCACTCAGCCTACTGCAGCCCCTGTAATTTCTTTGGAGCTTCCTGCTCAGCCAAGCCCTGGAAGCGTCTTCCCCACACTCTGCTCCTCTTTTCTTCCCAAAGGATCCCCTGAGACTTCTGCTCTTGCCCGCCTGTCTTGCCTGGGGCTGTTTCCGGCAGAGAAGTTGGCAGCTTCAGGTCCGTCCTTCCACTCTGACCCTCCCTTCCCCTGAGGCACACAGCCCACTGCAGGGCACGGTTGTCTTCTTGATCCAGCTACTTTTCTTACAGAAAATTCTGAACGCAGTGGTAATTCAGTTGTCTGGTGCTAAGTCACTCATCATGTTTTCCCGTATGTGATGCCGGGCCCTTCATGATTTATGGGTTATTAGTTAAGAATCCAAAAGCAGATGTATATTTACTGTTTATTAGTCATTATGATGATGATGATGATGATGATGATGCTGTCTGAAGTTTCGGTCCTGAGGTGGATAAAGTCGTGGCTGAGAATGCAGATAATGATGTAGATAGAGAACGCAGATGAGCCCCTCACCCTTACCAGCTGTGTGACCTCCATTAACCTCTCATGCCTCAGTTTCCTCACCTGCTAGAACTGACAATCCAAAAGATGTCTACCCCAGCTGGCTGTGTTGAGGAATTCATAGAGAGAGTGTAATGTGTCTGGTACCTAGTCGGTCCACGGCATGTGTTAATTCCCTTTTCCTTGGAGATCAGACAGGGCACATCAGGGCAAGCTTTCTCCTTGTAGTCCTGGCAGCCGGCTCCAGACTAGGAGATAATGGTCTTTATTTCCACTTGCACAGATGAAAAGACTCAGGATGCTTTCTCCAAAAGAATGAGCAGTGAGTGAAGAACTTGCCTAGGGCGAAAATTTAGTGTGTGTACACACACATATGTGTGTGTGTGTTTAAGTTCGGGGAAAAAATGAACTTCAAAAAAGCAAACATTGTTAAAAGTGATGTATATCACATTTTTTTTTTAAATTAAGTACCAAAAATCATCTCCAAAATGAAGAGCATCCATCTAATGGTACCCACCCTTACTTAGCATTTTGGCTGCTTCCAACAACACATTTCTCTGGGCGAAGGTGTGCCATTTTGCTGGATACATTTTGTATGTATTCTGCATTGCCATCTGCATCTGTACATAGGCCATGAGCATATTACATCATCAATATGCCGTGAGCATTTTTTACAAATCACTTTGTTTTTTCTTTATTTTTTTCGTTTGCCAACTAACAGCTGTCCATTTTCAACATTTTATTTTGAAATAATTATGGAGCACAAGCCACGTTAAGAATAGTCCGGAAGGATCCTTTGTACTCATCCCCCAGAAATGACACCCTGCATGACTAGAGCAATATCAAAACCAGGAAATGGACATTAGCATGATCAATTCAGAAGACTCAGATGTCACCGTTTTTACATGCACTTGTTTTTACCTTTTAATATGTCTTCATGTGTAGATCTACAACATTTTATCTCTATTCAAACATGCAGAAATACGAAGTGCAGAATATTCACATGCACTGTGACATTTGGGATATTTTCCCCAGGTTATTCTCTCAGTGGATATGCTGGGTTTTGTTTTCTTTTTAAACAACCACAAAAAGGATCTTCTGAGCTACATATATGTTTCTAATTTGCCTTTTAAAAAAGTCACGGGCATCCTTCCATGTCGGAACAAGTCTCAATCAGCGGTGGTGTGACTGCTTTTAGGGTAAAACCCTTACACTGTGGCTGTTGACTTCCCATGCAAGTAGGAACCCAGTTTACGCCCAGGCTCTAAATCTCTTTGGGAAAATCTGACGGGCCCCACCGGTCAGAATTGCAGAACCTGCGCCTTGGCGTTTTCTGAGCTGAATGCAGGCCCTCCCCTGGCACAACGGAGAGGCCGGCAGGGCCCCAAGTGCGTCGTCTAGTTGTCCTGGCTGTGTGTGTTTCTCCCACACCTGCTCCAGCCTGAATCACTGTTAACATTTGCTAAACATTTTTACGAGACCTCCACCTTAACAGCTTCCAGCAAAATCATTCTGGGCACCCCCCCAACCCCCGCCGGCTTTCCTTCCCCCTCACCAGGGCGGCTCACTGCAGGATGGATGTGAACGGTTCCATTTCTGCTTTTATGCATTTGGCATAAACATTTCTTGCAGCTCATAAACACCTTGGCCATTTTACCAGTGTCAGGAAAGATGTTTATGGCCCAAATATGAAAACTTGCTCAGAATTAACACTTGGGCCAACGGGCTGTGTTCTTCTTGGAAAGAAATATTTTCTAAAGAAGACCCAAAGCAGGCAGGACTCGGATGTCAAAATATATGTGCTGGTGACACACCTGTGCTGACAATTCTAAAGATCGTCTCTGATTCAAACCCTTTACTGCTGTTAGGTAACGGGGTGGCTGTGCGGTTTCTAACGGTTATCAGCTTCCTGTTTGGGTGTTTTTATAGCATGATTATGTTGCCAAGTAAATGAGGCAAAATAAAATAGGAAAAGAGATGTCGGACCAGGAGGTTAATAAAAATCCATTTTGTCACTCCACAGCCTCCCCCAGAGCGGCTTCCTCTTGCAGGGCCCTGTGAGTCTCTTTGTATTGACAGATGCCATTTGCCCATTTACGACGTGATAATAAAAACCTTCAGCCTTTCTCAGTGTTGTTCTTTTCCTCCCCTGACAGGAGGGCACCAAATGGCTTGGAATCGACAAGCATTTTTTCATTAAAGATGATAACTTTATATGGGCAACATTCAAAAGATGTTCCAGAAAAGTAGCAGAATTTTGGTCAGGGAAAGAAAGATCTCTGGGAACATGCCAGCCCTCCAAGGGACCGAGAAACAGTTGTGTTTGTAAAATGACCCAGACTTTGCGCAAATAAAGACGGTGTAGCAAGCGTAGGTACACGCCGAACTGCAAAATACAAATGCATGGATAGCTCCTTTCGAACAGGAGGCTCTGCTCATTTTGCAGTTGTGTTTTTCAGATGAAATAAGACATTTAAATTTAAGCAACAGCTGCTTGACTGATATCCACTTGTAATCCATCTTCTAGTATCTTATACAGAAACTTTTTCTTTACTTTTCTATCATGAATTTGCATCTGGTGCCAGGCACAGAAGAGAATTTAAAATGCAGTTCAAAGGCGTGGTCATTTTTTATTCTAAAAATTTACATTTTATAAATTTTCACTTATAGCAATCATTTTCAGACTAACATTTTTCTTAGTCAGTGGAACTATAGAGAGCTTCTTTCTTAAAACATATTATTGGTGCTTCACTGATTCACACTATACATTAATTAAACCCAGTAGTTTCAAACGAGGCTGTGTGAGACAATTGTGACTCAAATCGTTTTATCCTGTATGTGTCATAAACCAAAATGATAATTGTTGGTGGGTGACAGATATGTTTTAAAGCACATGGACAGATTTCTCTTCTGTGTTTTAACATTAATCCTTTAGAGACTGGGCAAATATTTTTGTAGACCACCAACTCGTGTATCCTTCCTGAAATGTTTCATCTACAAATAAACCTGTATGTTAAATATGAGACATGTCCTTGGTTGAAAAAGTACAAATGTGATTGACCACATTCTACATATTCTGTCATTTGTGTTTTTTTAACTGAACTACAAATATGGTTATTTCAGTAATTTGGACCAACTTCATTCTTTTTTTAAAAATATGTTGGTTTCTACTATTTGTAATAATAATAATAATAATAACTAAAATTATTTAGCATGTACTGCGTGCCTAGCCTAGTTCTAAACCCTATAGGAGTATTAACTCATTAAATCCTCACCGCACACCAATAAATATTCGGAATATCCTTGTTCTACATATGGGGAAACTGAGGGACTAAGCAGTCAAGTGGCTGAGAAATAATTAATGAGGGCCCTATTCATGGAAAGGCTGTTTCCGGTTTTTCCTATCACAGTGTAGTGGGTAAGTGTCCCTTGTACATTTATTTTTACGCACTCCTGTCATTATTTTTGGAGGCTTAAATGCTAGGTGTGGAGTGGCTGCACCTAAGGCCAGGCCCTTTTTTCATATTGAAAATCGTTACTGCCAAATTATTTAGACTTCATATTTATTCTTCCGGTTTGGAGTAGGCTGTCTGTCTTTAGCTGAAGTGACCATTTCTTTAGATAAATGATGGATGGATGGATGATGGTCAGATAAAACCCATTTTCTAAGCTTTTTGAATTTACAGCATTTTATGTTGCTTCTCCCCCCAGCTGCCACCATCACCAACTCAGAGTGTGGCCTAAAGGACTGGGATCATTTTCCCAAAATCATGGGGAAACTACATGTAGGGTACAAATCCCAGCTCTTCTTCACTTCATCTCCCCTTTGTTAGCAAGTCCCAGAAACTATCTGGTTGCCATCATAAATTCATCCTGAGAGGCAACTCACGTGCCAAATGTGGGTCCGGCAGTGGCCCACAAGGAGCAACTCCCTAAGATTTAAGCAGGAGTTGTTCCCCAGAAAAACACCTGGTCATCACCATGCCTGGTTCCTGCTCCTCTTTTGCAATGAACACAGAGCAGAGGCAAACAGCTTCTACTTAAAAAAAAAAAAAAAAAAAACTAAAATGAAGCACGAGGACCTCAAAATTCACAGTTCACCGCCCGTAAAGCCCGATAGTCAGCGGAGAGGCCCCGAGGGTCAGCACACCTCCACGCTCAGTGAGACAGAAGCTCGCGCCAGCCCTTCCCCAGGACGCGTGGGCAGCCGTGTCATCTGTGAGCTGGAGGATCAAAGGTCCGACTCCAGGACGGGAAGTGGGGAGAATTAGTGTGCCCCTAGGAGCCTCTCGCCCCCACGGTAAGCCTAGTAGTTCTTCTTAGGATCATGAGCTGTTTGGCTCTTAATTTGGGGTTTCGTTAAGGGCGTAGTGAAGGGAATGGAAGGCTGCAGTTTCTTTTGAAGTCCAGCTGTTAGAGCGAACTGTGGTTCGGAACGCCTCGGATTTGCAGAGCCCAGGGCAGAGCGCCTGGCCCACAGCAAACGCTGGGTAACTTGGGCCCTTATCTTTTTATTAACGTTAACTTGATGGCAGAATTACCTGCCTGGTCCAAGGAAAGTAGTCATAGGCTGCTTTTATGGAGTGCTTTTGAAATTCTAGAGTCTGGCACAGAGAGGAACTGGACAAATGTCTGTTATATATTCGTGTTTTATGCTGAGGCTCAGGGAGTTGACATCCTTTGCCTGAGGCAGGATTTGAACCCACGTCTTTAGAAGTTTGCCCTGCCTTTACTCTCCTCCCTATTTCTAAATCTGCGTGACTGAGCGATCGGATTAGCTGAGGTTTTGGTACCCTTCCTAGTGCAGCCAGTGAGTAGAAGAGACTGTTCTTCACGTGTCAGCGCCAGCCACGCTCAGCCTGGTTGGAAACCCACACACTTTGGAGCCCCGTGGTCTTGGGCTCCTTCCCCAACCCTGACAGTGTAGCTGTGTGATCCTGGGCGAATCACTTCACTTCTCTGAGCCTCAGGCTCCTCACATGCAAACTGGAGATAAGATTACATACATTTCAGGATCTTTGGAGGATTAAATAAAATGATATCTGTAAAGAATCTACATCCTGCTGGACGTGGAGACACAGCACTGTCTCTAACCCATCAGGCCCCCCAAAGATGTGCACGTCCGAAGCCCCAGAACCCATGACTGTGTTCTGTTACCTGGCAAAGGAGAATTAAGGTAGCAGATGGAATTAAAGTTGCTACTCAGCTGACCTTGGGAAGAAGGGATGATACTGGATTAATCCAGTGGGCCCAGTCCACCCCAAAATCCATTTATTTGTTTGGTATATACTAGGGGTCAACAATTTTTTTTCTAGAAAAGGTCAGGTAGTAAATATTTTAGACTTTGTAAGTCAAGAGGCAATGTCCTCAGCTCCTTAAGAACCATTCTTGCCAAAAGACTGAAGTCATTTTTTACACTTTACACTTTAAAATTACATTTACACTTAAAATTCTGAGCTCACAGGATGTACCAAAACCAGTGGGGGCCCCACTTTGCTAACTCCTTGTATCTGCATGTATGTATTTTATTTCCAAAAAAAAGGCTAATGCTGTATAGAGAGATTTTTATCTGTTTTTTCAAAACTTACCATTTATGATGAATACCACCTTAGAATAAGTTATTTAACAATTCATTTTTATGATTGCATAACATTTTCTTGTTATAAATATACAATGTTCATTTCAATCTCTCACTCTTTTTTTTAACTACTATAAATAGTATCATGCACATTTATATTTCTGAAATCATAGTTAGCGTCTATGACTTTATCTTTCAGGAGGGAACTGAGCTACTTAAAGAAACAATGCATTTTCTTTAGGCTCCTTGGACACTCCTACCAGATGGCAGATACTGCTCAGACCCTGATAAAGTAAACTCCAAATTAAAGCTGTTATTGAGATCGGACTTTAAGTGATTTAAAGAGAGCCAGTTGATCACATTTCTCAAACTTTACCTTTGTTTTTTGTTTTGGAGGGGGTTGCATTTGCATTCTTTTTTTCTTGAGGTATAGTCAGTTTACAGTGTTGAATCAATCTCTGTGTACTGCATAATGTTTCAGCCATAGGTATACGTACATATATTCACTCACACTTGAACTTTGAAAGAACAAAAGGTCCATTCCTGCCTCTGGGACGGCCAGTGATTGAATGGGACAGCCCAAAGCCCAGGTGCCCTGGGATGCGCCCTGGGATGCGCCCACACCATGAAAGATGGTCCTATTTTCGCCCTGGCTCGGCGCCACCATTTCACAGAAGCAACTGTTGCTGAAGCAGTAGGTTTGGATTACTTGACAAATATTTGATCATCTTCCCCTGGATTGACTAGATGGTTAGTACTGGGATTTTTCTTTTTTTATTCATGTATTTTTTGTCCCTCCAGAATTGATAAGTAGTTTTGAAATTGTGTGGACACTGAGGAACCGCTCCATCTCCTGGGGAAAACTCAGTTATTAATGGAGTTGGATTTTTCCAGCTATCCAAGGAGTGTATACATGTTTGTGCTGGCTATTCTGTCTTCTGAAGTAAGGTATTTGGAACTGATATGGGTGCTTTCAATGCTTGCTCTGAATTCACTGCAACCATTACATTTTTTAACTTAAAAATTGGTCTTTATCAGGTTTTTCCTCACCTTAAAGAAGAGATTCAGGCTCGGTGGGGAAAAAAGATAAAAGAGTATAGAAATATACAATGTAGAGAGTGAAGAACAGCCACCCCTCCCCAGGTAACCACTGCTGCCATCATTTATTTAAATGTTTCACATTGTGACCTATTGAAATACTTTCTGCAGCAGCAGGGCCCAGGGTTGGGGGTGGCACCTATATTAAAACTCAACTAGAATACAGTTGTCTTCCCTAATCCTTGATGTCACTTTCCAAGGTTTTCGTGGTCAGTCATGGTCTGAGAATAAAATATTAAGTGGGGAATTCTAGAAATAAACAGTTCATAAGTTTCAAATTGTGTGCCACTTAGTGTCCTGATGAAACCTTGCCCTGTTTACTCGGTCCCACCCAGGAGGTGAATCATCTCTTTGTCTAGCATGTTTACACTGTATAGGATATCCTCCCCTCAGCACAGGAGAAAACAGCATGCACAGGATCCAGCGCCACCCCGCCATGGCTCCCTTTGGAACGTGTCCCCTGCAGATGAGGAGGGGCCACTGTATCCACACACTAAGTGTGGTTATTTCAACGGGGTGGGGTTATGGGTGATTGTTTTCCTAGTTCGTTTTGTTTATCTGCATTTTCTTATACCAAATATGTGACTTGTGTATAACTTTTTTAAGTTATAAAGAAAGTAATAGGTTCCAAAAGCCAATTTAATTCGTTATATATATGTGTTTGTTGTAGTTTGTGTGTAAACCGAGGCCCGTAACTGGCTGGCGCAATGCAATTGTGAAATGCGTTCACTAAGATTCTGGGTCTCGTAAAATTTCTTTATCGTCATCTTCGTCTTCTTCTTCTGCTCCCTCCCACTCCTCCTTCCTCTTCTTTTTAATGGTGTTGTTAGTTGCCGTACCTTCCAGGAGATCTTAGCACATCAAAATCTTGTTTGAAAAGCTGACAATCCAGAGACCAAGGCAAGTAAACCCCGCATAATCTATCCCCTTCTCCAGAGCAACAAACACCGTCTTGACACAGCAGCATCCCCTCCGAAAGCTGTCAGTTAAATAAATGCTCCATCATGTCGAGATGTGAAGGTACAGCCCAGGGACTGACCAACTTGTTCATTTTTGATGGCCTATGTCCAAGCTAATAATAATGGCGGTTACCATTCTCTGAGGGTTTGCCATCTTCCAGGCACCAGGATAAGAACCCTACCCGCCTGACTGACCTCAGTTACTCTCATAGTTACCATGTGAGGCAGGAGCTCCACTACTTCCTGTCTGTGAGACCTTAGGCAAGTGACTTCATCTCTCTGTGCCTCTGGCTCCACACCTTTACGATGGGGACAATGATAGTATGTCCTTCATCGGGTTGTTGTGGGTTTAAATGAATTAATACATTCAAAGCACCTAGAAGGGTGCTGGACACACTGTAAACTTAGCTATTGTTGTTCTTATTATTCCCATTGAAGAGGTAGGAAGACTGAGATCCTAAGTAAAACATATTCAAGGTCACACAGCTCTGCAGGGCAGGACCTTCAGGCTGGGCCTGCCTTACTCCACCATTCATGCCCTTAACCAAGGAGTCAGCCCACTTTGTCTATAAAGGGCCAGAGAGTAAATATTTCAGGCTTTATATAGCAGACTGTCTTCGACACAACTATTCAACTTGGCCTTTGTAACACGAAAGTAGCCACAGCCTATACCTAAAGGAACAGGCTTGGTGGCTTTACAATAAAGCTTTATTTGCTAAAGCAGGTTGGGGGCCGGATCCGGCCCATGGGCCTCAGCCTGTCAGCCTCTGGTCTTAACTACAAATCAGGAGCCTCCAGTGTTAATTGACTTCCAGGCTTCAGCTGCACTGAAAAGAATCATTTCTGTGGCACAAATTTATTTCTGCTTCTGCCGTATGTGCATTTTTACATTAGCAGAATGAAGATCTCGTGACTACTTAGGGAATGTAATCTCAGACTGGCAACTATTAACGTCACTTATCTCCCTTACAAAACAAACGTATTGCTACTTGGATTTGATTCTATGTAGACATGCATACTGTGGGTTTTCCTTAAAGTATGTGATTCAAAACAGCATTGCGGATCGACAGGGCTAACCCTCCAGCCTGCTAAAAACCGGATCAACAGAGAGAGGTCAGATATTTAGACTTTCAATCAGTTTGGCCCCCTCTTGGTAATGTTTAATTCCACCTATCTGCATCAGCATTTAAAGTTCCTGGAGAATTAAAATTGTCAGTACTAAGTTTCTTTGTCAAAACTCGTAACCTTGGGTTCTTTTTCCCCATGGGTGAGGCCAGGATAAGAATAGGACTAATCTCAGAAGCTTTTTGGAATTTTTCAGTGTTTCAAGATACTAAGTTTGTGTTTTGAAATTTGAGTCTGTTCCAGAGAGCCTAGGAAACGTAGGGAAAGAAAGACAAGGAGGAAAAAAACACTATTGTCATACTGTTATTCTTTTAATTTATCTCCTTTATGGAAGACTCCACCTAGAAAGTTAACTATTCACATTACAGATAATACAGTGAAATTTGATCACTTGAACTAACAGAAATGGTTTAACTGGTTAATCAGCCTCATCCCTTATCACCAAACTCACCTTCCCGCTCCTATTTTGAAAAATAAACAGAGGACTTATGAGAAGTTAGGTGGACCCCCGGGGGGCATTCTTATGTCTGCATTCTGGAAGAATCATTGTTAGGATAAAATGAAGGAGGGAAAAGACAGAGCTACTGTTACCCCAAAAGAGGAAGGGAAAAGACCCCAGTTCTTGTCTTACCTGAAAGATAAGAATTCTGACGAGAGATGAGCGTTGTGTAGCTAAAGATTTTTAAAGATTTATTTAGCAAAGGAAAAGTGCACCTCCAAGAATGTGAGGCCAGCTGATCTCAGGAAGGAAAAAGCCTCAGCCTTTGCCCCTTCTCTTACACCCTCGCTTAGAGGTGGTCTTTGATTGATTGACGGCTCTTGCCCTTGGAATGCTTAGTCATGTTTGTCCCCTTTGCACATGTCCTTACCCACGATGCACACAGGGAAACCCGCGGGTGGGGGGCCTAGACCGCAATGCTGATAAGATTACAACACGCACTGGGTCATGTCTGGCTCGGTCCTTCTCACTGACGCACGGTTGCAGCTGTCAGGTTCTGAGCGATGTTTTTGCTGGCACTCATTTAGAGGAGGTAAGGCCCCTTTAAGCTGGAGGTGGGCATCTTCTGGACCATCCTCCCTCTCCTCCACCTTATCTGCCCGGTGCTCCCACTTACCTAACTGCCAACACTACCGTGTGCTCTCACACGGAGATCAAGGAAGCCACCAGGCCCCGTCTTCACATTGACAAAGGGTCTAACGTGTGGACTTTCGATGTTACCTTCAAATGAAGTCCTACTTAGAGTCACAAGAACTAAGAATACCGAAACGAGGTCATGTTCCTCCTTCACTGTTTTCCCCTCACAATATTCCTGTGCTCTTGTAGTCACCCTCATGCATATGAGTATATTAAGTAAAAATATAGTATTACTATTACTCATAAACTCCTGAGCTTTCTTTGTTCTATTTTTACTTTGTATTATGAAAACTTTCAAACATGCAGAAGGTTACAGAGCAGTTCACATTGATATACACACACCCACTGTCTAGACGTAATCATTGTTGACATTTTGCCGTATATGCTCCATCAATCATTTCTTGTTTCCTCAAGGATTTCAAATTATAGACATCATGAATTTTTGTCCCCACATCCCTCAGGTTGTGTCTCTAAAACCACAGGGAAGTTTTTTTTTTCTTTTTTTTAATACAATCACAGTTTTCCCCAAAACACCCGTCACAGCTGGTCTATTCAAGCCAGGATCCAATCAGGGACCATGTGTTCCATGTGGTTGTTCTATGTCCTGTGTCCCTTTTAAAGTTCAGAACAGCCCTCCCTCCAACCCAATCCTTTTGGTTTTTCTATGACATTAATTTTCTTAAGAGCCCAGGCCAGCTGTCCTGTTCAATATCCCACCTTCAGGAAGATTTTGTACAATTTTAAACTTGAGTCTCATCACTGGACCACAGTATAGAGTACAGATGAATTAATTTTTTTTTCATATATTGAAGTATAGTCAGTTTACAATGTGTCAGTTTCTGGTGTACAGCACAATGCTTCAGTCATATAGGAATGTACATATAATCATTTTCATATTCTTTTTCACCATAAGTTACTATAAGATGTTGAATATGGTTCCCTGTGCTATACAGTATAAACTTGTTCTTTATCGGATTTTGTGAGAATCCTCCTGTATTTAGAAATGAGAGACACTCTACCAGACTTCAGTCAGTGTTCTGTGCGGTTCAGTGAGTTTGTAGACATAATTCTCGGTGTGTTTGTGGGAGAGGGCGAGCTATGAGCCTCTCTACTCTGCCATCTTGGCTCAACCTGCCCGACTTAATGTTTTTCAAATTTTCCTCTGACTAGCTCAGTTATATTATATTGCTTTTTAGGTTTCTTCCTCTCCCCTGCCCATTTTTTTGTCTCTGTTAAAAGTTATAATTTATAACTGCATCCACTTAACATATCCCACAGATTTGGTCATGTATCACACAGTTGAATTGAAATACCCTACTTTTAATTTTTCTGTGTGTATATGTAATATACATTATCAATAACCATATATATCATTATAGTTATAATGATATATACGCAATATTCTGTATAATATATACATATAATATGTTATAGATTCTGTGTATATATTATATATAATATGTTCTGCAGACAATTTATACAAAATGTATGTATATTATTATGTGTGTATATATATATATATGGAGTGTGTATATACAGAGAATCTCAAAAAAATGGAAGTGATTTGTGACTCTGGTAGCCGCTGATCCTAAGCTGCAAAGCACCTGTGGGCTCACCCTAATTTGGGGGTCCTTGTTCACCTTATTCATCATTAGGCGTCCCCCACACCTAAGCCAATGACCTGTTCCCCATCGTCTGGTATCATTATTGTTGCTTCCGGAGCTGGCTGCCGGGGAGCCCGTGACCTGTAATGTGAATTTGTTTCCGATGCCACTGGGCCGTTTCGGCTGGGCTTCCCTGTGTCTGCACAGACACCTTCTAAAGCTTTGACAGTCACTTCCTGGAGATTAAGCTGAATTACGTGGCCAGCAGCTCATGACTCTTTTTTCCCCTCGTCACCTTAATTTCATGCCAACTTTTCTGGGATGGCGGAGTTTTCCTCCTTCAGCACGGACGCTCTCTGCTTGCCAGCAGTGTAGGTTCTAATCTGTGTCGCCTGGAAGGATTATCTGATTTGGAGAGGCCAGCTGAGCCCCCTTGACGGGAAGATGTGAGCTGCATGGTAGGGGGTAGTTGTATGAAGCCACCGAAGCTGGGGAGGTCTGTTCGGAAGCAAACAGCTGGAATTTTGAAAATGTTAAATTAATTGCTAACATTTCAAACTTAGGGGCACTCGTGTAAGAGTTCAGATCATGTTATTTTGACAAGTGGGACGGTCTCGTTCCACTGGGTCTGCTTTCCCAGGTGGGTGCAGGTACCTGGCTGGGGCCAAGGACAGGCTGCCCTGTTTTCTAGTGGCCGCTCCCACTCCTCCTATTGCCAAGAGCGTGGCAGAGGCCCTTGGGGGCCCGGCAGATGGAGTCACCCAGCAAAATGTATTGAGCTACTGTTACGCCCCAGACGCCATAATAGCAAAAACAGGTGCAGTTCCTTGCTTTGAGGGGAAGATGAAGCAGGCAGAGCTCAGGTGGACATTAATCATTCAACAGAAATGGACCGAGCCTACCAGGTGCCAGACGCTGTTCCAGCAGGAGACAGAGCAGTAACTGAAGCAAAGCCCCTAATCTCCCGGTGCTCACACTGGGGGTGAGGGAGGGGAGAGAGACAGACAACAAACAAAATAATCTAAGCAAAATGTGTCATCGCTGAGAGAGTGATAAGAGCTATGGATAAAAATAATAGACTGATGGGTCAGAGTTGCCGTTTTATATCCAAAGGTCAGCGAAGGTCACAGAGAAGGTGACTTAAAGGAAGACCAGAGGGAGGAAGGCATGGAAATATGTTGGGGGAAACTGTCCCAGGCTGAGGGAACAGCCAGTGCAAAGGCCCAGAGGTGGGATCACACCCGGGTTACTTCTGGGTCCCAGGGAGGAGCTGGCAAGGGGAGCGGGGGAAGAGCCACAGCTGGGGAGATTGCGGGCATCCAGGCTTCTTCTGACTTGAGCAGACCAGCCACGTCAGCTGAACTGTGTTTTCACAGGCGGCCTCTGGCTGCTCTGTGTAGCCCGCGGCGGGGCAGGGGGAGGCACCGGAGAGCAGCTGGGAAGCCATCAGCACCCGCAGACCCAGAGCAGGATGGGAGCCTTAGAGAGGGAGAGAATGGTCAGGTTCTGAACACATTTCAAAGGTGGAGACAGATGGGTGGATGGCACAGGGACAGCACAGAAGGGAAGGATCAAGGAGTCCCATGCTTTTTACCAAGAGGCCATGAGCCAAGCTGGAGAATCCTGTCAGAAGAGCAGGTCTGAGGGGGGCCAGGAGTTTGATTTTGAACATGTTGCATTTGAGAGCCTCTCTGGGCCTAAGTGGAAATGACCAGAAGGCAGTGGCCATTTGAACCTGGAGTTCAGGGACAGGTGTGAGTGGTGCGTTGTTAATGGATGTAAATGTTTAAAGCCTAAAGGCTGAATGAGACTACAAATGGTGTGAGTGTCAACAGAGCAGAGAGGAAGGGCCGGGACTCAGCTCTGGGCTCTGCAGCACAAAGAGAGCCAGAAGATGAGGGAAACAGCACGAGAGACTAAGGATTGACCTGTGAGTTGGGAGGAAAACCAGGCCAATGTGATGTCTGGAAGTCTGGAATGTGTTTCAAGGAGGATGGGTTATGTCGTTAAGAAAGATAATCTCTGAGAATTGACCATCGAATTTAACGATGTCAAAGGGTCAGTCTCTCCTGGCTTCATCCCCCTTCGGTCAACAAAATCGTTCATTCATTCATTCAAAATATACTAAGCGCCATGGAAACCAGTCTCCAAGATGGTCCCCAGTGATTCTTCCCTCCCACACTGGATAGAGGTAAGCTGTCAACCAATAGAACGTTGCAGAAATGAAGGTGGGTGTCCTCCGAGACTTGGTCATAAAAGTCACGTGTCTGGAATTAGATAGTCTAGGACTTGAGTCTGGGCCCTTGTAACTCCTTTCACTCTCTGCCACGTTGCCCCTATTTTTCTTGGTCTCCCCACCATCAGCCCCACCCCACGCAGCTTCATGGTCAAACCCGCTCTGGGAAAAACAGCGACACAGCTGATCCTCACTTCTCACAAAACAAGGAAAAGCTAAGTCAACCATAGCTCCCGTGTGTTAAGAACTTTTCTTAACGTGCTATAAATACAGACATACCTCATTGTATTGCACCTTGCTTTATCACGCTCCACTGATAAAGTAATTTTTACAAATTGAAGGTTTGTGGCAACCCTGCTTCAAGCAAATCTATCGGTGCCATTTTTTCCAACAGTGTTATTTTTCAATTAAGGCATGTAAATATTTTTTTAGACATAATGCAATTGTACACTTAATAGATTACAATATAGTGTAAGCATAACTTTCATATGCATTGGGAAACCCCAAAATTTGTGTGATTTGCTTTATTGCAATACTCACTTTATGGCGGTGGTCTGGAACTCAACCTGTAGTATCTCCAAAGTCTGCAGAAACTGTTGCATATGGAATGTGTATATATTCAATATGTATACACACACACACATATATGCACACATATGTTATGCACATGTATATCCTTAAAACAACCAATGAGGTAGGCACTGCTGTTAGCCCCATTGTATAAGTGGAGGTACAGACAGGTTAAGAAACTTGGTGAAGACCAGGGTGGAGGAGAACTGGGTTTGGATGCAGGCAACCATGTTCCCAATTCCACCTGCTTAACCACCAGGCAATACATGGCAAGGGTTATAAACATGTGAGGGACATCATTAGAAAGTTTTTTAAACAAGTGCACATTTGATTCGAAATGGGTATGCCCGGGGGAATATCTTAAGCCACCAATTCTGATTTTTCATATTTTTTAATACTAAAATATCACACCAACAAATCTATCAGTATTGCTGTTCTTTTAAAAAGCACATTATACAAGGATATTACAATTCCCCAAAGTGGCTTTGCAATGATGAGTACTTGCTAATTACAAATAAAATTTAAAAGGAGGGGAGGGTGGCCGTCTGAGTAAATGCAGTTGTAGACACGGGGTGTGTCGCGTGAAGGACTGGAATTCCACCCAGGTCTTTTCAGCGTGGCTGTACAAGAAAAGGGTGCCCTTCGCCTGCTGCTTTGTGTTTGATCGTGTCCTCCTGTTAATAAACTTGCAGGGGTCTTACTGGACAAACTCCCAGCCATGCTGTAAAAAGGCTTTGTCCTCAGAACGTATTTAAATTTCAGATGTATGCCTAATATAATAAACCCAAGCCTCGTGTGGGTTAAATTCTCTGCATAACTCGAGGGGTTGTTTCATGTCACTCCCGCTCTTCGGAGTTCTGCGATTGGGTTTTGTCCACCACCCCCTGCTCCCAAGCTTTTCTTCCTTTCTTGCTGCAATCTGCTAGTGGCAATTAGCCTAAAAGATAGACCTTTGTGTTCTGGTTTCGTTTAAAAAGGCATTAATCTTGGTTCTGGGGAATACTCTATGCTGATGTGTGTCTTATTTTCAGCAAGTCTTATTGATCTGCACTTTCCATCCTTCCTTATTAATGTCCAGCAGCTCAACTTTTAAAGGGTCAGATTTCAAAGGGATGACATCCTCTCCTTGGGAAGTACTCCCCCTCGTATTTCTGGAAACCCAAGTAGACTATCCGGCCTCCGATCCATATGCATGGATGGGCTCATGCAGCCATCCTGGGGTTCGAGGGCACAGGATGCAGCCCAGGAAGCTAAGGGTACCCGAAGGAAAACTTCTCAAGGTCACTGTATAGCTTTTACAGAACACTAAGTGCGGGGTGGGGAATCAAGATCACCTCTTCTGAATTTGAGAATCTCTATCTTCTGTTTGCAGGACTGTCTGAACTTAACATTTCAATAGCTGCCTAACCCCAGTGCTGTGCCCCTGCTGTTCAGAGAAACTCTAAATGTAATCATTTCAAAGGCTGTGGTTAATGACAGCCACAGACACTTCAGAGCAGAAAGATCATTCCAACTTCTGGACTTACATTTTTCAAGTTAATGTCTCATTTTGGAATGATTTTAATTTTATAGAAAAAGTGTGAAGATGATACTGAGAGTTAATATTGGCATGTTGTGTAAAGAAAGCTAGGAAAAGTGTGCAGTTGAGCAATGAACTTCAACACTGCGGGTTTGAACTGCGTGGGTCCATTTATACACCAATTTGTTTCAATAATGAATACCACAGGGCTGCATCGTCATGGTTGGTTGAATCCGAGGGTGCAGAGGAACCACAGATAAAGGAGTTACGTGTGGATGAACCCCCACATTGCTCAAGGGTCAACTCTATATAATATGTTATTAACCATCCAAGAAATGGAGGAGGCTCAAATACATATACATGTCTGCCTGTATCAGAAAACAAACAGTGGAAAGAGGAACTAAAAACTTTAAAAAAGAAAGAAAGAAAGAAACTGGTTACCAATAAGGAAAGAGAAGAAAAAGAGAAGAGTTCAGGCCAGACCCTTCTCTAAAAACTACGTGGTTTTGGTATTTACTTTGGCCTGTCTAAGTATCTTCCGTAATTGAAATTTAAATTCAATTTTTAAAAAGGCAATCCCTAAAATTTGGGGGAAAAAATGGGGGGAAAAGTATATTTACTTGATAGCATAACTACACAGGAAATTTTCAAGGGACTTAAAATACAAACTCCCTCTGAAATAGAGTATCTCAGACTATCTAATAATTTGACTGTACATCCTTGGTGGGGTGTATATGCCCTAAAGACCAAAAACATTGCAAAAACAAATCTTAAAAACGATTTTTCCATAATCATATTGGTGGTGGTCAAGTTGACTATTCTTAAATGGTTACGTACAAATATTTGCCTCCCAGATCAAATGATTACCTTAAGAAAAAAAGCCTTTTAAATAAAATTTTATTGCAAATTAATATGTATGTATTCTACAAAATGTTGAAGAAGGCAAGTTACCTTAATACAAATCACCCTTACCTCATCATTCAGAGAGAACCAGTATTAACTTTGCATGTCTTTAACTCATTTCCTATGCACGACTAGGTACTTCTCTTACGAAAGTATCTATATTCTGAATATATGTTCAGAATAGAACCCACTTTTCAAATTTTTATTACTGCATGAGATTCTTTTCATAGCTCTGACCTAAGTGTTTTTCTGCATCTGCCAGCCTGTAAACTCCATGAGGGTAGGCAGGGCCTCTGAATACTATTTCCCCAACTTCAGCCACATGCCCCAATCTCAAATTTTGTCATATATGTATCAGACCTATTCAGTCATTTACTTAGTATCCTCCTTCAAAGCAACTCACATGTTTTTCTTAGTCTAACCTTATGCAATTATCTTCTTGAAATTAGAGGCTTGATAAACTAGTTACATATTCTTCTGATATGAATTAATATAAGCGCGTAACATACAATTCAAATGTTCATCTACATATGGTTCTAAATCATCTTGTGTACAGCCGGAGGTGTGTACACCTCATTTTGACAAAGTTTTATAGCATCCTATTTAAAGGCTAAATGGAGTTTGGATTTTGTTGTTGTTGTTGACTTTGTATATGCGTATTTTTTCTACAAGTTTGAACGCGCTCTGAGAGTTGTGTGACCATCCCCACAATCAGGATGCGGGAATGTCCCGTCGGCCCCCAGAATTCCCTCCTGCTGCCCCTTGGCAGACTTTTCTTCTCTGCACAGCGCACGGTCTCCCACTGTTGGCTCATCAAGTTGTTTCCTCGTTTTCTCTTTGATGAGTGACTCGCTTCCTTTCAGTACTGTTGTGTTTGAAGCCCTCTGGGATCGCTTCAAATTGTAATCAATCTGGGGTTTCTAAGCCCTTATGTAAATACCCAGAGAGACATAACTTATCTGTTTTTTCTTCTACTTTGATTTTGAGACTCCCCCCAAGATTTTATGCATTTATTAGGAAGTCATGGGTTCTGCTGTTTCTGAGTACAATAAAACAAAGAGAAATAGTGTAAACATTTCAAAGATGGAGCATCGTGGATCTAATTCACAATACATAGGGGTGCCTAATTTTGCCTTGGGGGTTCTCTCTTCCATTCCCTCAGTCCTTCCCCATACTCTTGTGGTGGGCAATCTACCCTTACATTAACAAAACTTCCCAGCACACGTGCCACATCTCCACTAACCTCTGTCCATGGGAGACATCACTAATCAATCACTGCACTCTTCAACTGACCCCTGATATGCCTCAGAGCCCTTCTCAGCACAGCACTCCAGGCAGTTGGTTGGAGGCAGCACACTAGATGAAATATTTTTGCTATCCTAATTTGGTTTTAGGTTGAGATTAAAACAGTGTCTTTATCTTGACCTGCTGGGTCTCCTGCCCTTAAGTCTTCACTCATCACACCTGAGGTCACTTAGCCCTGGCTTGTAGACCCAGCTCTAGATCTTTCCTTAGGGCTGGGAGGCGCATGTGGCTGTAAAGGGGAAGCACCAAGTACTCCTTTAGGGGAGATGGGACTGTGCTGTATCCTGGTTGTAGTGGTGGTTACACAAATTGATACATGTAATAAAACACATCAAACTGGACACCCAGAAAAAGTCAATTAAAAAAAATGTTAGCACAAGAAAGAGTAGGTGCTGTGATTACAGAGGTGACTTTGAATCCACCATAATTTATGAATAAGCAAAAAAATACTGAACTAGTCTCCAAGTTGGGTGCTCTGCTGCTGGTGGCAGGTACGTCTCATACGTAAGTGGACTTATGACCTGATCTCACTGAGACTAGGAAGTGTTGGTTCAAGGGCAAAGAGAACGGTCTGGTTTGGCCACAGGTGTTGTCGATTCCTGGCAAGCAGGGGCTTTCATACCGGGGTCATGGTTAACTACTTGGGGACCCCAGAGCCTTCCCCCTGCCCACCTCACTGCTCTGTGAACGCTGCTCACATAGGCCTCTTCTTCACTCCTTGGCCACCTCTGGAACTTGGACCACAAGTGTCCTGGAAGAGCTCACCTTTCTCCCCTTCCCTCACTTTCTCTGGTCTGACTCTTGCTCATCCTTCCAGCTCCCTCCCCCTCTGCCCTTGGCCAACCCAAAGGATGAGTCCCACTTGAATTCATACAGCATCTGTCCTGATCTCGGCCAGGGGAAGCCTTTCTGGAAATGGACTGATTCAATGCAGGGTTGGTTCTTAGCAGGGAGTATGTGTCCCGCATAGTCATTCATTACACATGCTCAACACACAACTGGTGTGTTTTGAAGCTATTCTAATGGCCACCAGAAGCCAAGGTTCTCCCAGTGTGGTCCCAGTCCAGCAGCATCAACAGCTTCTGTAAACTTGTTATGAATGCAGAACTTGGGCCCCAGCCAAGACTTACTGAATCAGAAACTCCGGGGGTGCAGCCCAGCAATCAGCCTCTGCACAAACTCTCCAAGTGATTTTTGCACTTGCCGAGAAAGTGAAGTTTGAGAACCTCTGGTCTAACATCTGGTTCTCATCCTTACTACACATGACAGAGGGCTGTTAAATTCTAACATCCTGGTAAGAAAGGATGGCATCTTGGACAAAGGTGATAGTGATGGCAGTGATGAGAGGTGTTCAGGTATTTTATATAGTTAAATGGTAGAACCAACAGAAGTTACTGAAAAGCTGGATGGTAATCCAAGAATTAGAAGCCCCTGGGGAGCTTTAAAAAAAAAAAAAGCAGTGCTAAGCACCCCACACCACCAATCGTAGGCATTGATATGTTTCTTAAAAGCTTACCAGGTATTTTCTAATGTGCAGCCAAGGTTGAGCACCAACTTAGGAGAGCACTTCTCCAAGGTTAATGGGCATGGGGAGCACCTGAGGATCTTGTTAAACTTCAGTAGGTGGGTGTGGAGCCTGAGAGTCTTCATTTCTAACAAGCGCCCACACGACGCAAGTGTTGCTGGCGCTGCTGGCCCCTGGAGCACACGTTGAGTCCCCAGTGCAGGACCCCAGTTCCTTCTGAGGCTCATCAACCTGACAGCACCCATTCTCTCGTACCACACATCCAATCAGATGACAAGTCCTGTCAGCATTACCTTAAAGGTGTGCAGAGTCTGACGATCACCCCTGGGTGACTATGGTAGCATCCTAACCTCCTAACTGGTATATCCTGACGTCTGTGCTTTCCCAGTAATGACTATTTTCTGTACAGCAGCCAGAGTAACCATCTTAACCCTTGGCTCAGATCATACGCTGTTGTCCTCTGCTCATCCCCTGTTGGCGGTCCCACAGAATCTGCAACAACTCCTCCATCCCATCCTCCTGACCTCAGTTCCTATCACTCTCTCTCTCTCGCATCTCTCTAGCCGTGAGGACCTGAATCTCAAGCCCATTCCGGCCACAGGGCATTTGCACATGCTCTCTTTCTCTCTTGAAAGCTCTTCCCCATGTTCACACTGCTCATTCCCCACTTCATTTGGGTCTCTGCGTGGCAGGGAGGCCTTCCCTGACCATCCTATTTTATTAACACTCACCCTCCTGCCACCCCATATCACTCTTACTTTCCCTGAGATCTCTTATTCAGTAACAGATTATCCCAAAACTTCATGGCTTAAACTGACAATAATAATTTATCATCTCACTCGGTTTCTGTGAGGCCAACAATTCAGAAAGGGCACAGTGAGGATAGCTTAGCTCTGTCCACAATGATTGGGACCTCAGCTGAAAGACAGAAGGCCTGAGGACTGAGATGATCTGAATGCCTCTGTTTACATGCTGGCTGTCACCTGGGAGCACAGCTGGGGCTGTCTCCTGGGACCCTCAGCATGGACTCTTCCTGGGCCCTGGACTACTTCCAACGTGGTGGCCGGATTCTAAGAGTAAGGATCCCAAGAGATAGAAAGAGGGCCAAGCAGGAACCGTATCCTCGGAAACCACAGCACATCACTCTCCACCTCTGTCCCAGATAGAATTTATCTACTTAACTTCATCATTCTGAAGGCAAAAACAGGTTTGTGTCCCTCTCCTTCACGCTAATTACAATGCTAATTCACATATATCAGATTGTAGACTTTCGGGGGGAGGGTGTAGCTCAGTGGTGGAGTGTTTGCTTAGCGTGCATGAGGTCCGAGGTTCAATCCCCAAGTACCTCTGTTAAAAAATAAATAAACCTAATTACCTCCTCCCCCCAAAAAAAACCCAAACAAATAAAAAAATAAAATATTAAAAAAGACCAAAAAATTTTTTTAAATCTAATTTATATTTTTAAAAAGACAGACTTTTAGAGGGAGAGAAGCTGGCAGTTATAAGGGAAAAGAAAGTATTGGCCTCCTTTCTTTATATTTAGAGTGTTTTTTTTAACAAACAAACAAACTTCCTTGCATATTGGTATTAACAAAGACTATGTTTAAATTTGGATGCTGAATTCTTGGTAATTGAAGGGTTTGAGTCATTCTCTCAGGCTTTCATTCGTGTCTATTATGTAGCAGCTTTATGCTAGTCATTGTGACAAGGGCTACAGGTCCAATAGTAAGGAGACACACTGTCCTTTCAACCCACTGACGCAGCACAGCATTAGAGTTCAGCTCTCCCTTGTCATTAACCGTAAAAATTGTTTTTCAAACCCATCTACCAAGAGCCTCCATGGTGGCCTGTTAGCCCCAGCTGAGTGGCTCCAAACCTGGCAGCCCCATTCTCTTCCTCAGGGTACTTGAAATTCTGATAATTCCTCCAGAAGATTCTCTCAGATTTGTCCTCCATCCATGTTACCTATATATTCAGCTTGATGTGACTTGAAATTTCAGAACTTGACTTTATTCTGGGGGATTTATTTACTTTTTAAATTCAAAATAAACTTTATTCATTATTTGAAAATCGAAATTTTGTAAGAATGTATGGTATAAAAATGAAAGTCTACAAGATGTCCCAGAGAAAGCCACTATTACTACTTTGGTGTATTTTCCATTAGAGTTTTTTAATGTATAAATTAACATATATTATTTATTATCTTTTAACTCTTTTTTTAACATTTTTTATTGATTTATAATCATTTTACCATGTTGTGTCAAATTCCAGTGTTCAGCACAATTTTTCAGTCATTCATGGACATATACACACTCATTTCTTTTAACTCTTCATACTATTTTTTGACGAGCTTTTTTCTCTAAACAATACATTCTAGATGTGTGCTGTGCAGTACAGTACTATGAACCTCATGTGAGCATTCAAATTTAAATAAATAAATAAGTAAAATTAAACCTTTAGTTCCTCAGTTGCATCTGCCACATTTCAAGTACAACATGTGACTAGTGGCTACCATATTGGGCAGACATAGAACATTTCCATCACTACAGTAAGTTCTTTTAGACAGCAGTGCTCTAGGTAACTTTCTATGTCCATGTATAGACTTTCTAATTCATTCTTTTTTTAATCCCATCATTTTTCTTTGTATGAATATACATTAGTATACTTAATCATTTCTACCAAGGGACATTGAGTATGTTTCCAGTTTCACAGTTGCAAGCAGTGCTCATCGAAGTACATCGTCATACATAAAAACGTGCCTCACTGTGCAGAATAAAGTCCCAGAAGTATTCAGTCAAAAGTTGGAAAATTCTATTCAAACTTTCAGTTTTAAAAGTAAAACTTCTGTTCTCCAGGAGATAAGACTGAGAGTAGCTGTTCCTACTGGTTAATCTGTCTGATTATGTATCAATATAGGATAGAAGAAAGGGTAAGAAGAAAGGGTGGCTTTGGGTAATTACAATTTGTTAAGTTGCATCTTAAGTGGAAATTTGGTTTTGAAACCAGTGTAGAAAGTAAAAAACACAAACAGTCAAAAAAAAAAAAAAAAGCCCTAAAAAATCCCTTAACTTGTGAATAAAGTACAATCTGCCTCGGTGCACATTATACCTTCTCTTAATAAGCTGACGTAGCCTGTCATTCCTCTATGGCAGGAAGCACTGAATGTTTAATGGGCCAAGAGCCAGATTAAAAAGTGGCCTCACTTTGGGTATCAATTTTCCCATCCATAAAATAGGTAGATTGAAATTCCCAAACACCTTTCCAAACCAAAATGGTCTATGAGTCAAAAAAAGTCATACTGGCTAGACGATATGCATTTAGTGACTGCCCATGAGAAACAAAATATAGCACCATAAAAGCTAGATGTATAGAGAAAGTAATTAGTCACTCATTCATAAAATGTTGTTGATGAGTCCAGTATTATAACACAGTGTTTCTCAAGCCACTCACTATTTTACAATATTCAAATAGATTTTGCATACACCGATTTCCACTTCTGCAGACAGGTTGTCTGAGAAAAAGTAAACAAATGAGTGAACAAATGATTTCTGCCTGGAGGCACATTCAAGAAGGCAGAGCACAGAGGAAGCTGTCCTACACAGCATGGCTGTCCCATTAAGTTAAGGAGACAGATACTGGAGTTCAAAAAGTCTGAGGCAACTGGAAGTTGTTGGGTAGAATTCTAGAGAGAAAGGAGCAACAGAGAACAACAGTGCTCTACATGAGGAGTCTTTTTCAGTCTTTGCTGAATGATAAGACATGTGAGCATAGAGTGGAACTCCACAATATTGAGCTAAGAGTGACCAGGGAGCTTTGAACCAAACAATTCTCAGATCTCAGGGCTGGAGATTTTCAAATTCCTACCATTCTGATAGGAGAGCTCTCACTGATCACTCAGGATATTTAGAAAAGACCACAAAAGGGCCACTTCTTAATAGTGAGGATATCCCTAGACTGCTCTAGTTCTGTTCTAACAACGCTTATAAACAAGCCTCAAAAGGATCACACTGAACTACAAGTAACTTAACTGACTGCTAGAGCAAAGTCTAACACCTCTTGATCCGAAAACAATGAAATGCAGATATTCAATAGTTTTAAATCACAATGTTCAGCATCTAATAAAAAAATTACTAGACAAGCCAATAAGCAGGAAAATATAACCCAACCCATAACCAGGAAAAATATCAGTCAATAGAAACAGACCCGGAATTGAAGAGATGATGGAATTTGCCGACAAGAGCATTACAACAGCGATTATAACTCTATTCAGATATTTAAAGGAAAACATAAAAGTCAAGAGAGAAATGAAAGATTAAAAAAAAAAGAACTAAATGGAAAATTTACTGGATAATATTGACAGAATTTTAGACACTGCAGAAGAAAAGCTTAATGAATGTGAAGACATGACAATAAAAACTATCCAAGTTGAGAGACGGAAAAAACAAAGATTGGAAAAACATGAACAGAGTCGCGGTGACCCACGGGGCGATATCAAGTAGTCTAACATATGTGTAATTGCAGTCTCAGCATAAGAGGAGAGAAGAGGGGTAGAAAAAATATTTGAGGAAATAAAGGCCAAATTTTTTCAAGGTGGGGGAGATGTATCACTTCACAGAACCAAGAAACTAAATGAACCCAAAGCAAGATAAAAATGTAACCACACCAAGATACATCATAATCAAATGCCTCAAGCTTTTCTGTGTCATCCTGGTGTGTGTGATTGACTCTGTTCCTTACCATGTCCTCTCACAAGACTTTCAGGATCAAGCATTTCCTGGCCAAGAAAGCAGAATTATGTCATTCCTCAGTGGATCTGGATGAAAATTGGTAATAACATCAGGTACAACTCCAAGAGGAGACATTGGAGAAGAGCCACGCTGAGGCTACCAGGATTCACACATGAGCTGGCACACAGATTCTGCCCTGTCAAGGTCACTTGCATGTTACCATTTCACTGAAAACCACCACTATCTGGACAGCTGGATGTGTTTTATTGAGAAAATGATCTTTCTCTTTGTTTCAATGTTTCTGCACCAGTAAGTTGGCTCAGAAATAAATATGTGAGACCTTTTGGTGGAAAAAAAAAAAACCCAAAAAACAACAAATTCCTGAAAACCAATGACTAAGAGAAAATCATAAAAGCAGCCAGAAAAAAAAAAAATTGACTATACAGGAAGAAAGAGAAGAGCTATATTTCTTGTTAGATATTATGCAAGCCAGACAAAATGGAACATCTTTGCTGAAACTGTCGACCTAGAACTCAGTACCCAGTGAAAATATCTTTCAAAAATGAGTGCAAAAGAAAGATCTTTTTCAACAAACAAAAATGAGAGAGTTTGTCATCAGCAGAATGCACTGCAAGAAATGATAAAGAACATTTCTCAAATAGAAGGAAAATGACACTTGACAGAAAATTGGATGTACACAAAGGAATAAAGAATGCCAGAAGTGATATATATAGGGATAAATATAAAATACTTCTTTTTTCCTACTTTTGTTTTTAATGTCTTTAAAAGATAATTGAATTACAGCATGGAAATAGATGGGGAAAGAAGTTTTACAATGGAGAAACCTAACAAATGCTACCTCAGACAGGCGCTCCAAGTTAACATCAACAGTGTTGATAGTACATACCCTCGATAAGATGTGATGAGAATGGCTTTACTGCCATGGTCTTCCTCCCAGACATATAACATTTGACAAATCCCAACTGAGGACATTCTGCAAAATACCTGACCAGTATTCCTCAAAACTGTCAAATAAAAACACAGAAACAGTCTGAAAACTTACGACAACCAAGAGGAGCCGAAGGAGATATGACAACTAAGTATCATGTGACACACTGAAAAGGGGTCCTAGCACAGAAAAAAAGATATTAGGTAAAAACTAAAGGAGCCTCAATAAAGTATCCACTTGAGTTGATAATAATGTATCAATATTGATTCATTAATTGTAACTGATGTACCATGCTAATGTAAGATGTTAATAATAGGGGAAGCTTTACTGTTTAAAACAAAATTGACTGTTTAAAGCAAAAATAACAAAGTAATTTAGGGTTTATATCATAAGTAGTAGTAAAATCTATGACAAAGCACAAAAGACATGTGGGGGAAATAGAAATGTTTTGCTACAAGATTTTTTACATTATATGTGAAGTATTATAATATCATTTGATGGTGGACTGTGATAAGTTAAGATGCATATGATGAGCCCTAGAGTAACCACTAAAAAGTAAAAAGTATAGCTAATAATACAGTAGTGGAGGTAAAATGGAATCCTAAAAAATAACTAAGTTAACCCAAGAGAAGGTAGAAAAAAGAAATGAACAGATGAGGCAATAGGAAACAAAGAGCAAGACTGTAGACTTAACTCCAATCATATCAAAAATTACTATAAGTGTAAATGACCTAAATATTTCAATTAAAAAGTCAGAGATTGTCAGGCTGCATAAAAAGGCAAGACCCAACTATATCCTGTCTCCAAGAAACCCATTTTAAAAATAAAGATATAGAGATTAGAAATAAAGAACTGAAAGAGATACCCCAAGCTAATACAAAGCAAAATAAAGTGGAGTGGCTATACTAATTGCATACAAAGTAAACTTCAGTGTAAGAACTATTATCAGTGATAAAATGGGACATTTCAAAATGAAAATGGGGTCAATTCACGAAAGGACATAATCCTAAATCTGTACATCTTTAATAACACAGAACTGAAAGAACAATATAGGAACATAGTATGGAACTCAAAACAAACAAAAAGATAAATTGACACATGACTGGGAGTTTATCTGTGAGATAAATTCCTATAAATTGAATTGCTGGGTCAAAGTACATATTGATTTAAAATTTGCTAAATACTGCCAAATGGCTGTCAATGGGAGATGGTCAAATAAAGGAACAGTTGCTGTTAATAATCTAATAAGAATAATAGCTAAGATATTTTTGGAGTACCTACTATGTGCCAGGCTATAATGATTTATTAACTTTTTACTCTGAGAGAGGCAACTCTGCTTCTCTCCCATTTTATTGAGGACTTCTGGGATAGAGGATTATAAAAGGGACTGTGGATTCAGAGAGGGCAGATATTGCCCATTATGCTTATCACAAATCCTGGAAATCTTCACTTATACACATTTTAAATTTTTCCTGTAGGACTGGGTAGCTAAAACTGGAGAATAGAGTAGCCAATTCATCTCCCAGGACTCCCTCTCTCACAGGATGGCTTTGCTTTGCTTTGATTTTTCGCTCCAGAGGCTGGAAGCTGCCTTCCAATATGATTTTCCTAGTGGACACTGAGATGTGAATTTCATGTCGTTTTCACACATCATGAGATAATCTTTTGATTGCTCCTCAACCATTTGACCAAAATAAAGTGCTTCACCTAAATTGAACACCATACCCCTCTCTTTCAAAGATTTTCCACCACCTTCGCACCCCTACCCTGCCCCCACCCAGCTTAACATGCTTCCTTCTATTGTGAAAAGAAAATTCCATGAATGCAGAAGCCAAGACTCATGAATTTTCTTTTTTTTTTTCCCTCCTCAAGGTGCTTACCTAAGATGAGCTTTGTGATTGGAATGCAAAGGGGCATCCAATAGACTCCCAATCGCATTAGAGAAGATAAGCAGTTATCAGATGGTTTGACTGATTGAGTGGTTAAGTATTTTCCTGAGGAAGCCACTTTCAACATTGCCTTCCGAGGGGCTTAATGAACTGAATCTAGCCTCCTGAAGTCAGGGTTGCTAACTTTTGCTTTTGCTATACTAATTTTTTTTTTCTGATCCATTGCAGCCAACACAGGTTTTGATTTTAAAAACTAAATGGGCTAGAAAATCTCCCAATTTTTTGGCCTACTAAGGCAATCTCCAAATCACTGAATGTGATCTCCACTGTAATCATGGGGTCATGCTTTCTAAAATGGAGATATAGGTCAAAATAAGATTATTTTAGGGTTTTCTTCTAAGATGAAATCTTTCTTTTCTGAGAGTAAAATTCCAAGCTGAATTGAGAGCCACTGGCAATACATCCTAAAGTGAAAAATCTTGTGGACTGAAAGAAAAAAAAAAAATTCACAATTGGCCCCATTTTTAACCAACTTTTTTTTTCCCTTTTTGACTGAAGACATAGTCAGCATTTGAAAAAATTCCCTTCACTGAACAAGTTGTAATATTCATTATAATCATAAAAATGACCAGGATTTAAAAAGCCAGCTGCCAAGCCAGTGAGAAAGAGCTTAACAGGACTTCTGGGCAGAGAAGCCCAGGGAGATTTTGAGTCTGCAGTGAGTAACTTGAAGGGAAATCCTGACTCCAATTATAGAGCAAAGACAAAATCCCTTGAATCCTTTCAATACATCCATCTTCTCTGGCCAAATTGTATTCTTTCTCCCCCGCCCCACCCTACCCCCTCCAGCATTTCCATAAACACTATGACCATGGGCTGAGCTCCTTGGTCAGCAAATAAAGGCAGAGAGCTAAGTAAATTTGCTTCCTAGCAATTATTTTTGTGAGGTCACGGAGTTAAGCATTAAAAGACCACTACTACAAGTGAGGGCGTTCAGTAACTGTATGATTTGTGCTGCAAAACTGACAAAAGAACCCAGCCACAATTCTACTTTCATACCCGCAGAAATCATTGACCACGGGGTCTTTGTTCCCTAAATTCATCTAAGAGGAATCTTTCACGTGAATGCCTTTGCATTCCAGCTAATCCCCTCCTGCCCTCTGCTTCCCAAAGAAAGTCCATTTGGTCATTTGGTCTGAGTCTCCACCTGCAAATTATCAGGATAATTATGATCTAGGAAAAAAAAAATGAAAGACTGTAAAAGAAAGCCAGAGCAAAAAATACGAAAAAGAAAGAAAAAAACTCCACCAAGATCTTTAGTATCTGGAGCAGAAATGAGCAAAATTTTTCTTTAAAGAGGCAGAGAGAACATTTTTGGCTTTGAGGCTCATAGGGTTTCTGTGGTGAGACTGCTCAGCTCGGTGTATGGAATGAAAGCTTAATAATGTTGGCAGCTGGGTTCCAATAAAACTTTACGGACACCCCAATTTGAATTTATATAATTCTTCTGTGTTATAAAATTAGTGTTCTTTTGATTGGTTCTCAACCATCTAAAAATGTAAAAATCACTCTTAGCTCATGGACAGATTCGGTCCAGGGACTACAGTTTACAAACCCTCGATCTAGAAGGATCTGGCCTTAGAAACCTCGGTCAGTCTGAATGATGTGGATCATATCTGAAGGGTCTCACTACAGTTACAGGCAAGTGTGGACGCTTGACAACACAGCTGGACAATGATTTCTGGCCTGTAATATCCTACTCAAAATGTAATGAGGAATTCCAGGAATTCAAGCCAGGAAACTGGACTTCATGCCACATACACTGAAATTAGGCTTTTAATTATGAACTAACCCATCGAAATCCTAGGAAACTTAGCATTCTGGTCCAACAGCAGACTGTCACCCAAGGGCCTTCCTATAAGCCATGCTTCTCAGCCTTGGCACAACTGACATTTTGGGCCAGGTAATTTTCTGTTGTAGGGGCGGTCATTCTGTAGGATGCTATGCATCCTCTTCCCGTAACTAGATGCTGGTCGCACCTCCCAAGTTGTGACAACCAAAAATGTCTCCAGATATTGCCAAATGCCTCCAGACGAGCAGAGTCATCCCCAGCTGAGAATCACTGATCTAAATCAGCTCTGCCAATAGAACTTGCTGTGATAATGGCTGTGTTCTATATCTGGGCTGTCTACTAACAATTTGCTGCTTGTGGGTACTGGGTACTTGCAATTTGCTAGGAAGCTGGAGGAGCTGAACTCTTCAATTTAATTAACTTTAACTACTTTAAAGTTAAATTTAAGTAGCTCCATGTGGCTGGTAGCTACTGTATTGGATGTGCTGTTCTGAATCATAACCGCCACCCGCCTGCTCAGCCCCGCTAGCACATGAGAGGCAGCACAGCTTTATGTCAAGTGCAGGGACTAAAGTCAGACCCTGATTCTGATGTTCCTTCATGTATTCAGTCAACACATATTCACTGAGTATCCGCCACGTGTCTACCACTGTGCCACAGATCCACAGGTGAACAAGACGAATACATTCCCTGTCCTTACAGGGCTTTCATTCTAGTGATGAGGAGAGAACAAAATAGAAATTTAAAAGAAGTAATTGAAAGTCATAATCAGGGATCTCTGCAATAGAGAAAGCTGGTTGGGAGAGGTTCTCTTTTAGATGGGATATTCTGGAGATGGCTCTCCAAGCGATATTTAAATTAAAATTGCAATGTGAATTGCTTAACACAGTACACAGTGGAATAGAACAAAGGCTTAATGAATGTGAGCTGCTCTTCCTCTTAAAAGCCAGCTTTCCTTGACCTTTTATGACACTTCCTCCTTGCCAGGAACTCTTCTAATCCTTATAACAGTTTTACATCTATTATCCCCATTTTGCAGGTGAGGAAAACTAAGACACGTTAACTTGTCCAACGTTGCGCATGTAGGATGGGATAGAGCAAGGATTAGAACCCACGCAGCCAAAGGGAATCTGTGCCTGCTATGATAGGAGACTTAGCAACTCATACGAGTTTTCCAGAGCACCCTGGGTCCAAAATATACTGGCATCAGTTTTTAAAGAGCCAGGCTTTACAAACTAGAGGTAGGGAAATAATAAGGTGGCTTTCCTGTCCTAGGGAAGAAGGACTTCTGCATTCCTCATCTCTTAATTGGAATCTTCTAGCCACTGTGAACTCTTCTGTAATAAACTGTAACTTGTCTTGGATGTGTGAAATCTCTGGTTTCCAGGTGCTATGAAAAACATTGCCTTTGCTTTATAATTTCTAGTGAAATATGAGGCACTGAGTCAGCTAGGAGACTCTCAGCTGCACTTAAGTGAGAAATTTCAACTCACATTTCCCCAGTAATAGCCCTGAAGCCCCGACCATCAGAATGAGGAGGCTACATCTTCTGACAGCATTCATACCAAGGTGGTCCTCAAAAGACAGTCAATTCTCATCATTCCAGAATTACATATTTTAGCCTACTGGCTAACATGTATTTGTAACCCCCAAATCAACACTCCCCATTCTTTCTTGGTCATTTGCAGACATGTGCAGAGCTGGCCAGGCACACGCTCTGCCTTCTTAGTCCAGCTCTCATACTATAAACAATGTCCTTTTTTCTATCCATTTAGTGCCCAGGTTTTTCACATCTTTGTGCTTTTTGTTGATTTCACTGTTTAAAATTGTCCCTACACACAGGGCTGAAGTGCCGGCAACCGTTCCTAATTCAGGAGGCTGTGATGTGCCTTACAGGGAAAATACACGCCCCAAACTAGTTCCCATTAGCAGTCAGGCCCCTTCCTCCCCTCCCTCCAGCCCCTGGCAACTACTAATCTAATTCTGTCTTTATGGATTTGCCTATTCTGGACATTTCATGTAAACGGACTCATACAGTACGTGGTCCTTTGCATCTGGCTTCTTTCACTTAGCATAACATTTTGAAGGTCCATCCATTTGTAGCATGAATCAGTACTTCATTCCTTTTTGCTTGCTTTTTTAATCAGTTTCTCCTCCTCCTCCTTCTTCTTTTTTTTTTTTGCTTTAAATTTATCTTCTTTCTGTACACAAGAAATTGTAACTGACTATACATTGTAACTGACTATACTTCAATTTAAAAAAATTATCTTAACGATTTTTAAGTGTACGTTATGACATTGTTAACTGTTAGCACATTGTTGTAGAGATCGCTAAAACTTTTTCATTGTGTACAACTGAAACTCTATACCTATTGAATAACAACTCCCTGTTTTCCCTCCTTGTAGCCCCTGGCAACCACCATTCTGCTTTTGATTTCAGTGGATCTGACTACTTTAGGTACTTGTTACAAATGGAATTATATAGTAACAGTCTTTTGTAACTGGTTTATTTCACTTAGTATAATGTCCACTAGGTTCATCCATGTTGCAGCGCAGGAAAAGACTTCCCTCTTTTTTGAGGCCGAGTAATATTCCATTGCACGTATATACTACATTTTCTTTATCCATTCATTCGTCGATGGCCACATTTAGACTACTTAACACATCTTCACCATTGTGAATAATATGGCAAAGAACATGGGTGTGCAAATGTCTCTTCAAGACCCTGTTTTCAGTTCTTTAGGATATATACCCACATGTGAGATTGCTGGACCTTCAGGCAGTTCTATTTTCAATTTTTTGAGAAACCTCCATACTGTTTTCCATAGTGGCTGAAGCATTTTACAGTCACACCAACAAAGGGTTGTAATATTCTGTTTTTTTGTTTTGTTTTGATAGTAGCCATCCTAATGGGTGTGAAGTATATCCCCTTGTGGTTTTGATTTGCATTTTCCTGATGATTAGGGATGTAGAGCATCTTTTCATATGCTTGTTGGCCATTTGTATATCTTCTTTGGATAAATGTCTATTCAAGTCCTTTGCCCATTTTTCAATCAGGCTATTTGTTGTTACTGAGTTGTAGGAGTTCTTTATATATTCTGGATTTAACCCCTTATCCAATATATGGGTGCAGATTTATTTCATTGGTTGCCTTTTCACTCTGTTGCTGGTTTCCTTGACTGTGCAGAAGTTTTTAAGTTTGATGTAGTCCTTTTTGTCTATTTTTTGCTTTTGTTACCTACGCTTTTGGTGTCAGATCCAATAAATCGTTGCCCATTCCAATGTCATGAAGACTTTGTCCTATGTTTTCTTCTGGGAGTTTTAGTTTCAGATCTTATGTTTAGGTTTTTATTCCGTTTTGAGTTAACTTTTGATTTTGGTGTAAGATAAGGGTTTATCTTTATTCTTTTGCATGTGGATAGCCAGTTTTCCCAGCACCATTTGTTGAAATGATTATCCTTTCCCCATTGTGTTATCTGGGCATCGTTTTTGAAGATCATCTGATCGTACACATGGGTTTATTTCTGGACTCTCTGTTATGTTCCATTTTTCATTTCTTTTTATGATTGAATAATATTCCATTGTATGGACATACCACATTTTACTTATGTATTTATCAGTAAGTAGACCGTTGGATTGTTTCTACTTTTTGGCTATTAGAAATAATGCTACTATAAATACCCGTCTACAAGTTTTTGTATAGATATATGTTTTCAATTCTCTTGACTATATACCTAAAAATAAAATTTCTGAATCAATGGAAATTCTATGCTTAATATTTTGAGGGACTGCCAAATCGTTTTCCAAAGTGACTGCACCATTTTACATTCCCACCAGCCATGTGACAGGATCCAAGACCACACTGTTGCTAAGTGTCACTCTAGCCTTTCAACACCAAGTCTTGTGGAATTTTTCTTCCTTAATACCTCCCTGAGGCCCTAGGAAACAAACACATAGATTTCATATATGAATTATTTATTCAATCACATTCTGGAAAAGCCATAAAACCTTGCATGACAAAATATATATCACACTTTCATTCTTCTTTGCATTTCACTCAAGGGAAACATAAATATATATTTCCAAGTTAAATATAAATTATATTCTGTTACAAGGAACTATGAAGTCAAATAGGGATTGTGTGACATGCTGATATTACAATTTAATACCAATAAAAATATCAATCTAAGATTCAGTTAGGAGATTTTTAAATTGAGATATAATTGACATATAACATTGTGTGAGTTTAAGGTGTAGAACATGCTGATTTGATACATTTACATATTGCAATATGATAGCCACCACAGCTTTAGCTAACACTTCTGTCACATCTTTTTTTTAATTTATTTTTTATTTTTATTTTTTGACTCACATTTATTTATTTATTTTTTGGCAGGGGGAGGGAGGTAATCAGGTTTGTTTGTTTGTTTGTTTGTTTGTTTTAAAAGAGGCACTGGGGATTGAACCCAGGACACATGCATGCTAGCATGCGCTCTGCCACTTAAGCTATACCCTTCCCCCACATCTTTCTTTTTTCAATTTAAGATCTAGTCTCTTAGCACTTTTGAAGTATATAATACAGTGTTATTGATCAATTATAAGATTTAATTAAGTAAAGTTAAGAAAGGTCAATATCTATTGTGACATAGGTTTTTCTTAAAAAAAAAAAGTTTCAGATGAGGAAGATATGAAGGATCAAGTTATTTGCTTTTTCCTTCAACTTATAGACACCAAGATTAAACCTGGGATGTCTCTCCCCATCTCAGAGGCTAATTTGGTTTTCATCACTGACAGGTAGCATATCTTTCTGGGGGGGAGGAAAGAAAACCCTCATCCTTAAATGAAGCCTATTTCAGGGCGAATGTTGACTGATTAGTAAAGTATCGCCGTATTGATTTGTCAAGGAATTCTCCTCCCTGTTGAAAAGCAAAAGTTGTTGTCACTTTGTTTTTCTTTCTAGCAGCATCACTGTTAAATTCCTCACCAGGGAGAAGGGAAACATGAACAGTCAATCCCTAGAACCCTTCTGTTCAAACTCAGTGGAAAACTGCATCTGTGCCGGGTAGACCAGGACAGAGTTTCTCCCAAGTGAGCAGCATGGCGGGAAGAATCCTCGAGGACGTTTAATCAGGTTTAATCCAGCTTGTGGCTGAAGCAGCTTGGGCGTGTAAATTGCCGGAAGCGCCCAGAACTAAGGATGCGCCTTCGGAAGCTTTGTCAGGAAGGGGTGGCATCAAGGATCATAAACTGCCCTGTGGCTTTTCAGGACTTTATGAGCTCACAGGCCTCCTGCACAATGGGCTGCAGGATGACTCTTAACACCTCATTAAGGTTGTTTTTTACCAAATGCTAATAATAAAAAGGAGCCCTAAAAGCCTGGCTCATTTTTATTCAGGGGCCTCTCCTCTGGAATATAAAAAGATGTCATAAAATGGAAATACAATGGAGAGCCCACATCTTGGGCAGACTCATTAAAATGTTCATGTTGACAGGAATCGGGGAAGTCAAGGCTGGGCCCCTGGGGGTGGGGAACCGTCTTGCCCTCCTGGCCAAGGTGCCTTCAGTCTCCTGAGAAATGCACCGCCAGAGCAGTGTATCCGGCTCCATCTCCAACCACGAAATATTATTTTGAACTTTTTCTTTCTGATCACAGCATGGCTTTGCCAATGGGGTGTTTTCATGAACTATCTCCAGAGCTCTCTTAGTTATTGTATAGTCTGTGGCATCTATTAGGACCAAAACTAATTAAAAAAAAAAAAAGGCAGGATCAGTGCTAAAAAGAAGGGTATATTCATAAATCCCAGGGCAATGTCAGGAGTTCTTGCATCTAAGCCCCGGAAGTTGTTCTTGTTTCTGGAGATTCTGGTGTGACACCCTGCAGTCAGAATTGGAGATCCGCTCCGTTGCCATCCAGCTGTGTGGCCCTGGCGTGGGCCCTCTCCTCTCTGTGCCCTGCCTCCTGCTCTGTAACCTAAGACTGAGTGAGCATCGCCTTCCCTGCCTCTGAGATAGGTTCTGAGGATTGAATGAGATGATGCTGGCTGGTAACATGCTTGGCGTGAAGCCTGGCCGGTAGACAGTCCTCAGTGAATGGGACTTAGGAGTCATCCAGTCATGCATGTGCCATGTACTTCCTGGGCACTTGTTTTGTGCCTAGCGCTGGTCCGGCAGCAGACAGACACAAAATCTGTACCCTCCTAAGCTGACCTTTGGGTAATTGTTCTCCAACATGCAGGAGGGCGAGGGCAGGAGGGATCTAATAGCCCCCCTGCCTCTTGCGAGGCATGAGACTCTAGCTGAATCTCCCGAGCTCTGGGGTGACGGGGTCCATCAGGAGCCATGGATCTTTTCTTGGTTTAGACCAGAGTTTCCCAGCACTATTGCCATTCGCCGCTGATGGTCCTTAGCTGGGGGAGAGGGGGGCCGTCCTGTGCACTGAAGGATGTCTCACAGCATCCTTGGCCTTGACTCACTAGTACCAGTAACACCCCCCCCCCCACAGTTGTGACAACCACAGGTGTCTCCAGACATTGCCACGTGTCCCCTGGGGACAAAATCCCTTCCATTTCCTCATCTCTGAGCTGGAATAATGATCTTATCTATTTCACAGATAGTTAGATGTGGGAAAGGCATGAAATCAAGTCTTGCCTGGCACATCTTAAGCCTCTATAAAAGGGAAGTTTTCAACTCGCACCTCTGGAGAGGACTTCAGGGAGGCCAGGGTTTCCCTTTGGTCGCAGGTTCTCTGAACTCCGACACACAATGAATTTGGTGGGGAAATCTCACCTCCTCTGGTCTTGAGAGCACGCTGGCGGTGAGGCGGCCAGGACGGGGTCTGCGCCGCCCGGCCGGTGGACATCTGCGAGTGGTTGATTGCCCATCTTTCCAGCTTGGCCTTTGCCAATGAAAAGGTCCAGACAGTTACAGAAAATTAGACTTGACTGTTGAACGTACAAACGCAGTTCAACTGCAAGCCTGACCCTCTGGGAGCTTCCTCCTGCCCCACTGGGTAATGAGAGGAGTATGCTTGCTTCCGTGTCTCTTTTGTGGGGAGTTTCTGGAAACCCCAGAAATCCCCATTTGTGCATGTGGCTGATGAAGAAAGAAGAGGAGGAGAGTTAGAGCGGTTCGGAGTGTGGGCTGTGGACTGGGGACGCTGTTGCGGTGTGACCTCGGGCAGGCCACCTCCGCTCTCTGAGCCGCAGTCTCTTCGCCTATCAGATAGTTGGGAGGATTAAGCGGAAAAAAAAGCAAATAAAGAGCTATCTTTGCGTGACCCATAGTAGAACCCAAGACGTGGTAGCTAACTATGAAAAAATACTCTGCTGCCCTGCTGAGTCCCAGGCATCACTTGCCCTCCAGGTACGAAGGAAGGAAGCGGCTAATTCGTCCAGGTTTGCCTGCCAGTGTCCCAGGTTTAGTCCTGAAAGTCCGGGGGCCCAGGAAATATTTAAGTCCTGGACAAACTAGGGACGGTTGGCCACCTCAAGGAATGACTTTGAAAATGATTTTCTGGCTCAGCGTCCTGGGCAGAGAGGCCAGCTGGGTAAAACTGTGACTGGCTGGTGCTCTGAGGGTAGCTGTGAGCCCCTCACCGCATGGGCTGCTCCCGGAGAGAGTCTGCTTTGTGAGTTTCGAGGGGAGGTTTACGAGCACTCTTCTTGAAGGTTTAATGGTCCCAGGTGATTTATCTTATCTGGAGAGTCATTGCTATAAGGAGAAACCTGCTTCTCCCAGCTTCTGCTTTCCTTTACCATCAAACCTTTCATCTTCTCTGAGCGTCGTCTCCATCCTCCATAAATAACCTTATTACGGCCACACAAAGGCAGGGCCCTGGCTGCCTGCAAGACTGGACTTCTCAAACCGTGGTTTCATAAACCAGTTTGACCAGAACATGGCAACACTTCATAGGATCCACTGGGGATTTTTACATGGGTGGGAAGATGCAGGGGGACTAGGGTGGCAGGTCCATGGGATGGTGAGCCCCAAATGACACACGACGTGATCTCAAACAGAAGGAGCTGACTTAAGGAGAAGCTATCCAATAAACCACCTTCCCTGGCTGTCTCTGGGTACTTAAGACACAAGAATGCCTTCCCACAGTAAAAATCCTACCAAATGAGGTTAACAATAAGAATATTTATTTATCCTGTGCTTTAAACCGGTACTGTCCAATAGAACCTTCCACACTGATGAAAATGTTCTTTAACCTACACCATCCAATATGGTAGCCACTAATCAAAGTGACTTGTGGGCCCTTGAAATGGTGTTAGTGTGACTGAGGAAGTAAATTCTTAACAGTATTTGATTTTAATTGATTTTAAAGAGCCAGATATCGCTGGTGGCTACCCCATTGGATGCTAGAGTTTTAAAGTAATAAACAGAGAGTTACAATTAAAAAAATATCAGTGTGAAGACCGTGCTTATAACCTCCTTTTCAGATTCCAAAAGTGTGGAGGGGATTTTAGCAGCTGCACCAGAGCTGTGGTCCTGTGTTCTTGTATTGTACGTGTGTGCTGGTCATGCCAGAGTCACCCACCAACTCAGGGTTATGCGTGAACCAGGTCGATGGAGCTTCACTTTGCATTTGGTACCTGTGACAATCAACAGAAAATGTTGGACGCTTGAAATGAATTAAACCTCAGAAAAATTTTGGCTAGAACACTATTAAAATGTTAAATGACAGAATGAATGATTTCTGTATTAAAGATTGAAGAGAATATTCAAATAATTATAAGGTGTATAAAGTAAAAAGTGAACAGTAACATACACCGTCCCTCCTTTCCCCATCCTCCCCACCAACCCTCAGCTCAAAGTCCCTGCTCCTCACAGCCACTCTTAACAGCTGGGTAAACCATCTCAGGCTTTTTTCTCTATCCATTAAAAAAAGTAAGTGTGTTTATGTATTTTTTACAAAAATGGGATCAATTATGCTTACTGATTTGCTTAATTTTTATTTTAACTTTATAAGAAGCAGATGATAGCATTTCCATTGTAAAAATGTTTAAGTCATACAGAACAAAGTCCACATCGCAGCCCTCCTTTGTTCCTCCCTTCTTGGAGAGAACGGACTTGCCGTTGCGGTGTAGTCTTCCAGATCTTTTTCTGTGCATTTGTACCCACACAGAAATGCATAGCTTTATTTTTGGGTGCGTGTTTTTAAAAACACATACATTGGAACAAACTGTATATATCGTTCCATAGCTTTCTTTCCTTTCTCACTTGAAAAAACTGCTGGTGTTAGGCCTTGGGGTATATACCTCATTCTCTTAAATTGCTTCGTAGATGGTCTGAACGTGGATGACACAGTTTGTTTGGCTGTATCTATCAACAGTGGAGAGTTAGGTGGTACTAACACGGTGCTGCAGTGCACACTCGATACCCGCCATGCGGGGGACGTGTGGGACTAGGCCTTGTGGATACACACCCAGGAGGGGGACTGCTGGGGAAATGGGATCCACACTTAAATCGCCCTCTGTGCTGGGTTGAATACTGTGCTCCTAAAATTCTCTATCTTCCCAGAACCTCAGAAGGTGACCTTAACTGGCAACAGGGTCACTGCAGATGTAATTAAAGATGAGGGCCTGCTAGAGTAGGGTGGGCCCTCGACCTAGGGACTGGTGTCCTTCTAAGGAGAAAGGAAGACCCCATGTGGAGATGGGGCAGAGATCAGAGAGGTGCGGCTGCAGATCTAGGAGCAGCCAAGATTGCCAGGAGCCACCAGACTCTCTCAGAGCCTTCAGAGAGAGAGCCTGGCCCTGTGGGCCGAAAGATTTCCAGGACTCTGAGAGGATACTCTCTGTTGTTTAAAATGCCCTAGTTTGTGGTCATTTGTCACCGCAGCCACAGGAAAATAATACACCCTTTTAAAAGGTTCAACCAATTGACATTCCCACTGATCAACATGTGAAGTTTCCTGACAACCCTGAAGTCTACACCTTCACCAACACTGTGGGTTATTCCACTTTTTCTTTTTCAAACAAACATTTTGTTTTGGAACAATTTAAATTTACACAGAACTTTCAAAGATAGTGTGCCCTTCATCCAGCTTCCCCTAAAGTTAATAACATGTTACCACGTTACTGCACATTTGTCAAAACTAAACTAGACTTCATTTGGATGGCACTGGTTGTTCCAGTAGTGCCATTTTTCTGTTCCAAGAGCCAACCCAGCAAATCACATGGCATACCAGATTCTGCTTTTTTAACATACATTTTCATTTACTGCCTGGAAGAAAGCAGTTTGAGAAGAGTCCTTCTCGTCTTTTAACAAAAGTTTTAATGTACATTTGAAAGTATTTCAAAACGTTCAGAGAAATACAAACAAATAATGCAACAGAGAGACCTGTTTACACCATCCAGATTTAATACACGTTAATACCTACAAGTCCGCAATTCTTTATCTGCACTCACCGAATAGGAAAAGCCCTGAAAACCGACAGCTGATGTGAGGCTGTTTATAATCCTAACATGTCACCTACTCTGGAATACAAACACGTTGTTGCAAACATAATGGCGTGTTTGATTACAGGGGCTGGGCCAGGTTCCACTGGTAATATTGTGGGTATCTATCAAGTTAGTTTCAAATATCTTTTTATACAATTTTTAGGAGGAAAAAATCCTAACTGGTAGAGCCTTCGTCCCACCCACCCTTCACTAGCTCCTCTGTCCCTTCCCAGAGAAGACCCTCCGCCTGAAGGTAGGGCTTATCTCGTTCCTGGATGTTTTAATAATTTACTTACATATACTTACAAAAAGAAATGATATCATTTTGTGTTCTTAACTACAGAGATAAAGCAGACTTCATCAAGCTTCAATTTTATCATTCAGACCATGTCCTCTGGCCAAACTGTTAGAAATCAGTAACAAGAATGACTCCAGAAACTCCTCACATTGGGAACATTTAAAACACATTCTGAAAAAGTCATGGTTAAAACGAGAAATCCTTATTGAATATGAGAATTATTATAACTCAGTCATAATTAACATACTGCACAGAACTTAGGTGTTGCAGCTAGAGCCGTACTGAGAGGGATGGAGTGGATTAATGCTTAAGAATGGAAGTCAGAAAACTAGCAGAATAATCTCAGAAAAACAGAGAAAGGAAATAATTTTTTAAGGGAGAAATTAACAAAACAGAAAACAGAGATACAAAAGAATCAACACAGTCAAGAGCTGGTTCTTTGAAAGTCTAATAAAATTAACAAATATTCAGCTAACATATCAAGAAAAAAACTCAGAATGGAATAAACAAACAATATTACAAGATGCTAACTACACCTGCAGCGAAGTTTTCAAATACAGGGACATGATGAACAACTTTTATGCCAAATACACTTGACAACCTGGATAAAATGGTTTAATTGCTAGAAAAATGTAACTTGTGAAAATGGGCTCAACCTGTAAGAATCAGGGTTTTTAAAGAAATTAACAGGCTGACTCTAGAATTTTTATGACAGAGCAAATGGCCAAGAATAGCCAAGGAAACTCTCATGGAAAACAAGTTGGGAGAAATGCACCCTGCCAATATTAAAGATCATTTTATAGGTCTATAGTTGTTAAGACCACTAGTAGTATTGGTGCAGGGAAACAGAACCAGTAGAACAGAGTAACGGACCCAGGAATATCACCATGGAAAAGTTTAATTATAATAAGAATTAATTTATTATTAACATGGTAGTATAGATCTTTGGGGAATGAGAGATACTCAACAAATCGTGCAAGATAATTAGTTATCCATAGGAAACAAAAAATAGATCTTGTCCTCATATCATACATAAGAATCTATTCCAAAGGGTAAATTTTATGATATGTGAATTATATCTCAAAACCAAAATATATTCCAGACAATTAAAGACTTCAATGTGAAAGGCAAATGTTTAGGAGATAATACAGAAAAATATTTGTATAAGCTTGAGTTAGGAAATGATTTCTTATAGAAAACACCAAAAGACACAATCCATAAAGAAAAAAAAATTGATAAAATGCAACTACATTAAAATACAATGAACTGATAAATGCAGCTACATCAGGGGACATCACACAGAAACTGGAAAGATGAGCTAGTATCTAGGAGAAGATTACAATATTTATAGTTATTAGAAGATTATCCAGAATATGTAAAGAACTTCTGCAAATCAATAAGACAAAGATATTATTAATTGAAAAATGGACAAAATACTTGAATGGGCATTTCACAGAAGAAGAGGAAACTTAAGTTCCCAATAAATTTTTTATATAAAGTGATGACCAACCTCATTAGTAATCAAGAAAGTGCAAGTTAAAGTGACCAGATTGGCAAAAACTAATAAATTTGAGAGAATCGAATGTGGGTGAAGACATGGGACAGCCAAAACTCTTTCCCAGTGTTGGTGAAAAGTGTGATTGGTATAAACACTTTGAAAAAACAGTTTTGAAATATCAGTTAAAGCTGGAAATGCGCAAATCCTATGAAAAAGCAATTCTACTCTTAGGAAGTACACCCTAAATATTTCTTATGTGCACCAGAAACTGTGTACAGGAATTCTCCTGGCAACAATGTGAGAAATAGCAATAGAAACAACACAAATGCCCCTTGGCAAGAAAATGGGCAAATAAATTGTTTGATAGTCACCCATGAGAATAATAGACAGCAGCAAAAATGAAAAGTGTTCCTGGATTAATCTCAGGGATGTAATATTCAGCAAAAACAGTAAATACAAAAGAATTCATGCAGTATGTTTCCCAAAAAAGTATGCAGGAACTCAAAGAATAATTGCTTAGTGGTGCGTATATGTTCAATCATACTATAAAGAAAAGCAAGACAGTAACAGATTTAAAATTCAATATACAGATGGTGTTGGAGGAGAGGCGGGGGGATAAGATAAGAAAGGTTCCATGGTTAAGTTTCAGTTCTTCTGCAGGGTGGCAGGTGGATGAGTATTTGCAGTATTGTGATTCTTTATACTCATCATCTCTCTCCTAAAGATGTTTGTCATATATTCGCATTTTAATTTGGAAAAAAGAGGTGACCCTTACTTTGTGACTATAAATCTGATTTCTTAAATCTCTTGGCTACTGCTTCCTAAAATAAACTTAGATTTTTTTCTCGATTTGAAAGTAATATGAAAAAGAAAAGGCAGCGTTGGCTTTAGCATCAGACGGACTCGGGCTGTATCTTACAGCTGTGTGACGGTGGCCAGTGTCTCTAAGTCTCAGTTTCCTCATGCCAAAGAGGGGACAAGAACAGCACCTACTTCACAGGGTTGTTGTGAATTCACAGGATGTGAATTAAAATGAAGCAGTGGGCTCTGTGGAAGCTCATTTCTGTCTTATTTATGTGTCTCCAGGCTCTACCTGTAGCGCCTTCTGCGTAAGTATTTATTGAATGATTTTGATCACGTATAAGCATATGCACTCAGTATGGTCATGATTTCGATGAAGTTTCCCATTGGGACTTCTCACCTGAATGCCAAAACTGTGTCTATGCAATAGTTACTCATTTATCCAATTTATTCATTCAACAAATACTTATGGAGGACTGGCTATGTGCCAAGTGTGGCTCTAAGCTCTGGAAACTCAGCAACGACCAGGAGAGACTAAGTCCCTGCCCTCATGGAAAAGACATTCCACTAAGGCGAGAAGAACATTAAACAAATAACAACTAAACAGGAGAAATATCTTGATATAAATACATATAAATAAGGAGATAGAGAGGCGGGGTGGGGTGGGGTAGGGGTATGTTGACTAGATGGCCAAGGAGGACCTCTCTAGGGAAGTAAATATCTAATGACAGTGCATTGCAGGGAGCAGGAACAGCAGGTACAAAGGCCCTGAGGCAGGAACAAGCTTGGCTTGTGCAAGAAAAGTCAGGAGAGCCAATGTGATAGGAGATGGAGAGAGGGTGAGGGGAAGAGGTACAGAAGACGTGTCAGTGGGAGAGGCCAGGTTGTGCAGGGGTTTGAAGACCAGAATGGGTGCCCCAGATTTTGTTCTAAGAGGGATAGGCAGTTGCTGGTGGAGTCAGTCTTTCTTATTTTAACCATCCTTGTGCGTAGGAGTTTATATCTTGTGCTTTGTTTTTTTTTTCTAGCAGTTGAACATACATATGGAGAAAATTTCAGATCTTAAGTGTACATTTCAATCAGATTTGGCAAATGCATACACCCATGTCATCCATCTCCCTAGGACATAGAACATTTCCATCCCTCCAGAAAATTCCCTCATGCCCTATACAGTCACGTGACTAAATTCATGATGATGGCATGTGTGTGGGCAAGCTAGGAGGAGCAGGTCAGATACCTGGTAGAATTAACCACCAAGGTATCAGCAAGTGCAAAGGTCCAGAGGCTGGTATGTGCACGGAGGTTTCAGAGAACAGCAACAAGGCCAATGTGGTGCAGCTGGAGACAGTAAGTCTCAGACTCCCCAGAAATTACATCGGGGGGGGATGGGGGCCAAAGGATGCAGGATCTTGTCCATCACAGTCAAGATTTTGGTTTTTCCTCTGAGTGAGGCGGGAGCCACAGGAGGATTTTGAGCAGAAGAGGGATGCAGTCTCACTTGGTTTTTAACAGGATCCCTCTGGCTGCATGAACAGATTGTGGGGTGCGAGGTTGGGGGCAGGGAGGCCAGTGGGGAGGTGACTGTATCCAAGTGACAGAGGAGGGAGGCAGTCCTCCAGGGGATCATGACGTCAAATAGATAAGTAATGCTCTCAGCCAGTTATATAAAGTTAAAAATCCCTGTCTGGCTTAATCTATTTCTATCACTTACAACCAAAAAATAAATCAAATAGGCCCAACACCTCTCATTCTAATTTCTAATAACACCTCATGTTAATTCCAAGTTTCTCTCTCGTCTCTCTCAGTACACGCTGAGTCTCGTAAGGACAGTGACCAATGTCCCGATGTGGTCAAGGGCCAGGATGAAAACTGGCAGCTCTCTGGAGGTGGAGGCCAGAGATTGTGTGTGAAATGCTTCCCTGCCATCAGATGGTTGCCAGGAGGGAAATTTCTGTTTCTCTGAAGAGTTCCTGCAGCCCCCAACCCTGTTGTTCTGTCCTCAGAGGAGAAACCTGGAATTCCTTTCTGAGAGAGCTTTCCTTTACAAATCCTGTTAATCTGAGGAGTCCTGTTTTCTCTATAAATAAAGCAACAATCCCCAGGGTGGCCAGGCCAGTGCCCTCCCCATGCATATGGTATTTGGTGCAAAATGGAGGTAACAGGAGTTGGTGGAAAGAAGGGGGGAAAGATATGGAAGAAGCCCAGAGGAGCCTCTTTAGTTTTGAAGGGCAAGGTAGACTGTCACCCCTGAACTCAAACCATGCTGTTTGTTTGTTGTTTGCTGCGGGGGCCTTTGACAGAAGGTGCGGCGTCACACTGTTCCTGACTGTGTTGATCAAGCCATGTTCATGCACCGAGCTCCTAGCCACCAAGAGCCCTAGGGGACGAGTGGGTATCATGTATCTTCCTAAACAACCATCAGGGTTGGATTGGAAGTTAAACAGGTTCCCAGATTTTCTCTCTCTGTTCACTTCAGGATCAAACGCTCCCTCCAGCCAGAGGCCTAATTCTGTCTTTTCATCTAAACGGCGATCTCCATGGAGTCAGGGGCTATGCTTTATTTGTTTTTGTAATCTCAACGATCTGGTGTGGAGCGCCAGACAAGGGAGGTATGAATGAGTGAGTGGGTGATGGCTAGATGGATGGATGGATGGAAGGGTGGGTGGATGGGTGGATAGGTAAGTGCATGAAAGGAAGGAAGGTAGGAAGAAAGGAAAAGGAGGAAGTTTGAAGTGATGAGCAGATGCATGGATAGAAGACAGGGAGGAGGAAGGGAGGGAGGGAAGGTGGGAGATGGATAGAGTGAGCAAATTGGGTGGATGGATGGATAGTTGGATAATCGATAACAATAGTGAACATATTTGAAGCCCTTATTATGTGCCAGGAAATTTACACAAATAACTTCATTTCCCCCTCCCCACCATTTTCAATATAAGGAAAACAAGCTTCAAGAAGGTTAAGTCACAAACCCAAAATGACCCTAAATTCTGCCTGACTCCTGAGTGAGCGTGCTGAACTGTTAGACCCTGATGCTGAATAAATGGATGAATACATGAATAAATGATTTGCAAGCACACAGATTTTTCCTCAAAGAATATACAAAAGCTAAATAAGAACAAAACTGATGTCTTCAGGGTTAACTTTTCCAGCAACAAACCAGAAAGTTTTCCTCCTATTGCTTTGCAAACCAAACAATGGAGATTAGAGCATTAAAAAAAGAAAGAAAAGGGTGTGTGTTTAAGGAGGTTTCAATTTATAAATTGTTTTAGGGCCCTTGACCATAAAAGGGCTAGAAAAACTAAGGATGGAGCCGTGGTCAGAGAGCCTAGGGAGAAACTGGATCCTGCCTCCGGTTGTCCCCGAGTGACCATGGAACACATGTGGGCTCTCCAGACCTCAGAACCCTGTGGGTCCAGTGAGTAGGCTGGACTGGATGATTGTGAATGTCCTTTTCACAGACTGTCTGGTCAAGGTTTACACTGACCATTAGCCAGGACTGGATGGAGTCCCCACCGTGCCAAGAGGCAGTGATGGTGGAGTGATTAAGCCTGGGCTCCGAATCGATCAGCCTGACTTTGACCAGGTGTGGCCCTACACTACTGATTTCACCTCTGTGCCTCAGTTTCCTCCTCTGGAAAATTAGACTAGACATAATTTATATCTTATAGGGTGGTTGGGGAACATTATCAGTGTCTGGCCACTAGTAACCTCAATTTAAGGTCAGCTCTTGGTCTTTTTTTTTTTTAATTCTTGTTTTCATTATTCATTAAAAAATTAAAACTACGTAATCATTCAGCTTTGTTTTAGAATAAAGTTATTCAAAATATAGAATTGAAAGTAAATTAAAGGTTACCTTTGGTGCCCCAGAGGCCGTTACTCTCCCCAGAAATGATCACTTTGTATATATCCGTCTAGAATTTCTTTTTACATAAATGCAGTCATTCCGTGTAAAGCACTCACACCACCTGTGCTTTTTGCTGTGATGATGAGACTTGGGGGGATGTCTGCAGAGTAGGAATCCGCCTCACTATGTTTTGGTGGTTGTTGCCTCACTATTTTTAATGCTGCGTTCTATTTCATGAGTTGTTTGGTTACAGTTTGTCCAGCTATTCGTCTATAGACTTTCTCCTTCAATTAACTTTTAAGTTCGTTAATAATGCTTGAATATATCCTCTTTGCAAAAGAGCTTAAATATTGCAAATAAGACTGAAGTCCCCTTTGATGACCTGCTTGTCCCATTTCTTTCCCTCTCTTCCTGCACTGGAAACTTCAGCCATCGATTTGGAATGCAGGTTTCCAGGTCTTTTTCAAGACCATGTCCATGCATAATTATGCCTCTGTAGAGAACACACAGCATTGATGTGTGTTTTCTGGGTTTCGTCTTGCAACTCGCGCTCAGTCACTCAATAATAGATGTGGCGCTTCCCAAGTCCATGTAAACCTATCTCTTTTCCTTTAACTCCTGCGGAATGTTTCTTTATTCCATCTATAGTTTCGACATATTCCACGGCTTAAATGTTTAGTCCCCTTTTGATCGACATTTTGGTGGTGTCCAGTTTTGCTTCTCACCAGTAACGCCCCAGCCCACATTCCTGTCCACGAGCGCAGGGGGCATTCATTCATCAGAACTCTGAAGCCATGTGTGTGGTATGAGTAACCACCAGGGGAAGCCCTGTGCCCCTGGCACTTTGGGGTTCTTTAGAATCTGGTGTGTTTCTTCTCCATCAGTTCAGACAATGAGACCTGGTGGGAAGAGGAAGGGCTGGGGAACCAAAGAGAGTTTGTTTTCATCCCAGCCACTTACCACCAGCTCTGAAACCCTGGGCAAAGTGACTCCTCCTGCCGAGTTTTGATATCCTCAGCTGCACCCCTCAGAGGACTACTGCAAAGAACTTAAATAGTGTGGGGGTCACCTGCCCCTTAGGGAACCCTCAGTAGACACGGATTGTCACTGTTAAAACGTAGCTTATCTCTTTCTGTTATCCCAGAGGGTCTGAGGTGTCTAGCTAAGACGTTCCCTGTTGCTAACTTTTTCAAGTTAACTTTGGCAACCTCTCTGACACTAAAATAACAAGCCAAGAATAATCTGAATATTTTGATTTCCTGCCAATTATAAATCAGCATTATGCAGTGAAGCTTGGCGTTCAAGAGAGGACACTTCTAGGAAGCTAATTCTGACAAGATTTGGGGCTTTTCTCACTCACCCCGACCCGATAATTAATAGGAGCCAGGAAGAAGCCCCTGTATTTCTAAGCGCCGATTCCCGCTGTATTGGCACTCCAAACATCTGAAGGAAAAACAGTTTGTTAATTGCTGTCTAGACAGTTTATTGCGGCAATAAGATCAAAACCCAGAACCCTAAGGTTTGTGGTATGAATCATGCAGACTAAACAATTGTTTTATTGCATTTACAGAGAAGTTGATTTATAACATCACTGGGTAATAAAATTCCTTCCTGGTTTATCTGAAATAATTTTGCTCCTTTTACACCACCCTGTGATAATTCCACCTCTCTGGGCTGTTAAAACGTGTTCTCTGTCACATCTAAACAGTTTCCTACCCGATGTCTTGTCATCAAGGGCCAGGGTTCAGTCTGTCCTAGCAGAGCCTTTGTGAGGGTGGGCAGCCTGGCTGGGGCGGCCTTTATAACCTGGCTGTCACAGCCGCATCTGCCCACACCAAGACCAGTGGGCAGTTCCAAAAACTGACAGCCTCTTGCCTTATTCGATGGCAAAGGCCAATTTGATGGTTTCACTCCATTGACTGGTTCCTGGATGAAATGGACAGAACCGGCTAGTTCTTTGGTGTCTCTGAGACCCCAGGGCTGACACTCGCTCTGTTTGCAGCCACATTTGCACCCTGGTAGCTTGTGGAATATGAGAGAAGGAAGGGACAGGCCAACATGCACCCATCCACTACTTCCCCCCAAGCCCCACATCTGTCCAGTGGAACAGCCTCCATGAAACGAGGAGGAATTCAAAGCTCCGGAAGCCTAAGGGGCTTAGTCAAGGTCAAATGTCAGGAAGTCTTGGTTCTTCAGGATCTGAGTCCAGTGCTCTGTGACACCAGAAGCCAAGTGACTTGAGAGATGAGCATCAGATAAATCATAGTATCTTCCCGAAAGGAGGTACGCCCGTATTGCTCTTCCCTTTTTCGCCCCTGGACTGGCTGCAGTTAAATCCATGGTGAGAGGGAGCTAACCTCCAAGCCCGCGGAATCAAGTGCTAATTTTAAAAACTGATGTTAGTTGATGAGCATTTGGGCCGTTTACAGCTTTTGTTTCTTGTACATTGTGCTGCTGTGCACGGGGGTGTACCTCTATTTGAGTGCCTGTTTTCAAGTCTTTTGAGTATTATACCTAGAAACGGGACTGCTGGATCTCAGAGTAATTCTATGTTTAGCTTTTTGGGGAACCACCGATCTGCGGTTTGATGCATCACATCAGCTGAACCACTTTGCATCCCCACCAGCAGTGTCTGAGGGTTTCAGTTTTCCTACATCCTCGTCAACACTTACTGTTTTCTGTTTTTGTGTCTTTTTTTGATGATAGCTTTCCTACTGGGTAGGAAGTGGTATCTCATTGTGGTTTTTATTTCCATTTCCCTAGTGACTTGCGGTGTGGAGTATTTTTTTCATGACTTGCTGGCCATTTGTATATCTTCTTTGGAAAATGTCTATTCAAGTCCTTTGCCCATATTTTTATTGGGTCTTCTGTCTTTCTGTCGTTGAATTGTAAGAATGTTAAATATATTGTAGACACTAGACCCTTATCAGAGATATGATTTGCGGTTTTTTTTCCTTTCAGTGAGTTGTCTGTTCTCTTTCTTGATGTCCTTTGATGTACAAAAGGTTTTTTAATTTTGACGAAATCCAGTTGATCTATTCTTTTGTTGCTCATGCTTTTTGTGTCATATGTAAGAATCCATGGCCAAATCCAAGGTCATGTTTTCTCCTACGGTTGCTGGGGTTTGGTTCAGCTTCTATGTTTAGGTCCCCGATCCATCTTGCGTTAATTTTTGTATATGGTGTGAGGGAACGGTCCGTTCGTTTGGCTACAGACAGCCAGTCGTCCCAGCACAAATACTAAATTTTGTGGATACCCTTTAGGTGTGGTTTTCAGAGGCATCGCTGAAGCCTGAAAACATTGAGGAGTGTTCGCCCCTCTGGTGCTCTAGGATTCAAAATCCTTTTTCCCCACTGCAGGTCGTGACCTTTGCAGGCCACGTCAGGGCTCAGAGCCTTCACTGCCTTGGCCGTAGAAGGGAATTATGCTAACAGCATATTCCTCCTGGGCGTTCTCTGAGCGCCCAGTAAGAATGGATGCAAAGTGCTTGGTACGATAACTGGAACATGCTGGACAAAGGTAGATAGTTATTATTCATTCTTACTAATAATAACTACATTATTAATACTTATTATTCAATTCCTACCCCTGTTATCAAGGCGATGTGTTGAAAGGAACTTTGTACTTTGAAATTCCAGACTCTGTAGCCTGCTAATAATATGGAGAAGAACTCTGAATTATTTTCCTGAAGGGAACTCATTGGCTTTTTTGGGAACAATCTATAGTAACTGTAAAGTACAGGGTCAAGGAGGGAGAAAGGTTGGGGTATCATTTCTTCTCAGCTGCACAGGTGCTTCCTCACCCTCCATGATGCAAATGGAGATGATATTTATCTTGACCAGCAACCAGACTTGGCCAAATCTGGTCCCCTCGCTATCCCCTGTTCCAGCCCTGCCATCATCTTTACATGTTCTGGGGAGCAGTTCTGAGAAATAATATAAACTGTCCAACTTTCCGAAACAAACACTGGAGCAAATCTTCAGGATCTCGGGCTAGGCAAAGAGTTGTCAGACTTGACACCAAAAGCTTAGCCCATAAAAGAAAGAGCTGATAAACTGGACATCATTAAATGTAAAGGCTTTTGCTTTGTGAAAGACCTTATTAAGAGGGTGAAAAGACAAGCTACGGCCTGTAGAAAATATTTGCAAATCACATACCTGACAGTAGTGACCAACGTGAAGGTTCCTTGTGATGGTGGAATCTACAAAGAATGCTCAAAACTCAGCAGTAACATAAATATCCCTATTAGGAAATGGGCAAAAGACACAGAGATTTCACCAAAAAGGATATGCAGAGGGCAAACAAGCACATGAAAGATGTTGAACATTATTAGCTATTGAGGAAATGCAAAATAAAAACACAAGGAAATATCACTACACACCTAAGGGAATGGCCAAAAAAGAGAGAGAGAAACAACACCAAATGCCAGGTGGGTATATGGAGAAACTAGTGCACCCACACGATGCTGGTGGAAATGTCAGCCACTCTGGCAAACAAGTTTGGCAGTTTCTTGAAAAACTAAACATGCAACCACCGTATGTCTCAGCAGTTGCATTCCTGGCATTTATCCCAAAGAAGTGAAAATTTATGTTCATATAAAAACCTGTATGAGAATGTCCATAGCAGCTTTATTCACTCTAGGCCCAAACTGGAAACAACGCAGGTGTTCCTCAACAGATGAATGGTTAACCTGTGGTACACCCATTCCATGGAGTACCACTCAGCGCTGAAAAGGAGTAAGCTCTTGATATAGTCAGCAACCTGGATGAACCTCCAGAGAGTTCAATGCATGAAAAAAGCCAATCCCAGAAGATTACATACTATAGAATTCCATTTACTTAATGTCCTTGAAGTGACAAAATCACAGCAGTATAGAATAGATCAGGGGGAGGATATAGCTCAAGTGGTAGAGTGCAGGCTGAGCATACACAAGGTCCTGGGTTCAATCCCCAGTATCTCCTCTACAACTAAATAAGTAAACCTAATTACCTCCCCCACTAAAAAAATAAAAATTAAAAAAAAAATAAATAAAAAAGAACAGATCAGTGGTTGCCCCCAGTTAGGGAGGGGCAGGGGGGTATGGGAGGAATGTGGGTGTGGCTATAAAAGGACAAGGTAAGGGATCCTTGCTGTGATGGAAGTGCTCTGTATCTTTATTGTATCAGTGTCCACATCCTGGCTGTGCTATTGTGCTCAAGTTTTATAAGATGTTACCATTATGCGAACTAAGTAAAGAGCACATGGGTTCTCTTTGTATCATTTCTTGCAACTGCATGTGAATTCCACGTATTTCAAGACTAAAAGTTTGTTTTAAAATTTTATATATATATAATGTATATATAAACATATTTTTAAATGTATACAGTATTAGATCATATCAAATTGTTTATATGTCAAAAATGGTCTCATATTGGCACTTTCACATGATTCAGCCTAATATTTTTTTCTATGCAACTGAATTGGTAGCATCCAAAACATAGTTTGGTAGCTTGTTTTTTCATTTCGCTCTACCACACATAGAATATTCCGTATCAGTCCAAACACAGCTGCCTCCAGCTGCAGAAATACAATGCCATATTAGAGATGACCATAACTTATTTTGACAGTTTCCTCTAATGGACATCTTGGTTGTTTCCATTATTTAGCTTTTACATACAATGTTGCAGTGTATTTCCTTGAACATACATCATTTGTCATGTGTTCAGTAGAAAGTCTGTAGGATAAATTTCCAGCAGAATAATCACTGAGGTCAAAGGATATGAACATCCTTTATTTTAGTAAATGTTTCCAAATACCCCTCAAGGAGGTTGAACCAGTTTTAACTCCTACCCTCCCATCCACCAACACCACATACGAGAGCCTGTTGCCCACCGTTTTGCAAAGACAGTGTTATCAAACTTTGGACATCTGCTAATCTGATAAATGAAAAAAATCTCATAGTGATTATATTTGCTTTTTCTTATAACACCAAGGTTAAGAATCTTGTCTTATACAGCCTGTTAACCTATTCCGCAGTATTCATCTGCAGTCTCCTAAAGGGATTTCACTGTATATTTCTTCTTATCGTGTTGAGTATTTGCTCACAGTGTAAGATTAGGAAATACCTGAAGATGAATTGCCACACCTGGACATGTACCCCCACCCTCTCTGAGCCTCACCCTTATCTCCTGAGGCTACAATGGACAAAATGACAATGAGAAATCAGAAGTGGGTTTGGCCAGTGAAGTTGGACAGCAGGTGGGGTCAGATCCACTGGAAAGACAAGGTTTGCTTTGCCTGAATTTTCAGGGGTACTTTTATAGGCTGCTGGGGCACCAGACTGAAGGGCCTACAGAGCTCTGCACTAGCCAAAGGAAATGCCAGATTCTTAAATGGCTACAACATGTATCAGTGTGCTCACTGGCACCCACCACTGACCTGAACTTAGTTTTCAGGAGTCTTTCAATCCCAAGAGCAAAACAGTCGATTCTTAACAAAATCGATCATTGCACATTGAATATTTGAATGTTTCAAAAATTACATGTATATATAATATATATTATGGATATGGATATAGATCTAGATATCGAAGTTTAAAGGGCTGTTTATTATACCCAGTCATTTAATGTAAACAATGAGATACTCATTGAAACACTAACATTTATTTTCACAGTATTTATATGAACTTACAAATGCCCTGGATCTCTGTTGATCCAATAACAAAACCAGAAGAAAATACCAGAAGCTTCTTATTTCAAAAAATGCATGGAATGATAAGAGACCATTCACGCATTCATGAGTGCTAACCAGGAAGATAGTAGGGGACATTCCAGATGTTTCTGCCGCTCTCTCTCTATCCCTCTGCCTCTCTCTCTCTCTCCCCCACCCACCCTGGGTGCTCTGTGATCGCCAGGATGTAATTTGGAGACCTATTTTATTAAGCTGCCCCATTGTATGCTAAGTTATGGTGGGCTGGAGACTGATTCCCTCACAAAAGTCCTTTGTTTGCGGATTCCCTCTATAAACTGGGACTCAGTGAATTATGCTCCTTTGAGGGTGCTTTCCTTAGTTGATTATATTTACCTAAGCAAGCATTATTTTCTGTCTTGTTTTCTTCTTTTTCTCAAGCATAATTCTGACCTCGGGAAAGTATGAGAAAGTTAAGGAAATTGCTAGTAAATCAACAAGGTGTTTCTGGTTTCTATACTTTGCAAATGATTGAGGTGTTTTGCTAACAAGCTTGTGCCACTTGTTGAAAATTTTTGTTTTTCAACAGAATGTTTTCCCGCGGGTGCTGGGACTGTGGGCTACAAAGGACTTGTTTCTGCCGCCCCTACTTCCCAGCCCTGACGACCACCCGAAACGTCCTGATTTTGACATATTTTCCTTGTCTGCTGTTTCTGTTCACTTCTGTTTTTATTTAGGTTTTTTCCCCCCAATAGTTGGGGGAATGGGGAAAGGAAGGTGGAAACCAGCTATTTCCTATTCATCATTTTAATCCTAGGATAACATCTTTATTATTTTTTAAATGAGATGGTGGGGGCAATTGTTTAAGAGCAAAATAACAAAGAGTTTTTATTTGGAGTACTCTCTTGAAAGAAAACTACTGGGACCTTTAACCAAAAAAGCTGAGCCACATAAAGTGAGAGCAGCAAAGGACGAGGCGGCAATAAAGGGGACATTCGAGCATGTGTGTGTCCCCGCAGGACAGAGAATGTCCCCCTCCTTCCGTGAAAAGCTGCCTTCTTTTCCTAGGAAACCAAGCCCCTGGGTTATTAGATTCACAATGAGTTCCCCAGATGTAGTTCCCAGGAGTGAGGATTCTGGGAGGAATAAAGCGAACCCTAGAGGCTTCTGTTTGTTTTGTTTTGTTCTTGTTTTAGTAAAGTTTTGAATAGGTGATGCTTCCAAGTGGTTTAAAAATCACAGAGCAGAACAAACAGGGGAAAGCCTCTCTTAACTACTGTCCTGCAGTCAGCCGTTTCCCTTCTCAGAGTCAATGACTTCTAGTTTATTTGGGGTGGTACAATATTCAGAGATATATTGTACGTGCATTAGCAAATATAAATATATATTCCATTTCCCCCCTTTTTTGCACAGCGTTAACTCCTTTACAGGTTGGCACTTTCTTCCATGGATGGCCCATTGATCTAGGCCGTTGTTCCATCTCAACACACAGAGAACTCATCAATCTTTTCTATGGCTGCATACTGTTCCACTGTAGACGTCCCTTAACCTATTTAACCGTTCCCAATCAGTGGGCACTTAGGTTGCCTTTGATCTTTTTGCTGTTACAAACAGTGCTCCCTTGGCTAATCTCGGTCTGACATCATTTCATGCCTTCAGTTTTACACTACCTTAATTTTCAAATTTAGGTGACCCGAGTAACACATTAACAGGTTTTCCCTGTGGGTCAAACCCATCAACAAGCCAGAAGGATATATGGTAAAATGTGAACGTCTCTATGTCCCCGATGAATTCCCAACCCCCTACCCTTCACCACCACATTCTCCTTTTTAAAAGCTATTGTCTTTCTCAAAATTAACTGCTGTGAGTTAATGCATATAATTCCAGACTTTTCTGTGCATTTATATTTTTATTCATACATGTATTTCTACATATGATAGATACATAGATAGATAGATTGATTGATTACACAAATAGGTGTTTATATTTGTTTGTATCAGTATAAAAGTTTACAGTAGTACATCAATTTTTTATGTGTTGGAGGAAGAATAACCTGTGGATTTTGTCAAAATGCAGGATCTGATTCAGAGTGTCTGGGGTGAGAGCTGAGATTTCGCATTTCTAACAAGCTCCCAGATGATGCCGGGTCCTGCCGAGCTTGGGTATCTTTTGGGTTTTTATTTGTTTTGTTTGTACGTAAATAAAATCATATCGGCTTACCGTTCGGCAACTTGTTTTTTTTTTCCTGGCCAGGCATTTGGGAAGATAATACAGATAAGGCCTTGTGAATCTAATGAACAGGGTACACATGTTGCTACTGCCAACTTTTATGAAAGAAAAATCGCTTTAATTGATTTTTCAACCTGGGAAGCCTCTGAGACCTTCCCAAATTGATTCCACTGAATTTAAGGCATCAGTGGTGGTATTAGAAGCAGTTTTTATTTGCCGCTGAAAGTAAGCCTCAAACGGCACGAGAATTGTTTCAGGGCAGTTCATTATCCTCTCCTGGCCCTGAAGGGTCGTGTGTCTTTCGAGGCAACAAGCATGAAGAGAGAAGAGAGATGCTAGTGTCTCAGTGTAATTCACTTCACTGGCCGAAAACAGTTTGCTCTGGGCATTTTAATTAGCATAGAGAAAAACAAATAGGGCTGCAAAGTCTCCCTTCATTGTATAGCCATCTATGTCATCTCTCACCCGTGCAAGGGAGGGGGCGGATGGTTTGAATTTGGGAAGGTCACTGGAAGGTCACCACAGGATCTCCAGTTGCTCTAGTTGCTTGAGCTGGAGGCCAGGGGTCCCTCAGTACCCCCTCACCCCTCCTGCCCTCTGGCACCACATCAGGAGTCCATCCACTTGCCCCTCCACTGATAACCATCACTATCTCATCTGTAGGGTAGCAGGACCTTCCTCACTGGTCTTCCCATCCACTCTTACTCCCCCCAGTACAGCCAGACCAAATCCTGAGATGCCCTACAGAAGACCCACAGATGCTTGCCATCAAGCCTTGCAGGCTGGCCTCCAGGCCTTTCGCACGTAGGGCTCCATCTTCCTCTCCAGCCTCATCACTGGCCCTCCTCGGGCTCAGCATTCTCTAGCCCCAAGGGCTTCCGTTCCTTTTACTCACCACTACCTATGAGCCCATGCTGTTCCCTCTGCCTGGGATGCTCTTGCTGCCCACTTCTCCCAGTTGCCTCAACCTACAGGTTTTAGCTCAAGGGTTCTTTCCTCAGAGAAGCCCCCGTGGACGAGCCACACCACCTCCCGGCACCTCTTCTTCATACTAGTTATCTCGGGCGTAACAGTACCTCTCTACAGATTTGAGATTATTTGACTGATACCCGTCTCCCTCCAATAGACCATGGGTTCCGTGAGGACGGGCACCATGTCCACTTTCGTTTATTGGCGTGTCCCAGTGCTAGCCAGAGGGCTTGGCACAAAATAGGGGGTCAGGTAATAATTTCGTTGTTTGAAGGAGGGAAGCAGGAGGACTCATGGAATGGCAGCTGTCATTACTGCGGTTGACACTGTGGCTAAAGTGGTTTGGTGAGGATGCTGAGAGAGGAGGTAACAGACTGGGGCAGATTGGGCTGGGATGGTGGAAAAACCCAGAAAGCTAAGTAGCATCTTTCCTTGCAGCTGAGCCAACAGTTAGGACAGTGGGGGATGACGGCACTGTAGGGGTCACCTGGCAGGACAGAGTTTTGCTGAGGCTAGCACTTGACGGGGAGAAAGAGTAACACTTGCCCACATCCAAGGAAGTAAGAGCCAACTGGACTCCACCAACCCTAAGCAGCAGTGAGGAGTGGGGAAAAGCATCCGCTTAGGGGTCACTCCGATCCGCACCAGGTCGGAATCTTGTCTTGGCCAGTCTTTTTGGATTTGGTGACCTCTCCCAGGTCACAGACCAGCCATGCCCTCAGTCTGGAAAGATGGTGACCCTCAGGGGTCTCACTCCGTGGGGTACTACGTCGATTAGTTGGGTCCATGCGTTCATGCATCCACAGAACCAGGTGTTAGGTAGTGCTCAGGAAGCGGGATGTCTAGAAGAACAATCTCAAGTGAACAACCTAACCTACCACCTGAAAGAATTAGAAAAAGAAGAGCAAACAAAACCAGAAGTCAGCAGAAGGAAGGAAATAATAAAGATCAGGGAGGAAATAAATAAAATAGAGATTTAAAAAAAAATAGAGGAAGTGGGATGTCCTAGTGCCCGAGCCAGTCCTGAGCGACCAAGAACAACCTGGGGAAGCAGAGTGAAAAACCAACCAAAGCGAGACTGCCCGTGAGGCCAAGTAGTAAGTCCCAGGTGAAGGGTGGGCAAAACTGCTTCTCCCAGAACCGACTGAGCCGCAAAGTATCCAGCCCTAGAACGTGAAGTCATGATCACTTGACAAGCATTTCTTCTTTTGTTGCCTTCTTTTGCATCAGTGCCTAGAACAGTGCCTGGTATGTGTGGGGACGAGGAGAGGGCAAGCGAGGCTCCTTACCTGTGGGCCCCAGGCAGCCTCCTTGACTCACCCCCGGTCCCCACCCTGACCTGGCATATGGAGGGAGCTCAATAAATAGTTGTTGAGTGAATGAATCCAGGTATGTGGAAACAACCAAATCTTTGAGTTCACCTCTTCTCCCAGGTGTTCTGGCCTCAGGCTACCTTGGTGAGTTTCTCTGATCCTTGCCTCCCAGGAAGCAGACAGTATGATCATCAAAACATCCGTGACAATGTTGATATTGGGTGCTTCTGGAGCTCCACACCTCTGTCCCCAAAGCTCTTGCCAGAACATTTGAAGGAGCTGTATTTGCTTTTCATGCACTAGGACAGTGAAGTAGGTCATGGAGTCAGGTGGAGAGGGGAGAGAGAGAGAGAGACAGAGACAGAGAGACAGAGAAAGAGAGAAAGCTGCTTGCCTGCGGTTGTTGCAGATAACTTCCGTGTAGATAAGGCAATAGGAGGGCTGACTTCATCAATGTTTTAATCCTGCTCCAACCTGCTTGCCAGCTAATTTAGTTTTACAATTGACCTTTACATCAAAAGCAAGGTTATGCTGTTTTTAAAACTTTGGGACAGATTGCCTTTGCATTCCTGAAACCCTTTCTCCATTTCCTGCTGTTTATTTATTTTTTTTAATTTTGCATCATGTTTAAAAAAAAAAAAACTTTCAAATGTACATCTCCACGGGAGGTTTTGAAAAATGATTCAAATTATTTAATAGGTAATGCAATCACGTGATCCAAGAAAGGGCAGAATGGAAAGACTCCCCCCATTTATTCCTCCTCCTCTGGGGTCCTGCCCCCATCATTTCTTACAGGTGTTTGCAAAATATCTCTATGCAAATACAAATATGGATTCTTATTTCCCTCTGTTTCTTTTACATATGATAGCATCCCGGACACATTTTTTTCTCTGAAGCTTGCTTTTTTTCCTCTTAATCACGTTATCTTGAAGACCACCAATTCATATCTGTCCTTTGGAGCTTCCTCATTCTTTGAAAGGACCACATTATAATGTATACAAGGCATAGAAGGTAAAAACTCTGTATCTGTTCCCAGCCCCAGATCTTACTCTCTGGAGTTTTTAACTTACCACTGTTAGTTTGTAGTTCTTTTTCTTCTAAAAAAAATGGTTTGTTTGAAGTATAGTTGATTTACAGTATTGTGTTAGTTTCAGGTGTACAACATAGTGATTCACAATTTTTAAAGGTTATACTCCATTTATAGTTATTATAAAACATTAGCTATATTCTCTGTGCTGTACATTACATCCTTATATCTTATTTATTTTATACCTTGTGGTTTGTACCTCTTAATACCCTTGGCCTCTCTTGCCCCTCCCCAGCCTCATTTGGCACTGGTAACCACTAATTTGTTCTCTGTGTCTGTGAGTCTGTTTCTGTTTGGATATATTGATTAATTTGCTTTATTTTTTAGAGTCCACATATAAGTGAAAATATATAGTATTTGTCTTTCTCTGTCTGACTTATTTCACTAAGCATAACAACCTCCAGGTCCATCCATGTTATTGCAAATGACAAATTTTCATTCTTTGTATGGCTGAGTAGTATTCCATTGTGTTTATGTATATGCATATGTGTGTGTGTGTGTGTATGTATCTATACACACACACACACACCCCCCTCATCTTCTTTATCCATTCATCTCTTGATGGACACTTAGTTGCTTCCATATGTTGGCTATTGTAAACATGTGGCTGTTCTTCTAGAACTTTTTGCATTCACACACAAATGTATTCCAATAATTTGGGAATATTTTTATACACTTTCTATTGAAAATATTAATTTTCCTGAAACTTACTTCTTAAACATAATATGTCTTGGGCATTTACCCCTTATCATTATAAATGGTTTTAACTCTTTTAAAGTTGGTTTTATTTTCTTTGACAGCTGCATAGTATTTTACAATATGACTGAAACACACTTTCTTTTAACCTTCTTCAATTGATCTGGCCAAAGTTTTTAAATAAGTTATTTCTCAAGGAATAAAATTTTCAGTACGCTGCAAAGCAAATCACTATGTTGTACACCTGAAACTAATGTAATGTTCCTAATACATTAGGAAGGATGAATACAATAGGACCAAGGGGGAATCTCTGCAGCAGTCACGAGGACAGAGTCACATTTAGTATCATCAGTGGATCTGAAAGTTTATAATGAAAATACCTTAACCAAGGGGCCAAGGTTAACATCACTAATAATAATACACATGGACAACACAAAGGCCTCGATAAAAACACTGAGGACACATCACTTCTGCATTATTCTTGCCCCAAATGCATAACCTCTTTCTAATCATGAGACAACATCAGATAATCTCAAAGTAAAGGGCATTTGACAGAATAACTGACAAGAATTCTTTACAAGTGTCAAAGTCCCAAAAGACAAGGAAAGGTGGAGAAACTGTCACAGATGCCATATGGGATCCTGAAATGAAGGAAAAAACCATCAATGAGAAATCCATTGAAATTTGAAAAAAGTCTGTAGTTTAGTAATGTACCAACATTAATTTCCAAGTTTTGATAATTACAAACTGGTTACGTAAGACGTTAACATTAACATAAAGAGAAAAATGGTAAAAGATAAAAAGAAATCTCTGTAATATTTTGCAAAACATTATCTATATAGATTAAATATATGCAAAACAATATTGTATATGCATATACATACATATGTATGTATATTTCAAGATAATCAACATAAATAGAAGTAAAGACATAGAGTGGATTGGAAGGACTCATTTTAAACATACAGGAGTAGCTGTACATGATAGAGAAGGAAATGGGACTGGAGATGGAGATGAAGGGAAAATTGGAAAATAATATTGAAAGAGCACTAATATTCTACTCTTATGTACTGATCCTATAAGTGTCCTTGGACATGTATGAAATTATACATGCACATCCATCTGTACAAAATTTTACACACATTCCCCCAACCCACCGACCCAGAGCATTGCTGGTAATCACAAAATACTAGGAACAGCCTAAATACTTAGGTACAGGTGAAGGGTTCTGACTATCTTAATCATGGTCCATCCAATGGCGAAATACTATGCAGCCATTAAAAAGAAAGGAGTAGATCCATAGGTGAGGCTATGGAATAAACTCCAAAACACACTGTTGAACATAAAAAGCAAGAAGTAAGACTGTGTGAACAAAAAGGCGTGTGTGTGCACATATGCGTGTTGTGAACTCTCACTCTCCAAAAAGACACAGAGAAACTGATCTCGGAGGGACCTGGGGGCGGCAGGATGGAGTGACTGGGGCCGAGGGACAGGGAGAGGGAGACCTTCTTTCTCTGTTACACCCTTTTGAACATTTCAGGTTTGCTAACACATTCACGCATTGATTACACAAGTAAATAATTTTAGAAGCATCTTCTTGCGATGACCAAGGATGAAAGCCTGAATGGAGGCAGGTGATTGGTTCCACTGTGTGCCCTGCATTCCTCAGAAGAAACCCAAAGTCTCGGCGGCAAAAAGCAAACGATATTGGTGTGCCTTTTCCTTCCTTCAGGCGAGCATCCTTAGAAGAGCTCAGACTCTGGAACCCCAGCTCCTGCTCCAGGGAGCTCTGTGACCTTCAGCCAGTCAGCCCCATTCTGTGCCTCAGTTTCTTCGTCTGTGAAATGGAGGCAGTGGCGTAACCTTCCCCGTAGTGGTGTCGGGAGGCTGAAATGAGTCGGTGCACATGCAGCTTCTACACCTGGGCTCGCACACGGACCACGCTCCCAGTGGCCCCACCTTCTGTGGTTTTCTGCCACCTCTACGGACTTCAACATAGATGACTCAGGAATCCAAAGCACTGAGTATTAGGAGAAAGAAAAAAATATGCTTAATTCCAGAGATTGTTCAACAATCTGCTGGTGGTGGGGCGCACTTGGCTCCCCTCCTGGTCTCCGCCTTCTTTAAATAAAGAACTGAAGACTCTGGGTTTCTGCCTGAGGCCATCGGGCGAGGGCAAACCTGGGCCATTTATTCTCCCTCTTTCAGCCTGTTCCTGTGTTTATACTGCCCTGTTTAGTTTAATGCACATCCCAAGATTACCCCTAATACACATCCTCAGAAATGTTTATGGAAATTCTTTATAAGCAAACGGCTTTATTTCCCTTGAGTAGCTGCAGATACAAAGCAGCGGTCACTTTTTTTTATTGACAGGCTTAAACACCTCGCCGTGCTCCCGGCCCCCAGCCCGAGTGGATCTGTCATCCCAGCCCACCCACGCTTCCATGGTGAGATGCTGCGGTTATAAGGAGCCCAAGCTTGCCCGCTCTAGATCCGCCCCGGCCTCCCAGCCTCTGGCCGTCTTTCCAGAGCAAGAGCATCCTGACAGCTCTTGCAGGCGGCTGGTTCTTTCCTCTGCCGGTGGTTTTGTTCGGGTTGGGGAAGGAGGATGGAGGAGAGCAGGGCGTATTGTTTGGCACTGGTCTCCCCTGCTCCTCCTCGCCTAGATTTACTCCATGCCTATTAAGGGCCAGGCGCCGTTCTAGGCCCTGGAGACTCAGCCGTGAGCAGGGGAGCTCTCAGCTATCAGAGAGAGAAGCCGTATTCTGAGGACAGAGGCAGAGCCTAGAGAAGCAAACAAGTATGAGGGTGAGAAGTGCGTTGAGGACAGCACTTCAGGTTGATGCAGCGAAGAGCTGAGGGGGCAGCAGAGCCAGCATAAGCAGGAAAGGGTGGCCAAGGAGGACCTCTGGGAAGAGGTCACGTTTGAGCAGAAACCTGCACGAAGTGGGGAGAAAGCCAGAGTTCCCAGGAAGGGTGTTCCAGGTGACGGAAACAGCAAGTGCAAAGGCCCTGAATCAGGTGGATCTACTTACTATGTTGGAGAAGGAGCGAGAAGACCCATGTGGCTGGGGTGTCATGAGCAAGGAGGGATGAGTTGCAGGAAGTCATGGAGGAGAAGCAGGCAGAGAGCAGCTCACTAGGGCCTGGGAAGCCAGAGCGAGGAATGATAGATTTTGTTCTGATTTTAGTGGGAAATCATCAGGGGGTTTGAGAAGGGAAAGACATGACGTGATTCATGTTTTTTAAAGACCCCTTTGGCTTGTGGGTAGAGGATGACTCACAGAGGACAAAGCCGCTGTTTTGTTCAAGATATCATCCAAAGAGGATGGTGAGGGCTTGTTTTGCAGTCAAACCGGGAGACATGGGAGGAAGGGAAGGGATTCAGGATAAGAAGTGTCCTTGGAGGGGTGCCGACGGGCTCACTGATGGAGGGAACGAGGGTGATGAGAAGAGAGGAATCATGGATGGCTTGAGCAACTGGGGAGCTGGGGTACCATTTTCCTTATGAGTAAGATTGTAAAAGGAGCCAGTTGGGTGGAGGAAAATTTGATGTGCTTAAAGTCATTCAAATGGAAGTGGCACCTAGGCATATAACACTTTAGCACTGAAATAACAGAAGCCCACACTTAGTCAACATTTTCCACATGCCAGGCACTTTTTAAGCATTTTCCCATCCGTTATTTCATAGCGTGTTTGCCATCATCCTGCAAAGTGATTGCATTATTGCCATTTTTCAGAAGATGAAATGGAAATGCCGAATGGTTTAAACAGCTTAGTCAAGGTGACCCAGGCTGGATTTGAACTCGTCCGTGTTGGACTTTGTTATGAGCTGAATTGTGTCCCTCTCAGAAACAATGTATTGTCACATCCGCCGTCCCAGGACCCCAGAATGTGACCCTATTTGGACATAGGGTCTTTACAGAGGTAATCGAGTTAAAATGAGGTCATCGGAGTGGCCCTAACCCAGTATGACTGATGTCATTTGGGGTAAATTTAGAGACAGAGACGGAAATGACAAAGGAAAGACAATGTGAAGAGACACAGGGAGAAGACATCCACCTGCAAGGCAAGGAGAAAGGCCTGGAGGGGATCCTTCCCCCAAGCCCTCAGAGAGAACCAACCCTGCCAGCACCTTGATCTTGAACTTCCAGCCTCCAGTACACTTCTGCTGTTTAAGCCCCTAGTTTGTGACGGCAGCCCTACCCAGTTCCAATGCTGGTCCTCCTAACTACTATGCCACGTTACTCCTACGCTATGATTTCTTATTGAGTTATCTATCTTCTTGGCTAAAATAGATGCTTTCTGGACAACTGAAATCATGGATCACTTGCATCTCTAGCACCTCATGTGTAAAAGGCACCTAACAGATATCAACGATTTGAAGTTTTGGCTGCAATTGTTACAGAAACTTGAATCCTGTCGAGAGACCAAGCAGCACTCGGACAGTTGGAGAACTCAGGTTTATTATGCCGGCGGGCCCAGAGGAGTTAACACTCCAAGCTCTGGACCCCGTCTGTAGGTGTACACAGGCTTTTATAGGGTTTCAGGTTTTGATTAAATTCGTGCCATATGCAAATGAGGTGTTAGAAATGGACCAATAAGGAGTGAGCTTTTGGGAACCAATGGAATTTTAGGGGTAAATTTCTTTTTCCTAGAAGCAATCCGTTTTACAGAAGCACGAAAGTGGGAAGGCAATGGCCCTACCTGGGAAGTCTTGCTGGTCCCTTGGTGGGTTTTGCCCCTTCACAATGTTGAACCTCTCTACAGCAAAGATTTCCTTCCCACTGGGACAGGAGGCCACCGCAACATAAAAATTCAAGCTCCTCTAAGAGTGATTTCTAACCTTAATACAATATTAGTAAGTGAGTCCATTTCAGGGTCCCAGCAAGAATTAGAAAGTTCACTCAAACAGGTAACTGAGGAGAGTTTAGTCAAGGGTGCAGGCAGGAATAGGGAAACCAGCAGGGCGGTGAAGCACCCTGGAGCTACCAACAGCAGGCGCCCCCTGCCTCCTCTCAGTCTGAAAAGGCAACAGGAGGGACCCGTTAGCAGGATCCAGCAAGAGCTGTGCCTTCAGTGGAGGGACACAGCCACTGCGGAAGCATGGCCAGCCGAGGGGTCAGTGCCCCCACCTCACTCTCTCCTGCCTTCCCATCTCCAGCCCTTGCTCCCTATTGGCTGGAGCCAACAAAAACCCAGATGTCACCGGAGCCAGGGAATACCGTCCCGGTAGGCCAGCCTCCTGGACACTGAGCAGGAAAGAGAAAACGGACAGAGGAATATCCTGCACGCTCGGGATGTCCGTGGAGCTGACTCTGGCCAGCCGACAGACCCCGTTTCTTGCAAACCATCCTATCCCGGCTGGTTATTTATGTTGCTACCCTTTTGCAAGAACCACATAAAATATTTTACATGCTTTTAAAACTCATAAATGTAATGAAGCCAAGATGTTTCAGCAAATGTGCTTGACAGACAAATCCTGCAGAAGATCCACTCTTAGCTGACGTCAGGACCAAACGCACATCTCATGACCTGCAGAGCATCTGACGTGGAAGCCAATAAATCCATCCCCTGACCCGCTGAGCCCCCAAGATGTCCAAGCTGTCATTGGATCTTGAGAATGTATCTATTCCTTCATTCACTTCCTGTCGTCCATTTCTTGCAAGTAATTACTGCTCTTTAAAAAACGGAATTCAGCCAGTTGGAAATGCATCAGTGATGAGAGATTCCTGCACTGTGTTCAGACATTGTGCCTACAACCTCCAATCTGAGCTTTCTGAGACATTTATAAAAATGTGTGAGCCTGAAACCTGGGCTGACAATCTCTAGGGCCTCAGGGTGAAAATCAGTAAGAGCTTAGCACAAAGCCTGGCATGTGGAAAGAGTAGCTAACTTGACTAGACACCGTGTGTATTCAATCGCATTCATCCTTGTAATAGATGCATGTATTATTATGCCCATTTTACAGATGGGTAAGTGAGGCCCAGAGGGAGCTGAACCAATTTGACTGGGGCCACGTAGCTGGTAGATAGTCAGGAGTCAAATCTGCGCAGTCTGATTCCAGAGGATACTCTTAACCTCTATGCAATATCATCTCCATAAATGAAAGTATTCTTGGAAAAATAGCAGAAGGGCATATGCGGCAGCATGGTACACAGTAAGTGCACACTGATAGTCTATCTTGAACCTCAGTCTTCAGATCTGGAACTCAGGCTGAGCCATGGTTCTGATACACGAGTGTGCGCAATGGTCAGAGATTGGGGTACCTACTAGGTGCCTGGCACTATACCAGACACTGTAGATACATGACTGGGTAAGATAGATGTGGCCTCTACTCAGGTGGCACCTTTAGTCTAGAGGAAATAGATCTTGGTGAAATAAACTCACAAATAAAGCAAAATTGTATACATGATAAATGCTAGCAGAGAGGTGTTCAGCTCTCCAAGGGCCATGTTTGAGGGAGCCTGACTTAGTCAGGGTGGAAGGAGAGACAGGACTGAAGACAAGACTTGAGCTAGGGCTCAAGTTTGAGTCATTAATAAGATCAAGGAAAGCAGAGTCTTCCAAGGCAGGGAGGTGCAAAGGCCCTGTGGTAGAGAGGTCTGAAAATAAACTGCTGGAGACTTGGAGGCAGAAAATGGGGAGGTTATGAAAATGTGCTGAGAGTTGTGGCTTCTTTCCCTGGGAGAAGAATATGCCGGTATGCACATAATTTGTTATACCAGGCAAAGCCTTCACGGACCCATCCCCAGACCTTGGACCTCAGGATTAAAAATTGCTGCCTTTGAGAAGAGCTTCATTTACACATGTAAAGGACTCAAAAGCTTTGACTGAGGAACTATTATCCTAATAACTAGTGATATTAAGTCACCTGATAAATTGAGCAAGAAGCTTCCAGCCTCTAGTTTAGATTTTTTTTTCAGCCACACCCAACAGACCTCGAGCAAAACACTAAAGGAATGTAAAAAATAGACAATGGGGAGGAGACAGAAATAATCCAGAGGATACTGAAATGTAAGCATAACAAAGGAGATCTCAGAGACCTGAAATCCTAGAGAGAGATTTTTTTGTCCCACCTTAGAACACACCTAAAACCCCACCTGGGGATGCGTCCCTTTGATTTTTCCGACTCAGAAACCAGAATCATTTTAGGTGACTGGCTTGAGATCATGCCTTAAAGCCAAGGCTGATGAGTCCGGCTAAGGAATGTGGCAGATCTGGGTTCCAAGGCAGACTGGGTCCCAGCTGTGGGAACCACGGAAGGTCACTTTACTTTTCAATGTCTTTGTTTTCTCATCTGTAAACGGGGAGAATAGTAGGTACCGTCCACCCTCTCCCTCTTCCTACCTCTCTTACTCTGGGATTTTCTGGTATTTCTGCCAAACCAGCTACTGCTAGTTTTCACCCCTCTTGGTCAGGCTTGCAGGGACTTTCATTCCAACAACACTCTCATGGAGACTCTTATGGACTTCCTTCTCCAAACCCCAGACGCATGACCCCAAATTAAACCATTCCCCTATTTTCTCCCTGCCTAGGCTCACAAGTCCTCAACCCTCCGACTAGCTCCTCCCCACCCCATCCCACCCCGCCCTCGAAGTCGTGATCTCATTTCCTTCATCTCAGGGGAAGGGGACTCCATCATCAGGGGACGCCCCCAACTTGTCCCAACTCAACACATAAACCCACTTATCCCTAGATCCATTCAGTCAGTCACAAAAAATTCTCGGGCATGTCTGCCCAGCACTGTACCAGGAGGTGGGGCTACAGCTGTGAGTAAACAGGACACAGACATGGCCCTTAGGTTCTAATGAGAGGGGATGGAGAATGAATACATACAAGCAAAATGCATGGCACAGTGCTGGACGGTGCTGAGAAGCTCAGCAGGACAAGGGTGTGATGCTTATAGTAACGAGGACCTTGATGGCAGGAAGTGGGGTGTCAGGGAAGACCTTGGAGAAAGGGCTGTGACTGTAGAGACCAAAGAAAGGAAGGACTGAGCCCCGTGGGTCTCTGCAAGTGTCCCAGGTAAAAGCGAGGAGCCCGGTGGGAGGACTTGAGAAAAGGCAAGGAGGCAGGTGGCGGAGCAGAGTGGAGAAGAGGCCAAGGAGATGGGAGATGAGGCTGGAGGAGAAGCAGGGACCCATCATGGAGGGATTTCACACCTTTGCAAGGGCTTCAGCATCTTTCCTCCTGTTAAAAGACGTCTTTCTTCCACCGGAGACCAACCCCATCTCCCAGCCCCTCCTGCCATCCCAGAACCTTCCTTACTCCTCCTGCTTGAAGACTCAAGATTTCCTCTTGAACTGTATCCTTCCCTCCAACATTAAAAATCTCTCCCATCTTTGAAAAAGAATTTCTTCCTTGCTCCCCATTTCCTTCCAGCTACTGTCCCATCTCTTTCTTCTCCTTCGTAACCTCACTTATCAAAAGGCTCTTGGCCACCATATCCCCATTTCCCCTCACTTCGCCCTCCATTCTCCGTGGACACTGTCCTTACATGTCACCAAGAGTGCTCCCAGCGTCCTAACCCTTATCTCTGAATACAGTAGGCATTTTCTCCAGCCCTTACTTCATCTCTCAGCAGCATCAGGATACCTGGGAGTGTAGACAAGTCCTGCCTTCCTTCCGGAGAGAGCCCCTCGGTTAACCATCACTCACCCCTCGGGGCTCCACTTCCCTTCTGGGACCACAGCCCCAAAGCATCATCGAAGCCCCAAGGACCTTGTTACTTCTCACTGAATACTTTCTCCCCAGGGGTCATCTGCGCCTGCCATCTATTAAACAATGTCTCCCCAAGTTCTCTCTTCACCCAAGACTTCTCTTTTAAGGTCCGACAGACTTCTCCAAAAAAAAAAAAAAATCCCATGGGACTCCCTGCTGTGTGTGAGCCCAGCCCTTTTCTAAAGGTTGAGATTCAGAAGTGAAAGAAACAGTCCAAAATCCCAGCTTTTTTCTAGTGGATGAGACAAATAAATATGTAAGACTACGGTGTTGAGCATGAACGTTTTCCTCCATGAATACAATAGGGCAGGGTAAATAAAGATAGCAAGTGATGGGGGTGCCTGTTCACAGCTGAGTGGCCATGGGGCTCTCAGGCACATAGCAGGGATTCAGGAAATAGCTGTTGAACAAGTATCAACCTTGTATCAGCACAGGGAGAATGATGAGATACAGTGTATGCAATCCGCCCGCACCACGGCGTGTGGTGGTTCCTTCAAAAAGACTGACTGAGTAAATATTTTACAATCTATATTCACAAATATACATACATATGATAACTGTTTATTAAGATCATTTCATTTGTGGTGATGGGACATTTATCACAATTCCTCTAGCGCTCTTTGTGTCCCCGAGTGGTGGCATGTACTTGGATCCTCTGACAAGTTCTTTCAGTCCAGTTAAGGTGAAGATTTATTAGTATCAGAGTCAGGGCCTTCTGGAAAGGACTGTGGCTTGAGGTGGGTTCCTTAAAACTGGGGAGGGGAACAGTGCTATAGGGCAACTGAGATGCGTAAGAACTCAGGACTGGCAGCTGTTGTCACAGTTTCACGCCCCCCCCCTCCAGCAGACATGCGGCAATGGCTGGAGACATTTTTGGTTTCATACTGAAGGGAGGGGATGCTACTGGCATCTAGGAGGTAGAGTCCAAGGATGCAGCTGAATATCCCGTAACGCACAGGACAGCCCCCAACAAAGCGTTATCCACCCCCAATGTGTCAGCAGTGCTAAGGTTAGAAGCACTGATGGCAGGTTTAGGTGTAGGACAATGGTGGGTAGGCACGAAACCCCTCTGGGAATCCGAGGAGAGCTTCTCCCCGGGACAGTGCACGCAGTTCGGTATCACTGGCAGGAAGCTCAGTGGTCCAGGGAATGATGCCTACAAAGCTGAGATTAGGAGCCCTCGATTTCACCAGGGACCTCATTTACACAAGGAAACGGTGTTCCAAGTCTTGGCAACTCTGTGGCAATTAAAAAACATTTTTTTTTAAAGCAGATATTATGTTTTCCCAACAACTGAGCAATTCAACATAGTTATTCTATGACCAGTGAGACCTTGGGGCCAAAAAACACAAAAGAAAAGAGAAAAATGGCATAGGAGAAGTGGTGGCAAATAACAAAAGAAAGACCAGCCCCAAAGGGACCAGTCCGAGCCAGCCGAGCTTCGGCCTTTCTCAAAACCTTGACACGAAGATACCTCCGCCTGGAGGCACATCCTTGGACGAGATAGGAGGGCCTCTTCCCGTGTTGGGCACCGGCCAAGGACAGTGGCCTCATTTCTGATCTTCAACCTGTCCAAGCTCATTCCTGCCTCAGGGCGCCGGCTGTTTTTAGATCATTCTTCCTTCAGCTCCTGAGGTCTGGACTCAGCATGGCCAGCCATGAACTTCTGAACTCAGGTGGCCTCCATCCCAAACGCCCTAATTATCTTCCCCTTCATGGCCACGTAACCATCTGCACTTATTTGTCTGTGTACTGCTTACTTGTCTGTAGTCTGTCTTCCCCACTGGGCTGTGAGCCCCCGGAGGCAGGCTCTCCGTTGGGGAAGGGAAGGGCTAGAACCTTGCCTGCCCCTTGGGTTGCTTGAAGAAGCAAGTGGTGACCAGTAGTCAGACAAGCTGATACGAAGCCTGGATTGGCTGCTTCGAGGTGCGTGCCCTGAGACCGGTCACAGCTTCTCCTGTCCTCAGTTTCTGCATCTGCCAAATGGGAATAATGATTCCTGTTTCTCAGAATTGTGAAAGCAATCACACAAGGACCTCAGCACGTTGTCTCCAATTTATGGAACCTCATAAATACTGGTCTTTTCCTGATAAACTCTTCTCAGAGGACTAGCCTTCCAGAATCTTCTCCTCCACCCCCCAACCACACCCAGTTCTTTTAATCTCCCTATAAAAATATCCCAGAGGTATACAGGGCTTTCTGCATAGCTATGGAATTTTCTGTCAGGGGTCAGATACAGAGGACAATGGTGGATTTGCTTAGATTCCATTAGCATTCCCTGGGTTTATGCTGACCTAGTCAGCCCTCACCGCCAACATTTCTGAAACTAAACTCGCTGCTTCTGACCCTCCCCGTCTTGATCTGCTCTCTGTCTCGGTGAGAGATGCTATCAGTGTCCACCACTCCCACCCCCATGTCTCGCTTCTTCCTCTCCTCCCACCAGCTCATTCATTCATTCATTCATTCAGTTCACAGCCAGGTTGAGTGCTGTGAATCAGGTGCCAGTGATGATGATAATTGTGACTTCACCAATAGCGACGTGACATTTTGAGCATTTCTGTCTAGAATCCGGATCTGTCTAGAATCCGGAGCTTGGCCAACATTTTCTGTAAAGGACCAGACACCAAGGGGCAAAACTGAGGACATCATGCAAATACGTACACGAGAGAGAAAACAAACTTTCGATGGGTGAACCTCAAGATATAGTAACATTACTTGATCATAATTTTTTTTCAGTGTAGGTCTCTGCATGAGAAGAATGGGATTCTTTTGGAGGATAACATTTTGCTTGATTAGAGTTCAAGTAACTGTGTCTTGTCCTCAAAGAGGTGGTGAAGGTCCCCACATAAAGCCCATTGTTAGCTCACAGGTGACACGAAACCAAATGGCCTGGACTGGGCCTTTGGGCTGTGGTTTGCTGGTCCCTTATGTGGACCTGAGGAAGTCGATAGTCGGTCCTGAAAGTTGGCCGTGACCCTGGGAGACCTTGGGCAAGTCACTCACCTTTCCGTACCTCAGTCTGCTCCCCTGGAAAATGAATATGATTGTGACAAGAATGACCCCACAGGGGAAATGATTAAATGCCTGCCGAGTGGTTAGAACACTGCCTGGCCCTAAGTGACCCATTCCATAAACCCAGGTACTTCTCTGACACGGACTCCAGCCCCAGCCTCAGGCCTCTCCCTCAACGTGTCCCCTGTGGCAAAACCTCCTTCATCCTCCCCTTGCTCTGAATGTCCTGCCTCTTTTCGCTCTAATGACCCTGGGTTCTCCCCGGGGGGCACAGCTTCCTAGCTGGCCCTCCCACGGTGGCCGCTTCCCTCTGACACCCCATCCGCCGGCCTGCAGTTGAGCTACGTGAGCTCTTTGCTTCTCTCTTCTTCAGACTGTTCAGTCTTGGAAGCCCGGAATTAAAATGTTCCTGTCCAGACCCCTCCTCATCGCACCCTCTGAAGGTTTGAAAGATTTTGCTGCCTGTCTCAGTGTCTTGCTCACCTGTACTTCCTGACATTTTCCACATCAGGGAAGAATCCTTTTGACACCCTGGCAGCTCATTTCCTCAACTGCCTCCTCGTTAGGGATCCTGTCCACACCCCATCCCGGCACACAAGGCCGTGCTCAGTGCACACTCTGCTCACGTCCACTGACAGCATCGCCGTCACTTCAGGACTGAGCATCTCTCCCTCAGACCATCAGCCAGTATCTCTCCAGCTCAATCCCTTGAGGACCCCAAGTCCACTAGTTCCTTGACCTTCCCATGACCTCCACATGTGTGACTGTCATTGTCTTACTCTCTACGTCCCCTTCCCGTCCTATCAGGCTTGGGTTCTGTGGCCCAACATCACACTCCCTCATGTTCATCCGGGACACCCCTGCTCTTTTCCTTTGTGGATTTGCTTGGCTAAAACCGATTCGGGATGAAATCCAACTCTTAGCCCATTCCGCACCTGCGCGGGAACAGCTGAAGGCTGGGAGAACCCACGACCATGAGAACTGGTCCTCCTTGCACTCGTGCCCCACCCCGAGGCCAGCTGCCCACCGCAGCTCCCTCTCCCCTTCGTCCTCTGTCTCTCCTGGAAGACCGTCCCACCCCTCCCTTCCTCTCCCCTGACACTCAGCGCTCTCTCCCCTCCTATACTCTTGTTTCTAATTCCAGTGACATAGACTCAGTGCAGGACTTCGACATATTCCCAAGCTCCATCAGCCCACCTGTCTTGCCGTGAACCCAGATATTCTCCCCGCCGCCTGTTACAATGAACCACACGTCACCGTATCTTAGGCCAGCACCGCGTCCCTCCCCGCCTCCTTAACATCAGTGCTCTGTCATTGTTCCTTTTCTCCCCTGCGTCAGCAGGGACTCCCCTTCCCTTGAATCCTTCCTCCTGTCATCCAGCGCCTGCTATAATATCTCCCGCAGACTCATGTTCCCCCGAAGCTCTCCTTCCTGCCCAACTCTACTCCTCCTTCCCCCTGTTCACCACGAGACATCTTCAAAAGGGTTGATCCTACTCACCACCTCCTCACATTCCTTTTCAACCCTTTCCCATCAGCTTCTGTCCCCACGGGGCCATTGGAGTCTCTCCTGATGACTGGCCATCTCTGTGTTGCCCAAGCTAACCGGTCCTTCTGCCTCGAAACAGCAGCACTGTTTCAGACGTGGACCACTCCTTCCCTTATGAAGCCCTTTCCTCTCTCGGCTTCCTGATGGCTCTCTCTTGGTCCTTCTGATTCACTGGCTGCTCCTTCTCAGATACCTTTGTAGGTTCCTCCTCAAATCCCCCTCTTTAAACCCCAAAGTTCCCCAGGCCTCATCTTTGCCCTTGTTTCTTCTTTATCTCCCCTCGCTGCCTAGATGATCCTAACCAGTCCCAAGGCTTCAAATACCATCTCACCCAGACTCCTGGGCCTCACCACTGAACTCCAGGTTGGTCTATAGAATTCCTGATTTAATGTTTCCACTTGAATCTACCATTGGCATCTCCAACATAACAAGTCCCAAGTGAGCCATGAAGCCGCCCCCACCCCACCGCCATATGGACTTCTCCCAGCCTTGTCTATTTCTGTACACAGCCCTGTGTCCTTTGGTGCTCAGGTCAAAAATCTAGCCATCATCCTTGACCTTCTTTCTCGCACACGCATCCAATCTACTGGCAAGTCCTATCAGCCACACAATCACAATATACTCCCCAGTCCAAACATTTCTCCCACCTTGATCCAACTGTCCATCATCTCCCTCCTGGGCTATTGCTGTAGAGTCTTCCCTGCCCTTCCCCCTCGAATTCAGAGTTCTCCTTCTAAAACCTAAGGAAAATCATGTCATTTTTCTGCTCAAAACCTTCAAACAGCTTTTCATCTCACTGGACAAAAAGCAGTGTTCTTTAAAAAAATAATAAAGGAGGGCTGATTTAATGCTATTGTCTTAGCAGTCATGGTAAGATGAAGCTTATCTACAAATTTCAACTCTTAAGATGTTTTCAGTGGAGGACGATTAAGACTTTCTTAAGCATTCTACTAGTCACCCGTTTTGAGTTATTCTTTACGTCGTTGAAACGTCCTAGTCATCATTTGGGTATCCATCTGGAAGGTGCCACTGTGATATGACACTTAAAATAAATGGAAGGAAGAAGAAAAGAGGTAACAACAGCTTTTATTTGGGATGTATGTATAACAGGTACAGACCTGGAAGAGAGATGCTCAACGTCACTAATCGTCAGAGAAATGCAAACCAAAACTTCAATGGACATCTACCTCACACCCATTAAATGGCTACTATCAAAGCCCGGAAAATAACAAGTGTTGGTGAGGATGCAGAGGAGCTGGGACCCTTGTATGGTGTTAGTGGGAATGTACAATGACGCAACCGCCGTGGAAAACAGTATGGCAGTTTCTTTAAAAATTAAAAATGGAGTTTTATGACCCAGCAATTCCACTTGTGGGAAATCTACCCCAAAGAACTGAAAGCAGAGTCTTGAAGAGAGATTTGTTTACCCCTGTTCGTAGGAGCGTTATTCACAATAGCTAAAAGTTGAAAGCAACCCAAGTGTTACTGACCGATGAATCTATAAGCAAAACATGGTATATACACACAAAGGAGTATTGTTCCCGCAAAGATGAAAGAAACGCTGACACCCACGACAGCGTGGGTGAACCTGAGGCTACGATGCAACTTGAAATAAGCCAATCACAAAAAGACACATACTGTCTGATTCCACTTGTCTGGAGTACCCAGAATAGTCCAGTTCACAGACAAAATGCAGAGGGGTGGTTGCCAGGACTGGGTTGAGAGAGAAACGGGGAGTTGCTCCATAGGTATGGGGTTTTGGTTTTGCAAGATACGAAGAGTGATGGAGAATCTTGGTGGGGTGTAGTTAAAACCACGGACCTGTATAATTTAAAATAACGAAGATGCTAAATTTTATGTTATGTATATCTTCCCACAAATTTTAAAAACTGGAGGGGAAAAAAGACCCTAAAAACGAGAGTCATGATCTCTAAGGCCATAGCTGTCCTTGCGCCCCATTACCTCTCACTCACTCTGCTTCAGCCCCAATCGCCTTTTTGAAAGTTCTCCAAACATGTCAAATGTGTTCCCGCCTCAGGGCCTTTGTACAGTCTGTTGCTTCTGCCTGGAATGCTCTTCCCACAGATAGCTGCGTGGCTTGCTCCCTCACTTCCTTCATGTCTCCGCTCACATGTCTTCTTATCAGTGAGGTCTTTCCTTATTACTCCACAAAAAAGTAACCTCTGACGTTCTCTTTCCCTTTGTGTTGCTTTAACCGTCTTCATTGCCTTGGCTCCTAGCTGACACACATCAAAGGTATTTGTTTACGCAATGGTGAAGGAGGTGACCAGAGCCCCTTCTGTTGCAGAGTGACTGGGCTGGAAGGTGATACGTCCTCAGTGATGCCTTTCACGAGTTCATCCTACCCACCGCCCCCAGCCCCACTCTAGGTGGACTCCACGTACCCTTGACCACCATTTTTGCGGGAGCCTGCAGTGCTAACATTAGGTTTTGTGTTTCTTGGTTTTCTCTTTTTTTTTTGCCCACCTTAGAGTTTTTCATCCTGAAATTCTTAGCACCTAGCTCAAAGCGAACAAAATAATGCCTCAGTGAATGAATCAGTGGCCAAGTAAATAACTTTGGCCCCCAAATGATCATATATGTTGTGGGTCTACTTACTATTATGAGAAACCTTAGATATTCCTTCTATAGCCTGAAAAACCGTATATGAGGGTGATGCGTGTTTCCTGAACAAGGTCTGGAGAGCTTGAGGTCGGCTGGAGGGAAATTACAAAGGGCAAAACCCGTACCCAGGCTCATCCACACTAGCCCAATTTAAGAAATTAACTTTCAGATCCTGAGAAGGTTGAAAAATAGACGAAAATGTTCCTGTTCTTGCCTATGCTTAACTCTTGTTCTGTTTCCTGGCACTCTGAGTCCTTCTCTTCTGGTGACTTCATTTCTTCCCATGGATGCATCACCCCTCCCCTCCTATTTTTTCTTGAGCATTTGCTTCTTTCTGCTCTTGTCCACTCTTGGCTCTTCCCTGTTTCTCCCCATTTCGAGACCTCAGCTCCGTCTTTGTAACCAGATCAGAGCCAAGTCATTTGTTTATTTGGGAGTCCAAGCTGAGAAAAGAAGTTAAAATCTCTCCACACGTTAAAACAAAGAAAAGGACATTTTATATTCCCTTTCATGGTCAAAAGAGGATCCTTTCTTCCCCTTCACAAAATCCATTTAGGTGTTTATAGTCCAGTTATCTTAACAATGACTGTCCTTCGCTTTTCTCTCTGTGCCAATTTCTTAATTGCCTTGTTCTAACTGTCTCACTTTTTTGTGTGTTGAGTAGAGTTCTCTGACAAGTTTATTTTCAATTATAATTTATATTGCAATGACAGATAGATATTTATGACAGTAAACTTTCCTGTGTGCTGGGCTTTTAGCTTTAAAGTTTTATTATAATAAAGAACGCTTGTGGCAAATTTACAGAAGTGCCGCCTTGTGATTTTTTTAAAGTCAAGTTCAGAATAGGTGCTTTTCTGGAGAGAGGGTGGCAGGATTTGTGGCTGGTAGATAATCAAAAAAAGAAAGGATTTGAAAAAGCAAGAGAAAACTTTTAGGAAAGGTTGTTGGGGACAGTACAGAAATGTTTAAAGACTGAAACAGAACTGCTCCAAAAGGGAATGCAACTGAGGGCGTTTTTAGAGAAAAATTGTTCAATCAATTGAACCTTCAACTTGTTTTTGAAAATCTATACATTTCTCCTGTCCAGTTACGAAATATGCGAATGTCCTGATAAGCATGTTTATGGTTTTACCCTTTTAGTTTGATCACTCACGTTACCAAGGCTCCAGTCTTGCACAAGAGCCAGCAAAGGAGTAAGATAGTATTTTAAAAAGTTCTTGAGGGGTTGTGAATTTGTGAAACACCAATATTCATTTCAAAAAGACTTAGGGCATGAGGTCTTAAATTTAAAGCCCAAGATTTAGACAGAGCCGAACGAACAGGATGTTCGCTGAAATATTACCTGTGATAAAGACAACTCAGATGCATAACAGGGATTAGTTAAGCAAATCAAAGGTTCATTCACAGAGTGAAAAAATTACATCACAAAACACATTTCCAAAGATTTGTTTGCCATGAGGTAGAAAAGGCTTACCTGTTCAAGTGAAATAAACAGAACTCCACAATGTATTTTCAGATTGATCTCTACTCTGTAATAGTTACAAAATTCACAGGAGAAAGATTAGAGGGAAATTCACTAAAATGTTGTCTTTCTCTCATCTGCAGAAGAAACAGAAAAATGACTCAGATCATCCCAACGACTGAATATAAGGTTGTGCAATCTTGAGAGAAAAGTCCAGGATGCAGGGATTTGATTTGGTGGAGGGAGGTTAACAAAGCTCCTCAGAAAAGGTAAGATTTTTTTTAACGCATGTATTGTTGACGGACAATGTTATGTAAGTAACAGGTATGTATACAATATAGTGGTTTACAGTTTTTAAAGGTTATACTCCATCTATATTTATTATAAAACATTGCTTATATCCCCAGTGTTGTACAATTTGTCCTAGTAGCTCATTTTATTATTTTTATTTTATCTTTACATTTTCTAGGTGACTTTATTTATATTTATTTATTTATTAGGTTTTTGTTGGGGGGGAGGTAATTAGGTTTACTTATTTATTTTTAGAGGCGGTATTGGGGATTGAACCCAGGACCTTGTGCATGCTAGGCCTTCTGTCTACCACTTGAGCTATACCCTCCCCATCTTGTAGTTTATTTTATACATAGTAGTTTGTACCTCTTAATCTCCTACCCCTATATTGCCCCCTCCCCCCTCCTCTCTCTCTCCAATGGTTTGTTCTTTTATTCTATATAGAAGATGAGGATTTAATTGTGATTTAGTCCTTAAAGTTCTATTAGAAAGTATTTTACTATTTAAAAAAAAAGGATTAAGTAGATGCTAATATGGCCTTGAAATCAGATTACTTATAGACCTGGTTTCTGAACTCTGGCACGACTGGCATTTGGGGTCAGATGGTCCTTTGTTGTGGTGGGGCTGTGCATTGTTGGATGTTAGCATGATCCCTGGCCTCCACTGAGTAACAGTAACACTCTTGAGTTGCCAAACGTCCCCTCTGGGGGAGGAGGTAAAATCACCCCTCACTGAGGACCACTGCCCTGGACCTAGAGAATCAACACTCTCTACAGCGTGTGAGTGCTCCAGAGTGAGCTAAAGACCTGCATGCATGGGCCAGAGTGAGCTGAGGGACCAGAAGACCAGTCGAATCAGCTTGTTCATTCTTGGTCCATCTCCTCTTCAACTGAAGACACTGCAGGAGAAATTCTCGTTTCTGACAATTCATTCCCGCTTTAACGAACTTGCTGGAATAGCTCTATTATTTTTTTCTTTTCTTCTTCTTTTTTTTTTTTTTTTTTGAGCACACAGTTGTGGGCTCCAATATATTAGCGGATATATTAACTGGGAAGACTAATTGGAGCTAGAAATTGTTCAATACCAATTTGGGATTGAAAAAATGGCAACGAGCAGAGAGATATCAAACTGAGATGGCGGGGGCGGGGGGGGGGGGGGCGGGCGGAATACCATCAGTTAAGTGGTGATTACTGCAATTAGCCAGACTTCGCAATTATAAATCATCCCCATGGAAGGGCCCTGGGCCGGGACACTCAGAAAAGTGGACATTTGGCTCCATAATAAAGCCTTCCTGGTGAATTACAAGCATGATTTCTGAAGCAATTGTAGCTCCACTTCTAAATCTCTAGATTTGAACAGTTGCTTCCACACACAAAGCCTTCCATTCCAAGCAGGCAGATATCAAATCGATGAAAGTCCATAGCCTCCAAAAGGTCGATCCATGTTGAGAGAAAAGCCACTCTTTATACTCCCCGAATCCAAACCTTACATTTCCCAAATTAAATCGGCAGCGGTTACCACATCGGTCCATGGGCCATTTCCTGGCATGAATAATTAGAGACCCAAAGGGGCAATGCTCTTACAGCAGCAGACCATGATTTATGGACACCAGCCTTGCCATTTCAGTCTTTTCAAGCTTAAGATGCTGGGAATCCCACACAGGAAAAAACCACACACATAATTATGGCCCTTTCAATGATAGGGACAACCAAACATCTCATCGCTTTCTTCGACACTTCATTCAGACATACTGTACGTTTCATCAAGTTCACCCACCCTAAGTGTACACTTGAGTGATTTTTAATAAATATATATAGTTGGGCAGCCATCAGTTTGTAGCTGCCTTTTTTCCAATTGTGGTAAAACACACATAATGTGAAAGTTTACCCTCTTCACCACCTTTAAGTGTCCTCTTCAGTGGTATGACGAGCATTCTCATTATTGTGCAATCTCCAAAACTCTTTTCATCTTGCAAAACTGAAACTTCATAACCATTAAACAATAATTCCTCGTTTCTTCCTCCACCCAGCCCCTGGCAGTCGGCCATCACCAATCACCACTCTACTTTCGGTCTCTATGCACTTGACGATGTAGATACCTCATACGAGTGGAATCATGCAGTATTTGTCTTTTTGTGACTGGCTTTTATTTCCCTTAGCATATTGTCTTCAAGGTACATCCAGGCCGTAGCAAGTCAGAATTTCTTTCATTTTTATGGCTGAATAATATTCCATTGTATGTATACACTGCCCTTTATTTATCCATTCATGTGTTGATGTTTATCCATTCATCTTTCCATCTCTTGGAAAGAACTAGCTTGTAGAAGATTGACACTAATAGGAGAGACCATTCTAATTTGTATGAGAAAAAGCCAGTTTTAGGAAGGAAAATGTGAACTGAGACTAGAGGCTTAGTAGAAGTGGGCCAGGTGAAGGGAGGCAAAGAGTAGAAGAGAAGACAGTTTCTTGCAGAACAGAGCAGAGGTGGGACTTTGTGGACAGAGTTGGGAGGTCTGAGTTCCATGGAGACCTAGACCTTTAATTGGAAAATTCCTTAATTCATACGTTCAGCACACAACCGTTAGTACCCATGAGGTGCTGGCAGGAGCTTTATTTTCTGATCAGTGAAATGGGAATAAAGAATTTGAATGAGGGTGAAATGGGATTATGTATCTCAAATACCCTTACAAACAGTACAGCCTAGGTGGTCATACACTGCTCGTGGAAAGACAGAACAAGAAGTTAATTTCCCAACAATTTCTGCCTGAGGGCAAACAGAGAGAAGGACTGGATTATATATAAACCCAGGCATCTAACAAAAGGCATTACAAAGTTTAATACCATCCTTTCCAATGATCTTTTTTTTTCCCCCTAACTCTGATCCCATCCAGGTCTTTTGATTGTTTTAAAGAATATTAAATAATCCAAAAAATTACTTGTGATTAGGGACTGGCCTTTGGCCCCTCGCTGCTCCATTCACTCCTCCCCTTTGTTTCAGGGTCTTCACGTCTGGTTTACTAGCTTCTGGCTGTAGCTCATGAGTTGAAGGTAGATTCAAAATGTGTACTGTGTCTTTCTTTTCTTGATATAATATTCATGGAAGGTTTTCCTTCACAGAAAACTTCTCTCTGACTTTATCTGTAGAGTTATTTCCACAGACCCTGGGTGTTTCAGGACAGGCTTAATTTAACATATGTTTTATTTTACCACAATTTTTCTTGTTTAGCTATCTTGTCTATATTCAGCTACAGCTGGACAACAGGCATTGGGATGTGATAGAAGAATCTTGGAGTCGGGCTTAGCGATTGAGCTCCTACACCTCCTAATTAAGTCACTTCATGTCCTTGGAGCTCAGTTTCCTGATTTTCAAAATGGACAAAATGATGCGGATCTCTCTTGGAAGATAAAATGAGAAAGTGTGTAAATATAGTCTGTGGCAAATACCACGGGCTCAATCAATTATTATTATTATCACTTGGAGACTCAAGGGGCACAATTTTACTACATTGTTCTTAGCAGAAATGGCTACCATGTTTTAACTATCACCAACTACAGTAAATAACTTAAATGAAGATTTCCTTAAGCCACAAATATTTCTTGAGCTGTAAACCTACTGTACATGCATTTAGGTTGGTAAATTACATCTCTTACCATGCTATCTTACACAGAAAAGGTGTAGGGAATATAAACAGATTAGTCAGCAAGGCAGGTGTTAATTGGCTCTTTCACTCAGTATGAGAATTCTAAACAGCTTCCATGTATTATTAAACCAAATTCTTACCTTCCAACTTTGGCTGCTGACTGTAATTGTACCTTTTTTGGTTTAGGAAACTTAACATAAAACAGTGCCAAGCATTTTCAAACAGTGACTCAAAAATTAGAGGTTAACCTTCCTTCCTTCAATAAGTTTTTATTGATGGCCAGGAATATCGAAAAGATGATCAAGTTGATTTATTTTCTGCCTCAAGTTGTCCAAACACCCAGGTGAACATATTTATGAGCTTAGCTTTCTATTTTGCTTACATTCCCAATGAGTTTATAAGAAACTCTTACAAGCTGGGAACCTGATGAATACCTAATCAAGAAAATGCAATGCACAAATGTGGAGAAGGGTTTATAATTGCACAGTTCCTTACAATGAAGTAAATGTTAAATAAAGATGCCTTCCCAGAGATGCCATGGAAACCAATGAAGACTTAGAAGGTTGAAGATTTCATCATTTATTCAACATTTATTGAGCATTTACATCATGCAAGGCAGTTAACGGAATAAAATACATAGAGATTTACTATGTATATATATTATACACACACAGTTTTAGAAAATTCCAGGCTTTCCCCATATCAGGGTGATGCAATCACTTTGAACTATGTATTTTTCCCATAGTAAAGTCTATATTTCAAAAAATTTCCATAATGATTAGTTTAGCAACACCCAGTCACTGACAATGCCTACTGCTGATCCATGAGAGATGTAAAGAGAATTGTCTCAGTAATAAAATGATGTTATCAGACTTTAATGGCTTGTGGGGAAAAAAATGCAACTGCGTGTTGTCTTGATATTGTCTCTGCCTATACTCGCTTTTAATCTGCTTTTTCTATGTTTAGTATCCAGTCATTTTAAAGTGAAAAAAACCCAAATCAAGATCTGTACTGTAACAATAAACCAAACTTTTTGAATATGACTTCTGGAGGCTGTTAGTCAGCATTTAAAGGAAATAAATCATGGTGAGGGGATAGTCTGAAATTTTGGAAATTCAAAGGCCAATTTAAGAATTGAGATCGGGTGGGGAAGTTTGAATAGACCACCATTCACCATTCTTCTGGTTATCTCGAAACTCAATTTAAACATTTAAATGAAAAAGAATATGGGAGGGGACACGGGTCAAATCTGTCTTTTTGCTTTTTGTTTTGTAGATATAAAAATTGAACCAAAATATTCCACTGAAAAGACCTTCCTTCCCGGCTTGCGCGGACATCAACCTTACAGAAGTAATTTTTGGAGCGCACTACCAAATATGCTGGTTCCAGAACTTTTACGGAAACTCCTGGTCTTTAGTAAGAACAAAATTATTTTTCTTTTTCTCTCCAAGGACTCAGATAGCTGAAGCGAGGATGGGTCCCCCTCTGATTTCGTCCACGATCCAGCCAATCTGAGGCCGGATGCTAATTAGTTGCGCTCCCTGGATGAACACGCCTTTGTCGCTTGTAGGGCCGGACTACAAAGCCCAGAATGCCTCGCCCCTCCCTGATCAATGAGGGCTTATTTAAATGATCTCTGAGGTCTTGGACCCAGGCCAATCAGCTGTCAGGGCTCATGATAAATCGCAATGCATTATTGATAATAATAATTACTGGGACATGCGCGTTCCGGCCGAAGGGGGGTAAATTTCCCAACTCCAGGAATTTGTGGCGGAGTGGGCAAATAACCGCGGCTCTCCAGGCGCCCCGATGCTCGCACCATGTCGAGGCGTAAGCAGGCGAAACCGCAACACATCAACTCGGAGGAGGACCAGGGCGAGCAGCAACCACGGCAGCCGGCCCCGGAGTTTGCAGATGCGGCCCCAGCGGCGCCGGCGGCGGGGGAGCCGGGTGAGTGGGGCTGGGGGCGCACGCCCCGGGCGGGCAGTTTCCCGGACGCTCGCGGGACCCGTGAAGGCGCGGGCTTTGGGGAGCCAGCGGCTTCCACCGCAGGTTCTGGAACTGAGATCTGGGGGCCCAATTCAGAGGAGTGCGGTAGCGCATTCCCCACCCCCCCACCCTCGTTAATTTTACACTTTTACCGCTTTCCCCCTCTTGTGTAAGTTTCACCCCCAGGTCTATCTCCTCTTATTGTAGAATTGACCCCAGCCTCTTCTCTGTCCCTCTCATTCCTGAGAGGTTCCCTTCTCCTTGTCCTCTGCCCCTCTTAATTGGTTCCACTCCCCTTACTACAAACCTCCCCCCCACTTGTAACTTAGGCTCCCCTCCTCCCTCCTGGCGCCGCTTTTAAAAGAAAGACCCCGGGGGTCCCCACCCTTTCCCTCACCCATTGGGGGCTTTGCTAGGAGGCTGGGGAAGGGGCGCATGCTTGGAAGACCCCCCGGGGGAGGGCGATCTGTTGCACGCGCCCCTCCCGGGCAAAGAGGGGGGCAGGGGCGCGACCTCTCCCCACCCACAGGAGCCGGGGTGCGGGCCACCCGCGCTGCGGAGGGGATTGGAAGGCCCGAAGAGGTGGACGAGAAGGGCATAATTCCCTTTTTAAAAATTTCTTTTCTGGTTTTCGCCTTTTCTCTCGGGGCTACGCCGCCTGCCGATCTTCGCCCTAACCTTTCGGGGCCTGACCTCCAGCCATCTTTGATTTCCGACTTCCTAAAAATAACCGCAGCGGGCGGGAGGGGTGCGGGCCCCCAGGGGCGGGGGTCGCGGGAGCAAGGCAGCCCCGCTGGGGTGCAACGACCAGGCGTTTTGCGTGGCTTTTCTAGGGCACCCGGCTTTCCAAAAGCGCGCCCCGGGGCCAGAGGGGAGAGGTCGGGCCAGGGCTGGGCGGTCGCGGCCAGGGCGAGCTCCCGGGGCTGACCCGGCCCACGCTTCCGCGCCGCGCGTCTCGAGGGTCGGGAGGAGTCCAGGACCCCCAGCCCTGTCGGGAGCTGCCGAGCAAACGCCTCTCTTCCTAATCATTTAACCGAGGGGTTTTAGGAGTGAGTCGATTTCCCACTATCTTCCCTCCGTCCTGGCCCGCCAAATTGTCGCCTGATAAGTTTTTAGCGTATGCGTGGGGGGAGGGGGCGTTTTTAACCTCCTCTTGGGCCTTGGTCGCTTCCCTCTCCTCGCCGCCTGCTTTCTAATTTCTCAGCTAGTGATGGGGGTGTGCGCGGCAACCCCAGACCTTCCTTGAGCCACAACTCCGATCGGAAGACGGTCGCTACTTTTTGGCCACCGTAACCTTTATTTCGGGGAGGCAATGTAATAAATTTCCCAAACTTCTAAGGTACTGTAAATCCTTATCTGCCCCCAAATAACATTTTCCCAGGGCAAATGAAAGAGATCGGCTTGACCGTGGGGGCGGCTATGCGTTTTCGGGCGTCGGATGGTCAGGGCAGCGCGCACCCGAGGTCGGAGGAGGTTGGACTCTCTTTGTGCCTTGGGAGGGGGTTGGGGGGGAGAATGGAGAGGCTTGGTTGCCTGGCCCACCTGGAACAAAAGGGTTAACCCTCCGCCCGCCTGCTTCCTCTGGAGAGGAGGGGCTAGCTCCTGGCTCTGACCCCTCCCCTGGTCCTGCTCTGACCTCCTCTTCCCCCTACCTTCTTCATTTTGGGTGGGCGCACTCAAGTGTGGCTTTTGGTGGTATTTGGCACCTTAGGGGGACCTTGTTACAGGGGGGCTTCTTAAATTAACGCTGGCTGGAGTTTGCAGTCAGTTAACCCTAGCGCGTTAGGATCTCCGGCCTGGCTGTGCGCTCCCTCCACGATTTGGGAGGGGGAGCTGCTATTGATCCCTCGGGTTGGAGTGGACAGCCGAGTTGCGCGCGGGCGCCCCCTGGAGGCCCAGCCTGGAACCTTGCCCTTTGCTGAGAGGCGGGTCCCCTCGCAGGTACCGGCTCACACCTGATGAGTGGGTCGGGCTGGTCCTGGGGGATGTGGAGCGTTAGGCAGGACCAGGGATGGGCGCCCCTGGGGGACTCTAGGCAGTTGTTTGCGCTATCCCTGGCTGTGCCGGGTATTCTTTACCAAGTCTTTGGAAATCTTGGAAAGAATTCCTTGATACTTGATCCTAGAATGTGTTTCCAGAGCTCCCAGTTGCCAGCATGAGACAGAAGGTAGTTGTCCCAAGCAGTACATTTCAATGGATGCATTTTGCATTTGAGCAGCCTCTGTGTGTGTTTTTAAAATTTTTGAAAGTCCAGTTTAGACTGGTCTTATTTTGCAAAGCCAGTTTGAGACCCTCTTGTAAAGAATGCAGTTTTGAGGAAGGAAAATGAAGTCTAGTGATCAATTAGCAGATCAAAAAATCTGCAGGTGGTCAGAGGACTCAGGCCACATATGGGAAAATTAGCATTTTCTCAAAAGAGTTTCAAATGCCTTTTGTGCTAAACTGGATTACAACCTTCAACGATTAAGATTCCCAAATTTCAAATAACTGCCTAACCTCAGTTTCTAAACTGAAGTGACCTACATTGGTAGTAAGGATTCTGAGAATAGGGCACTTGAGAGTTCCTATTTTAATTGAGGGAGAGGAAAATCTTGTTGATAGTAGCATTAGTTAATGTTGCAGGCCGACTTTCTGTGTTTCTATCTGAGTTTCTGAAAGGGAGAGGGGCTGCAACTTGCCCACGGCTCCTCTTGTTCCGTTGAGAAGAAATTGCTCAAGTCAACGATAGTTGGGCCCTTTAAGCGTCTCCCAGCTTCCTCTTGGTGGGGAGCTGGGGAGCCATCTTGGGAGGCAGGAGGTAGAGCTAGTGCTTCCTCTTTTAGAATGAAGTTAGGTTTCTAGGTAAGGTTTTTAGAGTGGGTTGTGCATTCCAGTCTGGTTGTATGACATTCAGCTGTGTAACCTTGAGACTGGCTCAGATTTCCTTGAGCTTTTGGGCTCTTCCTCTGTACCTTGGAGATGAAGTGTCCTGTTGAGGTAGTTCCAACTATAAAAGGAAATGTGTGCTGGAAATATGATCAGTAATTATGTTCAGTTTTTATTATGTGACGATGGTGCTGAATGACCAGTTGAGATAATTATGCAGTTTTATCTGCAGCCTACTGTGTTCCGGACACTAGGCTAGGGACCTCAAGTACATTATCTGTAATTCTCATTTTTACTCATTGTAATGTAAACTGTGGCTTCTGGCTACACTGGCTTGCCTGGGGTTTCCTTATCTTGTCTGATTTGCTCTGAATCCCAGAAGCCCTGTTGATCATGGTTTTGGAGAAGTTGGTTAGGGGGTCGGATTTTCTATCCGTTTCTTTGGTGAGGCAGCCATGGTGAAGGTTTGGCTGGTTGAGTTTGATCTCTCCTCCCTTTTAATTTTTGAGATGTGCCTTTGCAGGCTTTAGATTACGAGGTCCTGGGAAGCAAGTTGGAAATAAAGGAGAGCTTGTATTTGGTGTTCTGGGCGTCACTGCCCTGGAAAAGATGATAAGAGAGTTCAAGAAGTTTGTTAACCTCTTGTGCTTTTGATTATTGAAAGAAGCATCTAAACAATTTTAGAAGTCTCTAAATCCGGACAAGAACATCTCTGGTCACTGCCATCCATTCTCCCCCCAAATTTCCAGTATGTCAGGCTTTGTTCTAGGGGGCTCTGGAGAAGGAGGGAACAAAAGCTGCTTGCATGGAGTTTACAGATTGCTTAAAATGCGATCTTCAGTTAGACCAAATGGGACTTATCTCTACAGCATACATAGCAGCTCTCACACACCTTAGTCCCAAAACACTGACTTGACTCTTTTACTCCTTTTTTCCCCCCTCTTTTCAACAGACTCCCTGAATTTTGATCCAAGACCATTTGGAACAATTTCTTACACCTTAATTAAGTAGAAACTTAATTACAGCTCTCATTTGCCACCTACAAATTGAGTTAAAGGCGTATTCTTTAAGTGTTTCTCCCGGATTGCTGAATTCAGATGTAAAATTAAACGGGGGTAAAACGGCACCTTCTTCAAACTGGTTCAGGACTTAAGAACATCTCAGTTTCCTTTTGTTTTTTGGGGTAAGCAATTATCCTGCGGGTGGGGGTAGGGTAGAAGATATTATGTGCTTTAGATAATCTACTCATTGTAGTTCTTTTAATATAGGAGTGGGGGGAGAACAGATAAGCCTGAGGGACAATGCTTTTCTCAAGATACACAGGTTTGTTTTTTAAGCATTTTCACCGGCTCCAGAATTTGGCCTCTAGGAGATGAGCCTTTTCTTCCCATACAATAGTAAGAGTATTTTCTATCCATTTGGCAGTGATTGAATCTAAGACCCCTGCTGGGTTTGCTGCATTCTTCCAACTTATTGGATAACTAGATGCTGAGAGATAACATTCCTAAAATTCGGAGTGGGGGTGGGGTGGAAGGATGGAAGGTCTAGTTGCTGTGTGATCCCTCTGAACTTTGCTTTCTCCTTTTGGAAGGGTTAACTTAAACATACCCAGCGATTGTTCATAACAGAGTCCTCTTCCTCTTTGGCAAATACGCTCTCAGTGTTTGCCAATGGTGGTCTGGATGGAGAAGTACTTTTTACTGCGCCAGCAAACAGAGCTCCTGCTGTTTTAAGACTCAAGGGGGATGTTCCCGGTATTGCTTCGAGGCTGCAGAAGAGGCGAGCCTGTGTATACAGTGAAGGCAAACTGGTATTCAGGTTGTAAATCACTCTTGGGAACTGTGGGACCCTTCTCCGGCAGGGAGCTTAACCTTTTTTGTGCCACAGCCCTCTTCTCAACAGAATGTATTTAAGTAAATGCGTAAAATGAAAGACATAGAGATACCAAGGAGATAAATTGCCTTGAGATATAGTAATCAAAAAAGAAAATATTTGTGATAGGGTAACATGTGCTTTTTCACGAAGACAATAAATAAGATCTAGCAGTCAGTCCAGTAACCAGAATTTCTGGTAACGCAACTACATTAACATCATATGAAGGTGGCTGCTTTCCGTTGACGATACACGCGCAGGTTCTGCGAATACCACCCTGGTCTGTGCCCCACGTCCATGATTGAAAGAAATGTTAAATTGTGGTTCAGCTTAGTGAAAATAAGGTTGCCATTTTTTTCCTGTCCAGTTTCATGGACCCTGGTTTAAAGGAAACCTGCTCTAGAAACCATTTTCAGTGAGGGAATATTGTCCCCAAGGGGGTGAAAATTGTTTTTTTTGGGGGGGTGGAACAAAAATGTTTATTGATGTTACAGTGGTTTGTGGCCTTCCAAAGGACCACAGTGTGTAAAGTGATATACAACATATTTGTAGTATTAAAATTTCATGGTGGAGGGTGATTAGGAGAAAAATGCTTTAAAAGCCTTCACAGAGGGGTAAAATGGAAAAAAAAAAAAGTTTGAGAAACTGCTCCAGAAGGAGCAGTTATAAATTAGGTGACTGACTTTGGTACCCTTCTTAAATAGTACTGAAGAATACAAACCCTGCTCTTGGATTTCTAGCTAGCAGTTCGGCACCTTGAGTTAGATATTTGTCAGCCTCAGTTTCCACATTTGCAAATTGGGAACAAAAATGCTTGTGTATGTGGCTACAGAGATAAATGAGTTAAAGTGTAAGTGCTTCATTGCTGTTCATAGAGGATGGTAGTAGTTTTTTTGCTTTGGCCCTTAAAAAGAGGAACGGGCATTTGTACACGGGCTGTATGAGAGATTTCCAGAAGTAGAATGACTGAGACGAGGGTGTAACATGCTAGTTAAAAAGAAGCCGCTGAAGTACAAAACTGCATACATTTTAAGCTTTCTCGTCCACCTTGGGCTGGTGCTCCAAGAAGTAGAGAGGGGTTACAGGGTCTTTTATTTCAGAAGTTTCCCGTGTTCATATTTACATCTTTATCCCCAAACACAAAGGGGAGCACATTATATACATCCTGTCCTCTACCCCTTTTTCCTTCTCTTGAAATAAATCTCGGGTGGTTGTCCTTAGAGCAAGCACACATAATAAAGACCTGTTTATTTTCTTAGGCTGCAAAGTACTCATCTTTGTTTCTGTGCCCTGAATTATTTCATCAGACCCATGCCGGTGGACCAGAGTGCAGGGCATCCATTTTTGTGGAGTCTGTTTGTTAACATGAGAACTGTATTCTGGTATCACAGAAAGTAAACCTCCTCACAAGGGAACTGCTGGGTGCAGGGAACATTACACTAGAATTAATATGGTGTTGGTGGATGGTGCTCTGAAGAAGTTGTATCTCTTTATATGCCGTGTGTATTTACCTCCCGAGAAACTTAATAAAGTTCCATTTCTAAAGTTCTTGATACATAATTGCCAGAATTGCTCTTCTGGAAAGGTGGTGCCACTTAACACCCCCACAGGCGCCGCCTTTACCTCTTGGGAAAGCATAATAGTAGATACTATCTCAAGGATTCTGGGAATTGACGAGCGCTTTTAACTTGATTCTTGGAAAGATGATTGTTTTGAGGTATTGGGGCCGGAAGGAAGTACCTACCTGTTGATCTCCACATGGAAGTGGCGTGGCCGTGGGTAATTTGGTTCTCACTTAAACTCTCCCCATCCCTCAGCACCCCCCCCCCGCCCCCCTGGTTTCTGTAAGAGAAAAGACAGTTGTGGTCTCAACAGAACAAACACGCTATGATAGGAAGTATATGAAGGAAGCGTTCAAAAGGAAGGTCTGGGCCCTGTAAGCTTGGGTTTTGATATCGGTGCAGCAGTTTACCAGTTGACTTGCTTGGGGGAAGTTAATGTCCTTGGTGCCTCTGTTTCCCCCTCTGTTAAGGGTAATAGTCTCTGCCTCCTGGAGTTGTGAATAACACACAAATTTACATGTGGTACATAGTGAGTGCCCAAAAGTTACCTATGACTAGGTTTTCTTTTTCCCATATTGCTTTGGACGGATCACCACTGCCTGCGTTGGTGGGGCTGATGTCTGATAGATGGGATGAGTAGTGGCGAGCAGGGGGCACCTAGAGGTTCAGGTCAGAACCGTGCGTGGCTATCAGGCTGCTCATCTTCTCATTGTCAGACCCGCTAGCCCCTGCCTTGCACATAGGAGGAGGGGAGCATGGTGAAGTGAGTGAAGCATTGGATGGCTGTTGCAGGTCTGACCGTTTTCAGCAGACCTAGTTGTCCAGCTAATCAGCCATAGAGGGAGAAATGATGGAGAAACTAATGTTTACAAACACCTCTAGTATCTGCCCTTTCCCCAGACCCTAGGAGGATGCCAGGTGCAGAGCAAACTCAACAAAACTCTTAAATTAATCACGCCCCTAAACCCAAGCGTCTACCTTATGAGCTTGTTACGATAGTACACATTTACTAGAAGTCCCGAGGGGTAAACCCATCGTGTCAGACCTGTTACTGACGCCTGGCCCTCTTTTCTTTCTCCTGGCCCACCCCCCAACTCACACACACCTTGCAAAACTTCTGACCATTACCCAGTCTGAAATGAGGGAAGATTAAGCCAGTTGATTAAGGCCATGCTACACAAATGTAAAAGAGCGAGTGTTTGAAAGTCTGTTGAAAACTAGGGGTCTTTCTCAAGAGAAATACTTTGTTTCAAGATCAACCCCTTCCCCAAATTGTTGACTGACTCCTCAGTGTTGAGGAATAGAAATCACCCAGGAAGATGTAGAGAGGCAAGATTAAAATAGGTTAGTTTGCTTTAAAAAGTGATCATTTTATTTAAAAAAATAGAAGTGGATCCTTCCTGGCCTTTCCCCCATGCATTTGCTCGTTTCAAATAGGTCTTTGCTTTAAACAAAAATGGTAACAGGTTACGTGCTGTTCTGTAACCCGCTGTCTCCCTGTCAGGAGAGGTGGAAATTCTGCGTAGTTTTTGCACCGTGGGGAGACCAAATTTGATCTTTTTTGTGGCTGTGAACATGTCTGTAGAACATACCTTTCTTCCTACATAGATCTTTGTGTCCGTGTGCGAGTGTCCGGGGCTTGGATCTGAACACCTGGGGTCGCTGGGCCTGCGGTGTGCCTGTAGGACTTGTCAGGGTGTACACAGAAGAGGATAACCAGGAAATGAGAACGGTAAAGGAGCCTAGAGATTCTCCCCCGACCAGGACCCAGGTGTCTGGTTAAAGCACCGTCTCAAGACAGGCATTTTAAGGTACAGACTGGTACTCACCGTGAAGGAAATAGGACCCAGTTGCAAATCCACAGAGCAGTCATTTTTTAGGGCTGTAGCAGCTCAGGGTAGGACTGCTGTTTGATTTTTGTGTAACAGGAGTAGAAGCTGCAAATGGAAGGTGAGGAATAAAATCCAGCCTTCCCATCCCTTCCTTACCTTCTGTCTCTGTGTAATGGCTTGACCCTGTGAACGTCCTGTAAGACATTTCTGTAGGTTTTTTTCCTAGTCTAGAAGGGCTAGTCTACTCAAGTCTTTATCTAAATACACAATCTTTTCTTTTTTTCTATATATGAAAATATTCCTGAGAATATCTGCCTTTGACAAATGGTATGGGTTTTCCCAGGACTGCCTTCACAAGCTGGCACAAACCGGGTGGCTTAAGGCAAACAGGTTTATTCTCACAGTTCTGGAAGCCAGGCAGTTGAGTTTAGGTATGGGCAGGCTTGGTTCCTTCTGGAGGTCCTGGGGCCTCCCTGCCTTCTCATGGCTTCCAGCCATCCTTGGCTTAGAGCCACTTAACTCCCGTGCTGTCTTCACAATGCCTTATTCTCTGTGGTATCTCCTTTTTCTCTTTAAGGACACCAGGCTTTGGGCTTGGGACTCCCCCTAATTACATTGCCAGTGACCCCCTCTCCAAAGAGGGTCACACGCACAGGTGCAACGGTTTGGACTGGACATTTGCAGGGGGGGTTATAATCTGACCGACAACCTACATGGTTGGTTCATTGAGACTCTGGATGCCTCGTCCCTTACACAGTCTTCTGTGTGTTGGGACACAGATCATGAAGACCTATGTCGTGTGAGTTGTGGTTTTTCCTAAGAAATTGCCCTGTGTCCTTTCTTGGGTGGAGTTCTTAGCTTTTTCTTTCTCGTCGCAGGTGCTCCAATGAGCCACCCATGGAGTGGCGACGACACGAATGTGGACGGAGCGGTCACAAAGAGGCCTCGGCGGGAGGAGACTCACATCTGTGAGAAATGCTGTGCCGAGTTCTTCAGTTTCTCGGAGTTCTTAGACCACAAGAAAAATTGCACTAAAAATCCACCTGTCCTCATCATGAACGACAGCGAGGGGCCGATGCCTTCAGAAGACTTCTCCGGGGCTGTGCTGAGCCACCAGCCACACAGTCCCAGCAGGAAGGACGGTCACAGGGAGGATGGTGGCAGCTCAGGGGACACGAAGGAGAAGCCGGGGGCAGAGCCAGTTGTGTACTTGAAGACGGAGGCCGCCCTGCCCCCCGCACCCCAGGACATAAGCTATTTACCCAAAGGCAAAGTGGCTAACACCAACGTCACTCTGCAGGCGCTGCGGGGCACCAAGGTGGCCGTGAACCAGCGGAGCGCAGACGTGCCGCCCGCCCCCCTGCCCGGCGCCAACAGCATCCCCTGGGTGCTCGAGCAGATCTTGTGCCTGCAGCAGCAGCAGCTCCAGCAGATCCAGCTGACGGAGCAGATCCGCGTTCAGGTGAACATGTGGGCCTCCCACGCCCTCCACTCCGGCGTGGCGGGGGCCGACACCCTGAAGACGCTGGGCAGCCACGTGTCCCAGCAGGTTTCGGCGGCCGTGGCTTTGCTCAGCCAGAAAGCGGGAAGCCAAGGTCTGCCTCTGGACACCTTGAAACCAGCCAAGCTACCTCATGCAAACATCCCTTCCGCCGCCAGCTCTGTGTCCCCCGGGCTGACGCCCTTCGCCCTGAAGCCAGACGGGACCCGGGTGCTCCCCAACGTCCTGTCACGCCTCCCGGGTGCATTGCTACCTCAGGCCCCAGGCTCTGTGCTCTTCCAGAGCCCCTTCTCCACGGTGGCGTTAGACCCGTCCAAGAAAGGGAAAGGGAAGCCACCGAGTGTGTCCCCGGTGGATGTCAAACCCAAGGACGAGGTCCTCCACAAGCACAAGTGTAAGTACTGTAGCAAGGTTTTTGGGACTGATAGCTCCTTGCAGATCCACCTCCGCTCCCACACCGGAGAGAGACCCTTCGTGTGTTCTGTCTGTGGCCACCGGTTCACCACCAAGGGCAACCTCAAGGTGCACTTTCATCGACATCCCCAGGTGAAGGCAAACCCCCAGCTGTTTGCCGAGTTCCACGACAAAATGGCGGCAGGCAATGGCATTCCCTATGCACTCTCTGGTCCTGTCCCCATAGATGAATCCAGCCTCTCTTTAGACAGCAAGCCTGTCCTTGTGACGGGGACCCCCAGTGTAGGGCTACCTCAGAACCTCTCTTCGGGAACTAACCCCAAGGACCTCATGGGGGGCCCACTGCCCAATGACCTGCAGCCTGGGCCTTCTCCAGAAAGTGAGGATGGATCCATCCTATCTGGGGTGGGGCCAAACCATAACTCCCCGAGGGTTGGTGGCTTCCAAGGGAGTGGGACACCCGAGCCAGGGTCAGAGACTCTGAAATTGCAGCAGCTGGTGGAGAACATCGACAAGGCCACCACTGACCCCAACGAATGTCTCATTTGCCACCGTGTCTTAAGCTGCCAAAGCTCCCTCAAAATGCATTACCGCACCCACACTGGGGAGAGACCGTTCCAGTGTAAAATCTGTGGTCGAGCTTTTTCCACCAAAGGCAACCTGAAGACGCACCTCGGGGTCCACCGAACCAACACGTCCACAAAGACACAGCATTCGTGCCCCATCTGCCAGAAGAAGTTTACCAATGCAGTCATGTTACAGCAGCATATCCGGATGCACATGGGCGGTCAGATTCCCAACACACCTCTGCCGGAGAATCCCTGTGACTTTACGGGTCCTGAGCCAATGATGGTCAGTGAAAACGGAGGCGCGAGTGCCGTCTGTCACGATGATGCTGTTGAAAGCATCGATGTAGATGAAGTCTGTTGTCAGGATGCCCCCAGTAGCTCCTCGAAGGTCCCCATGCCTCTTCCCAGCATCCACTCAGCATCACCTACTCTGGGGTTGACCGTGATGGCTTCCCTAGATGCCCCGGGGAAGGCGGGTCCGGCTCCTCTCATCCTGCAGCGGCAGAGCAGCCGAGAAAACGGTTCGGTGGAGAGTGATGGCCTGACCAACGACTCCTCATCCTCGGTGATGGGAGACCAGGAGTATCAGAGCCGAAGTCCAGACGTCCTGGAGACCGCGTCCTTCCAGGCAGTCTCCCCGGCCAATAGCCAAGCAGAGAGCAGCAAGTCTAAGTCTCCTGATGCTGGCGGCAAAGCAGACGGCTCCGAGAGCAGCCGCACTGAGATGGAAGGTGATAGAGCTTTGGATTTAACTTATGTCCATTTTGGGCACAAGGTCGTCCAAAAGGAACCTGGGTGGAACTTGACAAGTGGAGAGTGTGGTATATGTGAACTAGCTCCTCTGTAGGGCCATTAGCCTTTCTGTATGCACTTCTGGATAGAGGGGAGTAATAACTTCCTCTATCATAGCGACATGCTTTTTCTTACGATGGTTCGTGCAGACTGGGGATGGGTAGTGTACTTGTTTTTGATTGGGTTTTGTTTGTGTTTGAGCCCTGTGGGGACATAGGGGTGATCTTACGTAATCGTTCCCGGAAAGTACTATTTGGGAAGGTGGGCTCTGCTTTTTGGCCAGTGGGATAAGCCATAGTTCTTTGATTCTGAAATCCCACTCCCTAAGGCAGGGTTCACAAATGAATGACTCTTCACAAATGAATGAATGGTTCACAAGTGAGGGAGAAAAAAAGAGTCTGTCCTATTTTAAGTGCACATGTAAGTTGTGGGGTGTCTGTTGATGGCATTAATGGTAGAATGGGAGAAGAGTGATGTCGTAGAACCAGGAAGATGGCACCTGGGCTGCTTGAAAAGTAACTTCATACAGGAATTTGAATTTTCAGTTTTGCATTACATGTGTTTCCAGGTTTCCCGTAGCTTTATAAAAAGCCAAAACAGTGAAATTCTCGAAGTGTCTGAGTCATTATTCTCTGTGCAGGCAGGCAAGTAAAAGGACAGAGCTCCTTCTGGGATGTGAAGTTCCTAAAAGCCATTTCAGGCTCTGGAACAGTGGGACAGTTGTTCTTAAAGCTCCTTGTTTGGTTTGAAGCATGAATGACTGTGGGATGATAAAGGTCTGGGATTTTTTTGTCTTCTATGCGTACCAGGTCGGAGCAGCATTCCGTCGACATTTATCCGAGCCCAGCCAACCTATGTGAAAGTTGAAGTTCCTGGTGCGTTTGTGGGTCCTGCAACCATGTCCCCAGGTATGACACCTCTGTTAGCGGCCCAGCCCCGCCGACAGGCCAAGCAGCATGGCTGCACGCGGTGCGGGAAGAACTTCTCGTCCGCCAGTGCTCTTCAGATCCACGAGCGGACGCACACTGGGGAGAAGCCGTTTGTGTGTAACATATGTGGGCGAGCTTTCACCACCAAGGGCAACTTAAAGGTGAGTTTCCTTAGGGTTTCAGCAGGGCTGGGGGCTCGGTGTTAGGGCAGCATCCTTCATCCATGATGAATCCTTCCATTAAGACCAAATGGGGAGGGGGGCCAGGAAGGCATAGCTCAAGTGGTAGAGAGCATGCTTAGCATGCATGAGGTCCTGGGTTCAATCCCCAGTATCTCCTCTAAAAATAAATAAATAAACCTAACCCCCCCACCCCCCGCAAAAAAGAAGAAAAAAGACCAAATGGGGTATTCCATAGTCCTGTCTCACAGCTGGCTTTTGAAATAGTCTTTGAAAAGAAATATTCTTTCTCACAGTAGAACATCTCTGAAGTTGGAGTGCTAACTGCAGTCAGTACCTCTAATTGGTGATTTTTTTCCTAATCTTGGTGGCACATAAAATGATGTATCTTACAAGTAATGCTGTCTGGAAACGGGACACATGCTCTACTTGATGCTCCTGTCTCGTCTCTGAGTGTAAAGTCCAGTGTGGGTTGTTTTCCCTCCAGGACTGGGGCACAGTGTGATTTCTTTGAATACTGATTCAGTAGATGTGTGAAATCAAGCCTGGAAATGGATATTTGTCATGTGGTAAATGGATTGCATATGCTATCAGACTGATGCCCGCGCTGTATGTTGGTTTTTGTTTTCCTGTCCTGATAGGTATTGAAATAAATACCCTGAGTTAAACATAGATAATGCAGTACCACTGGTGCTAGAGAGAAAAAGCCTCCAGGTTGTGAGCTGTTCTTTAACACCGAGCAGCTGGATCCTTCCAGGGAATGTTCTATATTTAATATGATCCTGATTCCATCTAAGATTTTAGCTGGGAGATGGGAAGCTCTACTGGGTGGGAACTGGGGACCCGGGTTTTCCTGTTGGCCCTGCCTCTCTGGTGTGTGCAGGGCGTGTTTGTCTGGAACTCTTTTCTCTACCTCTCCTGTGAGTAGACTAGTTGAATTCTTTGTAGTTAGAATAAAGGTTGAAACTTCATCTTAAAGTTGACCTAGAAGACTACGCATGAATTTAGAAATTAAAAAAAATACTCTTTAAAGGACACAGATTAACCTGTACACCAAGCAGAGATAGACTCACAGACATAGAAAACAAACTGAGGGTTACCGGAGGGGGAAGGGATGCGGAGCGATAAATTGGAAGTTTGAGATTTGCAGATACTAAGTATTATGTATAAAATAGATGAACAACAAGGTCCTTCTGTATAGCACAGGGAACTGTATTCAATACCTTGTAATAGCCTATAATGGAAAAATATGAAAAGGGGTATACATATGTATAACTGAATCACCATGCCGTACACCAGAAATTAACACAACATTATAAATTGACTCTGCCTCACTTTAAACAAAAAACTTAAAATAACCTAAATTCTTTTAGTTTTTAGTCTAATTGGCAAAAATGTCAGGGGAGGAATATAAATTACTTAATCTCTAATCTCAATTTCCCAAAATATAAAGCTTACATTAGTTCGCAGGCCCTGGGATTAACCTGGGGAAGGTTTGAACCTGCCATTGCTTTGAGTGTTCCACATTTTGCCTGGAACATCTTAACAGCTACTTAGAGCGATTAAGAGCAAGGTCACTTCTGAGCCCCAGTGGGATGGTAACTACTAACTTCTAAGGATGTCAGGGAAGGTGAAATAATAACGCTTGAAACCCAGGACCTACCACGTTGTTCAACTCTTTGGAAAGAAGCTGAAAGGGATTTGAAAACTCAAAGAGCCAGACCAGGTAAATAATTGCGGAAGAAGAGGCCAGGCTGGAAAAGCAGTAGGCGGTAGGATCTCCTTCCTCATGGGAAGGAAGAGACCTTGCCTTGTCTGCCGCCCTGGATGAAATAACATTCACTCCCCGTGGCTTTGTATAACCTTCCCCACAAGCAATGATGACTGTCATTGACACACTGTGTATTTAAGGATGTCGGCTCCATCGGAGCCGGGGTCTCTTGTTTAAAAATTATTTTTTAACTCAAGTTTTTATTTAAGCAATTGTAGATTCATACAAAAGGAGAAGTCATACAGAGATGCTTACACATACTTTGCTCGTTTTTCCCAGTGGCAGGATTTTGCACAACTACAGAATAAACAATAACCAGGATGTTGGTAGTGACGCAGCCTACTGGTCTTAGAGATTTTCCCATTTTGCTGTGCTCAGTACTTGAATGTAGTCTGTGCCATTTATTACCTGTGTAGGTGTGTGTGTTCACAGATTGTGACCCTAGCACTTGAAACAACACTGCTGGGTAGTAGGCGTTCATTTATGTGCACAGGTGAACAGTGGTGTGGGGACACATTGGAGTGTGTATTCCCCACCTCGGTTCCTCTTTCTTGCCTCTAGGTGGGAATTTGGGCCCATTGTTGCTAGGTGATCTGATATTTCTTTTTTTTCTTCTCCTAGAGAATAAGTATCTGGATTTTTTTTAACATATGAAGTCTAATTTTTAAGCATAAGTTATACTAAAATGCTGTTTTAGTCGACATGAATTCACCTCGTTATTTGTGGTTTTGTTCAACCAAATTCACAAGCAGACCTTAACTGTGGTTTGCCAACAGGCAATCAGATCTGTTTTGGTGGAAACCTTTCTTCTGTCCCTCCATCCGTAGGTCCATTATATGACGCACGGGGCCAACAATAGCTCGGCCCGCCGGGGGCGGAAGCTGGCCATCGAGAACACCATGGCTCTGTTAGGGACAGACGGGAAGAGGGTCCCCGAGATGTTTCCCAAGGAAATCCTGGCCCCTTCGGTGAACGTGGACCCTGTTGTGTGGAACCAGTACACCACCATGCTCAACGGCGGCCTGGCCATGAAGACCAACGAGATCTCCGTGATCCAGACCGGCGGCGTCTCTCCGCTCCCAGTGTCCCTGGGGGCCGGCTCCGTGGTGAGTAACACCGCGCTCTCCAAGATGGGTGGCTCCCAGGCCGCCGTCAGTGCTGACGCGGAGAAGCCAGGAGCTGTGGACAGCGTTCCCAAACACCAGTTCCCTCACTTCCTGGAGGAAAACAAGATCGCGGTCAGCTAAGCTAAAGGAGAACGCACGTCGATGGAGAAATGCAGACCAGTGACCTCTCTAGACCTGTCTGTACCTTTTCTGGTTTTTTGTTTTTTAAAGAACCCATCTCCTCCTGTTTTGTTTTGTTTTTTTTTTAACTGATGTGCAAATAATGTTTACAGTGGTGACCACAACCTCAGGCAAGTCCTACAATCACGATATTGCTATGCTGCTTTGCAAAAACAGAAACAAACAAAAAGAAAAATCGAAAAAAAAATTCATACTAAAACAAATACAGAGTAGTATTTTTTTTTTAATTTTGGAAAGAAGCGGGTCTTGCAAAGTAGTTTTGTTACTTGCGACAAACTATACATAAAACCTTTGTACAACCTAGAGTAACTATTTCCAAAGACTGTCACCTGTTTCAAGTTGGAAACTGTTAAACCACCATGAAAAAGACAACGGTTTAGCCTGTTTGGGGGGTGGGGCGGGTGGAGGGCACTGTATACTTCGGTGACTGTATGCGGGTAAATGGACAAGGTCTGTTGTCTGATTAGGGACCTGTTTTGTATTCTCCCAACCCTGCACCCAACTTTTTTTTTTTTCCTTTTTTGAATGTACTTTTTTTTTTTTTTTAAACCAAGGTTGTAGAATTCCAAAATGTTTTCAGCCTTGGAACCTTAAGTAGGATGCTGTCAGGTGGACTTCTTTGAGTCCTTAGAGAGTCAACGTGTTGCTGCTTATTTAAGTACAGTTCAGTTGGAGCCCCGAGTGCCAATGTCCTCCCTGAGCTTTCCAGATGCCTTCTTCTTCCTAAAATCAGGAGAGGTGAACACCTGTGCGGGGGAATCTCAGGTGACTTGATCGAGTTCGCCAGTGCCTACTCTGTCAAAGAGCTGGGTGTTCATTCTTGAAACAAACCCACGGAAGGGCGTGTTTTCTTATTATATGCTAATAACTTCTTAAGCTAATTTTTACCAAAATTTCTTTGATTGCAACTCATGCCAAGTAATTATGAAGTTTGTTTTTTTCCCCCTTCGGAGTATTGATTGCATGAAGGCTACCAAGTTGGAGCAGGCAAGTCCTGGATGTGAAAGCTTTAATTTATCTACCTCATTTATTTGTTATTTTTGTAGCTAGAGTCTCTGTTTCCCTATTTGATGACCGCTGAAGTGTTCCTAGGCCCTGTCTTAAAACCTAAGAGTTGATGTATTGGTGGGAGCAGCTGGACATTCAAGGTGTTTTTTGTGATTTCTTTTTTTTTTCCTTAATCCCCTTTTTGTATCTGTCAGATGGAGCAGACCACGGAGCGTTAGTCTTAACGATTTAACGAGGAAGGAGAGAGGCCCACGTGTCTGGGTGGAGAAGTCTTTGCCCCTCTATGTGGAAAAGTGGGTGGACTCCTATCAAAAGTTTGTCTCTTGGTAATTGCACCTGACTTTAGGATCCAAAAAAGAAATTTTTTTTTTTTTTTTGCCAAGTTGTGCCTTTCCTTCTGGAATTGTAAGTGAACACAATAATAGTACCTGTTTACACTGTGAAGTGGATATTGTTACAGAAAACACACCAGAGGCTTTCTCACTTGTCAAGCTAATAATGCCTTGTGAATGTATGATCTACGGAGAAACCCCTGTAGTTTTACCTGCTGATGCTGTCTGTCTGTTGGAGAATAAATTTTGGATGGTTCTTTTTTTCCCCATCAGGCGTGTCTGTAAGTTTTTCTGGTAGTTTCTGCTCTAAACCTGAGACTCCTTATTCGACAGTCACTTCCAGCTGCCTTGGGACCCTCTGGGTCCCAGAATTGAAGCCACACATCTGGTTACATCCCTGCTGGACTCACTACAAGCACACAAACTTACTTGCTGGTTGGTATCTTTCCTTTTTAAGGCATTTTATTAGAGTCCTGTCCTTCAAGAGGACTTTTGCTCGTGACCATGGAAAGCTTGTCACGCTGTAGATTATCCCACGTCTCAACCCTTCCTATCCTGGTACAAGTCACTGGGCAAAGCGATAATATTTTTAAATCATCGCATACTTAAAGGGCTGGCTGCTCAGAAGGGGGTGGGCTGAGAGTCATACAGAGGGTAGCATTGAATTCCAAGGGAAGATTCTTAGGGTGATGGGGAAGGTGCTCCTTGAGAGACATGAGGACAAGACCATGTTAACGTCCTCCCGGCAAAGTACCCTCTTGCCTTTTGCTGTGTTTGTGAACCTAATGGCAAGAACAGGCATCAGCCTCATGGCATCGTGGATGTGGGTGACGCGGCATCCTGGAAAGGGTTCTCTTGACCTCCAGGAAGGGTCTGGCAGTTGTGCTCCTGTGGCCTTTGACCTGATGTGAGCTCTGCGTGTCAACTTCCTTTGCTGGTGGATACCCTCCTCCCCAAGGTTTGTCTGTTTTGACCTCAACTCCTGTAAATTTAGGGTGAAGCAGCCACTCACTCTCTTGACTCGGAGCAAAATAAGCACAATCATTTAGATAACTGAACGGGAAGTACCTAAACTAACGGGCCCTAGTCACAGGTATCTAGAATTTTCATCCTTTTTCACACTTGATACTAACCTATAGTTTAATGTCTTTCTAGATTCGAATATATGAGGATTGTTGTACTTAAGTGGAAAATGTTTCCCCCTCCTGCGTATTTTAGATATCTTTCCAAGGTACAGCCCATTTCTGGCTCTTCCTTCTTAAAATATCTGCAATTAATACAAAAACGTTTAATCAGCTATTGCTAGACAGTATTCATGTTTCCTTCCGATGTTTTTATTGAATGATTTTGATCATCTTTGGTACAGTTTGTTTTTTTTTTTTTGCATTTGAATTAACTCCAGGGTGAATTCTTGAGAAATTGCTGGGACAGAGATTCTGAATGTTTCTGTGTGTTTGCGGTGGTTTCTGTGTGTCGGTGTGTGTAGGGCTGTCTTCTCAGCCCTAATCTTTAAAGCCGATTCTCGAGAAGTAGGTTGTGATGCAAACATCACCCTAGTGTAGTGAGTCCGGAGTTAGGACACAGAAGGTACGTAGTACAGCTGCCCTAGAACCTACCTGCCTGCCTTCTTGGGTCTTCCTCTGGGTTCTGTTTATTCAAAACTGGTTTCCATACTTGGTAGACGATACAAGGGAATTTCAGTAGTCTCGACTTTAAGAATTAACTTCCAGTCACACGTTAATTATGTCTCCATAAAATGGCAAAAAGAGTAAAGGTCCATCTTCCCTGCTGGCCCTCTGCCTTCAGTTGGCACCCCCAGAACCGGTCTAAAGACAGGTGTCCTGGGAAAGGATTTGTTGCATTGCATAGGGGCATTTGCAGAGGGCCTGGAGAAAGCCTGGGATGGGCCGACCTCCAACTGGAAAAGTTGCACCTTTTTGGCAGCAGAACTTGGCCGGGAGCCATCGACCTGACCTGATCAGGGTCTGGGGGAGGTGATTTTTTTCAGCTTTCCATCTGACCCTGCAAGGTTGAGTCAGGTGTCAGTTTAGCTAAACCACAACATCAAGGAAGGTGTTGAAATATCTGCACATTTACAGGAAGCCCTTCAGTAGAGTTTCACAGACAACTCCCCCAGCAGCGTGCCAGTTGTTGACAACTCAGCAGATCGCTTGGGCCCAAACAGGAAAGTTATAGGTCAGGATACACAGAAAGTCCAGAAGCAGAATCTTAGTCAGGAGTTAGATGAAACAGGTACATTTCCCATCTAGGGAAAAGATGGGTTCATGATGAGAACATTGGCTCTTCATTTGGGCGAGAAGGCCCAACTCAACTCTTGACTAGGTGCCTGCCCTTGGGCAAGATAACTTAATGGAACTTTGGATACCTTGTCTGCAAAATGGGGATAATACTGGATTCATAGGATGATGGTGAGATGCATTTTAATACTCAACTGATCTGGGACATAGTAAGCATTCAGCATGTTGGCCATCACTTTTTCTCCTGTTTGGCTTAGAAAATCAACACTCTCCTGCTTAGTTGGGTGGAATTTGTCCCAGCTCTGGACCAGATGGATTCTCTTGGTCCAATCAACTGAGACTGAGGAAGTCAGGCAGATCAGAGGGGTGCACAGCTCCTTTACCTTCAAGATGGTGTGGTTCTTTGCAGCTCATAAAGCAGTGGACATGCTTCAAATAATTTCCTCATGAATAATGTGCAAAAAGAAAGTAGGCTGGTGGGGTAATTTTTAAGGTGTGCCTTTTTCAAATAGGGTCACTCAGATAAGCAACTGTATTTCAGCAGGAGTTTTATTTCATTGGTTCCTATGGGTAGTTTAACCCCACCCCCACCCCTGCCTTTGACAAACTACCCTAGGACATTTGGACGCCTGTGGTTGGAAATTACAAAATGGCAGAAACTTGCCAGCTCTAGGCTCTTTCCTTGGTTGTTGGAAGCCCATTTTGAATCCATCAAAGAGCTGTATTTGGCTAAACTCATAATTCTGAACTTGTCTTTAAGATCTAAACACCACAGCAGGGAATTCACACCTTTGCTTTCTTTCCTGCACCATTTACTTTATGGATTCTGTAACTCTAATGTATTCATTTAAAAGGGGGCACTCTTTCCAGTGGAGAAAGCATATGCTTCTTGTGGGATAATTACCCTCAGTCCCAGCAATTCCCCCATTTCTGTTTTCTTGTTTCCAAACAAAATCATTAACCACTTAAGCAAGGAATGCTCATTTGTGTTCAAAGAAAATGAGTTGGCTCCCAAAGCTCTTGAAGTCCAATATGCCCCGAGAAGCAATTGCTTTTGGTTGAGGGTTTTATGGTTTTGGTACCCAAGAAAATTCAGGCTTTTGCCTAAAAAACAAAGCCCCCCAAACCCCAGATCCTTATCGCTTTGCCAAAGCCAATTCCAACTATTTCTAAATAACAAAAGAAAAATGGAGCATTAGCTAAACTAGGGCAAAATGAGGATAAGGGAGTAACTTTACCTCTTAAAAGTGGACGTTGCCGTTGAGGTTTTAAGACCTTGAGATTGGAGCATCAAGCTCTGCATTTTAAAGTTTGAAGAATACTGGAAAGTGACCTTTCTGGGAGAAGAATGAACATCCCAAGTAACTTGCATTTCTTCCCCTCTGGTCCCTTCCCCTGTCATTTCCACCCTCCAGCCCTTTGTAAACAATCTATTGTTTTAGGCAAAGAAGTAAGTTAAAAGAAACAGCAGTGTCCCAAAGACAAGGCATGGAACAAAGGACACTGAAGTTTATTTTATCCTGAAGGGATAATTGTGAGTCCTTAAATTAAAAGCAGGGAAACCTGTGACCTTATACAGCATCTGTCGATACACCTGGTGTTGAAATTTAGGTTTTCCCTGTCTCCTATTTACCTCTCACGAATCAGTTTTTTGTTCTGTTTGTTTTGCATTTTAATGCTTGCTGACTACTCTGGAGGCTTTCAGGCCATCCTGATGGGAGAAACTCTTTTCACTGACCTCCCTAAATGTCCTGAGTTCATTATCATGGTGGAGGCTGATTCTACATCTTCATGTTCTCATGGGGAGAAGACCACAGGGGAGGGAGGATTAGAAGCTGTCATGGAATTTAGTAGGATTGCTAATCTGGGATTCCACAGACCAGGATGTTGTTTTTAGAAATAGGGGAGAAATAGGATGGACTTGCTTAGCGCTGCTAACTTTTTATCAAGTAAGAGTGATGAACAAAAGCACATTTCTTTCACATTGCCCTGTTGTATTATTCACATGGCATTTTGCACTCTCTGAAATGTTTACTTGTTTATTTTATGTCTGTCCTGTTACAACACGACATTTTAAAAAGGGAAAATCAGGGCTCCTGCAAATGTCAAAGATTTTATCCACAGGTTTACAGCCGATTGAAAGGAGAATTGAAAGAACTCCCATATTTCAGGCAATCAGGAAAGTTGGAGTGAATTTACATAAAGATGCAAACAATGGTCAGTATCCACAGGGCTGTAATCAATTGCATTCCTTTGGACAAAATTCATCTGCATTTCAATGGAGAAGAATCATTTGTAGTTCTACCAGTTTTCTGCTAGCTGGAGAGTTGTAAAATAGCTCAGACAGTGAAAGACGCAGGTAACCTGGACGAGTGTGCTAGACAGGTCATCCAGTCACCTTGTGCCTTTCAGCCTTTTATCACCTCTAGGAACCAGCAGAGCCCTCAACCCTGGGCAACAGGGATTGTGTGTCTTGCTTCCCCAAATTGTACACTCTTTTTTAATTTAAAAATTATTTTATTTTTATTAAAGCAAATTTTTGGTAGGGGGAGGTAATTAGGTTTACTTATTTTTAACGGGGTGGGGGGAGCCTGGGGATGGAACCCAGGACCATGTGCATGCTAATCAGGCACTCTACCATTGAGCTACCCTCCAAGATTGCGTGTCTTACTAACTGTACATCCCAGTATCTGGGATATTGTAGGTCCTTAGTGAAGATTACTTGAATGAAAGATTGAATGTTCAGTGGTCTTTTCCTTAACGTCTTTTCCGTAGTGTCTTTTTAGAGGTAAGAACAGTAGCAAACAAAGTCATATTATTAAATCCTAGCTATAGTTGCTTGTGGAACGCACTTATGGAGTTTTTTCCCTGAAAAGGGGGCAGGAAGTGGGAAGATGAGATTACTGTTGGAGACTCAGTCTAACCAGAGGTTTAAAAGTTATTTAACATCACATTCCAGCTCCATGGGTCTCAACTAGGGACCATCTTGTTCTCCAGGGACACTTCGCAATGTCTGAAGACATCTCTGGTGGTCTTAAGCTGAGCTGCTACTGGTATGTGGTGGTTGGAACCCAGGGTTGCTGCTAAACATCGTGCAGTGCACAGGACAGCCCCCCCAGCAAAGAAATATTCAGCCCAAGTGCCAGCAGTGCGGAGGTTGAGAAACTCTGCTCTAGGGAATACCTGGGGCATTTGTTCAGAGACAATTCATTCAGAGAGAAGATTCTAGGAACCACAAGAACTTCACTTCTCTCCCCAGCCTGAGTTTACCGAAAACATTTTTATTGATTCTTGTTCCCATTTTCCCCACCTCTACTTCTCCCCTAGTAGTGCCCTTGACTTCTTGTTACTTACCACCAACACTCTATAAGCAGCCAGAGTGGAATCCATGGAAATTGGGCTCATGGTGGGCTGGGCTGAGAGTCTCAGGAGAAATTATGACTTGGGTCCACCAACTATTGGTGAGGTTGGTGACCTCTGTGGGCCTCAGGTTGTCTGATTTCTGGAAAGAAGATGCTGGACTAGGTTGGCTTACTTTTTAACAACCTTTCTGCTCCAGGCTTCTAGAGGTCAGCAGCCTACTGTACCCAAGGCCTGCTGGATGGAGAGGGCTATCAGGGGCCACTGAAAGGGGCTGCTCTTCAGAAAGCAGGACCCTGGGGTGACCAGTCCTAGGACCAAGGGAAGAAGGCTGGGCTGGACCAGGAAGAGACATGCTGTGCCCCTCATCCCATTCTCACCCCATCACTGCCCCAGCTCTGCTCCTGTCCTGGACCCCCGGTGCTTTTCCTACAGGCCCCACGGGCTCTCTGCTATCTCACGCAAACATCTGGATGTCTCTCAATAAAAGATAAAAGACTTTAATTGCCTCCCTTCCCGAGGGACTGCCTTGCTGAAAGGGACTCTTCATAAAGTGTCTTCTGCAATGATTATAAAAATGCACTGAAAGAAATTTTGAAAATGCAAAGGCAATAAAAATCGTCTCTCTTTCTCATATGACAATATTACTATATTTGATCAAAACAACAGCTCACTGTTGATGGAACAGCAGTTGTGTGGGGAACTGTGGATTAAAGGGTCACAATCTCTTAGGTCTTTTCTGTCACCTTGTGTGGTAATGGAGCTTGGAGAAGAAGGTCTGCAGTGGGTGGAGTTTGAGAGGGGCCCTCTGGGCAGCAGGTGGGAGAGGGTGGGGCCGCCTCTGATGCCATAATTGGTGGGTCAGGATGTTACATTTCCTCTACTCAATAAGCCTTTACTATTGACTGTGTGTCATGCTATGTGTGGGGCACTGTCTCCGTACAGAGAGAAAGCAGAAAGCAAAGCAGACCAGCCAAAGAATGCTGTTTTCCCTTCAAAGGTGCAATGCAACAACTTCCACTGACATGCTTTTCTTGAGGAACGTCACTGGGACATGAGATAAGTCACACTTCTTGGTTTGGGGTCTGCCTTCCTGTACCCAGGGGCCCAGACACAGCAATGGAACTCAAGGGCACCTGCACCCCACATGAAATGTATTGGGTGTACCCACTTAAAAACGTCCTTTGGTTGCAATAGGTTAGTTTACACGGTATTACCCTTGGAGGCTCTTCCATCGTTGTTTTAACTTCCCTCCTTCCTTCACCACTATTCATTTTCTGTCCTCAAAATTTTATCAGGCCCTTTCGAAGGTAGTGGATCCTGGACACTGTGTGAGGGAGTGCGTAAGTGCAGATGAGGGTCGGGGTGAAGGAGTTCCGTGTATGTGATTGTGAGTCAGTGCGGATGAATGTGTCTGTGTGACTGAGAGGGCACGTGTGTCAGCCCCAAGAGAGGTGAGCGAGCGAGTGAGAATGAGGGTGTGCAGGTGCGTGAGTGCACGTGTGTGGTTGTTACTCTCCGGGATCCAGGTGAGAGAGTGAGGATGGTGGGCGAGGGGCCGGGAAAGCAGAGTGAGGTAGGGTGTGTGTCCCTGTGTGATTGCGATTCCTGGGGGCACGTGTGTGTGAGGCCTGAGATCCAGGGTGGAGAAGGTAGCTAATGGTGAGTGCGGCAGGGTGTGTGGGTAGAGGTGTGAGTGTGTGGCTGTGAATGTCGGACGCTGGTGGGAAGTGAGCAGGTGAGAGAGAGTGTGTGTGCGTGCGTGTGTAGGGCTCGCGTGTGAATGTGAGAATGGACACAAAGTGCTAGGTGAGCGTGGCTGCGTGCGCACCGATGCGCGTGTGCTCGTGAAAGTCGGAAGTCGGCGGGGGGCGGGCGCCGGGCGCGCGCGCGCACGGCGGGGCGTGGGCGGGGGGCGCGTGGCCGGGTGGGCGCGCGTGGGGGGCGCGCGGCGCGGGCCGGGGGCGGGGACACTGCGGCGGCGGCGGCGGCGCGGACACGGCCGGCCGCCCCCCGTGGCAGGCGCGGGGCGAGCGGGCGCGGCGCGGAGCTCGGGCCCATGGTGCGCCCGTGTCCGTCGGTCGGGCCGCGCGGGCGGCTCCGCGCGTGGCCCGGCGCTCGCGAGCTCGCCCCCTCGCTGCGGGCCCGGCCCGCCCGCTGCCGCCGCCTCCTCCCCCGGGGCGGCGCGGCGCCGGCGGGCGGCGGCGCGGAGGCCGGACCGGGCGGCGGCCCAGGCGGCGCGGGGGGCGCGGCGGCCAAGGCGGGCGGCGCAGGAGACATGACGGACAACATCCCGCTGCAGCCGGTGCGCCAGAAGAAGCGGATGGACAGCAGGCCCCGCGCCGGGTAAGCGGGGCCCGGGGCCGGCCAGCCGCGCTCCTTTGTCCGCGCGCGGCAGGAGCCTGGCTCTCGGGCCGCCGGGCCGGGCCTGACAGGTTGGCCGGCGCCATGAGCCGGCGGCCGGGCCCGGGAGGCGGGCGGGGAGGGGGTTCGGCTCAGCTCCAGCCCCGGCCCGGGGTCCCCGGCTCGACTGGGTCCCTTTTGGGCCCAGGCGTCCGGCTGCCTCGCGCCCCTTCCCACTTTCCTTTAGAAACCCGGAGAAGCCGGCGGGCCCGCCCAGCGCTGTTTACACGCGCGCGGAATTGGGATCAGCCTTGCCTTTTAACCATTTTATTGTTTCCTGGTTAGTCCTCGTCGTTGTAATGCCGATTTGTTCAATATCAAACCGTGCTCTGCGCGTGGAACAGCCCTCGGGAGCCCGGATATGTTCAGTTTATGGGTGGGGGGAGGCACGGCCTCCTCTGCAGACGCGCCGCGGGGTCCCCGTCAGCACCTCTGGCTCCCAGCCCCCGGAATGCCGCCTTCCCCTCCCGGCCCTGGCTGGACCCGAACCGGCAGCCGCAGGAGGGCGAGAGGGGCTCCTTCTGGTCGATTGGAGACCCTCCCCGCACAGTTCCCCACTATTTGCTGGAAAGAGCCCCCTGGCAAGAGTAGGGGTCGCCACCTGCTGTGCCTTCCCGCATTGGCAGACCCCTGGGCAGCCTAGTGAGGGTGTTTCACTCACTTGGAGGGAGAGGACGGGCTGATAATTTTGCGCCCTGCCCTCTTCCTATTCGGAGGATGGCAATGACCTGTTGAGGTTTTAAGGGGCTGTGGCATCGTCTGCGACACTTGGGAATAAGGATTGAGGGGATCTGGCTAAAATGCAGATTCTCTGGCCCCGCACAGACCCGCCAATCAGTTCTTGTGGGTAAGACCTGGAAACGGGCATTTTCCGAGGCTGCCCAGGTGAGGCTGATGTCCAGTGAAGGCCGAGAACGGCAGCTGGGCGGGGCTGGGCCTCTGGGACCCGCCCTTCCTTTGGCGTCCTGCTCCCTTTGGGCACTTCCCTGTGGCGGCCGCTTTTTGCGGCGTCAGTTGCTTGATGCGGGGGATGGGGAGGATGAACCCCGAGGGTGGCTTCACTAGGTGTCCATCGAATTGAAAAAAGAAAAAAGTGAGTGATGTCAGCTGCCATTTTGTGGGGTCTTTGTCCCCGTCTGTCTTAAATCTTCCGGTGAGGAGGCCCCATTTCTATAATACAGAGGAGGAAACGAGCTCAGGGAGGTCAAGGACTGCTGGGAAGATGCTGCAAAATGCAGACTGAGCTCAGGATCCCAGAAACCGACAGCCCTCCACCCCTTCCTTCACTGGTCGCCTGTGTTTCAGTCCTGACTACTCGTGGCTGAAGAATGACAATTAACCTGAGCCCTATGCCTGGAATAGTGCCTGCGTGTAATACAGCCCTCAGTAAATGTCTCAGTGAATTCGTATGGTCAGTGGGCTCTAAAATTCTCTAGTCATTAATTCATGCCACAAACAATTATAAAATGCCTCCTATGTGTGGAGGCTGTGCAGGGGGCCTGGGGGGCAAAGATGAGGTAAACAAGCCCAGCCTAAGAAGGGCCGGCGTCTAGACCCTGGCTGTGCATTGGAATCACCTGGGGAGCTTAAGTGCTCAGTGGTCATGGACAACACCCTTAGCATGCACGAGGTCCTGGGTTCAATCCCCAGCACTTCCATTAACAACAACAACAAAAAGAATCTGGGGTGGGACCTGAGTATCTATTTTATTTTTTTCAAAGCTTCCGTAATGTGCTGGCATAGTTGAGAACCTCTGATTCAGTGCTTGAGATGAAAATGCAAGTAATTATTTAAAAGTGATGATTATCATGGTAGGAATATGCACCATTAATATGGGGGCCCAGAGGGAGTGGTGCAGACAGTTGGGAAAAAAGATTTGTTTGGTATTGAAGTGTAGGATCGCTCATCCTTTGGAATTTGCCACTTTAGTACTAATTTATTTCCTGCACAGTGGCACGAATTCAGATTCAAACCATGTGTCTGGAATCTCAGGCATTTGCATATGTGTTCTTGTATTTAATCTGCATTTTTAGGAGTAGCCTTGTCAAGGTGGGGATCTTGGTGTTTGGAAACACTTTTGGAAGCAGAGAGGTGGAAAGACTTCCTGAAGTTTAAGTGGGAAGTGAGTTCAGAGAAGCAGCAGTTGTATATGGGATGGGACAGGCTCTCTGCTGGGCATTGGAAATAAATGGCTGTGTTTTAATCCTCGTAACTATGAATTTTTGGCGTTAGTTCCCTCATTTTATAGACAAAGAAACTAAGATTCAGTGATACTAAATAATCTGTTGGAGGTTCTAGGGCTAGTTGGTATGAGGGGGTGGATTTGAACCTGATCAACTCATTTAACCTAATGGCTCTAAGCTTAGGATCATTGAAGGAATTTGTGGTTAAAAAAAAAGCAGGAACATAGGTGGCACCTGTCCCAGGAGACAGAGTGTAGTTAGTGCTGGGGTCGCTCAGCATATGTTGCCAAAACCATGGAATTTATTTGCTTGAGGAATCCCGTAGCCCCAAAGCTCTTTTCTCTTCTTGAGAAAGTTACCACATCCTGATGTTGAGAAGACTATTACAGTGGTTTCATTAGGAAACAGGGCATTTGCCTCACTTTGCTGGAAACCATTTTTCTGACATCATGTGCTTTGCTTCTGGCTCAGTGGGGTTCTCCTCTTGAGGAATGAAACACCAGAGATGGATTTTTAGGAGCGCGGGCATGGGATTGGGGAGCTAGATTTGAGCCTAGGTTTTGCCACTTACTATCTATGTGACTTGGGAAAATTACTGCTTTACCTCTCTGGGTCTCAATTTTTTCATCTGTAAAGTGGGAGTAGCAATAATTATGTATACCTCCTAGGATTGTTTTGAGACTTAATCTATGTTAAATTTGGAACTCTTAAGTGCTCAATACATCCTAGGTGTTTCCTGGGGCAAAAAGTGATAATTAGGTCTTTATGTAAGGTTTCCTCTGGGGGATCTCCAGAGTACTTCTTTGAGAGGAGGGACCTTTGATGGTAGGAAGTTGAGAAATATTAAGAGGCTTCATTGCTCTTTCCTGATCAAATCCAGGACATGATTAAATACGTAAACTGTTCCATCCAGGTTTGTGGAGGCCCTGGTGTCATAGGTATCATGGAAAGGCGAGGAGCCTGGGCTCTAGCAGAACTGAGACTTTGTTTTCTCTTAGTAATAATTCAGGGTTTTGTGGTCTAATTGGGCAAGGATGCTTTGATTTTTGATGTATTGGGACCTGGGGGACTAGGAAATTTTAGCAAAAGAGCTATTTAGGTACATAGTCTACTTCAACTTATTTTTAAAAAACACCTTTACTGATACATGATTTACATCAGATAAAGTGCACCCATTGTTACGGCACAGCTCATTGACTTTTTTTTTTTAACAAATTTATAGAGTTTGTGCGGCCATCACCACAATCCAGTTTTTGAACATTTCCATCATCCCCCTAAAAGTTCCCTGGTGCTTGTTTGCAGCTAATCCCAGGCTATCACGGATTTGCTTTTGTAGGTTTCCCCTTTCTGGAAATTTCGTGTAGATAGAATTATACAATGTGTTGTCTTTGTGTCTGCCTTTTTTCACTTAGCATAGTTTTTCTTTTTTAATTTAATTTTTGGTACAATTTTAAAAGATTACTTCCCATTTACAATTATTACAGGATATTGGTCATGTTCTTCATATTGTATAATACATCCTTGAGCCTATTTTACCCCCAGTAGTTTGTGCCTCCCCTCCCGCGCTCCTCCCCCGCCCCACTGGTAACCACTGGTTTGTTCTCTCTGTGAGTCTGCTTCTTTTTTGTTAGCATAATGGTTTTGAAGTTCCTTTCAACTGCTTAATAGAATTTCATTGTATGAGTATGTTTTGTTTATTCATCAGGGTGGATGTTTGGAATATTTCCAGTTTGGGGCTATCATAAATAACATTTCTAAGAACATTCAAGTCTTTGTATAGGCGTATGCTTCTATTTCTCTTGTCTACCGGGAATTTTTGAGATGAAGTTTGTCAGTCTTTCCTGTGTCTTCCATGACAGTACTGTGAGTTCTCCTGCCCCATCTTCGTCTGACCGTTAAATGCTGCGGTTGTTCAAGATTTGGTCCTGGACCTCCTTGACCTTGGAAGTACGAGTTGAGCCCATCCATACCCATAGCTTCAGTGACCACCTTACTTGGGGAACCAAGTCCTCTGTCCTCCTCCAACTCCTCCTCTCAGTCTGGCCAGAGCCAAACTCAAGGTCTGGCTCCCACTGATACAGGAAAAATGGGGCGCGAGAGGATGCCTGTGTCCCAGGCCTTGGACGCGTCCCTGGAATGCACCCTACCAGGTGAGGGTCTTTGGCTTCATGCAGGAAAGTATTCAAGAGTGAGCCATAATTGAGTGAAGGTAGATTTATTCAGAGAGATACATACCCTGTGGACAGAGTGAGGGCCATCTCAGAAGGCCAGAGAGGCCGTGAGGCATGGGGGTGGGTGTTTAGTTTAAAGTAAAAGTAGACACGTGCTCCATGGACAGAGTGTGGGCCATCTCACTCGGAAGGGAGAGCGGTGGCCTCAGAGCATGCGCTCAATTAGGGAAAATGAGATTGGCTCCAAGGTATAGGGGCCCTTCATTTCTATGGGCTCGGTAACTTCGAATGCTAGCAAGTGGGAGGATTATTCCAGCTGCTTTGGGGAGGGGGCTGGGATTCCCAGGAACTGGACCATCACCCACTCTTTGACCTTTTGTGGTCAGCCTTGAAACTGTCACGGCGCCTGTGGGAGTGCCAGTTAGCTATTGTATATGAGCGTATATTGAAGCTCAGGGTCTACTGGGAGTTGAATCACCCACTGTCTTGGTGCTAAATGCTGCATCATTCTTTTAGTGGCTGTGCCCTGCCCCCTACCCTCTTGTCTCACCGCCACCAGCCTGGTCTTCCTCCCTCTAGTGTTCCCGGGCACGGAGAGCGGCTGGGCTATCACTTCAGTGGCAGAATCTTGAAACCCAGGCACCATCCTGGGTGCTGCCTCTGCCCTCATCTTCCTTTGCTTATCCTTTATCAGGACCTGCCACTTTTGCACCCTGAGTCACTCTGGAATCTGTCCACATCTCCCTTAGCATTGCTACCACCCTCCCCCCGCATCATCTTCATCACTGTTATCATCATCGTCACTTGTCTCCCTGCATCCATGCTGCTGATTGTCCGGTGAGGTCCCCACCTTGCAGCCAGAGAAAATGTGGCCATGTGTTCCGATCATGGAGATACTCTGCTCAAAGTCCCCTAGTGTGCCATCTCACTAGATGCTCTGGCCCTGCGCTGCCCAACAAGGTAGTCATGTGGCCATTTAAATCCAGGTTGAAAATAATTAAATTTAAATAAAATAAAAAATTTCAGTTCTTTAGTGGCAGTAGCCACATTTCAGTGACCCACATGTGGCCAGTACCTGCTGTGTTGGTTGGCACAGATACAGACGTTCCCACCATCACAGAAAGTTCTGTTGGACGGTACTGCCGGGCCCTTGCCTCCTTCCAGTCTTATCCCCACGCGCTTTGACCCCTTCCTCATCCAGCCACGTGGCCTGTGTTCATTGTCTCCTCCCTGGCTCCCTCTGGATGCAGGGCCTTTGCACATGTTGTTGTCTGCCTGGAATGTCCTCCTCTCCCCCTTCATCTAGTCAAAGCTCAGTCTTCCAGTAAGCTACACTGGGATCTCACGTCCTCAGGGCGGGAGGCTTCCCAGACGTTCCCACTAGAGATCAGATCCCACTCTAGGAGCCTCTCAGAACACCTGCTCCTCTTCTTTCTTGCACAGTTGCAATTTGACATGTGCTTGTGTGATCATTTGGCTTGGGAACACCATGGGGCCCGGCTGGTGACAAGTTAATCACCGTCATAGAGAACCTGGCACAGAGTAGGTGCCCAACCAAACCTTTCTGAGAGAAAGGATACTTGAAGCAGATCTCCAGTTTATAAAAGAAGCAGAGCAAAGCCTCTGCTCCCGGGAATGGGGAGAGAGAAGAACCTTTTCTAGATGGTCCGGGCAGAAGTCTAGACGTTCTTAACTGTAAGTCGGTAAGATGTCTATTGGACGTTCTAAAACTGCTGCTTACTGCTCATCTGCTCATGTGTCTTCCTGACTCAGAGATCTTCCCTGGTTGATGGGATCAAGTCTGCATGTCTTAACCACACGATGGTCTGAGAGTGGAGGTGGGGATGCCTACAGAATTTGCAGTGTGAGAACCAAAAGAAGGGAATCACAGGCAAGGAGAAGACACCCCTGGTCCCCTCGGTCTGCCTTTATCTCTTTCCCTCCACCGGCATCAGTTTAGGTGGTGGCTGGGTTTGTGAGATGACTTAATTGTCATGTTTAAGTACAGGACCCATGTTCTAATGATTTTTTTTTGGTGTATGGTTGATATGCAAATCTTATAAGCGACACTAATACAGATGCAAAAAGTCAAACATTTAATGGAAAAGACTCAGCATGAAATCTGGGTTGCTCCAGAGATTACAGCATGTATGGTCCCCAGAGATGCCCATATTCTGATCCCCTGGACCTGAGAATGTGTTTCCTTACATGGCAGATAGTGACTAAGTTCATGATTTTGAAATGGAGAGACTGTCTTGGATTATCCAGGTGGACCCAGTGTCATCTCAGGCATCCTTGAAAGAAGGGATGTAGGAGAGTGAGCCTCAGAATCAGAGAGCCTGGAAGATGCTATACTGCTGGCCTAAAGATGGAGAAAGGACCCCCAGGAAAGGAATACAGATGGTGTCGAGAAACTGGAGAAGTCAGGGAAGGGCTTCTCCCCTGGAGCCTCCAGGAGAAACACAGCCCTGCCAACACTTTGAGTTTAGCCCTGTGAGACCCACTTTGGACTCCTGACCTCCAGCTCTGTAAGATAGTCCATTTGCGGTGATTTGTCACAGCAGCAAGGGGAAACTAACGCAGATGGTGTATCCTGCAGACCTGGAGGACAGGCTTGCCCCAGGCTTCAAACCCCAGGGAGCCCCTGCCTGGCGGGTGCAGCAGAGGCATCTCAGGGCTCATGCTTACGTTTTTGCTTGGGGGGCAGAATTTACATCAGCAGGCTGCTTGGCTCCTTCCCTGACCATGGAGGAGAACTAGTGTTTGCTTAGAATCTGTAGTGTTTCCACACTCAGGTTGCACAGTGGCCCTTTGATGTTGGTATGTTTTTGTCCTTGTTTTATTGGTAAGGAAACTGAGGCTCAGAAAGGTTGAGCAATTAATCTGGGTCCAGAAGGAGTGGCAGAAACTAACAGAATGCCAGAGAGTCTGCACTGGGGGCACTGGGGAGTGTTTCTCTGAGCAGCGGGGGCTTCCAGCTGGAAGGTGTTTGATCAGCTCCATCCCTTCAGTGCAGTTTTTCTCTGTTGGTTTGTTTCTCCCTCCAGTAACAATGAATTACTATTATTATTTTTTTGCCAGGTGACTGCAGGATAGAGAATTTGGGAGTGGTGGTTGTTGAATGTATATTGCATTTTGAAGCTGCTGTAAGAATAAAGATAAGGATATTATAGGCCATAATCTGAAATTCTCAGGACAGGATGCTGGGTTTGTTGCTTTGTGGTTAAGAGTTTGGATTTCAGGGTTACAGGCAAAGGTTAAGGTATCAGTTTTGCCATTTTGCAACTTTTATAACTCCAGACCCCTGTCTTTCCCGCTCTGTGCCTCAGTTTCCTCTTCCGTAAAATGGGGACATAGTAAGAGTGCCCGTGTGGCCAGCCATAATACATGCAAAGTAGATGTGAGCCCTGGGAGAATGTCAGGAATTGTTGTTATCACAGCCTGGAGGGGAGGACCAAGCCTCAGATGGACTCCAGCACCGGGTAACGTTATCTCCTCTTCTTCCTAGAGCTTTGTTGGGAGTCTGGTTGAGTAAGAACTCTGGCCAGAAAATGGCCCCAGAGGACTTGACTGCCAGCAGCTGTCTCAGACCTCAAGTGATGGAGTCCGTGGTGACCCGGATGCCACAGGCCTGGTGCTCCCGCCGGACCAGGACCAGGGGGCATCAGTGGTGCGGATTCACTGTTCACATGAACCAAAAAGAACACTGCCCTTCGCGTGACGGGGGTCTTTATAGGGGTGTGTTTATTCAGTTGGAAGCTCTGAACTTCTTACTGAAGCTGTCACTTCTAATTTATGGTGTTAAAATGTCTGTCTCTTTTGACCCGACATGGGTAGTATGAGGTGTACGGTACAGTTGATGCTCATTATTTGCCGGAGTTCTGTCCGTAGAGTCCCCGCCCACACCGAGTTCGTGCACAGTGAGTCACTACTATGGAGACAAAGGGTTAGGTTCCTGTGAGCCTCTGGTCACAGTATTTTTTGTCAGCTGATCAATATAGAACCGTGTGTGAGGTATGTGTCTGTCGAAAGACACTGTATTTGAGTATATTGTTGGTTTGTTGGCGTTGCGCTCCCGACCAGCAGCGCAGCTCCGGCCGTGAAGGACGCGTGTGTAACACGTGTACTTTTCTCCGTGAGATGCCCCACGGGCGTCTTGCTTTTGGGAACGCTGGACTGTGCGAGGGCCGTTTTAAACAGAGAAGTAGATAACAAGAAGCACAGAAGTGCAGGAAACATGGCACCACGGAGACCACGAAGACCCCTGTGTGCGCAGGAGCATGGAGGCGGGAGGGCAGAGCCTCCCTGCTCAGCTGGCGCTGGGCGTGTGCGGAGGACACTCCGTGTGTGTTCGGGAGTGGGCACCAGGGTGCTGAGTACTGCTTCTGAGGTTACAGATGTGAGGCAGCAGGTAAATTAGTAAATACAAACCCCACAGGTAAGGAGGGCCCACTGCGGGTGTGTGTGTGTTTTCGGTGTCTGTTGGCACAGAGGAGGTGGTAGTAGGTGTACCAGCTTGGGGGGGGTGGGGGGAGCAGAAGAGGGGATTGTGCTGGGGGTGAAGTCCGCAGACCCCAGCCCTCCTCTCTCCGTGGTGGGAAGTTGCATTAACAGCTCTTTGCTGCCCGGGATGAGAGTGGTCGGAGCATCGCTGACAGCGGCCCGTGGGAAAGCGCTCTTTGCACCCCTGACCAACCCAGCTGCACTTGTGCCGCCCCCAGCCCGTTACAGAACCCCTGCCGTGGGCTGTCCCCGGTGTTGACTAAGACTAGACCAGGTGCTCCCTGCCCACGCCGGTCACAGGCAGTGACGCCGGAATGACAGACCCAGGGAGAGACGCCAAAGGGTAGAGCATGGGTGCAGGAGCTGTGCCTGCCGGGGCCTCCCTGCGGAAGGACACGGAGCCACCTGCACACCAGTCCCTTAGGAAGCACGGCGGTCATTTGACCTTGAGCTCAGCCATCTGTGCAACAAGTGGGAAGGAAGGGCGTTGAATGATCCATCTTTGGAGTTTGGGCTGTTGCTTCTCAGAACAGAGAGTTCTTTTACTATCTCTACCCAGATGCAAATAAAGAAAGTCATTAATTAGGGTCAGCCATACTTCATGGCTACCTTTGGGAAGGGACGGGAAGTGCCTCTGGCTTTACTCCTGAAAGGAAGTAGACTTGGGTTTAATTTGGAAAGAAAAGGACTAGTTGTAATATATTTTTCGGTGACTTTTACCTAAAGAGAATGGTGCTGATTTTTTAAAAAGCTAGTGTCTGTTTTTTGTATGTGACTTTGACTCATCGGTTTAGGTATTCAGAGCTTGGCCTGTGGGGAACATTTGCCAAAGATCACTTTAGGTGGCTCACGGCCAGACGTTGAAAGGTTAGCAATTATTTTGATAGTCCCCTCTGTTTGTGCCGAGTGATACTTGTTTTCTCCTTGTAGTTGTGACAGGAAGTTTCCTTGTAGAATATGATTCAGTAAAAACAGAGTCAATGTAAAGAAAAGCATGCAGTCAGCGACGTTCAGGAGGCAGTAGGTGTGTCCATGTAATGCCTGCCCTTTAGAGAGGGGTGGCCTGGGCTAAAATGATGCTGTCGGTCCAAAAATATCCTGTTGTTCTTACAAGGGGGAAAGAAATGGGATAACTTGGCTGTGTTAATAGATTAAAAAAAATTCTTTTTAATTTTGCCAGGTTGTCCATGAAAAACATGTGGGATCTTATTGTTGCTTTTTATCATTGTCTTAAGTTTTCGAGGGTTGGGGGAGAGGACAGTTGGAAGGGACCCTGAGGAAAGAAAGCTTTCTCACTTGAGTTGGGAAGCCGGGTAGGCAGGAAGCTCATGTCTCCTCCCAGTGAGATCGCTGGGGCCTTTGCTGAACCCCAGGGAAGAGCCCATGGGCAGCCCTCCCCACTGGCAGCGCCCCGCCCTCCCTGCCCGGCTGGCCTGGCTGGCCGTCAGCTGTGCTGCAGGGTGCAGTGGGGACTGGCCAGTTTAGACCTCAGGATTCTCAGCCTTGGCACTTCTGCTGTTTTGAGTTTGATAATTCTCTGTTGTGGGAGCTGTCTTGTTGCAGTGTCCTTGGCCTCCTCCCACTAAGATGCCAGTAGCACCCTGCCCTCACTTGGGACAACCAGATTGTCTCCAGACATTGCCGTGGCCCTCGGGGGAGGAGTGAGCAAAATCGCAGCTGTTAGGACCCCCTGGGTGAGTGGGGTGAATGTGCACTGTGAACAGCCATATCCCGTGTTGTCTGCTTAAGGTGACTCATCCTGTCTTAAAAAAAAAAAAGAAGAAAAACTTGTTGGGCAAGAAATTCACGTTTGGATTCTGTTCTTAACTATGAGTTCAGTTTCTCATTTAGTAACTAAGGAAGCAGTGAGCTGTTGGAAGAGAACATTTGGGAAGTGACTTGTGTCCTTCCCCAAATTTACAGGTTGATGTCCTAATCCAGCACCTCAGAAAGTGACTGTATTTGGGGACAGGGCCTTTAAAGAGATAATTAAATGAAAATGAGGCCGTTAGGGTGGACCCTAATCTAATCTGAGTGGTGTTCTAAGAAGAGGAGGTTAGGACCCAAGAGGAGACCCGAGGGATGAGAGGAAAGTCTCGAGGATGCAGAGAGAAGGTGGCCCTGTGCCAGCCAAGGAGAGGGGCCTCAGAAGGTACCAAATCTGCTGACACCTTGATCTTGGACTTCCCAGCCTCCAGCACTATGAGAAAATAAACCTCTGTGGTTTAAGCCACCCAGCCTGCAGTGCTTTATGCTGGCAGCCTGAGCAGACTAATATAGAAAGCATCTCATGGTTATTTTGGGAGGTGAGGACTCTCTTGGTGTTATTAATAAACCCTTATTTTTAAACCGATGAGGAGTTAGTTCTTCAGTGATTTGCTTCAGACAGTCCAGTCCGGGGAGCTCGCTGTAAGCACGTTGCAAAGTCATGTCCACTAGAGCTGAGTGGCCTCCCCCCACCCCCAGGAGTAACCCTAAAACACACCACATGCTCCACAGGGTGGAGGCACTGTCCCCAGACGTTTCCTTTTGCTTGTGGAGTTGACAGTGGTCACACTTGCAGTCCGTGCTTTGGATGGTTGGTTTGTTCACTCTCGTCACTAGGGTTGTGCTAGATTAATGTGATGAGAATCGTATTAGTTGCTAACCCCAAATGTGTGCTTATCGGGGGCTCCACGCTCCTGCGAGCCTGACGGAGATCGTCACATTTAATCCTCCCGATAGCCCTTCTTGACAAATGGCAGACTGGGATGGTTTTGGTTAGACAACTCAAAAACTCATTTCAGTTTTTTATATTATTACTGTTACTTGTTGTTTTGTTTTATGAACAGTGCCTGGGCCATAGCAGGCAGTTTACAAATATTTGTTGTATGGATTTTTTAAAAAATTGAAGTATAGTCAGTTTACCATGTTGTGGCAGTTTCTGGTGTACAGCCTGATGTTTCAGTCATTTCAGTTTTTCAAAAGGCTCATTTTACTTTGACTTTATGCAGCAAGTTGTCTCTTGCAACCTGTCTCCATGCTCTTTCCTATTTGAGCTTTTCTGTAACAGCCATTTATAGCAGATGATTTCTGTGGAGGGGTAAGGAATTGGGGATTTGCGAGGCTTCAGTGATTTGGAGGTAAATGTGTGTGTGTACTCCATCGTTCCTGGTGGAGGCTGAGAGCAGAAATGTGACAGAGGAAAATTCTAGAAACTTCAAATTATCCCAGTGACTGTAAATTCTTCAGAAACATAGTATCTGATTTCAGAGTTAGTTTATGTATTGATCCTTATTTTCTTAATTCACTGTAGGAGAGACAGTCATGCTAATGGGAGGAAAAGTGCAGAACTTTTATTTCTAAAACGTATGTACTCACCCTGTAAAGGGAAATGGTTTGAATCTGAATACTTCTTAGCTTTTATACGGTCAGTCCCCATAAAAATCCAAATAAAATTTAAAACTGGAAAACTCCTCCATCCCCTCCTCTCCCCTCTGTTTTTCTGCTCCCCAAATTAAGGGCAGTTAGAGGCTCTCATACAAAGAAGGACATGGTGGTGTCCAGGTGAATCAGAGGAGCAGGTAGTAAACAGATCAGAACACTTGTCCCACCTGGCAGGTTTTTTTTTTCCCCCCAAATAAGCTGATTGAAAATATGCATATAGACACAAACATACATATACACATGCAGAAAAGTGCACAGATCATCAGCGGGCAGCTCGATGAATTTTCACGAAGTGAACACCCTCCTGTAACCAGCAGCAGACAAACAGGCTGTGACCTCAGAAGTCTTCTCTTGCCTCCTTCCTCCCCCTTAATCTGTACCCCGACTTCCAACAGCAGAGGTCGGTTTGGCCTGCTTTTGACCTTCAGGTAAATGTAGTCACGTAGCACATACTCCCTGTACCTGTTTTTTCTTGCTCCGTGTTTTGTTGATAAGGGTTGATCATGTTGTACGTGTATTACAGTTCATTCATGTCTATCGCCATGTGAAGTCATTGCATGAAAACAGTTGACCCTGGAACAACGAGGGGGATGGGGACGTTGACCTCAGAGCAGTCCAAAATCCCAGCGCTGGTGCTGCCATCTCTGCCGCAAAAGCCGAGAAATTCATGGATGGACTCACCCAAGGGCAGAAGCTGGATGGAGCAGTCTGCATGGAATCTGAATTCTAACCCTGGTTCTTTAGTTTTACATTTTGTGATTTCCTTTCTTTCTCCCCCCTCACCCCCCCCCCGCCAGGTGTTGGAATCTGAGACAAATATTTTATTTTTTGACTACTTTTCTGTTGTTACTTTAAAAAGAAATTATAGTCCCTTTACAATGTTGTGTTAGTTTCTGGTGTACAGCGTAATAGTTCAGGCATAGTGTGATTTCTAATTGAACACCAACTTTTCTCCGCACTTAAAGATCTAAAAAATGAAAATACAGATCATCTATACTACGTTGATTGAGAAGAGTCTGCATCTAGGTAAGTGGGCCCATGCGGTTCAAACTCGTGTTGTTCCAGGGTCTGCTGTGTGTGGTGATTTCTCCGTCCCGTCTCCTCCGGATGGACGTGTGGACATGGCCAGTCTGGCTTCTCATGAATAGCGCAGTTGTGGGCCTTCCTGCGTGTACCTTTAGCACCTGTATTTAGGTGGCTGTGTTGGAGCCTGGGGCATATTTTTGTTTAGCTTTGGTTGTAACTGGTAGTTTTCCAAAGTGCTTGTATGAGTTTGTGTGAATCAGCAGGGAAGGCCCTAGGCGCTCCACATCCTCACCTACACTGGGTATTTGTCATTTTTCATTTTAGTCATCCTCATGGGCACAGAGGAGTATCGTGAGAAACTTACTTTTTATGATTTGTTTGAGAGAGGCTTCCTTTTCTTGATCCGAAGTCAAGTTTTAGTTATGTAGGTTAGCTAAGTCACGGTATCCCTGAACCTAAACCTGGCGAAATGGTCACCTCACAGCGACCTTGCCCTTCTGACCAAGCACCTTCTTTTTCTATATATATTTTTTGTCTTGAAAGGTTTTATTTTGCTTCATTGTAACTTTGCACAATGGCTCCCCAGCTCAAAGATTGCAGTCGCTGTCCTAAGAGAACTCCTTGTTTCTACACTGATTCCTCCCAGTACGTTCTGCAGTGTGATTTTTTTTTTGCATTTATTTTAGATATTTTTTATTACAGTAACATTGGTTGATAGCATTATGTTTCATGTGTACTTTATATGTCTACCCTACACCCAAGCACCTTCTTCTTGAGTAGTTTGCATTATGAGGGAAACAGTGAAAAAAAATTCATTTATTTTAATTGTAAAATGAGTACATGTGTATTAAAGAAAAATTGGAGAACAGGGAAAGCTGATGAATGAGATAGTGGTGTAACTAGACCCTTCAAAGGCAACCACAGTTAACACAAACCTTTTAGCACATGCTGTTTTCTTCCTGTCTGGCTTCCGTGTGCACATTGTTTGATGAATTATAACCATGTAGCACATGTGTTTTTATTTCCTACTTTTGTTCACTTAGCGTTTTAATGTAAGGCTTTTTTTGTATCATGCCGTACTTTGTAAATGATACTTTATATTGCAACATAATACTTCTTTAACTAGACATCTTTAACTTACATAACCAGGGCCCGCTGTTTTCACAAGTTGAGTCCTGTTTTATTTTTGCTTTATAAATAATGTATTCATTCTGAACGCTGGCCCTCCAAAGCAGAGTCACCTCAAAGGCACACAACAGGAAAGCTGAGGGAGGTACAGATCCACGGACCTGAGAAGTCGCCCGTCCGGCCAGGATCAGGTGAGCTGGATCTGCAGAGTTTCACAAAACGACAGTGCTTATTACTCTGAAGAAAGCTGGAAGAATAGCCTTGCTTTTTTGGACATTTCAGAGGATTGCGTTTCATTTACTCCGTAACTATGTGCGGGGCACTTCCTCTGCCCCAGCCTGGGTCAGATGCTGTGGCTCTAGAAATCCCTGCCAGCGTGGAGCTTGCTTACACCTAGGGACTGGTGACAGGAGTTCTGGTAAGAATTCTTCAACTCTGTTGGTTTCTTAGGTCCTTAGTTTAAGTGGATTACTCTGTGGCATCAACACATAGTCCCACAGTGAGTACTGCCCTTATTCTGTTTCCTAGGAACCGAGGCCAAGAGGGGCTGGATAACTAGCCCAGGGCCACCAGTCCTAAAGCTTCTGCCCTGTCCCACTCAGCCATCCGTTCTTCAGAGAGCGTCCCCAGACTGCTCACTCTAAAGGAGGCACCTCCCACCCAGGGACGTTGTCTTGTTTTGTGTTTGTTTTGGCTTTGCTTTTCTTGCCACCCTGCCCACCTGCAAAATTGTGGGCTCCGTGAAAGCAGTGTCCTCATCCATCTCGTTTGCTCACCTGAGTGTTGAGCACAGAGACTGGCACGTTGTACGCAGTAGGTGCTCAGTAAATATTTGCTGGCCGAGTGAGTGAGTGAGTGGTTGAAGAGCGGCAGCCTCGGTTCCAGGCAGGTCTGTCGGCAGATGGAAGCATGAGTCACCTCAAGGGAATTTGTGTTCTTAGTTCATCAGGAGTGTGATTGGTGTGCGAGACCCAGTGAGCTCTCAGTGAGTGTGTGCTGTGCCAGAAGGAAGCAAAACAACAGAACTTCCCCTTTTTCATGGCAAGAGGTGGGATTACAGACCTTTGCTTCCCCCCTCCCCCCCTTATTCACATAACTTCTGGTTTTGAGGAACTGGTCACAGATGCAGCTACCTGCCTCTCGCCAGAGGCCTGGGGTATAGCTTCCAGCTGATCTCATATTTGGATATGCCCCCATCTCGGTCCTCACTGGCTCCCAGCAGCTGCCTGCTGCATCCCCGAGATTTCTCCTGTTTCCAGGCAGTTGCATTAACTGGGGCTGAGCCTTTGCCAGACAGTCACTAACGTCCCCTGAGCAGCATGGGGCTGTTTTGTGCCACGTGACGGACTAGGGGCTTGGGGGACCAGGGCTTACTAGAGAAGGGCCCCTGAACAGCCCAGCCAGACACGGCTGGTATGGCCCTGGAGAGACCTGAGCCACTTGGAGCCCTCCCCAGCTCTGAGGCTCCACATGGGACTTGTAAACACTAGCATTTTAGTTTTTCCAGTATGAAAGTAATGATTCCTGTTAAAGAAAATGAGTGGTTCCTCTTATAGAAAAGTTAAAGAGGCAGTAGCTGGAATTGAAGCTCTACCTCCTGTTAACATTCGGGTGTGTTTCCTTCTGATCTGTAATTGTATCAGCTGGTGATTAGGTGACATTATTTTCATCTGCTTTTGCAGCTATAAATTAGAACTTATTCTTAGAGGCTATCTTGATGCATGAATTTTCTCTGCATCTTGCAGAATTTTCCTGGGCTGGCATCGCCAGGCCCCTGGGCTCAGTGGAACCCATGGGTCTTCAAGGGCTGTAATTGTGTATTAATTGCTAAGCTGCTTTCTGGAAGGGCTCAGCGTTTCGCACACTGAAAGCAGGATTGCCCATGCTCCAGGGTCAGGATGTGGGCGATGGCTTTCCCCCGCCATTTTACCCAGTGCGGGCGCTCGAGATTGGGAAAGTTTAAAAAAAGAGAGAGAGAAAGAAGTAAAAACAAAAGCTTTCTCTTTCTACCACAAATGGGGCTTCCTGTTTATTAATGTGTGAGACAGGTGTAGCTGGAGGGAGAAGGGGCCTGTGGTTGACTGAGAACAAGCTAGCTCAGTAGTAATGCTCTGGAGCAGCTCTGGGTGAGCGTACGCCTCCTGCTGGTGTGTTTGGTGGGTGTGTTTGGTGTCTGTGTAAGGTATGTTTGAGAGTCTGCAGGCATTCAATAAATACTTGTTGACTGAATAATAGAAAGTGTCTGTATACAGTTTCTGGTGACCAAGCTGTGTGTAGACAGCAGGGCCCAGGCAGTGTCTGCTTCCCTGCAGAGGAGGGTGGGGGCTGCCGTGCAGAGGTTGGAGCCGGGGGTCTGGTCCCCTGCGGAGGAGCGCTGTGAACGTGCTCTCTGGTCCGGGCCCCTCCACACCTGAACTGTCCCCCTGCTGGCCCCGCAGCCTGTCCGTCTGCCACCTGTTTCCAGGGGTAAACTCCTCCCAAGTGACAGGCGTTGTCACCTCTGGCATTTTACAAGTGTCCTTGGAAACCTCCCCCATGGCCTTCTGGGGCCGTCTCAGTGCCAAAGCCAGGCCCGGGGTGGGCCAGGCTGGAGAGGTAGCCGTGGCCCCTGTCTCCAGGGGGCCCAGGGAGGAGCTGGCCTCTGGGAAGGAGAGTGGCTTCCCGGGAGGTGCTTGCTCCGCGGGGCCAGGCTTGGCGGCTGAGTCTCTGGAGAGGCTGCGAGCCTAACTCAAGCAGAGCTGCCTCGGTTCATGTGGGGCTCTGCCTCTTCCTGGCTGTGTGACCTTGGGCGGGGGTGGGGGTGGGGGTTGAGCTCTCTGCAGATGGACATGGTAGCAGTCAGGGGCGGTGAGGACGAAATGAGTTAATGTTTGTGGCGTGCTTAGACCCCAAGTGTGTGGCTCAAGAAAGGACAGGAGCAGCGATGGTCATGGTCAAGGCTGACAGTGGGCTGGAGGGAGGAGCCAGGTGGGCCTGGGCAGTGCCCTGGGACCCTTGGCGTGTCCTGCCTTGTCTCTGGCGTTGAGTCCCTCCCTAGATTGCTGTGTAGACAGTAGACAGTTCAGCGGTCGTTCTCAGTCTGCTGTGGTGTGAGGTCTCCAAACGCTGGTTAGGAGTGCTGGCTCTGGGGTCAGCCTGCTGGACCCCCGCCTGCTCAGCCCGTCACCTGCTATGGGTCTCAGTGCAGGAGGGGGAGACGTGAGCGCCCACAGAGAGGTGGGGAGGGTGCAGGAAGTCACTCACGGTGACGGCTTTGCCACAGCACCTGGCGCACACTGAGCGCTTTATTAATGCTCTTGCTTACTGTTCTGGGGTCTAGGGAATTGCTTTCCATTTGGTCATTTGATTCTGTTCAGTTCTCTGGCATTTTGTGGGCCAGTGCTGTGTGCGTGCTATTGCCTGGGGGCTGTGGCCCTGGGCTTGTTCTAGAGCCTGTGAGCGGATGGCCCAGCTAAAGTGTCCATGCATGAGGTGAGGTTCCTGTGCGCTGGGCGCCTGGGGCATGTGAAGGGCCTGAGAGAGCATCATCAATCCGCCCAGAGCAACTGCGCACCTGCTGTATACCAGGCCTGGGGTGTGAGGTGAGTAGTATCTGGTCTCTGACCCTCAAGCTAGTGGGTGAGATTTAAGGCTGCAGGCTGAGAGCTGTGGGCTGTTCGGAAAGCAGGATGGGTTGGTTTTTGTTTTGTTTTTTTTTTGCTTTGTTTTTAAATTTAAAAAGTTTAATCAGTCACAGAGTCGCATAGTTCAGTGTTTAAAAGGTACAGACAGAAGTGTGTACATTGTAAACTCAGTCTCCCTCCCACCCATTCCAATCAGCTGTCTGTGCCCCTCCCCAGGCAGCCAGTCATCAGTGCCTTCAGTATCGTTCTGGATAATTTTTAACCATTTACCAAAAAAAGTGCGTGTATCTTATACCTATCTCTGTAGACAAACACACATAAATTTTACCCTCTTTTATTCAATTGTTAGTACACCTTACACAGTACAAGATATTTTTTTGTTAACTGTACACCCTGGACTTGGTCCATATTAATATCTAAAAAGCTTCTTCAGTCGTGGTTTTTTTTAACACTTTATAGGGTTCTGTTGAGTAGACGTCCTGTACTCTGACCAGTTTACTGCTCACGAGGTTTAGGTTATTTGTGGTGGTTTGTGGTGACTAACCATGTTATGGTGAATTGCCTTTATGCCCATTTTAGAACATACAGAGTATCTCAAAGGGGAATTGTCGGGTCAAAGTGAACGTCCGTTTATAATTTTGATAGCTGTTCTCAGGTTGCCCTCCCTCAAGCCAGTGCTGAGGTAGGGCCCCTCCAGCAGTGAAAGTGCCTTTTTGGCTGTCCTGACCAAACACCAGCGTTGTTAGGCTCTTTGATCTTGGACATCTCAGTGTGGTTTCAGTTTTGCATCACATTTAAAAATTGAGTCTCCATAAATGACTGAAAAATTGTGCTGAACACTGGAATTTGACACAACATTGTAAAATGATTATAAATCAATAAAAAATGTTAAAAAAAATTGAGTCAGTTGCCAGCACTTAAAAACTGAGTGCATTATGCCTTACACCAGAAATTGACACATTGTAACGGAGTATATGTCAGTTAAAAAAGCAAAACAAAACTTGAGTGTTCTGCATCTTAGAATCTGTGTTCTGTCTGTAAGTCTGGTGGTCTTTTGTGCTGGGCTTGTGTAGAAGTGTATCCTGGCAGGAGCTGGGGGCGGCCACTTCCTTCCCACGATGTCTGGACTCCTCAGTGTGCCTCATCCCACTGGACCCTGTGTTTACTTTTTTCTGTTGCTTGCTGGGCGTCTGTAGATTTGAGTTTGCCTTTCCTGGTCTAGAGCGAAACAGGCGAGGAAGTCTAAGGAAGAACAGAGCTGCTTCCTCTTCTCTTTGGGAAGAGCAGAGCTGGGATTTAGAGGATCAGTAGAAGTTGGGCGATGGTCTTGCCGGAGGATGTCGGGTGTGAGTGAATCTTGAGTGGGGGTGGGAGTTGAAGAAAAGTGGAGCAGTGAAGGAAGAACTAAAAGTGCAGACGTGTGGAGCTCACCTGCCTTGGCTGCTTGATGTTGGAGGATCTGGGATGAGAAAGTAATAGGCTTGGATTTGAGTTCGTGATTATTGAATCGTTGTGGGGTGAGATGCAGCGTGAGAGGCATCACGCTTTGTGAGCAGCAAGAGACCAGCAGGGAGAGACTTAAGGCACAAGAAGAAACAGGGAGAGGCGACCGCTTCCACCATCCATGACCGCCCCTCCCCCAGAGAAACTGAGTTAACAGTCAGGGTGTGTATGTGTATGTATTTTTCCCATGCAGATATTAACAGATATTATTAAAATATAGTGCAACAAATGGCATACCTTTTGCTTTATGTTTTTTGCCCCACCTGCTTTATGACTTGGATCTCGTCCTGCCAGTGTACGTGTCTCTCCCTTACTCTGCATTACCGCAGGGAGTCCCTCTGTACTGGGCACAGGGTCACTGCCAGGGTTTTGCTCTCTCCCTGTATTGCTGCTGTGAGCATGCTGGTGCATTTCCCGGTAGTCACCAGGACCAGTATTTGTGTAAGATGCGTCCTTCTAGGAGACTTGCTAGGTTAGAGGGTCGGGCTTTGTATTTAAAGAGAAGTTGCAGAGAAAGACAAATAGTATGTCACTTACATGTGGAACCTGAAAAATAATACAGATGAGTCTGTATACAAAGCAGGAACAGACTCACAGACCTAGAAAACAAACTTACAGTTACCAAGGGGAGGAAGGGGGGAAGGGATAAGTTAGGAGTGCGGGGTTAGCAGATGCAAGCTGCTGTTTGTAAAGTAGATAAGCAACAAGGATTTTCTGTATAACACAGAACTCTAGTCAATATCTTGTAAACCTATAATGGAAAATAACCTGAAAAAATATATAACTGAATCACGGAGAAAAAAATAAGGAAAAGTTGCTGCATTGACTTGGCCTTTTTCACTGACATACGGTAGTCCACCGTATCTGAGTTTCCGCTGTCCACAGTTTCAGTTACTCGCACTCAGCCTGAAAATATTAAATGGAAAATTTCAGAAGTAAACAATTCACCTGTGGAATATTGCATGCCGTTCTGAGTAGCACAGTGAGAGCCTGCGTCTTCCTGCTCAGTCCTGCCCTGGACGTGAGTCAGCATCCCTTTGTCCAGCGCGTCCTCCCTGTTAGCCGCTCCGCTGGCTCCATTACCAGATGCAGTGTGGCAGGCCCTGTTGTGTTCAAATAACCCTTCTTTTACTTATGAATGGCCCCGAACAGTGATGCTGGAAATCCAGGTATGTGAAAGCGAGACTGTAAAGTGCTTCCTTTAGATGAAAAGGTGAAAATTCTCAACTTAATAAAGAAAGAAAGAAAAATCATGTGCTGAGATTGCTAAGATCTCCAGTAAGAGTGAATCTTCCATCCGTGAGGTTGTGAAGAGGGAAGAAGAAATTCATGCTAGTTTTCGTGTACCTCAAACTGCAAAAGTTGTGGCTGCAGTGCATGATAAATGGAAAGGCATTAAATTTGTGCAATAAGATATTTTGAGAGAGAGACCACATTCACATAACTTTTATGACAGTAAATTGTTACAATTGTTCTGTTTTATTATTGTTAATCTCTTACCACACCTACTTTGTAAATTAAACTTCATCAGAGGTACATACATATAGGAAAAACACAGTACACATGGGGTTCAGTGTTACCCGGAATCTCAGGCGTCCACTGGGGGTCTTGGAATGTATTCCCCTTAGATAAGGGGGGGGGGCAACTGTAGTCTCATTTCTTCTCCAGATTGTAGCATTCCTGTGGCCAGAGATACACTCAGACTTCAGTGAACTGCTTCCTTTGCATTCTTTGACTCTAGATTTTACATTCTCCTAGTTAAAAAAAAAAAAATTAGCCAGTTTGGTGTTTTTAGAAGAAAGAGCAAAAATTTCCCTTCATACCTTCCCTTCCATTCCTTCCAGTCCCTGCCCGCTCTCCCCCAGGGCATCTGTGCTTCACAGTCTGGGTTATGTCCTTTTGGACCTGCTGTCCCGGGTGGTTGCCACTAAGACACATGTGGCTGTTTACATTCATTTGATTAAAGAAATAAAATTAAAAATTTTGTTTCCAGTGCTCAAGAGCCATGTGTGGCTAGCGGCTGCTGTATTTGACAGCACAGATAGAGGACATTTCCATCATCACAGAAATGTACGGGACAGTGCTGCTCTGGAACCGGGTTCTCCAGCTCGGGGCCAGATAATCCTCTGTGTGGGACCATCCTGTGGCTGTAGGAGTGTAGCCTCGTCCCTGGCTTCTACCCACCTGATGCCACAGCCCCTCCCTTTCCTCTACCTGCAGTCATCACAACCAAACATCTTTCTCGACGTTGCCAAGTGGCCCAGGGCAGATTCACCCCCTACCTCCTGAGAACTGCTGCTGTAGACTTTTCTCCGTATTGCTGCTGTTTTTTTTTCGATGGAGGTATAGCTGATGTACAATATTATGTACAATATAGTTCGGGGGCACAACATAGTCCCAATTTTTAGAGGTTGTACTCTGTGCATAATGTTGGCTGCATTCCCTGTGCTGTACAGTAGATCCTTGTAGCTTGTTTATTTTATGCAGAGTACTTTGTATCCCCCAGTCCCCTCCTCCTGTCCCGCCCCTCCCCTCTGCCCTCTCCCCACTGGAAACCACTGCTTTGTTCTCTGTATCTGTGGCTTCTCCTTACTGCTTTTGATTTTTCTTTACATTCTTCCTGGATCGTCCCAGTGTCCACACTAAAATTCCAGCTTCCTGGACTCTGGCTTCAGGGAAGTTGGGTGTGTCACGCAGGCAATTCAGCAAATATTTGCTGAGCGCCTGCTGATCATGGCGGCACCAGAGCAGAGACGACCATTTCTTCTTGTTACAGTAGTTACCTTTTCCAGAAACATGGTTCCCTTGGCGCTTCCCCCGTCATATTTGCTTTTCCCTTGCCTTTGGCTGGATTGCACATCTGGTCAGCTGGCTATTGGCCATCAAAACCTTTTGTTTGTTTTAGAATCCAGTCATAAGAAGGTCCATTGTTTAAATTGTCTAAGCTGGAGGCAGTGTAATTAGAATGATTTCTAGTCTTACATCGTAATTAGCTGAATAGCTGTGGCTAGTGATAGGTGAGAAAATGTTTCTTTTTTTCTTTTTTTGTCTGGAAAAATAACTTAAGAGAAATAATATCTACTGTTAACTGAATGCCTGTTACGTGCTAGGTATTGTCCGCTGCCCTTTATATAAAATCCTTACTCCTCATAGTGATTCAGCAGGGCAAGTCCTACTGTCATTTTACAGGCAGGGCAGGTGGGACTCACAAAATGAGCTGCCCGAGGGCATAGCCGGTGTGGAGTGGGGCTGGAATTTGCACACGGGTTTGTCTGGCTGAAAAGCTGGTGTTCATTACTCTAGCCCCAGTCTTGAAACTGTGACCCTTGCTTATTACTTCGTTTTCAGCCTCTCCACTAATTTCTCACGCTCAGGGATTCTGTCTTGTGGCCCATCTCCTGACTCTGTCTAGAACGTGGGCTAGGAGTTAATTTGTCCAGGCAAGTGACACACAGCTCAGTTTGGTATTGAGAAGCAACAGCAGCAATCTGTGACACTAGGGTGACCTCTTGGACTTCTGGGGGAGCTGACGTCCACCCCTTAGACAGACGGGGTGTGGCAGCAGCTGCTAGAAGGAAAGAGTCGTGGATGTAAAACCAGACGTGGAGGGGAGTTTGGCTGTCACCTCTTCTGTTTGGACTGATGGGAGTACGGGGAGGACTTCGTCACTTATAAATTTGCCACCAAGCCCAAGGCTTCGACTACAGGTCAGGGGTTCCCCAAACACGGGCCGGTAATAGCTCCAGGTGCTGTGGTGGCAACGTCTGAGTAGTTCACGGATAGGAGCTGGACCACGTGGAGACATACAGTGAGACACTTCCTTCCCTTTTCAGTTTTCCTTCTATATTTCTAACCCTGTGGGGCCCACTTTAGAACAGCAGAGACCGGCTGGTGTCTGTGCAATCAGGGAGGGAGAAGAGGCTTCAGGCTCAGAGCCGCTGGATCCAGTGGGAACTTAGTAACATTTGTTTCTCCTTGTGTTGATTTTGATGTTTACCTTCTGTTTATGGCAAGTGATACTGGTTTTCCATTGATGGTGATGGTATTAAGTTTCCTTTTAAGATACATTTGTGTCAATAAAATTGAGGGCAGGAGTTCTTAACCTGGGCACAACTGGCATTTGGGAGCTGCCTCATTCTTTGCGGCCGGTGTGGTCCTGTGCTTGTAGGATGTTTAGCAGCCTTCTGGCCTCCTCTCTTTACTGGATACCAGTAGCTAACCCCCTTTTCCCCATTGAGAATCATTGACTTAAGGTGTGCCAGTTTAGGCGAACTCATGAAGTTAGAGAGTAGAGGTAGTGGGATATGATAGAGATCCCGTGTGTGTGTGAGAATGGCTGAAGTTGCGGGAACTGCTCAGGCAGGTAGCCTGCAGGGATGGGGTGCACTTACCAGAGTTCCCGTGTGTGTCCTTCGGCATTGACATTGGTTCAAGGGTGAGGAAGGAGGAGATGCCTTGAGAAAGATGATCTAAAGCAGTGCCGTCCAGTAGAACCTCTGCCGTGCTGGAATGTTCTGAATCTGCACCGTCCTGTCCATTGCCACTGGCCGCCCGTGGCTGCGGAATGTGCAGAATGTGGCTAGCGAGAACAGGGAACCTAGCTCTTCGAAGTTACGCGTTTTTATTTTATTTATTTTTTTGAGGAGTGAAGGTAATTAGGTTTATTTATGTATTTATTATTTTTAGTGGAGGTACCGGGGATTGAACCCAGGACCTCATGCATGCTAAGCATGTGCTCTACCGCTGATCTGTGTCTTTCTCCCATCAAAGTAATTTAAATGTAGAGCGACTGTGTTGGACAGCACAGCTCTAAAAAAGTCCGAGTGGAGGGGTCAGGACGAGAGACCACAGGCTGTGAGGTGTAGACCGCATTCTTTAAAAGTGAGAAACACAGAACCGATAGGAGGGCGTCGTGGTGGATGGTCCAGCATGTGGCAAACCGAACTGTCAGACAGGAGGTTGGGGGCAGTGGTGAACATACCCAACTGACATGGCTTTAGCAAAATAAAATAAAACAAAAGCCAATGTGTTGATGCCTAAGACTATGAAGCTCAGGGAATGGACAGACCTGTGCTCTCTCCCAAGGTCAGAAACAAGGTGGCTGCCCACAGCCCCAAGCTCGTTTTCTGCTGCCTTAACAACCCCAGGGTGAAGGGCACGTTTTTTCTAGAATTTCCAGCAAAAATTGGATGACCTCATAACACTACTGACCTGCCCAGTGTCAGCTTGGAAGCCATGAGAGAGCCCTTCCTCTGGGGGGGGTGCCCTTCCTCTGGGGGGGGGGGGGTGTCTCTCCAGCGCCCTCTACTGAGGAACCTTAGCGTTGCGCTGGCTGTAAAGGAGAGGCAGAAAGGAAGTCTGTCCGCATCCCAGCGCGGGCGTGGAAGGGTGAGTGGAGCTCAGAGGCAGTATGTTGATGTGAAGGCGAATGGGTGCGGGGCGGGCAGAGCACCTGCAGGATGTGCTCGCAGAAGAGCTCCTGCTTGAGCGGCTTGAGAGCCATCACTCTTAACGGCCCCTAAAGATCTTTCCAGTTTTATGAAGTGAGGAGAGACTAGGGGAAAAAAAATCGAGGTGTGGAATAATTGTGCTGAAGAGGCTGTTAATGGCCATGTAGGGTACGCTCAGACTCTTAGTTCAGGCTTTGGATCACACAGGCCCTGGGCTGAAAGTCTGTTTCCACCACTCGGTCGCAGATGGAGTGGATATGGTGGTAGATCTTGGGCAAGTAACTGAGTCCTCTCTGGGGCTCAGGTGACAGTCAAGGTGATTAAATGAGATGGTCTTGGGGCTGGTTACATGGCGCTCAGGGGACACAGAGTCCTTGCTTTACCTTGTGCCAAATGCTTAACCCCTTTTTGCAATGAGATTATGAAGACGTAGAAGGGAAGGATCCTGCTCCAAAGTTAGGTCCCCACGGACCTAGAATCATACTTGTACCAGGTGAACACTTAATAAGTGCTTACTATTACGAATTTAGCTTAAAACCCCGCTCCAAACCCCACATTACCCACAGTCTCTAGTAACATGCTGTGATGTATGTACAGCGTGACCGAAGAATACATAGGAAAGGGCCTCCCTGCTCCCTCTTTCCCAAAGGAAGCCTGTTTTCTGCATTTGCATGCATAGGTCTTCATGGTATCTTGTCGCTTTCACGCAGAGAATGGCAGCCTGGACACACCTTTCGGCTCCTTTCCGAGTTAGCCTATCTTGCAAATGGGGCCACTTAGCGCCTGCAGCTCTGCCTCCTTCTTTCAAGGCTGTTGAGCATTCATTCCATTGTGTGGACCTGCCCTGCTCGGCTGTCCAGCCCCCTCTGATGACCGGTTCGGTTTGTTTCTGGTCTTGGCTGCCGAGGTGCGGACTGCCCTGACTGACCTGCTGCTCTGCGCACGCCTGCAGGTCAAGTCACAAAGAGTTTAACCTGGTAGCTTGCTGTGTGGACAAAATACTCAAAACTCGTACCGACAGTCAGCCTGACGGCATGCGGTTCTCAGAGATTCATTCATTCCTCAGCTTTCGTTAGAAACGCACAGCTCTGGGAGGTATCGCTACAGGATTGTTGTAGGAAGCCAGGAGGATTGCTGGGTCGCTGGGGAGCCCCTCGTGACCACGAGGAAGGTTTCTTCAGATGGAAGGGTATGCTTCCAGCCAGGGCGTCCTCCCCGCCTTGTTCATTCAGCATCTTGCGTCCACCGATGGCCAGCTCGGCTGATTCGTGCCCAGGAGCAGGATTGGGGCTGGACTCCTCGAGATTTCTGCGTGTGTCTCTGGCCAACCCAAACGTGTTACGACAAGAGAAACCTGTCCTCCTGAGAGCCACCCCCTCCCCCGCCCTAGCATCGGTTACCGGAACGAGGATGCTGTTTTTAAGAAAGAGCATCGTATTTCATTGTGGAAAATTTGAGCCTCTGAGTCGGCAACTTGCTGGCTTGCTGATCCTTACAGTCCAGATGCCCGGTGACTGTGCTAGGCTCTGTACACCAGCACCTCTGTAGGGCCTGCCCGGCGCGTAGAAAGAGGGAGAGAAGGTGGGGCCGTGGAAGTGATGATGTAAGTTGTGATCACCACATCTGGATGGTTTGCCTACAGCTGCCCGTGTCTCAGGGAGCTGGCAGGGCTGGGGTCCCTCCCTCCAAGCCTGTGTGTGCCGGGGCGGGGAGGTGGACAGTTCAGGCTGGGGTCTTTGCATCACAAGTGCTTAGGAGGCCTTGTGATTCTCAAAATGCCTTGTTCACAGGCTCTCCTGAAGGATGAGCTGCTTTTTTTTTTTTTTGACTTGAGGGTGGGGGTGGGGTGGAGTCTCAGAGCAGCTTAGTTTTTCCCGAGCCACCAGATTCCCAGGTGTTCCTGGCCTCACTCAGGTGGCCTGAGGGCAGGTGTGCCTGTGAGCTGCTCTCTGGGGACAGCCGGGGGAAGGGAAAGGGGGAGGTCGGCCCTTGGGGTCGGTCTGCCTACTGCTGGCACGCTGGCCCATCTCCAGGGTCTTGAGTCATTGTCTTCCTGGCGTGTTCCTCCACTGTGTTGCTAAAAAGAAGAGGCAGGTGTGGAAGGAGATTCCTTCCCCTTCTCCTTTTTATAGTAAACTTGGTGTAACCAGCACCCTTGATAGTGTCGGGGGATGGGAAGACACTGAGTTTTAGAATGAGGGGCACTGGGATCTAGGCCAGACTCAGCTGTTTCTCACATCTTGACAAACTCGGGTGTGGGTGCTTTATTCATCTGCCCTGAGCTTTCTTCTCTCTTCTGCAAAATGTCAAAGTGATAACAGTACTTGTTGCTATGTATTTACTTTTTAAACTTAAATCTTATTATTTAAAAAATGAATCCTACTTTCTGAAATAATTTAGGCTTGAGGACAAAGCATCTTTGATTGCGACCACAGCTTCATAGAAGCCTCAGCTCTGTTTCTCACTGATGGATGAAGCCCCAGATGAGGCTGTGGTTCTGACCCAGTGAAGATGCTTTAGAGAAAGGCGTTTTGGGAAGAGTGGACTGGTGTGGGCGTGGTCTTGACAGTGTGGGCGTGTCTTTCCCACAGGTGCTGTGAGTGGCTGAGATGCTGTGGTGGAGGGGAGCCCAGACCCCGCACCGTCTGGTTGGGGCACCCCGAGAAGAGGGACCAGAGGTACCCTCGGAATGTCATCAACAATCAGAAGTACAACTTCTTCACCTTTTTGCCTGGGGTACGTACGGATAGGGACCCACATCCTTTTTTCTTCTTCCTACACCAAAGGTATGTAACAGTACTAGTTTTAGAAGATGGAGGTCCCCGTGGCAGGTTTTGTGAACACCCCGTGTCTTTCACGTCCCCTCAGCCACGGACCATTCATCTTGCCTGGTCCTGAGCACATGGGGGTGGGCTGCCTTCTGTCTGCAAGGCCGTGAGATGCCCCTTGATCAGTTAGAAAAACGTCACGTTTATTTGGTATGTTGGGCCTAAGAGTGAAAAAGATATTTTGAGGACCTAATTTGTTACCAAAAAACAAAACAAAACAAAAACAGAAACCCATCATGAAACACATATTAAAAATAGGAAAATTGAGAGTTAAAAGTATAAAGAAGTTGTTTAAAAAGATAAATTTTGATACTATCATCCAGAGAAAGAATTTCTAGTAACATTTTTGGTAACATTTGTTTTACTTGGTGGTTTATCCCACAGTCATAGCTTTCCCACGTCAGCTTATGCAAGTCGGTGGACAAATACACTGAAAACCTTCCAATACACCCTTAATTTAAATACCTGTTTTTATCCTTTGTAGCCTCCAAAAATATGCAGATTGATATTAGAAGCAGCAGCAGCAATCAGTTCCAATGCTGGAAATTAAAAAAAAAAAAGACTGATTTATTGAGAGAGAACGTGGAAATACAAATACATTATACTGGTGCTTAAAGTCAACTTGAATGTTTCTTTAATGGTAATTTTGACCACATGTATTGCTACCTGGCTTAACCCCGTCCCCTGGCCCCCTAAAGCTCAGTATTTTAAGTCAAGTAAAAGTTTATTTCTTCTTGGAAGTTTGGATGTAGACGGGGCCCCTGTTCTCCATCTCATAGCTACGCCATCTGGGATCTGTGGCACTACTGTCTCCGTGCCTGGGCAGGAGCGAGGGGCTGGGCCAAACAGCGGCTCTTACTGAGTTCCGTAGACCTAAAGAGACATGTCATTTCCATTCAGTGCCCGATGGTCAGAATGAGTCACGTGGTATCAGTGTAACTCCTGGGGCTCGTGGGGGCAGTGGGAACTGCCAGGACCCTCCTGCCACACAGGGCGAAATGCTGCTGTGTTTATTTTATGGTGCTGAGATCATATCACGGAGCTGTCGATGCATCTTGCCCTTTTGGGTCAGCCTTACAGCATAAGCATTTTCCACTAAAACTTCTCCTTCAGCAACATTCCCAGGAGCTTTCCCTGTACTTAACAAAATAGTTCAAGAATTAAAACATAGCAGCTAAAGTCGAAGCCCCCAGCATGCCCCCCCTAACCCCGGAGGTAACCACTGTCTTGAGTTTGGGGTTTATAATTTCCACGTGTATCCTTTTCTTCTTTACCCTTACAAATTATATGTTTGTCACCCGCAGTGAATTTTCCTAAACAACACGTGCAGGTGTGTAAACCGTGCGCGCGGGCCCCATGTGAGGTGTGCGCTTCCGGAGGGTGTCTGTGAGTGTCACCCATCCCCCTTGAAGCCCGCCCCGCCACGTCAGACCAGCCCCCAGCGTCTCCTCTCTCCTCTCCCCCCAATTCCAGGTGCTGTTTAACCAGTTCAAATACTTCTTCAACCTCTACTTCTTGCTTCTCGCCTGCTCCCAGTTCGTCCCCGAGATGAGGCTTGGAGCGCTGTACACCTACTGGGTCCCCCTGGTGAGTCCGTCGGCGTCGCGTGTGTTTAGTAACGTCGGGGTTTGGGAAGCGGAAAGTTCTTGGTCTCTGTCCTCCAGGCGTGTAGAACGGGACCTCGGAAAGGGTGGCCTTCCAAGGGACAGGGTGCCCGCAGGCCAACACGTTGGGCGTCCCCGAGGTTTTCATGTTGAAGCTGCATTTCGCCCGCCACCAGGGTCAGGCGAGGCGGTGCCTGTGCCATTCACCGCTTCTGTCCGTCAGCCTTTCGTCGTCTCAGCAGAGAGCTTTCACGTGCTTGCCGTGCGTCACCGGGTTCTAGGCTCTGGGTACACAGTGGCAATGGGAGAGGGAAGGCTTCCGACTCTGTGGCTGGTGCTGTTTGAAGTGCTTTCTGCAGCTACGTTTTCGTTCATTACGTAGACTCTTTCAGCCTGAGGGGCTGGCAGGGCGGCAGATTCCGTGCTTCAGTGTGTGTGGAGTGGCCTGACCAGGATGCCCCTCCATCCTTCTGCTCCCGCCTTTTCTTTCTTCCTTCCTTTTGGCAAATGGTTATTGAGCACCCCCTGGGTGCTGGGTGCTGGGGGTGCAGCTGTGAATGAAACACAGAGATTGCTGCCCTCGTGGAGTTGACCAGCAGTGGGGACGAGCAATAGACAATTGTTTCAAATGGTCAAAGAGCCATGAAGGTAATAGAATAAGGCAGTAGGAGAGATGGGGTATCCCAGGTGCCTTTAGTATTTGTTGACGGATGAAAGTGGTGGGTGGAAGGTGTGGAGGGGTAGCCTTAGCCAGGGTGGCCGTGAAAGGCCTCTCAGGGAGGTGATGGGAAGACGAGAGCGGGAGTATCCCGGGTACAGGGAGCAGCAGTGCAAAGGCCCTGCGGTCGGCATGTGCTTCGAGCACTTGAAGAACAGAAAGAAGCCCAGAGTGTCTGGGGTGCAGAAAGAATGGAACTGACATTTCTTTTTCTCCAGAGACATTATGAAATATTATTACTTCTCACTAAGCGGGACTCGGAAGGAACCCTTGGATTCTCTGTCCACAATCTTGTTAAAGTTTGCAGTGGGAGAAGGTTGTTAAAGTAGAAAGGATTTAAGCCCTCCTTGAGGAAACAGGAACACACGTTTTTGGTGGCGGGTGAGGAATGATAAGGATGTGGTGCAGAGGGAGTGGATGCTAAGGCCCTGGGAGTGAGTGTCCACACATCATTCCTGCCACATTATCTGACAAGTCACCACAGCAGTTCCAGCCCTGAGAAGAGGCTGGGGGTTAGTTCTTCCACACAAGCAGTGAAGGTGCTTTTGGGACGTGGGAGTGGTTTTTTCCCTGCTCTGAGTCATTTGTGGGTTGAGTCGGGTGCGGGATAACAGACATCCCTGCCCGTGTCGGTGTGTGCACGCTTCCACACCGAACGTTGCAGACTCAGAGGCCAGGCTGGTAGAAGTCGGGGCTCGTGTCCCATCCCAAAGCAGAAGATGCCACCTCGTTCTGTGAGGTGCAAACGGGGACCCAGAGTTGCCAGACCCCAAAGGTAGAACTTCAGACTTCTACATGAAATACCCTAATTTTTTTTAAAGCTTTATTTATTTTTTCATTTTTTGGTTTTATTAGGGAGAGTTGTTACAATTTGCACACATACAATATAAGGCATATAAGTACATATACGCAACATACTGCACTTTTTTTTTAGTTTGCGTATATATGTCCTGTCCGTTGTTTCTACAAACATTTAGAACTTTGGCTTTTTAAACTTACATAGTTATCAAAGGAATAAAGCAAACCACAAAATACGAATTAATTCAAAAAGCAATACCTGTATAAAGTCAAACCATAAGTTACTTATTTAAGAAAAGTTAGTTTGTAATGTGTGTAAAATACCATCTATCACACTGCACTTTTACCAGTTACTTTTTTAAAGTATAGTTATTTGAAAGATAATACAGTCACGTGATTCAGGAAAGATATAAAAAGGTCCCTCTTGTCCAGTTCTGTCCCCCAGAACACTGTCTTTTCATTTCTTTCTCATTCTGACAAAGTTTACAAACAACGAATAACTTTTTTTTGGACGTGCTTCTGTCATTTACCATAATTATTCTTTTTTTTGAAAGCTGTCTCAGCATTATTTAATAGTCACCCATGGATACATAAACTAATTGGAGGGAGATTCATATCCCAGAAAATTTTACTTTTTTTTTGAAGATGAGTTTTGTTTTTTATTTATTTTTTATTTATTTTAAACATTTTTTCATTGAGTTATAGTCATTTTACAGTGTTGTGTCAAATTCCAGTGTAGAGCACAATTTTTCAGTTATACATGAACATGCATATATTCATTGTCCCTTTTTTTTGCTGTGAGCTACCACAAGATCTTGTATATATTTCCCTGTGCTATACAGTGTAATCTTGTTTATCTGTTCTACATATGCCTGTCAGTATCTACAAATTTTGAAATCCCAGTCTGTCTTTTCCCACCCCCTGCGCCTTGGCAACCATGTTTGTATTCTATGTCTGTGAGTCTGTTTCTATTTTGTATTTATGTTTTTTTTTTAGATTCCACATATGAGTGATCTCATATACCGTAATTATTCTTAATTGAAGTATGATTTATATACAGTAGATTAAAAATTCTTGTGTTTTCCTTGCTCCTCAATACTCCTTTTTAGAAAAAAGGATTACAAGATATGCACAGTTCTGAATACTTTTTTCTAATTTCCAGCATTTCTTTCTCTTGATTTTTAGATGTTGACAACTCATTTTAAAAATGATAAAGTGCTGTGTGGATTGAACACACCCCTCTCCCGGTGGTCTGTCTGCAGGCTGCCAGTTTGAGGGTGTAGGGAGTTCCTTGGTACCTCACATTGGTGCCTTCTGGGCTCCGGAACCCTGGACTGGGACTGTGGGGTGACCAGAGCCCATCTCTTAAGTCTTGTCCCACAATCCAAATCTTGCTGCTCTATTGCCTCTAAAGTGGCATCTGTTCATTTTTCTTTTCTTTTTTATAAACTTTACTTGTTTCTTTATTTTTAGAGGAGGTACTGGGGATTGAACCCAGGACCATGTGTATGCTGAGTGTGTGCTCTACCACTTGAGCTATACCCTCCCCCCCATTTTCCTTTTTCAATTATAAAAGGACTCACTGTTGCTGGAGAAAAATTTGAAGGAGAAGAACAACAGAACGCCCAGCTGTGCAGCCACCCGAGACGCACTGTCTTGTTTCTGGTCCATTTCCGTTCCTTCTTACGTGCGCTTCTGTTTTATATACACCCTAACTTACGTTACGGTTGAGTCTCTGTTATTAAATACATAGTTTTATAAGTTAGGATCCCACGGTTTTGGAGAAGACAGCTGTATGTCTCCCCACTCCCTGCCTTTTGTTTTCTCAAGCATGACATCTGGTCTGTGCTCTCACCCCTCACGGTGTTGATTCATCTGCCCAGCCCATCCTGTAAACCCATCATCCAGACAATTTTTGGGGTACAGACCTATTAGCACCCTTACAGCCTTGTTTATATTATTATTGGCATCTGTGTGGGAAGAGGGGACTTTAGTTGTTTTTTTGGCGTAAGTTTTCCATTCTGTTAACCAAGATTCATGTAGATGCAACTAAGAGAAGATGGAATTATGCAGGAATTTACATGCCTGAGAAACAGTTGGGTTGCAAACGAGATCAGCTCTGTTGAATTCTTCCAGGGGTGGTTATTGGAGGTTCCCATGGGCTGGAGGCAAAACAGACTGATAGAGAAAATGATCCCTCACTCGATAAACCAGAACTTTGAGCAAAGGAGAGTAAGAAACGTCACTGAGATGATGCCAGGGTGTGAAGAAGACCTGAAGTTGCACGGAGATGGAGAGTCGTCTTTTTCTGAGGACTGGACCTTGAAATATCAGAAAGGGCTTTGGTGGGGAGGTGTGGGATGTATATATAAGAATATCCGCTGCGTCGTGGTTTAGGGCACTAAAGCTCTGGAAGCAAACAAATGCCTGTTGATAGTTACCTGACATTAGTCTAACAAAACCATGGGATGCTGCCCGGGAATTAGAAACCGTGAAATCGTGCCAGTGACGTTGACATGGAGACGATGTGAATCAGGATCCTTTTTTACATGAGAAGAACGTGGACCGTGTGCTCCCATTGTTATGACCCTCTCCCCCCACAGCAGATATTTCTGCATGTAAATGTGTATGTAAATACATAGAGGTCTGAAAGTTTCTTCCAGACCTAACCAAAGCTAGTGGTTATCTGTGGAGCTTGGAGTTGCCTTTGATTCTTTTAAATGTTTTTGATCTTAATGTACAGAGACCTCTGTCTTAAGTCATCTCCGCGTCTTTCTGGAAGCTGGAGGGTCATAGGAAACTATGTAGATTAGGTGTGCGTTCAGGATGTTTGAAACCAGTTGAAATAGAGTTGCTCCCTCCACGGGGGAGGCCAGATTGGGTCTTGGGGCTGGTCACCGAGTATCAAAGTGTTGAGTGACTTGATGGCAGGTGCTGTGCCCTTTTCTGTTCCTGGTATCGATTCTGTACCTCAGCACCGATGATGCTGACTCCAGGGTCTGCAGAAGCCCCCCCCACCGGAAATGCAGTGGGGTGCAGCGTGGGGGCCGAGGTGACCTGGAGGGCTCCCACCCTTCTGAAGAGGGCCCAGCCCTAGTTCTAGCCCGTGTCTCCTTGCTGAAGGGTTTCTCCTTGGGTTTCCAGGAGAAACTTTCCAGGAAGCCTGATTTTTGGTGCAAGTGGCTGAATCGCCTGGCTTCCTGGAGACTGGCTGTGGAGTGAAGAGGGCCGGTGTCTAGCAGCCTCCGGCATTCCTGAGATTTCCACCTGCCTTCTGGCCCCTTTTACAGCCAGAGTCTCTGGTGATTGTTCAGAGATGGGAGAAGATGCTTGTTTTGTACAAGTTCTATTTCTCTTTCCAGGAGCTGCAGAGAGGGGAGTTCGGGGTCAAAGGTGAATCAGACAGCCTTTGTTTCCAGGCGACTGAGGCTGATTGCCCCTAAACCCCCTAGATTTTTATGTAGAGAATCAGTTTCCAGGTTTTGGCTAAGATACACTTTGAAATGTTTCTTGACCACCCTGGAAGTCCTCTCATTTCAAACCCAGCTGTAAACGCAGTGGTTCAGAATGAGGGCTGTGGGGCCAGATGGTTGAGGTGCTGCCTGGGCTGCAGTTTGAGCCGCAGTGTGATTGGAACAAGCTCTTCTGAGCCTCTGTCTTCTCGCTTGAAAGTAGGGGCGATCATGCCTACTGCCTTGGCTTGTTGGGAGGTTCAGTGAGGTGCAGCAAGTAAAATGCTTCAAATAGCTCCTGGCATATAGGAGATTCTCAGGAAACGTTCTCCATTTAATTTTACGATTCCAGTACCAGTGACCTTGTTCATTGTCTGGATTATGCTTTAGCCTGTAACTTTTTTCTTAGTACCAATATATTAGAGGGAGAAATTCCTTAGGAGACAGCTGTGAAATAACCAATAACATTATATGAAGACCAAGTAATAAATCTAGGTTATTTTTTTTGTTATTAAGATACAATCTACATGCCATAAAATGCAGAGATACTATGTTTACAACTCAGTGTGTGTCGACATGTGTCATCGCCCATGTAAACACCACCTCAGTCATGACGTAGGACATTTCCATCACCCCAGAAAGTTCCCTTTGCCCCTGTCCAGTCAGTCCCCTCCCCAACCAGAGGTAACTGCTTTTCTGATTTCTCTCATAGACTAGTTTTGCTTTAGTATATTTATTTTTTTAGTAAATCTATTTTTGATGTACAACTTTACAGAAGAGCCTTAGCACCTTCAGAATTGCATGTCTGTTCACCACCACCACTTGTGATTTGCTTCCAGGCTCAGACAACGCCCCACCCCCATTCAGGCTGCTTTCTCAGTATCCGTGGCTCTTAAGGACCTCCGAAGCCGAAGCCGGACATTTGGGATTTATTTATGGGCTACATTTGCATCTCTTTGTAAAGCAATTCCTAGCTTAAGAGGTGGCAAATCTTCTGGGATTAATGAGAACTTTTTGTTGTGGGGGTGCATAGATAGGGTGATGTAGGAGGCGGTATTTGCAGGAGGGAGGTTGGCGGCTCCTGTCTTTGTGATGAGCACACACTTCTCATTGACATCGTGGAATTCAGCCAGGCCCATGCAGAGAGAAACAGAAACTGGAACATTGGAAAAAACAAGTAACAAAAACCTGGGTTCTGGCCCAGAACAAAACAGCAGCGTGGGGGATGGGCGGGGGTTCTGCAAACCTGGTCTGTGCTTGTCCAGAACGGGCTTTCTTTCTCTCACCTCCGTATGTGGTCTGGTTATGCTTTTATTCTGAAAGGTACCAGTTTTGCTTTGACTGCAGCGTGTACTTTATATCTGATTGGAAACAGGAGTAATCCTTTGTGAAGATGCGTGAGCCTCTGGAGGAGTTTCACAAAGCAGCACATCTCTGGTTAGATTTACATAAGAGATTTAAAACCTTTGAATTGGAGCTAATATATTTCATGGGGTAAACAGTGTGAAAATGAAATCCTCAGAGAATGCACTGCTGCTAACCAGTTGTGCTCTGCATTTTAAAAATGACTTTCAGAGGAGGGATGACAAAGGTATTTTGTAAGAAAAACGGATGACTGTTCTTGCCTTTATTGAGACAAGAGGAAAAATCTAGATGGAAATCGATTCTTGCGACGGGGTGACTCACATACGGGCCCCTGCCAGGTTTTGTGAGTTGGGGTATCTGACTTGAGAAGGTCGGGCTCTTTAAAATTTTTTATTATTATTAGGTACTTATGCAATTAATACATTAATTTTCTTTGTAGAAGTTTAAAACATTACAGGTAAGACTGCAGTCCCCACCCCATCCAAGTCCCCAGCCTCCCAGAGGAATCTAACCAATAGTTAAGGACACTGGAAAATCTTTAAAAGTGTGTGGAATCTCTGTTGATGTTTATTTGAACGATGTTATATTGTTATGTTCCAAAGGGTTGATTTCCCTACTGGCAGGTCAGTACAAACAGGGATCTGTCTCCTTTTGTGTCCTGGTGGTCCATCTTATTGGCTCCACTCACCCAAGTTTCTCCAGATGCAGAACATTGTGGCAGTTACGAGCAAAGACCTTAGAGCTAAACGTCCTGCATCATCACTTACGAGCTTTATGTCCTTGGGCAAGAAATCACGCAGCCTCTGTGTGCCTCAGTTTCGTCACTGTAGCCTGGCAAGCTAGGTGATGAGCTTCACTAAGGAAGGTAAACCACTTCGAATGGCACCGGGCACGTGGCGAGTGAGATACGAACGTTGGAGGTCACCTTGCCCTTGCCTGTGGACGGACGGTTCTGGTGTTACTATGTTTTTCACTCTTAGGATCCTGGTGGCAGTGGTGAACAGGGACATCCTGTACACGCATGTCAGCGAGGGTTTCTCCAGGGTGTGAGATTCGGAGAGCTGGCCTTGCTGGGGCTTATGCATTTGGAATAATTAGCAGGTCCTGCACTGTTACCCTCCCTAGGGGCCTCTGGCCTTTTCTGTGCCTGGCTCCAGGAGGGGAAGGTGGGTTTCAGCAGGGCTCACCCTGTCTCCCTCTGTCTGCAGGGCTTCGTGCTGGCCGTCACCATCATCCGGGAGGCGGTGGAGGAGATCCGATGCTACGTTCGGGACAAGGAAGTCAACTCCCAGGTCTACAGCCGGCTCACAGCAAGAGGTCAGCCTCCCGGCTCCGCTGGGGCTGCCTCCTGCTGCCCGGCCCTGGGGGGTGGGGGCACTGGGTTGCGACTCAATCACAGGCCTGCTGACAGTCAGGGAGCAGAGTTCAAGGCTTGGGGCTGGTGGGTGTGCTGATGCCACGTGGTGGGACACTCGGTTGCCGGCATCGGGGAGGCCAATGTGTGCCCTGGGCCTGGGGGGACTCCGGCTGCCTCCCTGGTCTGCCACCACCCTCTTAGAGCCAGTGCTGTCCGTTGACTTGTGCCTCATCAACCTGGAATTTAGTTCTGTGTGCTTGGCAGCCTCTGCTGCTCACCCCTTTCCCCGGGCTGGCTAAGGTGGGATGGAGAGCATGTGGAGGCTGCAGTCTGTCCTACATGAGTTTCCAGGGGAACACAACTTTGATTAAAAGATACTCTTCCAACATGACAGAAATAATGTTACGACTTTGCAGTGTTAGTTTTTAAGGAGGCACAGATTTATGTGATAAATACTGCATCTGTGAAGGTTTCTTTGAAGGCATTTTATAAATCCTCAAAATTGAAGAGTGGAGAGTGAACCGTCTGACCCAAAGAGAAATGACAGGGTAACCTAATTAATTTTTGAAATTAAAAAAAAAGCCTTCAAATACACCATCGAAAATGCACAAAACAACCTAGTCAGTGTCGACTTCTGTTTCCAACTACAAATTCTGCAGTAGATGCGTTTCCTGTGAGGTTGTGTTTAGAAATGAGAGGATGTGACCTGAAATTCCCTAAGATTACAGATCCCGTTCAGGGATTAATAACGTTTTGGGAAGGGTTGAGGGGGATAAAAGCTGTGCCTTACCTTCAGGAAATTGAGGATTCTGAAAGAGATAATGAGATAGCTGCCTGTGGGAGCTCGTGCCCAGCCCGAGTGTGAGCTGCTGTATGGTAAGCACGTTAGTCTCCTGATGAAGCTGTCCGCCTGCGGTTCCAGGGGTTTCAGGAGAATTTTCCTACTAGGAAAAATGTTGGGAAAATATATTTAAGGCTCCAGAATTTAAAAAAAAATTCCCAGAGGGCATGGAAATACTTTGTTTTAGTGCATTTAAACAGATTTCCGTAGCTGGTGGTCTTAAAAAGTTGCGAGTCCTTGGGAGAAGGAGGGGATTTAGAGTTGGTACGGGAGCGCTTTGTTATTGCCAAACTACTGTATTTAGGATGCTTTGCCACTAAAGAAAGAAAGCCCAGCATAATCTTTGCAGAGGCAGGTGGCTTGGGCTTTTTACGTGGGTAATCAGAGGACCCGTCTGGAGGGTGTTTTTTTGTGGTTCGTGTATATTAAATCCTCCCTTAATAACATATTCTGACTATAACGTTTAAGATGCTTGGCAACCAACAAAAGCCCCATCAGAGAGGATGCGGAGGGTCTATTTAGAGCTCAGGAGGAGGGGTCCTGGGATTCCATTCATTCATCTATCCGGCTCCAAACCTTCTTTGGTTCTTTTCATATTGCAATTGCTTGTCCTGTGAATGATTTTTCTGCCCTCCCCTGCAGACCCCCTTCTCAGCCCCTGCTTTAACTTCCCTCAGGTCTTGAAAAGAGCCTGAAGAGAATTGGCAGATGGCTCTAGCATTAGAAACTTTGTCTTCCTTTGTTGGTCTCCTTTTGTGGCCCGTGGTTTCCATTGTCATGACAATCCACCCGTAGGGGAACACTGGGCAGAGTTCCGAATATTAACCCAGACCCTGGCTCTGCCGTTTGTTTTGAAAGCCCCCCAAAAGCGCTGAAGAAACTGTCGACTTGGAAAGTGATGGAGGGGAGGTTAGTTACTTGATCCCCTTTGGGGGGAAGGGCCAGACTCAGAAGCCCAAACGGGAAGATTCAGAGAGGAAGAGAAAGGAAGCCCTTTGTGACCTTGATGTTCAGATACCTCATAATGCTTTCTTGGGTGAGGCTTTTCACCGGGATCTGCATTTAGTGAGTTCAGAGGCGAAAGGGAACGAGGTAGTATGTGCACATCCGCACGGGGCTGTTTTCTCTTTTCATCACGTGGCATCTTAAAATGCACTTTTCAGCACTCTTCAGAGTTCAAGAAAGTTGGGAAATCAAGGCATCAAGTCCTTGACCAGGAGATTATAGGCCGTGGTGTTTACCTGCCTGCTGCATCGTTTCCTGATTAATAATAGCAGTACTTGTGCCGACAGAGTTAAAACACTGGGGGTAGGTAATCATTTCTAAGTAGCAAAAAGGTTGCAGAAATCATGTGGAAAACTCCCACTTGCCCTTCACCCAGATTCATCGATCGCTGAACGCTTGGCTGCGTTTGCTTTTCAGTGTTCGCCCCCTCTCTGAGCCGTTGGAGAATTCAGTTGCAGACATCATTCCCTTTTAACCCCTAAATATTTCAGTGTTTAATTCCTAGGAGGACATTTCTTTTAGGTATCAGAGAATAATTTTCAAAATCAGGAAATTTATCAGTACACTGCTGTTAATCTCACCTGTACTCCAGACTCAAAATTTGCCATTTGTTCCTAAAATGGTTTTTAGTGGCTTTTTTCCTCCCCTCATCCAGGAACCAGTGTGGGTTTGCCAGCTGTATTTAGTTGTCTTTTCTCCTTAACCTCCTTTACCCTGGCAGAGCGCCCAGGACTTCTTTGTTATGACATTGACATTTCTGAAAAGGACAGGCCAGATACTTTGTACTTATCCCTCAATTTGTGTTTGTCTGGTGTCTCAAAATTAGATTCATGACATAGCAGGAATACAGTTTCAAGGATGCCAGTGGCACAGTTTTGGGGATGGATGTTGCCAAAATTTTAAAGGCATGATGTTAATCAAATTGAAAAAATTTTGAACTTTGAGGAAAAAAATGGATTTTAAACAGCTGAGCTAAAAATCCTGAAAATAAGGAACGCACCATTGGGAGGAAAAATGGATGCTATTATATATATATATATATATTTTTTTAATTGCTGCTTCCAACATTGTAGGTCATCTTATTTTATTCAAGGTGCATCTAAAACAACATTCCAGTGGATTAATTTTTAATGTAATTTTCATAGTTAATAAGAAATATTTGAATCATAAAATCAGTCTCCATTTAGAAATGACCTTTTATTCAGTCTTCAAGGGTATTTGAGCTGCCATCCTTCCGAAGTCTGTGATAGGTTTCTGTATTACAGAGATCAACACGAGGGGCTGGGGCTTCAGGGAATTAATGGTCCAGTGAGGTATCCAGGCAGGTAAATGGAGGATTAAAAAATGTAACTAGTAATTGTATTTTAGTGGTAAGAGTGTTGTGGCCCTTATCAGGAAATGTCCCCTTTCTCGATGACTGGATCCCTGGGTTGAGCACAGTGTCTGGCAGTTGAAGAAAGTAATGGTTCTGAGTTGGTGCCTGCTTCCACCTCCTCCCTGCTATGTGGGCGGGTCCCTTAGCTTGTCAGGAAATTTGGGATAATAATAGCACTTGCTTTGGAGAGTTGCTGTATATCTCTTGCATGAGAAGAATTTAGCACTCTGCTGGGACTTGTTTGGTCTTTGCCCAAGAAAGGCAGTGCTGATGGTACTATAGCAGGGGTTCACTGAATGTTGGTGGGTGGATAAATGGAGGTATGAGCCAGCGGTTATGGGAGGCCATCAGAGAGGAGCTGATGACATTTTCCCGGAAGAGGTGACCTGCATCCTGAGTCTTACAGGATGGAGGAAAGCAGGACTGGCTATACGATCTGAGGTGCCTAATTCAAAATGAGCATGCGTGGGCCCCTGTTCAGAAGTTACTCAGAATTCCAAGATGGTGACAGCAGGGCATGGAACCAAGTATGGGCCCCTCTGAGTGCAGGGCCCCGTGTCAGTACCCAGATCACATGCCCATGAAGTGGCCCTGGTAAAGGGTTCTCCGAAGTTCACAGGTTTGATGGCTAGGATTATGGAGATGGAACCCCAGCTTCTGGCTCCATCTTGTTTTTCCCAGTTTGGCCTTGATCCTGAGCCTCTCTTTCCTGGAAAAACAGAAGAGTCCGTGTAGGCCAGTGAGGACCTGAGACTGGGGGAGTTCTTTCTGTGATCCAGGAACCTGTAACCAAGGCGTGCTGCAGAGAGAGGATGACACTGGAGCTGTCCAAAAAATGCTGTCCAAATTGGGAAGCAGGAGCGGAAAAAAAAATGAAGAAAGATTTACCTACCATAAGCCAGCGAGGTGCTGGACGAGGTCTGCTCTGTAATTTTTTAAACAGCCTTGTGGAAGTCGCTTTTACACATAGGGAACTGAGGCTTAGAGAGGGGAAGTGTCACGTCTGGGATCATGTAGCCAGTTAAGGGGTAGAGCTGTGATGGGAACCCCAGCTTGTCTGTCTGTGAAACCAAGTCTGGGCGCCAGCCAGTGCCGGGAGCTGAGTTTCACATGCGTAAGTGGAATATCTCAGTGATTTGCCACTCTGTTCAGCCTTAACACATATGCTTTCCAGAAGGACTTTTAGATTAAAGTCCCTTAAAAAAACATTTCTGAACCCAAAGAAATCAATCCAACCTCATTCTAAGGTGGACAAGCTGTCGATGGATGTTTTAGGATGAGTAAGCACCCCGTCTCCTCCCGCTTGAAATCTACATTTAAATATCACAGGAGACTTAAGAGAGGTTCTTAGACCTTTATCAGTTTTGCAAATTTAATTGTAGGGCTGTCTTTCCAAATTAATAGCATTCAGTGGCCCTGGAAACCCCAAAGCCAAAGAAGAGAGGATGTTGAAGTAGTAGCAGACCCACCAGAACTTTGTTTTGTTACTTGAAAGATTTGGGCTGGATCAGGAAAGAATAATTAGCAAACGAATTATTTCTCTTTATACATGTCTTCCCCAAACCTAAACTTTAATTCTGGGGGTGGGATGAGGGGGGTGTCTGCCTAGAGTATCCCAGGTGGTGAGGGCAATTGGATTTGCATTTTCACAAGATGAATTCCACGGGTCTTCATACCAGGAATGTTTTCCAGGACTAACTTGTGATGAGGGGCTAAATGAATCAAGCGGATAATTAGCCTTGAAAGAAAGTGCAAACAGAAGCATAATTAACACAATCGCTGATGCTTCTTTCCTGCTGGGGACATCTGGGCGCATGGTGAACCATAAACCATAAGCCGAAGGTCTATGCGAAACGGAGAGAATCCCTCCTGTCTTCAGCTCTTCAGTACATCTGTCGTGTAAAAAACGCAGCTTTCCCGGTGGTTCCTCCACTCTGCTCTGTTCCTCCTTTCCCAGTTACAGAATAACCTCCAGGGTCTCACTTCCATTGGAGAGTGACAACTTTTTTTTCCCAGTTTAATTCAAAATCCACTTTGCACCACTGTTTAGGATTGCAATGAATGTGACTGAATTTTGAGGTCTGAGGACGTGCACGTGTTTCTTTTAGGGAGTTGTATTCCATTGGCGTTCACCAGGAGCCGGTAAGATAGCGCAGGGAACGTGTGTTCAGTAATGGGGAGTCGGTGAGCTAATGGTTAATTAGCTAAACTCAAACTCTGTATTCTTTAAACATCAGTACCGTTTATGTTTTCAAAGTATGAACTCTGTTCAGAGTTCATGAGGTAACACTAAAAAGAGCTTTTTTTTTAGAGAATTATAGTGTCGATTTTTCCCCATTTTTCAGTGTTATTAGGTAGAATTGTTACAGTTTGACTGCATGTATACAGTATGTTGCATGTAAATACATATACACAATGTATTGCCCATATTAAACAAATCTACATGTATGCACTGTTCATTGTTTCTAAGAACGTTTAGAGCTTTAGCTTGTCAAACTTAACATAGTTATCAAAGGAATAAAGCCAACCATAAAATAAGAATTAATTCAAAAACACACACATCCCGCTATAATCAGCAACATTATAGTTGCCAAGATATGGAAGCATCCTAACTGCATATCTATAGATGGATGGATAAAGAGGATGCAGCATGTGTCTATATATATATATAAAAAATGGAATACAACTCACTTATAAGAAAGGATATTTTGCCATTTGCAGCCCTTCATTCACTTTTTTTTTTCACTTCAAAAACCAGAATTTTATAACTGGCATAAGCATTTCCATTGCACAGCAATGGTCTTTTTGATATTCCTGCAGCCACAGGACTGCCGAGGCCCTTACTGAGGACCACAAATACAGCTCAGCAAGCAAAGAATTCCCCTTCCCAAGCTTCCCTCATTAAGATTCAGGGCATTCGCTTTTACAAGTCTTATTTAAAACAGATCTTGCCAAACGTTTTCTCATACATTCTCTGACAGATGCAAAGTTGTTATTTCAGACCCATAAGGTTCTTTTTATTCTTTCAAAGTACTCAGTTTCACTTTATTACAGATCACTGGTGAACTGATCTACTGTTTAATTATTTAAAAAAAAACCTTGAAAAAAAATCTCACATGCAAATTGCACTGTTATCTTTCCCAAAAGGTATTTCCCCCCTGCCGAGGGTGTTGGTCCACTTCATCATTATTGGGCACCAGGAGCAGGGGAGGACCGTTTATATGTTTATTTTAAAAGCCTCTGTTGGGTATAAGCTTGTTATATTTAAACTTCAGCCTTTCTCAAGTTCCCGCTATTTTAAACAAAAGCCCCAGGAAGTGGCTTGTGGAATTTATAATAATACTTTCCCATCCTTTGCCTGTTTGCAAATCACAGTCTTTTCTTGGGCTTTGGGGAATGCAGCCGACCCAATTAGAACATGAAAACTTCAGTTTTCAACCTATGAACTCTGCCGGGTCTGCAGAGGCGTTTTCGTGTCAAGCCCAGGAAATGTACACATGCTGTAGAATTTACAACTCATCACTGTCACAGTCAGATTAGGGTGCGAGTTAAAGAGTTGTACATTAACCAGGGTTAGTGCACGGTGGTTGCTGTTAGAGGTCTACAAAGGCAATCAGCGTCCTGCTCGCACAATGAAAAAGAGAAGTGTAGTTGGGGGTATGGGGGGGTCAAAAAATTGGCCCACATGTATTAGTGCTCCGGAGTTAAAAAAATTTTTTTTGGACTGTTCTGCAGTTTGACCGAATTGTCATTTGCTCGTTTCAACTCAAGGGAAACATCTGGTTTCTCTCTGTGGTGTAGACAAACTGCCCTTATTCTGAAGCTGTCATCCATGAAAAGCATGATTTGGGCTCAATAGGTTTGCTTATGAAAGGCTTGGGGTCCATCTCTGTGGAAATAAACAGCTCTAGTAATTGGAAGTTTGTTCCCCATTACAAACCCTGGCTCAGAGGTGACTCGGGTGACCTGGGGAAATGTGAACAGGCCGCATGTATTTTATGGGAGGCACTTTGTGATGGAGGGTGTGGCCAGCGGAGTTTCCCATCACCTGTGTAAAAATCTCTTCCTCAGCTTCTGCAGAGTTCCTGCGAAGATACTTAAGAATCCCAGAGGCTGGAGGTTGGAGAGTGGGTGTGAGAGGGTCCAAAAGAGAAAAGAGGTCTGGAGTGGCGGGGTGAAGAGTGGTTTTTCATTTCTCGGATTCCTCTGTTGAGAAGCCGGGGAGCAGAGTGTGGGTGTATCTTGTTCCTTTTTTTTTTTTTTTGCAAAAACATTGGTAGAAAACTCAGGACAGCGGTGCATGTAAGGTTAGAGATCGATGTTTTGAACCCTTTCCACAGTTTTAAGAGTTTTCTAGGTTCTTTGAGTTAATCCCAGCCGCTGAATGCTGGGCGCCGCACTTCTGGCTCGGGTCCCCTTTCTCTCCCTCTTCCTCCCGCCCCGGCTGGGCCTCCCCTCCCAGCCTGCAGCCTCCGTAGAGGGGGATGTTTTATTCAGGTGTCACCAGCCAAAAAGCCCCAGGGAGTGTTGGAATATAAATGCCGGCATCTGCCTTCCCGTCTCTTTCCTTCCTGTTGCTTTTTCTCCTTTCATTCTTCTGGTTTTATTTTGTCTAGAAGGGGGAGAGTCCGAGGGTCTCCCTTTGTGGAAACTGCAAAGCCGAGGCTCATCGCCACCAAATGCTAAAATGCTAATGAAGGGGCGGTGGCCGAGGAGCCCTGTGACCTGGTGGCCGTGTGGCTCCTGCTGCCTCCTCCCCGGATGGAGCCGGTGGCCTGTGGCTGACGGTCAGTTACAGTAGGAGAGCTCAGCCGGCTGGGGTCAGTCAGAAACTGCTCTGCAAACACAGCGGATTAAAGGGGTTTTTGTTGAGGTAGAGCAGATGGACGGAGAGGCAGAGTTCAAATTCACCGATCGTAAATCAAGACTCTGTTGTAGAGGGGAGAAATCTGGGCCTGGTCACTTAAAAGTTGGAGCTAATTTAATTTATTTTTTTCTTAATGGAAGAGCACCTCGTGCTTGTTATAAAAAAAATCACTGTGAAGAAGTTAGAAAGTATAGATGCCAAAGAAAGGGGTTAGCCCCCTCCATCCCCAGGAAGAATCACCATCAGCCCTTTTAAGTCTAACCCTCCTGATTTCGTCCTGCGGCCCCGGAACAGACACACATGTATCCACATGTAGTTACTATTTAATAAGAATTATAATGGTGCTCTTTTTTTGAGTTAGATGTTAAGAGACAACTTGTAAGTAGGTCTTGAAGATCAGCACACAGGCCCAGTGATGGTTTTGGGTCAGGCCACCAGCATACACTTTAGTCATAAAATCAAAGACAATGTGTAAATTTATGTTTGGGAAAGTTGGGGTGAGCTCAGGTGGAGGAGAAGTTCATTGGCCCTGGGGCCGTGCTGGATTTACGATCCTCCTTGGAGGAAGGCGGATAAACTCCCCAGAAGGGGCAGTGTGCCTGCGTGGAGTCTTCCTGTCGCCCCCTAGTGGGGACAAGAAGAACTGTCCAGGCAGGAAAAGAATTCCGCGTGTGGAACCTTCTGTGCATTCACCCATTTCTAACGATCTGACTGTTAGAATTAGCGGATGTTCTCTGTTCCCTCTGTAAATATATCGACACAACAAATGCTTATAAGGCTAGTAGGTCTCTCTGGAGCACTTCTGGGGTCAGGTTGTTGGGCTGAATTTGTGTTTTATGAAAACGAGGCCCCATCAGATGCTCACTTTGTAGGTGGCGATGCTGTAACAGGGAGGGTCTAGCCGTCCTCCGAGCAGCTGAGGGTGGGTCCAGCTCAACTCCGTCTGCTGTGTGTTTCTGCAAGTCCTCATGTTCCAGGGCTGCCCTTTTAGCGTCAGGTCTGCTCATGTTGTCGTTATGGTAACATTTGGTTAAGTACAAAAATTAGCTAAAAATCAAACCCCGTGGAACTTACTAGAAAGAGTTGTTTCAACTGAAATTGTTGGGACACTTTGGAACATCTCCGTGGTGGTGAGTTCTAAAAAGACCCATGGCACTAAATTATGCAAAAAGTGTAAAATCGGGTGGAAAATTGTAGAAATCTAGACTTGTGGACGTAGATTATTTCACTAGTGTCTTTAAGTTCTGTTTAAAACTAAAGAAACGAGCACTAGTTCCTAGTCGGTGGATGGTGGGTATTTGTCGAGCGAATGAGTCCACGGCGGGGGGCAGCAGGTGCATGATACACGGGTCCCCCTTGCTCTGGGGCGTATACTGAGGACTGAGAGTCATTATTGTTTCTTTTCTCTCTCTCGGCTGAATGTTAAATGGGCTTATTACCAAAAACATGAAGATTTCTGTGTTGCTCCCTCGTGTGGGAATTTGACCCATCACCAGAATAAAGCCCCACCTCCTCTACAGACTTGTTCACAGGGCGCTGGACCACCCGGCCCCACTAGCCCTTCATCTCTTTCTGTTCATGTGATGCTTCCGGTCTTGCTAAAGGAGCTCCAGCCTGCGGCCCCACACAGGCACATATTGTCCCTGTGCACCGCTTTCTGCTGTCTCGTGTCTGCCTTTCCTCTGATGCTGGTAACCAGCATCCCTCATCTGGTTAATACTGACCTCAGCTCTCCTGTGAAGCCTTTGTTGGTACCTCCCCGCACCCCATCCTACTCATTCATTATTTGTTTATTGCCTGCTTCCCTCCACTAGAGTGAGGCCGAGGTGTCCCCGCCCTCGGAAGACCTGGCCCCCAGCAGGCCTTCAGTTAACGGTGCTTGACTGTTGGGTGGATAAGCCCGTGCCCTCTGTGTGCTGGGCCCTGTTCCCCGTCCTCCTTCAGAGGCGGAGGTCTCTTTCCTTTCTGGTCCCTTCCGACACGAGACCCACTCCCACCCGTCCATACCCTGCTTTGCACCAACAGCATCTGGCTGCCTTTCTCACCAGCTCGTGGGTTTGCAGACCGCCACTGGGGTCCAAGTTCAGCCCTCCACCTTTCTTTTTCTGATACGGCCTGGGAGCCAAGAGCAGTTTTTACATTTTAAAGTATAAAAGCGCGGAAGCCCATCGGCCTTTGGGGAGAACAGTTGTTGGGAGAGTTGAGGTTGTCTGCTGGCCTGTCTGCTGGCCTGCTCGTTACAGGACGGCCTTGTCACCTCCTGTATGAGACTGTGAGCTTTTTTAGGGCAAGGGGACTGTCTTTGATTTTTGAATTCCCAGAATGTGGCCCTTCAGTAGGTGTTTTTCAAGTTGAACTAAGCTTTCTTTTTTCATCCCAGCCTCCAGAGTCAGATGAGGGTGTGACTCTTGGTGCTGGCTTGCATTGCCTGTGAGACTAGGGCAGGATGGGGGCGTCTCTGAGCCGACTTTCCTTGTCTGAAAATGAGGGATAAAGCGTCTTCTGACGGCTGTTGAGAGGGTACATAAAGCAGTCAGGATGTCCGGATCTGTGCTGCGCTTAGCACGGACTTAGTGCTTAGTGTTGGCTGCTCCCGTTTCCCCAGGTGCACATCCAACCAAAGCTGTGTGGTCTGACCGTAATCACACGAGCCGTACTGTGCGGCAGTTGCAAATTAACAGAAAGTAAGTCATGCTGGGTTAGCGTCTTTCTTTTGGGCGGTGGTGAGAATTAAGTGTTGACGTTCTGTCCGCGGATCTGGCTCTGCATTTTCTACCTCATTTCTCTGTGTGTGTGTGTGTGTTAGAGGCTGAATGGATCTTTAATATCCTGAGTTAGAATAGCTTCGAAGGCGCCGTTGAGACAGAAGATCTGACGTGCGGGATGTGAGTCACGCAGTGCTGTACAGGGTAGGATTTGGAGCGGTCTCTGCAGTAGATGAACCTTTTCTCAGAGAGACAGGAGATGCTGTGTGTTGGGCTGGAGAGGGAGCACGTGCTTCTGGGAGAGATTCTCTCTCGAGAGGCGTATGCAGAATTGCGACGGATTCAGACGTGTTGTACCCTGGGCCTGTTTCCTTGCAGGGACGGTGAAGGTGAAGAGTTCCAGCATCCAAGTTGGAGACCTTATCATTGTTGAAAAGGTGAGTGGGGGCGCACCCAGCGTGTGACCGCGGCTGTGCGGGCGGGTGCGCGTGGGACGTCACCGCCATCACTTCACGAATCCCAATGTGTGACTTGTGTGTCTGGTAAATAACTGAACGTGTGCTCTCTGGGATTCTACCCAATAGCCTTGCCTGGGGAGAAACATCTCCTCCCCATGACACACACACACGGCAGGTTTTCAAGGTCTCTGTGTGCTGGTGAGCCAGAAATCCTGCTTCCAAACGCACGTTTTGATTTCCTGTTTGATGTTTATTGTTTTGAAGTCTTTTTTTTTAACGTATCAAAGTTTTTCCTAGCAGTCTGCTGCCTGCATGAGCACGTAAAAATATTCGTCATCTACCTTTTGAACAATTTTAGCTTGTACTTTTTGGCTTAACCGTTGTGCTTTTCTGTCATTTTATGAGGAGTAGGGGTTAAGTGTAACACGAGAACAGTGAAAAGGCTAAAAATGCATTTTAAAAACTAGCATTTTTGGTATGTTTGTTGCTCCAACAAACACTGATCTCTCGTTTTAATGTGTACATTTGGAAGATACTAGATTTGGGGGGTGGCCCTGTCGAGTCTTGGAATAGTATTTGATTAGAAGAGGATTGCATCGTAGCTTGTTTCTGCCGGAAATGAACTGTGCTCTTTTAAAAGGGTTAAATCCGAGACCTCACAGTCGATCTGAGGTAGAGTGAAGTTCCTCTGGGTGGCAGCTCTGAAGAACCACCCAGGCCTCTTTATGTTATTACACACGTTAATGTTCACAGTGAAACGAGGGCTGCTGCTGGCGTCCCTCCTTTTTTAGAGAACAGCTTCCGTTGCCTCCTGCTCCTTGGCTTCCTTATTAAAACCCCACTCGAAGCCAACCATCAACCCGGAAAATTGGCAGAAGCAGAAAGCTTGAGCCGAGCGTAAGGATGTCTTTAGTTTCAGCAGGCAGCCTGGAGGAGAGCCGGCTAGGGGAGCAGGCTTTCGGCCGCCGGGTCCTCTGGTTGGAATTTCAGGAGGTAATGGTTGGATTCGCCAGAAGACTAGAAACTCTCTTACAGAGATAAGATTTCAGTAGGGGATTAGTAACGTAGCAGCAGTGTGCAAGATTTTTCAGATTCAAAACAAAATAAATCCCCAGATCTGTCTTTGACAGAGGCAGAAACTTAAAAGGGGCTGTTGGTTTGGGCTGCCCCCCTCCCACTGAGGGGGCCGGGGGTGGGGGCGGAAACCTCGCACACCCGTCTTCACAGTTACACTTTTCTGTTCCCAACGCAGAACCAGCGGGTCCCTGCAGACATGATCTTCCTGAGGACATCAGAAAAAAACGGTAAACATCTGGGATCAATTTCAGAAATAACCATTAACCTTTCAGTGGTAATTTGGCAAAATAATCATTTGAAAATGTAACAGAAGTTAGATGATCATTTTGGAGCCACAGAGGCAAATTAAAAATGTTTCTCTTAATAGAGAGCTGTCATTAAAAAAAAAAAGATTTTTGGTGAACGCAGGGCAGGTTGGTAGATTGTGATCAGGACAGAGATAGTCGGCCCCATGCATGAGTCACAGCTGGGAAAGTCACACCCAGGGGCCACGGTTCTCCCTCTAACCCTCTGGGCCGCGCGTTAAGCTCAGCCTCAGGAGTTGGCGGGATGAGGAAGTGGGTCTAACAAGTAGAAGCAGAGAGAAATGAGCTCTCTCCTGAGGAAATACTGGGAGATGCATCAGGAGACGGGGCAGCGCAGACGCCGGGGAGAGAGGCTGGTGGCCTGTTCCTCCCTGGCTTATGAGTGGTGGGGCCGGTGGGGCCGTAGTCGCCTCTGCTCGTCAGTGTATTTACTGATACAGCCCGTTTGTCCGAGCGAACCTCTCAAGTCTCTTCCAAGACCCTAATCATTGCAGTCACAGCTGTCCCTTGGTGCCCGAGGGGGATTGGTTCCAGGACCCCCCACCCCACAGATCCCAGAATCCATGGGCGCTCAAGTCCCTTATGTGAAGTGTTGCAGGACAGCCTGCCCTCCGCACCCTGCCCACAGGTCCTGCGTCCGCAGGTTTGGAGGCCGAGTATGTTTCCCGGTGTGCCTGCCCCACCGCCTGTCCACCCCATCAGATGACTCAGATCTCCTTTCTTTTTATTTCACTTTTAAATTTCAGCTGTTCTGAGGAGACAGGCTGTTTCACTCTTGGCCGTTAGGCACAAGTTAGGCACAATTGGAGGCCTTTGAGCCTCGGGAAAAACTCGCATTCATATTCCTCTGAGGTTGCAGCAGCCTGTTTCACTATGAATTGAATAAAAAGTGCAGATGACATTTTATACTAATAATATATTAGGTAATCCGGAGGCGGGGTGGAAGGCAACTTAGTTAAAGCAGTCTTCTTTTAAATACTGCAGCTTTGTCTGCAGATCGGTTCTTGTGTCCCAGTCCCATGAAAACGATGTGTTATGGGTTAGGGTTCCAGGAGTGTTCTTTCTTGCTTTAAAAAAAAAAAAATTAGGAAAGATCTTCTTGAAAGTTCTCAGAAGCCTTAACTGCAGTGTCAGAGAATTCAGTAGATTCTCTGCTGAAGTATGGAGCTAATTGCTCAGACTTGTACATCAGACTGAAATACGCACGCATGAAACATGCAAGCCGGTCATCACCGCAGACGGTTCCATGGTCCCTGTGGTCCTTTCCGCATTCTGAGCAGTTTGCACGAATCAGCTCTTTAGCCCTCGCTATGTGAGGTTGGCGCCATAGTATCTTCATTTGTGCTCTCGGGGAAACTGAGGCTCAGGGGGGGTAAGTCACTGCCTTGGGGCAGGTGAGTAGTGAGCGGTGGAGCATGAACTTGATCCCAGGAGGTCTGGTTCCTGAGAAGGGACTTGTAACCCCTGTCCCAAATAGGCTGAAATGGTTACCCCGTGCCAGCCACCGTGCTGGGAGGGCAGTCATCCCACTGAATCCGTTACAGCAAGCTTGTGAGTTTGGGGACAGGACACACGGTCAAGAAGTCAGCCGGACCTCCCCCTGTGAGTGGGCGGTGGAGTGAGGATTTGACCCCAGAGCTCCCGGAGGAACTGGGACATCGGGTATTTGTTTTTCCCTTTCTGTCATTGGCCGTGGGCTGGCCGTTTTCACAAGGACCGGAGTGGGAGCTGCTCAGCGCCACCAAGGGAGGGATTCATGAATTGCAGGGGAGTAGACCGCGCCTGCCTTCCCCCAACAGGGTCTTGCTTCTTGCGGACGGATCAGCTGGACGGGGAGACGGACTGGAAGCTTCGGCTCCCCGTGGCCTGCACGCAGAGGCTCCCCACCGCCGCCGTGAGTAGCTTTCCCCGCAGAAGCACCAGCTGGCACCTGTGTCCTCGCAGGGCTCTCCAACTCAGACCCCTCAGGGGCCAGACGTGGGACGTCAGGTGTGAGGGGGGTTCTGGAGAGCCTTGAGCGCTTGCTGGTTCCAAGGAGAGTGGCCTTGTGGACGCAGACCCAGCCTGTGGGGGTGGGGCTCTTCGGAGGGATGCTCAGACTCCTTGATGAGGTGCCTGGTGTAAAATAAACACACAGCCCAGAGCACCTCAGTCCTCTGCTCGGAATCGCTGCGGGCGTGCCAGCTTACTGGGAATCTGTCCTGAGGTCCTGGTGCTTCTGCTCAGGCCCTGACCTCGGCTTTTGCCCTCCCCCCTCTGCCCGCCGGCTGCAGCCACCCTGGCCTCTCCGTCAGGGGTGCTTCTGCCCCCCGACATTTGACCTTGCTCTTCTCCACCAGGAACGACCATACGCACGTCTCCTGGGTTTTGTGTGCAAGTCCCCTCATCAGAGACGCATTTCCTGCCTACCCTCTCCTTGCGCCGCTCCCCCCTCCACTCACTTCAAGGCAGTATCTTTGAAAGCAAGGTTCTGTCCTGTGTGTTCACTGCTGTGTGCCCAGTGCCTGGAACAGCGTGTAGAGCAGTGTGTGGAACAGCACACAGGTCCTGTCTAAGGGGACAGTCACTGTAGTTGGAACCAACCGGCCCTCAGAACTCCTCATGGCCCCCCACTTGCCCACCAGCCCCACATCACTCATGCCATAATCTCTAGAGTGAGGTGGGGGGGGAGCCAAAGAGTAAGTTTAATTGCAAGCCACGTGGGTTGGACGTGGCCTCTGGACTAGTTACAGAATCACAAAATGTAATTTAAACGCCCAGAGACTGACATGTCCTGTAGGCGGTCTGAACGGACCAAACAGAACACAGAAGTTCTTCTGGGCTTGTGGCCACGCTTATTAATGCTGCTCCTGACCACATCCTGTGAGGAGAAAGTTCAGTGTCCCAGTGGAGTTAACGGAGCCATACACGTGCCCACGGGACTAATGATTCCTCCTGGCCAGTCGGAAGTGAAGTAGCACCAGCATTATTACTATTTTTTAGACCAGGAATTCTGGTGAGTTTCTAACTGTGGTCAGGAGGTCGCTGCAGGCACCATTGTGCCCCTGAGATGGGGCTAATCCAGCAAGGGGGTTCTGGTTTTATCTGGGTGACATGTTCCACTTCCTGGTAAGATTCCTTCGAAGAAAGGACTGTGATCCTCAGCGTGGTTGGAGGCGCTCTCTTCAGGAGACAGCCTGGAAGAGTCTAGAATTGAGAGGCGCTGCTGTTCCTGCAGCGCGGAGCTCCTTCCTTGGTGTGCCCTCTGGAGGCATCACCCAGCTTCATAAACGTTCACCTGCTCCAGGCTTGCGCTGAGGTCCAGAGACAGATAAGATGCCACCATCTGTGCCACCAGGGAATTCTCAGCCTTAGGGACAGAAAGGGTCTGATTAGGGAGCAGCGTTTTGACAAAGTCATAGATGAAAAGAATGGTGTGGAAGGCTTCACCTGAGTCATACGTGAATATGTTCTTATTCATTCATTCATTCATTCATTCATTTATTTATTTATTTTTAAAAACTCACATTGTTTAGCGAGCTCTGCAGGAAAAAGTGAAACGTGCTGCTCGCAGCCTCTGCCCCAGAGCTTACCTTCTCCCCCGGGGCATCGTGTGAAGTCGGTGGTGACTTTCCGTGTCGTTTTTAGCACACTTCCTTACAAACGTACAACTGCACACTTGGTGGTGGAGTGTGGTTCCCACAGCTTTTTCTTTTCACTTTGTGTCCCTGGGCCTTTTCTTGTCAGTATGTAGAAGCCACGCTGCACGTGCATCTGCCTGCGGGGCCTCCTGGGTGGTGTGCAGGGAGCACAGGGCCTGCTGAGAGCGCGGCCGGTGGCCCCTGCTCCACTCCAGACCCTTGTTGCTAAGCAGCATCGTGGCCTGAATTTGGCCACTTCATTAGGTTTTCCCCAGTCTTTTTTTTATGGGGGCAGAAGACACACAAAATTTACCGTCTGCATTTTTAAGCAGACAGTTCGGTGGCGTGAAGGACTTTCACGTTGTTGCACACCCGCCACCGCCATCTCCATGGCTCCTCATCACGGAAGACAAAACTCTGTACCTGTTAAGCACCACCTCCCTTTCCCCTCTTCCCCCAGCCCCTGGCCACCACCATTCTCCTTCTGTCTCTCCGAATATGCCTGCTGTAGGTGCCTCAAGGCAGTGGGACCCTGTGGTGTCTGTCTCTCTGTGACTGGCTTGTTTCACTTAGCACAGTATCTTCACAGTTCCTCCGTGCTGTAGCCCGTGTCAGAATTTCCGTCCTTTTTAAGGCCGAGTGATAGTCTGTTGTGTGTACCGACCCTGTTTTTATCCACGCATCCATCAATGGACACTTGGGTTATTTCCACCCTTTGGATGGTGTGAATAATGCTGCTGTGAACATGGGTGTCCAGATATCTTTTTGAGACCCTGCTTTTGATTCTTCAAGTGGAATCACTGTTTACGTGGTAATCCTGTGTTTAACTTTTTGAGGAGCCATCATGCTGTTTTCCACACCATTTTGTATCCCCACCAGCAGTACGCAAGGGTTCCAGTTTCCTCTACGTCCTCACCAGTACTAATTTTTTTGTTTTTTGGACAGTAGCCATCCATCCTCATGGGTACAAGGTGTTTGTTCTTCACTTTTTCACCCCTCTGGCCTTTCCAAGGCTTTGCACAGGGTAGGTGCCCCATCGCCCTTTGTTGAATGAGTATTTTAACCGGTAGGAACAACTCTTGTAAAGCAGCCTACAGGGGACGGGGACCTGCACCCACAGTGATCTGTGGAAATGCTGGGCAAACGCAGGTCAGCGCAGAGTCTTCACTTCAGGGTCTTGGGCTGTCTTGGGATACGGTGGGCAGCGACTGCTAAGCTTACTGACTGGAAGGTTTCCCTCTGTTTTCCCACCTGCCCTGGGGGTTTTGAGAGCCTGTTTGGAAAATACACTTGCTTTTGAAAAATAGTGGGTGCTTCCTGAGGTCCCTTTAATCAGACACCGACTTTGTTTTGCCTCTGAAACGTCACTGTTGTCGAACAGGATCTCCTTCAGATTCGCTCGTACGTCTACGCGGAGGAGCCGAACATCGACATTCACAACTTCGTGGGTACTTTCACCCGAGTGAGTACTCTGGGCTTGACCCGGCGCCTGGCGTGGAGCGCGTGTCCGCGGGGAGGGCCTGCGGGGGGCTTGCCGGTCAGCCGGGGAGTAGCTTTACGCCAGGCGGGGTGCAGCTCCCTTAAGAAGGCCCCGCCTTGAAAACTGTCATGTGTTTCTTAGTAAAATCGACACACTGCGATTTTCTTCCAGCCTCTGCGCAGCTTGAATCACCTGACAGCTTCGAGCCAGGTGGTGTTAGAATCAGCGTTCACGCTGGTGTCCAAAAGCAGTTACTCCTTCCGTCTCCTTCACGTGAACCACGTCTGCTTTTATTCCCGCAAGTCCTGTCCACCATGGTTATAATTTTTAAGCTGCTCCTCAGCCTTTCAGAATAGAAATTAAATTTGGATTTGAATTGTTCCAGGAATCTGGGACAGTAGACTCATAGAACCCACGTTAAACGGTGTCTGCTCTTGCTCTGTAAGCCCTTAGACTGGCCAGCAAAGGGCTGTTTCTGTTTGGTTTCCTCTGCATTCTGGTTCTCACCTTGTAAAGCATTTCTTCAGTGTTTCTTAAGTCATGAACCAGCGTTTTCAGGTATTTCCACGGGGGTGAAAGGTCCATGGATGATGGTTTATGAGCTCGGCCCTTCTCTCCCGGCTGGGCTGGGGGTTTCCAAATGGGAGTCGTCCTCTCTTCCTGTCTTGAGAGGAGCAGGCTGGAAACTGCCAGCGGGTTCTCCCCAAACCTCCGTAGGTCAGCATGTGTCCATTTGGTCTTTTGCAGGAGGACAGCGACCCTCCGATCAGCGAGAGTCTGAGCATCGAGAACGCGCTCTGGGCTGGCACGGTCATCGCGTCAGGTACGGCGCCCTTTGGGAGAATATGTTAGCAATTTGCCAAGGAAAGAAAATCGTTTGTATAATGAGAATAATCATCTGTCAGTTGGGAAAATTAGTTGTCAGTCAAATGGTGTTTTCCACTTGCTCCTGCGCCTCCAGGGAGTTAAGCTGACATCTGATCGCCCCTCGGGCCCTTGGAGACTTTGGGCGGACAAGCCGCTCTGGCCCGTGGACTTTGCCACAGCGCCCATTCTGCCAATAGCCCTTAATTGCCACTCCAGATTGACGTCCTAATCTGTACCAGAAACTGGATCAGCCTGCTCGTTCTGGCTGGAAGCTGTGTCCCTGGGGACTGCCCAGCCCGTCCTGCTGGAACAGGGGCCCAGGAGGGGGCTGTAGGCCTGAGCTGGGTCCTCAGTGTTTCAAGACTCCACACTAACGTGGAGATTGCCTAAGTCCGTGGACTCCACAGCCGAGTTTGCACAATGGCCTGTTGGGGTGCAGGAAGAAAAGGTTCGAACACTGGGGTGGAACTGAGCTGAAGGGGGTCCAGGGGCTGAGCCTGGTCTGCAGCGCTGGGGTTGACACCAGGGGGGCCGCCCATCTGCCCAGCACGATGCCGGGCCCCTCACGTGTGTTCCGCGTTCCGCTCGCCCTCCCAGCGGCGCCACGCGGGCTTGTGCGCATATTATGCCCATTCTGCAGGCGAGGAAACTGAGCCTCCTCCAGTGAGGTTAAAGTAACTTGCCTGAGGTCACACAGCAGATGAGAGGCAAAGATGGGGCGTGAACCCAGAGACTTGGCCTCAGAAGCAGAACTCACTATGCAGCTATCATTATTATATCACATTTATAATTATATATTATTATTAACTTACAATTCCACTGCTGACACCTTTCTGTCTTTACTGTGGGAGGAATCAATTTTTTCCCTTTTCAAGCATGCTCTCTCTCTCTCCCTCTCCTACCAGCCCATTTTCCTCTGCTTGATGCTGCTTTGTGGCTCTTTAGTACCAAAAAAAAAAAAAAACCCCAAACTCTCAATCGGGATGCTGTTTGGCAAGGAAAGCAGTGACCAGCTCAGATCCCACAGACTCAATGCAAATAGACAGGGATGACTGCTCCCTCGAGGCTTTTTGCCTTTCCCTTTCCACTGCTGGCCTGTATTCGCACCACAATCTGGAATGTTCTCAGTTACTTGGTGACTAAAGAAGTGAGAAATTGGTCCTTAAGATTCCACACAGGCCACTGCTCACTGGCCACACCAAGGCCACGGCCACACAGCGCAGGCAGCAGCCCCTCCACCCCTGCCTCTCCCGGGCCACTCTCCCCCCAAATCTCCCTGAGCTAGTTTCTCTTCCCCACCAGTTTTCTCCACTTTGAAATCATTAGCTAACAAGTAATTAGTTATTCTTCTTAATCTTTAATAACTTGGGTTGAAAAAGAATTTTTTCAATGTGCGTTTTGCAGATTATCGGGAAGGTGGGCCATCTTTGCCTGCATGTGTTTTGTTTCTTCTTTTGTCAGTTACGTTTTTGTCCTTTAGTCATTGTTCTGTTGTGGTTCTTATCTTTTCCTTAATCATTTGTAAGAGTTTCTCATTTCTAATGCCTAAACCTCATATCCTTTTTCTCCCATTCCATTCGTCATCTGTTTTTTTTTTTTCCCTTTTTTGAAGTTTCTTTTTTTTTTATTGACATACAGTTAATGTACAATATTATAGAAGTTTCAGGTATGCAACATAGTGATACAGAATTTTTAAAGGTTAATATTTCATTTGTAGTTACGATAAAATGTTGGCTTTATTCCCTGTGTTGTACAGTGTACCCTTGTAGCTTATTTATTTTATACATAGTAGTTGGTACCTCTTAGCACCCTCCTCTTCTCTGCCCCTCCCCACTTCCCCCTTCCCACCCGTGACCACTAGTTCTCTGTTACCTGTGAGTCTGTTTCTCTTTCGTTAAATTCACTAGTTTTATTTTTTAGATTCCGTATGTATGTCATCTGGCTTTTAAAAAACTTTTGTGGTGTATTTAATATTCAGGAGTTAAAAATACTGTTTTATGGGTCTCCAGTCTGTTAGGGGGTAAATGGTGTCTTGTTATTAATTGTTTTCACTTTTATTTCTTTAGCTGTGAGTGGCGGAACGTCTTTCCAGGTGTGAGCCGTTTCTTAATATTTTGGTCCATCAGTTTGCCGTCTGGGTTCTTTTTGTTGTTAGCTCGGAAGAATGCTCTCCAGAAGAAGGAGTATCAGATGATCATCTCTTACGTGCCACGAGCATTTTCCCACAGTCCCTTGCCTGTCTTGTGTTTTTGTCTGTGATGTGCTTTGTTTGGTTGGTTTTTCCAGGTAGAAATTCTCAGTGTTGGTGTTGTCACCATATTGAGCCGGAGGGTCTCTGCCTTGTGCGTTTCCGTTCTCGTGGCACACTTCCCTCCTCTGAGTCACACTCTGGTGACCTTACACATGCACCTTCACCAGTACCGTGTTGTTTGACTTTTACATTTTTGCCGATTTGAAGGACATTGAATAAATATCTAACATATTGATGTGGCTTTAAAAAATAATCTGTGAAGTTGAACATCTTCCTTTGTGTTTAGTTTACTTGCGTTAAAAAAAAACTCTGTGCAAATTGCCAGTTTATGCCTCGTGCCCATTCTTCTCTTTGATGGGCTCATTTAAAAACATGACTTCTACACTCTACACCATCAGGCTCTCATCCGTCTGTTTGTCATCTTAATTGCAGTTACCATTCCCCAGTTGATCTCATTCACGTTTCGGCACGAAGGTTTAACTTTTTATATAGTCAGACCTACCGACGCTTTTTTCTTTACGGTTTCTGGTTTTTGTGACATGCTGAGAAAAATCTTCGCTGCTCTAAAATTATAAATGTACACCAGTGTTTTCTTTGGAGTGTTTAATGTGGTTTTAGATGAAAATATTGGCTCTAGCTGGAATGCATCGTGGTTTAAGGAGTGAAGTTAGGACAAATAACTAGCGAAGGGGGTCTTCCTTCGGCTCCAACCGCGGCTCCAGACACTTGGACCGATTTGTGCTGGTGGCTTGGTGTGAAGCCACAGCCTGATGGGGACTGGAGACGGAGCACAAGCTGGCACTCACTTTGGGCTGGAGAACATCCTGTGATACACGCCTGTGTCTTCAGGTGGATCAGAGGGAGGTGCTGAGGAGGTCAGAACAGGTGGGGTTAAAACCCGGTTGTGTGCACCTGGCACCGGCAGGACTGAGGTCGGGGATACTGGGGATGTGCCCGTCTCCTCGCCGGGCTGTGCCGTGAACGGTACACACTTCCCTTTTTGCACTCAAGGTAGTGGTTGCCCTTGGGTGAGTCAGGGTAGGGGTGACTGACGATTAGTTTGCTCGGCACTTGTTTTGATGATGTTAATATTTCCATAAGAAATACACGTGCACGTGTCTGTTTGGTTTTCGTTCTGGTGATTTTCTTCTCTCTTTCCTACTTTCTTTCTTTCCATGCAGCACATCTTTATTTAGCACCTTCTCGTGACAGCGCCAAGCTCCGTTGCTAGGTCTGGTGCTGTGGTTTCCCAGGGGATCCTTGTGCCCACCTTCATGGGTTTATACATTACTCTCAGCTTAATACAGACGGCAGACGAGATGGGAGGAAGGAGAGTTCTGTGATTTCCTCTGAAACCAGTGAAAAGGGAAGGTGCTTTCGTGAGGACGTGAAGAATTCTGAGGTGGAGGGGATGAGTTTGAAAAGGCTTGTCAGCCTGAATGTCAGAGGTTAACAATAGTGAGTCTTGTTCGTCTGGTACTTTTTACTTTTGCTGCCATTCTCTTGCTTTGATCTCACAACATGAAATGAGGACATTTAATGGAATGAAGAATTGTGTCTCAGAGAGGTTAAGCAACTTGCCTAAGGTCACACAGCCCTGAAGAGATCATCTCCTGGGAGGGGGAGAATGGAAGGTGAATTGGGATCTTGAAGATGGGAGAAAAGATTTCAGACGGTTCATCAGAAATGTGCTCTGCAGTTAAAACATGCATTTTATCACTTGTTTGAATTCTTCTCTTTGTGCTTGGTGATGTAGGAAGACAGGGAGAGAGCTGTGATTCCAGTGATTCAGTGGCACTGCCTCCCATGCCCTTCAGTGGGCGTATGTTTTGGAGGGAGATTGAGGAGCTGGGCAGTTAACATTTTCCTAGCTGACCTCAGTTTCCCCTACTTCTCACCCAGTAGACTGCTGACTGCACTCTGATTCTAATGCAAACGCAGAATTAAGTGCGAGCTGTTTTCTTCTGTTGCTCAACTAGAAAAACAGCCATCAGGCGTACTCTTAATTATATGAGATTTCACTTTTTAATTCCCTTTAGAATCTAACTCTTGTGTCTTGGTCACTCCACTGTTATCAGTTGGAAGTTTAAAGAAGAAGAAAGCTTGCCAGGCGATGCTAAGGGTCCAGCTGCATTGGCTGGCATCAGTTTGTAGAGGATGCAGTTACCATGGTGACCCCACACAGTGCTGCTAGGCTGAGGAGTCACTGGGGCGGTGATAGGAAAGGGATGGGGAGGCAGATAGTGGGGGTGCTTGGCAGAGAAGGAGCCTGGATGTTACAGACTTCAGTCCTTCTCAGACTCCGTGGAGAGGGAACGGTTTCTTGCTCCACTTCCCCCACGCTCCAGTCTGTAGCAGATGGATCTGTGTGGCCCTGCTGTGTGTCACCAGCACGCAGGTCACACCACGTGTGCCTTGCCCCGTGAGTCTGGTAATGCCCAGCTGGTTTATACCCTGTTCCTCGGGGCTTGTCCTTGGATCACACACTTGAACGTCCCAGCAGCATCTACTTGCTTGCTTACCTTGTTGCGAATGAGGAACAAAGGAGTCACGGTGTAGTTCTGACCCAGCTGCACACAGCCGTGGAGAGTTCGGAAGGACTTGTGAAGTTCCTGACCACAGCAGCTTGGCTTGGTGGAGATGCTGGCTGGCGGGATGGAGAGGATGCCGCGGTCTGCAGGCGGCAGAGGGCGAGAGTGAGGAGGGTGGTGGGGACAAGGAGGGACCGCAGGAGTGACAGCAGAGGAAGCAGGGGCAGAGGTCTGGGGGTGAAGGGGCTTGGGTCAGGTGGTCTTCAAGGTCTGGGTGGGGACTGTGATGAGCGGGGCCAGGCTAAACGGAGTGTCTGTGCTCACCACCTGCTGCGAACAGGGTGAGGACTACAGACCCAGCGGCATCAGATCTTCCAATTTTCCAGAATAAGCCAGAACCTCTTTTTTATATGAAAGCTCCTGTGTTTAGAAGTTGGCTACAAATTATAAACCTTTAAAGCCCCGGGCAGACCTAACCAGTGCAGCTCTGTGGGCTGCCGGTGGGCGTGCTGCCGCCTTGGGTGACTGAGGCCGGGCTCTGCATCTCCTGGAGGCAGTTTTGGCCTTGAGCACAGAGAGGTGTTGGGGGATGGCTGTTTACAGCAGCCTTTAGAGGCATTGAGACTGGCCAGTGCTGGACAGGGGACACTCCCTTCAGGGGCCCCTGTCCTGGACCCTCTTGAGCCCTGGTCATCAGGGTTGAGACCCACCCCGGAGTGAGTGCAGTGGCCTGCAGCCACCCCTGCTCAGCCCAGGCTCGGCTCCCACTGTCGGACCATCTGCCGCGGGGCCGGGCCTGCGCTCACTGGAGCCTGCCATCTGCCCGGGAGCCTGCTCTCGCCGACCTGCCATCTGCCGAGAACCTCTCTGGAAGGGAATCACATTGTGCAGAACACTGTGTGCGTTAAGTTGTGGGGACCTCAGTGTCTCCACCCAGGGCTCTTTGTCCAGGAGACACGGCCCTGGCACCTCCTGTGGGGTTGGGCTCGGTTCCCACCTCTGTTTCAGCCTCCCCGAGTGTTTTGGTACAGCCCTCTGAGGGCGGCACTCCGAGAGCCAGGGGCCAGAGGAGAGAAGCTTAGGGGTTTTCTTTATCTTTATCCGGCGGAGACCAGCTCGTCTGTATTCCTCGGGTCTTTCCTGAGAGCTTGGTGGGCTGGCCCTTCTCTTGCTTCAAGCTTCTGCTCAGATGTTCTCAACTCAGAGACTGTGTCCCTGCCCGCCCAGTACATACCAGCAGCCTCCCCAGTCCTCTCCTGTCTTCCTCTGCTTGTGTCACGTGCCGCGCTCCGTGATTACCCAGGGTCTTGCTTTCTTTCTCAGTTGTCCGTCTCCCCCACTGTGTGGAGCGTCTTCCTGGCACACACTGAAAAGGGGAGACAAAGGTACGTTTCTGACAGATTATCGCCAATCCTCCCTCTAAATCAGGCTATTCCAGTTTACACCCCGGCCAGCATCATGCATGACAGAGTCTAGTTCCCCGCCTCTTGGCTGACCCTGGATGTTCTCAGTTTTTTGGATTTCATTGCAGTAGGATAGGCTTAAAAATGGCCATTCGTTGATTATCCCTTAGGTTAGGCACCTTTTCTAATGTTAATTGGCCATTTGTGTTTCTTCTAGGAACTCTTTACAAGGATTGCTGTCTTTCATTATTGTGCTGCAGGCAGGGATGGAGCGGGAAGTTCTCAGGAACGAATTGTCATCTAGACAGACATCCCCCAAGTGTGCTCGTTACACCCCAAATCTGAAAGGAATCACTTAGCGGGAAGAACGTGCCCTACTGAGAGGGGTGTGTTCACTAGGCCATGAAGTTTAGGAAGTTCTAGGCACCCCTGGAAGCTCTCAGGTCAGTGGCATAAAGGGCAGAGCGTTGCTCCCCCACCTCTTCTGCTGTCAGAGGCTGTCGGACCCCAGAGACCAGCACTGACCAGTAGAACTCTTAGCAATAGTGGAAGTGCTCTGTGTCTTCCCTGTCTGCGTGGCGGCCACTAGCCTTATGTGACTGTTGAACCGGAAATGTGGCCAAGTGAAAATGGGCAACTGTGTTTCATTTAATTTCAATTGAGTTTAACTGTGAGCGGCCACACGTGGCTGGGGGCTTTGATCTCGTCGGTGTGGACGGAGATCTTGGTTGGCCCCGGCGTAAACTTGGGGACATTCTCATGGTGTGGGTGCTGGAGTGACAGGATGTCTTCTCAGGCGGGTCAGACTCCTCTCTGTAAGCCTGCTTGTCTGGACTAACGATTCTTTGGGTCGTGTTTTTCTCGTTTTAGGTACTGTTGTGGGTGGTGTTCTTTACACGGGGAGAGAGCTCCGGAGCGTCATGAATACCTCAAATCCTCGAAGTAAGGTGTGTGCGCGGTCTCGGGGTGTGCTTCCTCGCCAGAGCTTCCTGACCTGATGTCGTTTGAGAAGGGGTGTTGGTGGGGTGAGGCGCTAGATTTAAAAACGGGGGGCACTTAATGGTATGATTTCATTTATACAAAGTTACCATCTTTTCCCGTGTGTATGTGTGTGTAGGTGTGTGTATCTGTAAATATGGGCGCGTGGTGAATGTGTGTCCCTGTGTGCCGGCAGCCCTCGGAGATGCTGTGGACGGGTTCCACGATGATGACAATGAAACAAGTCACATGAACGTTTTGGTTTCCCAGTGCATGGGGAAGTTGTGTTTACACTGTACTCTTGTCTATGAAGTGTCCAGTAATAGCCTTATGTCTAGAAATTTAAAGGGTGTACATACATTGATTTAAAAGTACTTCATTGCTAAAAATGTTAAACACCATTTGGTGACACAGGGTTGCCACAAACCTTCGACTGGTGAAAAACGCAGGTAAAGGTGGAAGCACAGTTAGACGAGGGCTGCCTGTCTCTGGCACATGGAAGTTTTAAAAGCTTTCAAAGTGGACGGCTGAGCCTGTTTGCCGTGTTCTGTGCTCCCCAGCCTGTGAGCACGGGGGCTGCTACAGCCTCGCCTTAGGGAGGAGGAGCGTCCCGGGGAAGTGCCATGCGCTGGCCGGGCTGCGTAGACCCGGATTCAGACCCACGCTGGGCTGAGCGAGTGGCCGCGGCATGGGGTGCGGAGTCAGCTCTGCGGTCTGCCTCGTTGCCCCGTGATGCCCACTTCTCACCGTGACCCTCTCCGGTTTCTAATGGTCAGAAAATTGCAGAAGGGTCTCCTTTGTAGGTACCGTGACCAAATACCCGCTGTCTCACCCCACCGTCACAACTGCCGGTAATGACCATCGTCACACCTGTAAATGTCACTTATTGGGTGTTTCAGCTTTATCTGGGGCCATGTTTCTGCAGTTATGGGTTTCACATGCTGGTTCCTTTTAAAAAAACACATTAAAATATGTAATTGTCAAAATAATAATGTTCATTAATGCAGCACCTAAAAATCAGGTACCACCAGTGCTGTCTGTGTGCCCTGAATTTCCAGACAACATGGAATCGGGGTGAGGTGCAGCGCTCTGGGTGTGGGATGCGGCCCTTTACAGGCTGCTGTGCAGACGGTACAGGCCAGGCAGTGCACGGCACCACCAAGGACGGCAGCAGCCTGTTGCTTCTGTGTTTCCAAGACAAAATCTTAAGTCATTAAGAAAAAATCGAAATCAGAGCTCGTTGCAGTGCCTTGGGTGTCTGTAGCCGTGGGGCCCAGGGTTTGCAGCCAGAGACCGGGCCCCCACTGTCTCAGCAGGCAGAGGTGTCTGGGGGGGGGCGGGTCTCCGGGCGGGCTAAGGGTTGTACCACTAATCAGAAGCGTCATTCTGTGCGTTGTCCCACAGATTGGTCTGTTTGACCTGGAAGTGAACTGCCTCACCAAGATCCTCTTTGGGGCTCTGGTGGTGGTGTCGCTGGTCATGGTCGCCCTCCAGCACTTTGCCGGGCGCTGGTACCTGCAGATCATCCGCTTCCTCCTCTTGTTTTCCAACATCATTCCCATCAGGTGAGCAGAGAACTGGGTTTGATGTTTTCTCCTGCCTGTTCATTTGAAGATCATGGTTTTGTGGTTTTGAGAAGTGGCTGGTCCCTTTGTAGAGTGACGACCAGGAACAGTCAGGGTTGGGAGTGTGGGCCACGCTATGCGGCTGGAGCATTGTACAGGCCCGTCCCTCCCTGCATCATCTGGTCTTGAATTACTCTGTGCTCAAAAGCCTGCCTTGGCTTGCTCAGTCCACACGAGATGGGCCATTTGGATTTCCTCTCATCTGCCAGCTCCAGGAGGCTGGTGGTGGCTGTTGGGGGTGCTGTGTTAAGAAGGATTCTGAGCCTGAGTCTAAGTTCATTGTGACTGATTAACAGTGGAAGCTTCGTGGCACATGCCAGACAATTGTTTGCCTACCACATCTGAAGGCTGAATAAATGGTTAAAGAAATAACATAAGTAATAGATTGTCATAGAAAAAAAAGATTCACAGTAGCAAAAGAATAAAATAAACGCCACCCCTAATCTCACAACTAAAGGATAATTGTTACTATTTTGGGATATATATATTGTCTAGATTGCTTTCTATTTTAGAAAAAAGGAGATTTTGCTCTACGTAAAAATCTGTCCCTGCCCCCACTCTCTTTTTAACTGGATGTGTTGCAGATAACTTTTCATATCAAATATCTTTACACACCATCATTTATTAGAACTGTTCTAGTATATACTCTGTGTGTAATGATTTATTTAGACCCGTATTGTTGGATACTTGTTTCTACTTTTTCCCCCATAATAAATGAACAGTAAATAATTGTTAAAATAAGCCAGATCTTTTCCTGCGCACTTGTAGTGCCTATAAAGTCTCTTACACTTGATATATTGCCCTGTATTCTGTCTTGCTCTTTTGTGTATTTACATCATCCCAGATAGACTTTGTCTTTTTCCAAGGGCAGAGATTTGGCTTTGGTACAATAGTATGACTAGCACAGGGAGACTGGCTCCTGGCCAGGGTGCTCTGAGTGATGGTTTCAAAGAATAAAGAGGTCTAATTTATTGCTAGCAAAAAAGCGTTTGTGCTGTGATGTTACATGTAATTGTAGTCTTTAAAGTTCTGTCTACACCATGATGGAACGTGAGTGAATTGAATCTTCGTGTGGCCTGTGGCTAGTCAGCAGTTAGCCATTTGATTGGTTTATAGGATTATGAATGAATTTGATGATTTCTTTTTATGTTTTGCAATAAAATAATATTTTAAAATGAGTATGACGCATAAAATGGAGTATTATTCAGCCTTAAAACGGAAGGAACTTCTGACACATGCTGCAACATGGATGAACTCTGGAAACATTATGCTAAGTGAAAGAAGCCAGACACAAAAGAACAAGTCATGAATGATTTTTACAAAATGAAGTTCCTAGAGTCATCAGATTCCTAGAGACAGAGAGTAGAATGGTGGTTGCCAGGGGCTGGAGACAGGGAGATGGGGAATTACTATATACTGGGTATGACATTTCAGTTTGGGAAAATGAAAAAGGTCCAGAGAAAGATGGTGGTGATGGTCACATGATAATGTGAATGTACTTAATGTCACTGAAGTATGCCGTTTAAATGCTTTAAGTGGAAAATACTTTAAATGGTAAGCTTTATGTTATGTATATTTTACCAAAATTTAAAAAATGGAAAGTATCAAAAATATATTAGCACAGAGGACTAGTAATTTTTTTTTTAAAGTAAGGCTTGGAGGAGGGTGTAGCTTAGTGGTAGAGTGCATGCTTAGCATGCACAAGGTCCTGAGTTCAATCCCCAGCACCGCCATTAAAATAAATAAGTTAACCTATTTACTCCCCTCCACAAAAAAAAAATAATAATAAAAAAGTAAGGCTAAAACAACTACCTTTTCATTATTTTAAATTTTCATATTTTATTTTGGCCCATTAAAGAATGCTTTCATGTGAATTTGATAGTGGTGTAGACTTCCTGTTAAATCTGTGGATTCAGCCCCAGCCGTGTGCTTCTGTTGGGTGTGATTCTAGATCTTATGGCACCGATGAAGTGTGTTTAGAGTCCTTGTTTACAAACAGAGCTATGAACAGTCTGTGGTCTATCCTGTTAACCTGTTTGCTCTGGTTTTCTGCCCAGTCTGCGTGTGAACTTGGACATGGGCAAGATCGTGTACAGCTGGGTCATCCGCAGGGACTCAAAAATCCCCGGGACGGTGGTTCGTTCCAGCACGATCCCCGAGCAGCTGGGGAGGATTTCCTACTTGCTCACAGACAAGACAGGTGAGTTTTCTGGGGCCTTCACAGGATTCAAGGTCAAAGAAGGTGCGTGGAGTCTCCTTCTAAGGTGTTAGAGATGTGTGCTGCTGCTGTTTCGTCTTCTTCATCTTTTGATGAAGGTCGACTACCTGGTGATGACAGTGTTAGCAGCAAAGCCTTACTTGGTACTAATGATGTGGGAAAGTCTTCTGGGTGTTTGGATACAGTTACTTACTGAATCCTCCCCCTGACCTTGTGAGTTAGGTGGTTAAGTGACTTGTGAGAAGCACATAGTGGCAGAGGCAGGCTTTGAACTCAGGCTTCAAGTCCTCACCTCGTAGCCACACCCCCAAATGCTGCTCCACTATTTAGCATCTGTCAGGTGACGAGGTTATCATAGTGGTTGAGAGCAGATGGGGAGACCTGGATTTAAGCTTCGTCTCTACCATTTAATGAGCATGGGATGAAAGGGAGTCTGTTGCAAGGATTGGGGAAACCAGAGAAAAAGAAGAACCAGGGACGTTCTGGCTGTGTCAGCATCAGGACCCCTGGGGTGCTATCTTGTCTCCACTTGTCTTCCATCCACATGTGTCTGTCTGCTCCGGGTTTAGATTCCTTTAGGTGAAAATCGGTTTGGCCTCCCATATGCCACATGCCACTCTCTTGACCAATGGAATGAGTCAGGCACCCTGACTGACACTCCCTCTGGACCATCCCAGAGAACAAGGGTCATAACTCCCCCTAGAAACCTGGGACGCTATTCTCAAAAGAAAGTCCAGGATTCTGGGCCAGCAAAATACCACAGGCGTCTGCTCCAGCAGGAGTAGTACTGAAACCAGCGTGTGACACATAGCAAACTCTCAAAAGAACAAAACTCAACAGCTGTCATGACTGTTCATGATAACAAAAGCCCCAGGATGTCGGCACAGTTACTCATTTGTCTTGTGTTTCAGGAACTCTTACCCAGAACGAGATGGTTTTCAAACGGCTCCATCTAGGCACCGTGGCCTACGGGCTCGACTCGATGGATGAAGTACAAAGCCACATTTTTAGTATTTACACTCAGGTAAAGCCTTCTGTTTCCTTACCCAAAATAGTTGTTTCACATTGACTAACGCTTGTATTGAGAAGAACTCAGAATGCCATGTGATCCACCACCATTAAAAGCATGCACTTCAGTGGCTTTTTTGTGTATTCACAGAGTTGTGTAACCATCACCACAATCAATTTTATCTTCATCCCCCCCTAGAAAGAAACCCAGTTTTCAGGAGCGGTCACTCCTCACTTCCTCCTGCCCACCTTTCCTTCCAAGCCCCTGACATTCACGAATTCTTCACACTTTGAATAAACCCGCGGTTGAAGTTTCCCCCCATCTTCTTCATCCCTGGGGTTAAGCTATTGAAATACTGATGCATATTGGGGGGAAACATAAGAAAATAATCGTTTTCCAATAACTGGTGTTGGAAAGAGCTTTGAGAACCTAATGGTTGGTTTTACTTCAAATTTACAAACATGTTTATTTTTCCCTTCTCGCCAGTTATGAGCCAAAGCAGCAATAATTAATGGGCTACTTGTGAAGTAATTACTATGTTGCTGATTTAGCTCCTCGCCTCTTTTCAGCTCAGCAGCCTTGTGGAAGAAATGATCAGAGATGATGTTCAGTTTATCTGCTCCTGCTTTTTTTCTCCTGCAAAGTTTTTCAAAACCAATCTTTTTTTTTTTTTTTAAAAGAAAGATACAACTTGTAAGTGTCCTAAGTTTCCTATAAAGTTAGACCAGTGGGTCCTCACCTTGGCTCCTCATCAAAATTACTGGTAATGTTTTAAAAACAAACAGAATAAAAACAGAACAAAAAACACTGACTTAGGCCTGATACCCTCGAGGTTTGACTCATTAAGATGAGGGGAGAGCCTGTGCTCGCACCTGCATACTTAGCATCGCTGCCCGTGGCTCATGAGGACGGTGTACCCGCCATCCCGACGTTCTTCCTGAATCCCCTGCAGTTGCTTCTCTAAGATGTTCTTGTCTTAGCTGGCACCACTTCCATTTACCCTGAGAGCTCTGTCCACGGTTTTGGGAAATGCCCCTGCTTCCTGCCCCATCGCTGCCTGCCTTCGGTCACAGGTGCATTGCCCCCAGGTCACCTGCTGGGCCCCTCCCCTTCACCCCAGGAGCACAGGATAGCCTGGGATTGGCTGCCCCCCCCCCCGGGGGCCTGTGGCTTCCAGTGTGGTCCAGCCTTGGCTTCCATTCCTGCCCCTGCGCCCTCCTGCTCACCACGTGACACCACTGCCTGCAGCAGGGTGAGCCACCTCATTTCTGTGTCTTGGGATATTTTCTCCTCTGAACCATCAACCCCAGTGCCTTCCGGGCTCCTGCTGAGGGGTGGCTGTGTGGATTGCCATGCTTGTCAGCACCTGGCGGGGTTGCCTCCCTCCCTGTCAGCCCCGTCTCAGCCGTGCTGGCCCTCCGATGGTTATATTAGACAGCTTCATAGAATGAGGTGTGTACCCCCGACAGGAGGCACACCCTTGCCCATTTTGGTTGGTATTTTTAAGAGCTTGTGGTATTTACAGAAGCCACCCTCTCTTGGGATAATTGTATTGTGCAGCTTTTGTGGTCCGTTTTTGGTTTGCAACAGATAATGCTCTTTGTAAAAAGTTTAAAGTCAGAAAACAACATTTCTTACCGTGAACTCTTAACTCATAACCCTCCCTTTGCAGAAGCTCATAAATTGATTTGCCCATCCTGGCCTTGGGTTTAAAACAGCTCGGTGTTACAGGGATAAATTGAAGCTGTGTGCTTCCTTCTCTCATGATGTCTAAAAACCGTGCAGTAAACGCATGAATACTTTTGCGATGACAAGTATGAAGGCTTTCCTGTGTTTTTTTTTAGACAGCTTTATTGATTTATAACATACATACCATAAAATTCAGCCATATTAAATGTACTTAGTCAATGATGTTTTAGTAAATTTACTGAGTTGTGGAACCATCACACTCTCCAATGTTAGGTTATACCCACCACCCTAAAATGATTCTCCTGAGCTTGTAACAGTCATCCCTCTGACCTTTAGAGTTTAATAATGAGGTTTTCTAACAGCGTTTCCTGAAGTGGAGGATTTGGAACTCCTGGATCAGGTCACCTGGGACAGAGTCAGAACCTCTAGGAGTAGTGCCTGGACCTACAGTTTTTTGGGTTTTGTTTTTTTTTTTCTTTTTAATTTTTAAATTAAAAAAAAGTTGTTTTTGGTGGGGGAGGCAATTAGGTTTATTTATTTATTTAGTGGAGGCACTGGGGCTGGAACCCAGGACCATGTGCATGCTAAGTATGCGCTCTACTACTGAGCTCTCCCCTCCCCCCTGGACCTACAGTGATTCCAAAGTGTAGCAAGAGTTGGAGAACAGCTACTGCGCATATGAGGTTTGCCCTTGTTGTTCAGAACATCAGCACTGAGTTTGCAGGATGACCCATTGGGGTGCAAGAAGAAAGGACTAGAGTGTGTATTCACTTCTCATTTTTATCGTCAAAACTAAAGCAAAGTGTCCACCTGACTAACAGCACTGAGACTGACCCAGGGGCCCTCCTTCCATGTCTCAGACGAGCGCTTGTCAGGTGCGGCCTTGAGGTGCTCTGCGGAGGGCGGAGGAATTCTACGACTGTTTGTTTCTGGGACATTGAAATACAGAGTGCATTTTATGGGCGTCCAGGTGACCGGTTTTAGGGATGTTGTTTAACTGAGTTAACCTCATAAAGAGGGCAGGTGGCTTTACAAGATTCCTGCAGGGAAACTCCAGGTGATTAATACAAGGCCAAGCCAACCACAAGAAAATGGCCAACGTTTATGTAATGAGGTGAACCCACAACAGGCTAAGGAGATGTGATGATTTTTTTTCCTCTGACTGACTTCTTTATTTATTGGCACCTTTGAAAAATTGAGATACAGCTCGCAGACCATAAAATTTACCCTTTATAAAGGGTACAGTTCAGTGTGTTTTTTAGCGCATTGTCAGCATCGTGCAGTCATCACCTGCTATCTAATTTCAGAACCTTTTCATCACCCCAGGAAGGAACCCCCATCTCCTAGACTCCCACCTCTCACCCAGCCTCTGGCAACCACTAGTCTGTTTTTTTTTTTTTTTTTTTTTTTATGTCTGTGGGTTTGCCTATTCTGGACATTTCAGATAAATGGAATCAGTCAGTACCTTTTGCACCTGGCTTATCTCACTTGCCATAATATCTCCAAGGTTCTTCCAGGTTGTAGCTTGTGTCAGGCCTTCGTGCCCTGGTGTGAGTGAGGAGCAGATGTGGCAATTTGAAACGTAATTTTAAATCTGTAATTCCCAATGCCCCTTACCCTGAGTGTGTGTTTTGTTATTTTGAGATACTAGCTAGTTCTGTGAATAATGCTGTTTTCATTTTTATCGTATCATTTTAGAATTTTTTTATAATGCCCAATACAATATTTATACAAAATGAAATACATGTGTGTAGAAGGTACTTACATTTTTTCTCAACGTGCTCAAAATATTTTGAGACAACTAGTCTGTATTACTTGGACTGTGTAGTCATTGTTTTATTTTACTCCCCTTCGCAAGTGGAAATACCTTTATTTAACTCTTGTTAACATATATGTCCCTGAAAAAAATGAATGACTGTGGAGAGGGGGAGCCTCATGACATCCTGTTGCAGACAACACCCAGATGCGCGCTTCTGCGTGGTCTTCTAGGCTGATCTGCACGTGTAAACTCACAGCTTTCCGAAAAACAGTCGGCATTACTTCACATGTGTTGATCTGTGAACTGTGGTTTTTTTCACGTAGTATTCTGTCTCTGATGCTGTTTCAGGATTTGTGAGAGTTGGAATTGACAGCATTTTTCTTCCTTTTTCATAAGGATATTGGTGAATGTGTGAGTTTGTGCTTTACTTTCCTAAAGGAGACACGTATGTGCTGGATGCGTTCAGTTTGTCAGGACTTAGACTGCGTCCCGTACAGGGCGCGTCTTGTTTCCTGCGTCTGTGGGAAACACAGAGACAGTTATGTTTTCTTGAGGAAGGATTTTTTTTTTCTGTGTTTTTTTCTGGGACACAGAGCTTACTTTGTTTTACTCATTTAAAAAAACTTGTATAGTTTTTTAGGATCTTTTTTTTTCTGCAGAAAAAATAAATACTATATATAAATACAAAGAGAAAAACATTGAAATCACCTATAGTCACATCACTCAGACATAACCAGTGTCAACACCTGAGTGTAGAGAATGCCAAGGTCTTTCTCTGCCTTTGTGTGTCTGTGATGTGTGCTTTGTTTCTCTGTTTTTTATTTTTCTTTTCAATAAGAAAGCGTCATAATTTTTGTAATTCTTTTTAACAAAGTTGAGCATCAGAATTGCATGTAAAGTTTAAAATTACATAGATATGCCTGGGCCCTACTTTAAGTGTTGAGGGCCCAAGCATATATATTTCTTAAAATCTTTTATCGGTTATGCAGACAATAATTTCTGGCTGAGAACCGCTGTTAGAATAACACTATCCAACTTTTTTCTTTCACTCATGTTGTGATAATTGTTAATGGTTTTTATAATAGGACCGGGATTGAGGGGGTTAAGGAGCATGCATCGAGGGAGCAAAATGTATTGAGATGGCGAAAAAACACAGGAATCAAGACAAATCATATTGTGAGCAATATTAAAAAAAAAAAAGCCTTCAAAATTCATGCAAAAAATCCAAATCTTAAATGGACAGGATTCAATTCAGCACTAGCACCGCTGGGCTTCCCCTGCGTCCTGACCCTGGTGTCATGGTGGCAGTGGCTTTATATACAGTTCTCAGCTGGGCATATTGACATAATGGGCTGGATGCTGCTCTTTCGAGGGGGCCGCCCTGTGTGTTGTAGGATGTTCAGCAGCATCCTTGCCTTCTACTGTCAGGATGCCTGGAGCAGCACCCCCCTCCCTCACCATGACAACCCCAGATATCTCCAGACACTGCCCAGTGCGGGGCAGAACCTCTCACGTCAGAACCCCTGTGTTATACGTGGTTCCGTGTCAGTGAACTGAAGTTTGTCGCCTTTGGCACGCTAAGAGACGTCGCCTATTAAATGGTAGATGGTGTATTTATTCAGTCGCTGAATCAGCCTGTCGGTCAGTTGATTCATTTGGAAGTAGCAGCTCCAAGCCTGTCTCTGTGAGGGTGGCCCTTGGAGGTTGATGAGTTCCCAGCTTTGAGCTTTATTTGGGGGATGAAGTAGGCTGATGGAAGCAGAAATTTATTCCCTTCAATGGTATATTTTTACCAATTGCAACCCGTCCATGACATCTGTTAATATTACGCATGTTCGTCAGTGGTGATGTTTCCACTGCTTTTAGAGAGACATTTGGTATTCATGGTGACTCAGCATGTAGTTTTTGTGTTAATCTTCCCTGAAACACAGGCTGGAGTTCTCATTGGGAAATACCTCTGCCGTGGATTATTAATGAGAAATGAAGGCCTGTTTTTCCGTTGAGTCTCCATGTCTCATTTGTTGGCCGAGGTGCCGTGGAAAGACCGAAGCGTTACATGGTGCGAGGTGCCCCCGCCCCCGCAAGGGCCGAGTCGGGCCTTTGTATCTGGAGAGCTGGGTTCCTCGCCCAACTGCTGACCTCCCTGTTCTGCCCTCCCGCCTTAAGAGGACCAGTGGTTTCTGCCCCAGGGCAAAAAAAGTCATAACCTGCCTCTGTGGATGCCACATCTGTTTTTATTTTCCCCTGGTATTTTTTAAGTAAGAAGAAATGTGTGTAGGTTAAAGGGCCCGTGGGGAGGAGGCTGGAGATAAACACTGTACAATGTGAAACTCTTCCATATGGGGAACGTGGGGACGTTTGGCAACTGGGCCCAGTACTAACGCTGGCTGAGCCCCTGGTTATTCTGAGCGCCTTCGTGATACTCTGCGGCACCATTTGGTGTGTGTATGAGCCTTTTGTTTGCAAATTAAAAGAGAACTTCAGAATCAGTGGTTAAGACCCCTCTTCCCTGAAACGTCTTAGTAGGAAAGGGGGACAAGTATCAATTTAAGAGAGAGAGAAATGAACGTGGAGACACTTAACCAGTCTCCCGTGAGGTTGGTCTGGGTTAACCACCCTCATCGTCTAGTTTGCTGTCAGGTGGTCCCCCTGTTCTGAGAGTGAGGTCTTTGCAAAAATCTGGGCGGTGGGTCTCTTTTTGCCTCGCTCTGGTGTGGTTTCACCCACAGTGCAAACCCCCCAGAGCTCAGTTATCCTATGTTTGAAATATTAGTGGAAGTATTTGACTTCTGGAGACATAATCAGATTGCTTATAAAATTCAAAGTTTTGTGAAAGATGCCCTTAACTCAGCTTTCATTCAAACCCCTGTTAGGAAAGCTTGCCGGCCAGAGCAATTACTTTGTCAAAGGTCTTGTTATTGCTCCTGATGTTAAATAATAATTTGGTCCAGGTGCTGAGGAATGTGGGCAAAAAAAAAAAAAAAATGAAGACACGCATCCATGGCTAGAACATAAATTACAAAACTCAGAAAAAATGTTTTTGATTTAGTCTCTCCAGGAGTGAGGACCTTTCTGTAAATCTTTAGTCCTCCTTATGATTTTAGAGGTAAATTCTTTATAATTAAAAGCACTTGGCAAATAATGATTCATTTAAACTGTAGTTCTGATATATTACTCTAATTATTGTTACCATGCAGTGCCCTTTGGCCTGGAAGTGAAACTTGTGTCCTCTTGACACCAAAGGTTAACAGAGCAGGAAGCCAGAGCAATGTGTGTGCCTGCATGACCAGAATAATTTAGTAATTGTCTAATTACCTGAGGAGTCTAATGCCACTGCTAAAAATAGTATTAAAAAATCAAATGAAAGTCCTTTTCTTGTTTCTCATAACCCATCTGTTCTCTATTTTGGGCAACCATGTGTTCATGGGTATAAAACATGATTCATTCTAAAAGATCGGATCGCTTCTCCTCCGTCGGATAAAATATGTTTTTAATGCAGCAGAGTATTCAGTAAGTCCACAGGCATCTCTAGCTTCTGAGACTCAGTTGTGGAGGCAGGAAGGCTCTTGCAGATCCTTTGTCCCAGACAGCGATTTAAAATCTGGAACTGATGTTGGTCAATTTGATATTTATTTCTTCTTGGAGATAGAAAGAGAAATTCATATCAAGTGAAGACATCTCACCATCACCTTAGGAATATTAAGTTGTTCATTTGTTCAGCAAATATCTGATGCCCTAGACAAGTCAATAGACAGGCTATCTGTTCTTATGGTCTAACAGGAGAATTACAGGTAAACAAGCCAGTTTTAGACAATGAAGACAATAAAACACATGGTAGTATGGAAACATGACTTCCAGGGGAAAGGCCACATGGGAGGAGTGTGGAGTAAGAGGCTCAGAAGGCATCTTTGAGGAGGTAGCATTTGAATTGGGACCTGAATGATGAAGTTGGATGAGCTAGCCCTGCAGGGATTTGGGACATGGTATTTCAGGCAGCTGATACAGGAGGTGCAAAGGCCCTGAGGCAGGAAGGAGCTTGGAGAGAGAAGCTGATCAGGTGGGTCTTGTGGGTCATGGGAGGGCATCTGAGTCTAAAGGAACACTAAGCCACAGACTGTTAACAAGTGGTCACTTTCCAGTGTCTTAATTTTTTATTGTTATATTTTAAGGCAATAGAACCTTCTCTTCAAAGCAAGGCCGTCATGGTACCTGATGTGTAAAGCAGGTGGGAAAGGGGCTGTTTGCTCTCCACATTCGGTGGTGCTGACTGGGTTTCTTGGGATTCCTGGTACTCAGTATGTGGATTGAAAACCACCCCCTGGCTTGCTCCTTTCATGTACAGGAAACCAGGGCCCAGAGTGCGGATGGGACTGGTTGAGGTCACACAGCTGTTCATACCCCATCCAAGAATAAAGCTCAGCTTTCTTAACCTTCAATGTTCTTTTTACCATGTTGCTCTAAACCATTTCCCCAAGATTTAACCCATTAGGGAGCCAAGCCAGGTGGTGAAAGCTCCGAATGAAGGGATGGATGAGGGCTGTGTGAGCCACAGAACTGCTCCTTAGACCAGAGTTAGGGTCTGCAGTCAGTGTGGGAGGCAAAGCCTGAGCACGTGTAAGTTTGCTCTTGAAAGTGTGCCCGACGTGGGGTTCTCCGTGCCCTTTTGCAATATGTTCGTCCCGCCAGGCTTCCTTCCGGTTGTCACTGATGCTCTCCCTCCTGCCCCGGGTGGCGTGTTGCTGATGGTTATAACCCTAGAGCTCCCGTCGATGCTGCTGTCTTCAATTTTAAACCAATAAGAATGTGCACTTAAGACTGTGGTTCCAAACGGGATGATTTTGGTCTCCATGGGGCATTTGGCAACATCTGAAGACATTTTTGGTCTCTTGTTACACCTGGGGGTTGCTTTTGGCATCTAGTAGCTGGAGGCCAGGGATGCTGTGAAACCTGCTGTGCACAGGACGCTCCCCAGCGAAAATTATCCTCCCCAGACATCAGGAGTGCCGTGGTCCAGAGGCCCTGGTCTGAACCACCAGCATTGCTTGCAGTGTGGTGGGGCCTTCGCTCGGTCAGAGGCCCCCAGCTCCACCCAAAGGAAGATAGCATTCACACGTTCTCAGGTACAGTCATGCACATTCACTCAGTTGTCATTTTTTCCTCTGTTTATTTTGCTTTTTTTTTTTGGCCTAGTGCAAGTGACTGGATCCCTGAGAATCCACGCCCTTCCTGGCAGCGTCACCCCTGAGAGTTATGAGTGTCGGAGCAGTAGAAGGAAAAGCAATAAACTCCGCACCGTCATTTTTTTCCCTCCTGAGGCCCCTCTGTGCCTCTAGTCATCTTCCTTATGTGTTCCTTCTTCCTGCAGCAGCCCCAGGACCCGCCTGCTCAGAAGGGCCCCACACTCACCACCAAAGTGCGGCGGACCATGAGCAGCCGCGTGCACGAAGCGGTCAAGGCCATCGCGCTCTGCCACAATGTAACCCCCGTGTACGAGTCCAATGGCGTGACCGACCAGGCCGAGGCCGAGAAGCAGTACGAAGACTCCTGCCGCGTGTACCAGGCTTCCAGCCCAGACGAGGTGAGCCCCGGCCCACAGGGATGCCCTGTCCACTTTCCACCTGCCCCAGGTTGGGGGTTCCTAAGGGGGAGCACCTGTCAGGGCAGCGAGAGCCTGGATGATGCTGGGCCACCAGGGAAGCACGCTCTCAAATGCCTGCGGGACTCTGTCTTTCTGAGGGGAGGTAACCTTGGACTTGAGATGCATCCTGAATTAGGAAAGAGTGGGAGATCTTGTTTTTGGTTCAGTCAGCCAGTGCATGAGGGGCACAGGTCCCATTAAAACCACATTCCTTTTTTTTTTAAAAAAAACAAAACAAAACAGCTTTATTAAGATGTCATCTGCATATCATACAGTCACCCAGCTCACGTACACTTCAGTGGGCTTTTTTTAAAAGTGTTTTCATGGAGTTATGCAATCATTGCCACCTCTGATTTCAGAACATTTTCATCATGCAAAGGAAGTACCCCGTGCCTGTATTCCCCTAGACCGCGACCCTCCCTCTCCGCAGCCCCGGCAGTCGCTGACCTGTTTTCTGTCCCTATGGATTTGCCTAATATTCGCATTTCATACAAATGGAAACATACACTATGTGACATCTTCTGTCTGAATTCTTTCACTTAGCATGTGTTTTCAAGATGCTTTCGTGCAGTGGCATGTATCTATTTCATGCCTTTTTATTCCATTGAATAGATAATGCTACACGTTGTTTATCCGTTCACTGGTTGGTGGACATTTGGACTCGTTCTTTTTTGGGGGGAGGGGCGGTTATGCTGTGAACGTTTGCGTCTAGGCTTTTGAGTGGACTTGTGTGTTCATCTCTCCTGGTGTATCTGTAGGACAGGGGTTGCTGGGTCATGTTAACTTTGCGTTTATCCCTCTGAGGACCTGCCACACTGTGTTCTGAAGTGGCTGCACCGCTTTAAATTCCCGCCGGCAAGGTGTGAGGTTCCAGTTTCCCCACATCTTTGCTGACGCTTGTCATCCTCATCCTTCTGATTCTAGCTGCCTAGTGAGTGTGAAGGGAAACCTCTCTGTGCTTCTGATTTGCATTTCCCTGATATCAGGCTAATAACATTGAGTATCTTTCATGTGCTTACTGGCTGTTGTGTATTTTCTTTGGAGAAATGTCTGTCCATATCCTTTGCCCTCTTTGAATTGTGCTAAGTGTCTTTCTGTTACTGAGTTGTAAGAGTTCTTTATATGTTCTAGGTAAAAGCCTCTTATTAGGGTAGGTGACTTCCAAATACTTTCTCCTATTCTGAAGGCTGTCTTTTATGTTCTTGATGGTGTCCTTTCAGACAAAAGATTTTAATTTTGATGAAGTCCAGGAAGCCGCATATTTTTAAGTTACTGTTTGTATCTAAGCGTAAACTCTTGCTAAAACCAGAAAGATTCATTTTATTCACATTCAAGAGCACAGGACCTGGTAAGAGAGTAAGAGTCACTGTGATTATCCCCATTTTCAGAAGAGAAAAATCAAGGACACAGGGGTTAAATGTTTAGCTTGAAGTCCCTAGTTTATTTTTTTTAAGAGTTCAAAGAATAGTGACTTGACTTTTCTTTTTATTATTTTTTGATTGAAGTATAGCTGTCTTAAACGATATTAGTTCCAGGTGTGCAAATAGTGATGCAATATTTTTATGGATTATACTCCATTTAAAATTGTAAAATACTTGCTATATTTTCTGTGCTGTACATTACATTTTTGTATCTTCCCTGGACTTTTTAAGACTTTTAAAATTTTGAAATAATTTCAGATTATGGAAAAGTTGTAAAAGTACCATGAAGAATTCCCTTTTACCAAAACTACACTCAGACTCTTCAAGTGTGAACACTTACCTGCTTTTGCTTTGTCATTTTCTCTCTCTCGTGCCTTTGACGAGTACGCTTCAGGCATGATCCCCCTTTTATTCCTAAATATTGCCTAGAAACATTTTCCTAAATATTTCCCTACAAAACAAGGACATTTAACAAAGTTAGGAAATTGATATTGATACAATAGTGTTATCTAACTTGCACATCTTATTAAATTTCATCAGCTGTCCTACTTGCTTTTTTTAAAAAAAAAAAATGTATTTTCCCCAGATCAGGATCCAGTCCAGGCGCGCACCCTGCACTGAGCAGTTCCACCTCTGGGGCCTCTTTAAACCTCAGTTTCCCTTGACCATCACGGCCTGGGCTCTGTTGAGAAATGCAGGCCATCTGCTCTGTTGGACGTCTCTCAGTCGGCATCTGTCTGGCATTTTTTCTTACGATGTCACCCAGGTTGTGCATTTTTGGCCCCTGCCCGTCTCAGTGCATGTTATCAGGAGATGCATGATGTTGGCGTGTTCCGCTCTTGGAGGTGCTGGCTTTTGGTTTCTTGGCCAGGGTGGCGTCTCGCAGGTGTCTTCCCAGCAAATCCCGGCATCTTCCGGGGCTGAGTCCTCTGGTAACACCAGCCTCCTGAATGACAGGGCCAGGGTTTTAACCCTGGGAGTTTGATGTCAGGGCCCAAATTCTTTTACTTGTTTACTAATAAACCTTTTACTAAACCATTTTTCAGAAGCCACTAAATAGTCATTTTAATTAATTGGATATATACTTTTTTCACAATGTTTTCATGTTATTTTTTCCTTAAAAAATGAGGATTTTAATATAGGCATGGTTTTGTAGCTTCCTTTTTCACTTAATATTTTCTCATGCCCGTTTCTCAATTTTCTTGAATGTTATTAAAAAAAACGGCTTTCCAGATTCACGGCTGATATATGGACCATAATATCTTTAATTGTTCTCATATTATTGGAATTTTGGTTACTTCTAATTCTGAGCAACAGTATTTATAAACATTTGCAGTGAACATCCTTATACCTGAAATGTCTAGAAGTGGTGTGTTTGAGTTCAGTAATTTCGTAGGTAGTTTTGAGTGCCTTTAAGTTTTGAGGGCTGGGCGCTGGAATCTGCGTTAAACCGGACCTAGGGGGCAGTGGGAGTGAGACACTTGAGCACATGAATCTTGGGTCCCCAGCTCCCCGCGTGGCCGGGTTCCTTATCCTCGCTGTGTGTCTGTGACACGGGGCCCACTCGAGGGTGCTGTGAGGGCCTCAGTCGCTGATCAGAGAATCCTGTGGGTCAGACTGAATGAGCATGTTTAAGGCTCATGATGTAAAGCACCAGCATGCTTCCCAGAATTTTTTTTTTTTTTTACTATTTTACTCTTCCACCAATGTTACAAGGATTACAATTTTCTTTTTCTTTCCTTTTTTTTTTTTCATTCATTTTGAGAGGGAGGGAGGGGCTTCTCTGGTACATGAAGTGTTTTGAAGATCTGGACGCACCTGGGAATATTGGTGAGCCAGTTAGTGTGGTTGGGGGCTGGCACAAGAGAAAGCTTTTAAGAAGTTCAGAGATGGAAGAACACTCGGACGCGTCTTGCCCTGTCCAGTCCCTTCTTTCTCCTTTCCTGGGGCAGTGGAACGTGTCCCTGCGGAGCCTTCCTCTCGCCGCCTGCTCCGTGTCTGTGGACAGCCCAGGCTGTGAAGCCCAGTTCATCCGTGACCGCTGATATTTGGACCAGGCTTTGTAGGGGTGAAACATGTTGATTGTGAGATGAGAATTGTGCAGAGAGAAGGAAGGGGAGGAGGAGAAGCGTGGATGAGCGCCGATCTGCTGGGACTTGTGCGCTGGAACCGGAAGCTCGTCCCGCTGTCGCCGTTTCTCCTCCAGCGTTGGTCTGCTGGACCTTCTCCATGTTGGAGGGAGGATGGCACCGCTGAACGGGAGGTGAGATAAAGGACCAGACTCTGGTAGTTACGGACTGGGGACCAGTAGCTTGTGGTATGTGATAGAATTTGAATTTGAACAAGTTCTAGATGTTGGTGACCTGATCAGCACTTGTGCCTGTGGACTTCCAGGACGCCTGTTGGCCATTGACGTGCATTTGTGACTTGTCCTTTTTTTTTTGACTTTTTATTTTGGTGGGAGGGGGAAGGTAATTAGGTTTTTTTTTTAAATTTTAGAGGAGGTACCGGGGATTGAACCTAGGACTTCATGCCTGCTAGGCATGTGCTCTGCCACTTGAGCTACACCCTCCCTCCCTGTGACGGTCTTTAATCCCCGTGCCACACCCCTGGTTCCCACTGAACTTTGATGTATTTGTTTTAGGGCTGTGCAAAGGATTTTCCATGCGGGTGAATCTTCCGTGGAATGCTTTATGCTTCTGACCTCCTTTTTCTTGAAGAGAGTAGTCCTTTATCTCTTCTGTCCATTAATTGCACTCATATTCGGATTTGTTTGGTTTTTCTAAGCTTCTGAGTAATGTTTCTTTTCCTTTTTTATGATACAGTTATTTTCTTTTGGTCTTTGGTGTCCTAACAGCAGTCAGTGTTACCTTCTTGGTATCCTTTTCCCTCACAACTTTACTATTTTTTAACTACAGTTATTTCATGTTTATGATCGAATATATGAAAATACAGATAAGAAAAAAAAGTAAACCATAATCCTACTAACTGAAGGTGAAGCCACTGTTAATGTTTTACTCACCAGCCTTTTAAACTATTGCAAAAGATGTGGGCCTCAAAATATAAATGTTTATATAAATACACCATGTGGCAGAAAAGTAGGCTAAATCTAGATACAGCAGAGTCTGTCAGAAAGCCGTACTGTTTCCAGATCCCTGTAGGATTCCACGTAGACGTGGCTGGGTCTAGAGTCCTACCTTTGAAATTCTATATCAAGAAAACATTGCTGCTGTGGGCAAGGTCAGTGCATGGAGTGCATACAGGAGCCAGGATTCGTTTTACGTCGGAGCTGCCGGAGTAATTTCTACCAGTTGGCGTAGGGTTCGTTTCCTGTAACAGAAAGCAGGATTTCCTAAATTTGTTTCCTGTGCGCATTCCGCTCGGGAAGGCTTGAAGTGTCTTTATTCAGCTATCGGTTACAGCCTGGGGGGCACTGGGCCCTCCCCGCCACCGTACAGTAACTCCCGGGGAAGGGAGACAGATGAAATCTGGCTGGAGAGAGGTGCCCCTAAGAGGCTGGAGCAAGCAGATTTCAGCCCTGACAGTGTTCCATCATTTCCAGGAAGTCTGGCAGTGTCAGGGGTGGGGCGTGGTGAAGGGGGGGTGGTCACGGTGACACAACTTTTAGTGTATTTGTTTCTTGGCTTGAGTGGTCAAGGAAGTGCTCTCCTATGAAGAGGTAGACCCAGCCCTGGGACTCATTTATTTGTCTTTTGCATACATTCTTTCATAGTAAAACAATTTTTTAGACTTTTAGAATGATGTCCTAATGTCCTCATGACAGAAAAAATAGGCATTGTAGATTCAGAAAGAAGTTGATAAACATAGCCTGCAATTCTCACCATGTAGTGGTAACCACTGTTTATGTTTTGGTGTAGGTTTTCCGAGGCTTTTTCTGAATGTAGGCATCTGTATAGAGAGACAATTAATTGTATGTTTCAGAATCACACTGTTGTACAAGGAAGGTAAGATGGGTTAAGTGACATCCTTGAGAAAGTCACATGGTTTTCTTATTCCTGTAGGGTTTACGTGTATGTGTTTGTGTGCGTGTGCACACATGTGTGCATGTATACGCGTATGGGTGTGAACACGTGTGCACGTGATGTGTGCACGATGCCATGTGTGTGTGTGTGAATGAAAGTTTCTTGATGTGTGTGGCTGTACCCTGAGCGGCTCAGTAATTTCAGAGCCATGAGTTACCAGTTCCAGGTAACATGTAGACTATTCTACGTGGCCACCCCATGCTCAGGGCACAGAGAAATGTGTTTTCATCCTTCTCTGAGACCCACGTTCTCACAGTCTCTCTCGGGGCCTCCTCTCCCAGACCTCTTCCTCTGAGCCGCCCACAGTTAGCAACAGTGGAATATCTTTGTGGAGAAAAATTCTTTGCATGTATTAGAATTTTCCTCACCCTTTAATTATTAACCTATTTTAAAAGTTGAAGAGCACAATTGTAAATTATAGGTACAGTTTTGTGCTTTGTTCTTTGTAACTCATCTTTCTAAAGCATGTCAGTGTGTGGGGATGGTAGCAGAACACCCAGTTTTACTAACATGTTGGGCTGCTGTGTGTTCTGTCATCTCATGATGGCATAAATGAAAGCCTGCCTTTCAAGACCCTTTTTTCCACTAATTTTCATGAAAGACGGGGGGGCGGCGTCACGTTGCCCCTTCCTCACCCTGCAGTGCGGTTGCCAAGGTCTGCCTCGATTCGCTGTGTGCTTTTAGGCTGCACTGCGCCTCCTTGCAGGTATGGAGGGGCTAACACCACTGGGCTCTCGGCCCTTAAAGAAGAGAGGGAGCTCCACTAGAAATGGACACAACATTGTAAACTGACTGTACTTCAGTAATAAGAAAAAGGAAGAAGAGAGGGAGCAGGGATGCTGACAGTGGTAAGAAATGCTCACCTGTTGATCATCTGCTCCGTGCCAGGCTCCCTGCGACGGGCAGCCCTTGCCACCCAGAATTACTATGATTGTGCCCATTTTGCCGATGAGGTGTAGTTTGGCTGAGGAATATTCCCAAGTTCATGTGGCTGGTGAGATTAAAACAAGACAGCACATGTCCAGCGGTGGGGCTCATAACCCTGCAGTGCCGCATCCCTCCCCATGGGATGATGGCTTCAGAATGCTACAGGATGCTCAGGGTGGATGCTGGGTGAGGTTCCAGAGTGCCTGATTATTTTTACCTACTCCTTCCCCTTGAGACACCTGCTGTGAGCCAGCGTTGAGTCTGTGTTCTCCCAGGCTCAGTGCCACTTTTTTGTGTGCGTCCCTTCCCTTTTTTCTCATCTCGAGAAGCCTCCGAGCTTGGTGAGAATAGCCGTCTTCTGCCAGACTCCACACACCTACACCTTCTGGGTGTCTTGCCTTCTCCATCCATCTCTTCAGGGTCCCGCCCTTAGACAGGAAACCCACAAAGGAAGTGTTTCTCCTCGAGTCCACAGTATCCTTGAAATGCCTCCTTTGCCAGTGGCCTTGAGAGGTGGGCAAAGAGCACCTGGATCTCTCCTGAAAGGAGAGTCTCTGGATGGAGCATCTGCATCCACGGGGATGGCAGGGTGCTGGGGGTCACGCAGACACAGGTGGTGTCAGAGAAGGGGTGTATAGTGAAGGGACAGCGAATCTAGAAACTGATTTTATTTTTGTTTTTTTCTCTCTAATTATAAGAGTAACATAAGCATGCTATAGAAAAAGTAAAAAGTTAGAGGAAAAAGCCACAAAAGTAATTTTGATGTTTTCCTTGCTGTTTCTTTTCTATAGACATGCATTACATGTCCAGCGACCTTGATTTCTTCACTTGCGTTATCCCCTTCCAGTACCAACTATAAGGAGATTCTCAGTGGCCACGCTATATTCTGCTGCTTAGATAGACCACAGGTTGTTTTTCTATCTCCCAAGCGTCACATTTAGGTCATCCCCCACTTTCGGCCGTCATAAATAACGTCATGATAGAGATACGTATTCAGTCTCTCTGCACATCTCCCAGCACTTACGTGAAGGTCCCAGTTGTCTCATTTTGCATTTTCTAACCCTGTTGCAAGGAGTGAGGGTAAAAACCACTGGGGAAAGGTAAGCACGTGGCCTTGAAGAGGGCCAGCTATCTCACTGTCCGTTTGCAGCCCTGAGGTGTTTTTTTTCCTCCACAACCACATTTGTGTGGGTTCCCGGAAGGCGTCCTGGTACCTGCGCCCCAGCCCCAGGCCTCAGACAATGCCGGCATTCAGACGTGCGCACATGGAGCGCCGAGCGTGGACTCGGAGAGATTCAGGAGGCTGGTGGGCTTCGCAGGCACGTTGCCAGGTCCTTGGCCCCGAGGGTGAGGTCAGAGAGCAGAGGTCAGGAACTTCAGGGGAAAATCCTCCGTCGGTGTTATTTATTAACCACTGGGGTGGAATCTTGAAATAGGATTTTGATGGTTCAGAAGAGAGGGGTCCTGTGTGAGGCAGGACCGTAGGGCTTTGGGGACACGGTGGACAACTGTCACGTGAGTCTTCCTTGGTGTTAGCTCACCCACGGCCACGTGTGTGACAGTTCTGCCCCGTTTAACGTCAGGGTTGGCCCAGCATGGGCTGAAGTAAATAGTCGTTTCTGAACGGCTACCTTTTTATGGAGATGATGCCATTCTTCCTTCTCAGATAGTTATTTTCATTAGAGTTAGGCGATAGGAGGCTGCATCTCAAGTATAGGATCAAGGAAATTTGGACCAGGGAGTGGTTTTTTTTTAATTCCACCATCTTGTCCTCTGACTCTTAAACACAGCAGGCTGTTTGTTTGCTCCATGTTGTGTTTTTAAAAAAATCAGCAATATTTAAGAATCACTTAGCGTTCTATAAAAATCAGCTTCTGCTGAGAAAGATCAGATCTGGAAAGACTGAGGCCAGTTTCTACCCGGCAGCAGCAAGCCGAGCTGGGCGGCTGCCGCCTCAGTTTACCCCTGGCCCCAGGCGGCCCGCCCTGCCCTGCTCCTGTTGGCACGCGAACCTGCAGCCACCACGTGCAGCATTTGGGAATCTGTTGCTTAAGTAAAGGGTACCTTAGGTCTGTGGATGCATTTATAATCTTGAAAGGCTGGATTCGGGCGGACTGGCCACTCTTTGTAAGCCTGGGTGTTTATCTTACTGAATGCCACCAAAGAACCCCTTTAATCAGATGTTGGGTTCATGCATCTTATGATTAGTACGTGTCCTGCCTTTGACAAGAATTCAAGGCTCTTTAGCCCATCTGGCCTGATTCCCAAGCACACATCCGCAGGTATAAAGGGAAAATTATTACAACTTGTCACAGTTGGCTCATTGCTGACCAACAAAATGATGAAAAAGCCCTTTCATGGACAGTTCTGGCAAGAATTCTTCAGATAGGCATTTTGGGGCAGAGGGAAATAGCAGGCTCTGTTTTTCTTTTCTTTTTTTTTTTTTATTTCCTGACCCAAACCAGAACACACAGCCACCTCACAGAGCCCAGGTCCCCCCTGCCCCTTTCTTGGTTTATAGCATTGGCTTGAGTTTGCCTCTAATTTATTTGTTCACTCATTTCCCTTACAAGATTTCTTTCTGCCACTGTTGTGACCTCAGGATATTCTGACCTGAGGCCCCTGAGTCCCCAGCGCTGGCTGTTAAGGACAGTGAGACTCAGGACCCTGAGATCCTTTATGACTTGACAACGCGGAGTGACTCTTTTGACCTGAAGCTCAGGCCCACTAGGAGAAGTAGCAGCCTCGTTTACATCATCTTGTTTAGGGAGGGAAAGCAGTCATCCCACCTGACCCCTGGCATGTTTGTTCCTGCTGCAGTTGGGGAGAGTTGGTGAGCCCCCCAGTTCTAGACCGGTCTCTTCTCAGTAGGACGCGGGGGATTTTATGTGTCCTGTTAGAAACCAGCTTTCAATTAAGGCTGACTTATGTTAAAGTCAGAATGAGAGAGTGGAAGGTGAGAAAGAAAGGCCCCCTGCAGGGCTCATATCCTGTTGGAATCAGCCCCCAAGGAGACCGATGAGGTTTTGATTAGGACCTTGGACCCAAGGGGTGGGGGGTGGGGAGCGGGTAGGTGACGGTCTGTTCCTTAACTCCAGCGAGGGCTTGGTGGTGGAAGAAAGCATGGTTAAAAGATGTTTACCTACAGTTGTACTTCATCCTTCCCCAGAAGCATTTGTCACTGTTGATCATTTCAGATTTACAGATCGACTTTTCCTCTAGCACAGTCCTGTGAGGTCCGTAGCATGGGGGGCCGGGCTGTGCCCCCACTGCCCCAGGAGCCACTTCCCGGTCTCGGATTCCAGATTTCCTTGATGAAAGTTAAGAACAGGCTTTGGGGGAATTAATGAATCTCCTTGAAGCCCAATATCACAGACTTTTCACATCTTTTCATAACAATTAAATAGGTTTTTAAGGGGTGAAATAACAGCTGCTTAAAAGCAGGGATGGAAAAGTCTTTTCATCAGCAGTCGTGTTTGAAAGCATCCAAAGAAGAAAGTCTTTTTTCTTGGTTACTAAACTGGTGTGTAAGAGAGGGTGTAAATTCAGTCAGTCTTTTGGGGTATATATACCCAGGTATTAGTAACATCTTGTGTTGGGACATTTATTTACTTAATCAAAATTAAAAATAAAAGGAATGCATGTGCATGCTAAAATATTTCAGTAGTAGAGCAGAGAGCAGAGTAGAAGCTAGAAGTAACGCCTCTGCACGTGTGTCACTCTGTAAGCACTTTAATGCATACACCCACGTTTTTTATGTATACATAAACTTTTCTTCATGACCTTTTAACACGTGGGGACTTGCAGCTTACACTTTGAAGTTAGAGATCTCAGGGACAAGGTTAGATTTCTGGTTTTTCTGGGGAAGCTGGAAGCCCTGGCCGCCCTGGGCCCACGTTCCTGAGGGGCAGCCCCCTCCACAGGGCGCTCAGGCTCCTTCTGCCACAGTCCCCACCCAGCCCTGTCTGCTCACTGGCCTGGCCAGTCTGGCCCCTGTGTCCCTGGTCTTAGAATTTGCGTATCTTTCCACCCCTCCCCTCCCCCCAGCCTTTGACCGGAAGCAAGCAAGCCTTGCTCAGGCAGCGAGAAGGTTCCAGCTGGTGACAGAACCATGCCTCCAGGAAGTGCAGAGCATTGTGGAGGGCGGGGCTGCATGTCATCTGTTGGATCGAGGTTCCCACCTGGTCTGATTGAGGTGCCTTGAAACGTCACCTCCGGCAACTTAATGAACTTTCCCAGGCCCCGTTTCCTCACTGTGCAGACTGGGGTTCTCGCCCTCGGCAGTCCTGCCCTTTGTGGTGGGGGCGGTCCTGTGTGTGGTAAGGATGTTTAGCAGAATCCCTGGCTTCCACCCACAAGATGCCGGTAGCAGATGTCCACCCCTTCCCCAGTTGTGACAACCAGAAATGTCCCCCGACATTGCCATGTGCCCCCTGGGGGGCAGCACTGCCCGGTGGAGAACCACTGTAGAGTCCCTCCTGGTTGAGTATTTGCGAGGCTTAAAGGGGAACCCAAGAGTGAGTCACCTGTCCCCAATGTCGTGCTCTTTCTTTCCTGTTGTTTGTGGTTTGCTTGGTGCAGTTTCTTCCAGACATGATCTGTGGCTGCGCTGGTCACTCTTGGTCTTGTGAGGTTCTCTCTGCCACAGCTCTGGCCGGTGGCCTGCTTTTGGGCCTGGAAGAGAAGGCAGCTGTGAGCGCAGAGAGACACAGGTGCTGGGCTGTCCCTGGGCCAGCATAGCCTGCCCCAGGGACGCAGACACTGCACACATTTCACCTGTCTCTGCTCCCCTGTCCTCCTGTGTGTCCGTTGGCTTGACCCGTGAACCGAGCCCCTTGGCCACGTGTCTGACCTTCAACCCTTGTCATGTTTAGGTGGCCCTGGTGCAGTGGACCGAGAGCGTGGGCTTAACGCTGGTGGGCCGTGACCAGTCTTCCATGCAGCTGAGGACCCCTGGCGACCAGATCCTGAACTTCACCATCTTGCAGATCTTCCCTTTCACCTACGAAAGCAAACGCATGGGCATCATCGTGAGGGTGAGTCGTCTTTGGTTTATGACTTTAAACTGTCTTAAAAAAAAAATGCCGGAGTCTGCTGCGTCTGTCCCTGTGGCTCGACATCCTTTCTTACCCCTCGCTGACTCTTTATGGAGATGCGTGACTAACTGGCGGATGTAGTTCCCGCCACAGAAAGAAACTTAGTTCCTCAACTGGACAGACCTCGGAGAGCTGATGAGCTTTCGGTTAACCCAGTTCCAGGGTGAAGGGTCTAACGAACGTAGACTGGGCATTTCTTGGTACATTTCTCATCGTATACTCTTGTTTAATTGAGTGTGGTGTTTGCTGTTGAGGTGAAATTCAGGTGACATAAATGAATCATTTAAGTGTGCTTTTCATTTAGTACATCTGTCCATTCACAGTGTTGTGCAACCACCACATCTGTCGAGTTTTGAAATATCTCCATCTCCCCGAAAGGAAACCTTGTAGCCCTTAAGCAGTCACTCACCACACCACCTTCTTCCAGTCCCTGGAAACTGCCAATCTGCTTTCTCTCTAGGATTTACCTATTCTGGGTATTTCGTGTAAATGGAATCACATAATATGTGACTTTTTGTATCTGGCTTCTTCACTCAGCATGATGTTTTAGAGATTATCCATGCTGCGGCATATATCTGTACTCCGTTGCTTTTTATAGCTGAATAATATTACATGTTGATTATCCATTCACCCGTCAGGGGGCACTGGGTTGTTTCCACCTTTTGGCTATTGTGAATAGTGTTGCCATGATCATTTGTGTACAGGGATTTGAGTAACTGTTTTCACTTCTTTTGGGTAGATACTTAGGAGTGGAATTGCTGGATCTACTCCCAAATGCTGGAAAATTCTGTCTTTTAACTCTTTGAAGGACCTCCATATTTGTCTCCAATGTGCTGCACCATTTACATTCTCACCAGCGATGGATAAAGTTTCCAGTTTCTCCACATCCTCACCGACACTTTTTATTTTTCCTTCCTTCCTTCTTCCTTTCTTCCTTTCTTTCTTTCTCTCTTTCTTTCTTCTCTTCTCTTCTTTTTCCTTTTCCTTTTCCTTTTCCTTTTCCTTTTTCTTTTTCTTTTTCTTTTTCTTTTTCTTTTTCTTTTTCTTTTTCTTTTTCTTTTTTATAGCTATCCCAGTTTTCTGAAGTGGTATTTCATTGTGGTTTTCACTTGCATTTCCCTAGTGACTAATGATACTGAGCATCTTTTCACATCCTTATTGGCCACTTGTATATCTTCCTTGGAGAGATGTCTATTCAAGTCCTTTGCCTACTTTTTAATTAGATTCTCTTTTGTTGTTGTTTTGTAAGAGTTTTTTATATAGTTGGGGTACTAGACCCTTATCAGAGATACGATACCTAAGTATTTTCTCTCATTTGGTAGGTTTTCTTTGCACTTTGGTGATAAAGTTCCTTTGATGCACAGAAGTTAACTAATTTTGATGAAGTCCAATTTGTTTTTTTCCTTTGTTGCTCTTGATACTGGTGTCATATCTAAGAGTCCATTGCTAAATCCAAGGCCATGAAAATTTACCCCTATATTTTCTTTAAAATTTTTTTGTATATATGTATTTTTAAATTGAAGTATAGTCAGTTTACAGCATGTCAGTTTCTAGTGTATAGCAGAATGCTTCAGTCAGACATGAACATCCATATCTTCATTTTCATATTTTTCCACTATAAGTTACTGCAAGATATTGAATATAGTTCCCTATATAGTATGAACTTGTTGTTTATCTATTTTATATATATTAGTATCTGCAAATCTCAAACTCCCAATATATCCCTTCCCACCCCCTTCCCGTGCTGGTAACCATAAGTTTGTTTTCTCTGTCTGTAAATTTGTTTTTGTTTTGTAAAAAGCTTGTCTTTTTTTTTTTTTAATTCCACATATAAGTGATATATGGTATTTTTCTTTCTCTTTCTGGCTACCCCTATATTTTCTTTTAAGAGTTTGTGTAGTCTTATCTCTTTAGGTCATTGATCCGTTTTGAGTTACTTTTGTACATGGTGTGAGGTAGGGGTTCAGTTTCACTCTGTTGCATGTAGATGCTGAGTTGTCTCATCACCGTTAGTTGAAGAGGCCATTTCCCCATTGAATAGTCTTGACACCCTTGTTGCAATTAAATATTTTCAATGATTTCATTCATACAATCATAAAAATTACTGAAAAAATATAGTAATCAGTCAGCATCCCCATTTTGCCATTAGTATTTCAGATTTTTAAAATATTTTTTTGAAACCTTTATTGAAGTACAGCATACACAAAAAAAAGTGCAGCCTTCCTACGGGTACAGCTCACCTGCTTACAAAGTTAGCACAGCCATGTAACTGGCATCCAGAGCAAGGAACAGGATTTCTCTGTTAATTGCCCCTGCAGCTCCCTCGTGCCCCTTTCTGGCTACTGCATCCTTCCTCCCCATCGTCCCCATTTCTACCACTAAGTTTGTCTCCTTTTGAACTTTATGTAAAGGAAATTGTATGGTAGATACCCTTTTGTGTTTTGAGTTCATTTGCTCAATTTTTTACTTATATATTCATCCATATTTTTGCATGTATTGTAGTTCAAGAAACTTTTTAAGCAAATAAGACATTGTGCATTCACTTGAGGTCCCATCTGCCCTTTCTAGATGTGCCTCCTTTCCATTCTTACCCCAAGTTTATCATTCCTATGAATTTGAAAATACTGCTATCAGACACATTTGGGTATAAAATGTAGTATGGTTTTCCATATTTTTATTTTTTGCATAGATGGCACTGTAGTATATATCATTATCCCACTTACTGATTTTTGTTTAACATAAAGAAACTGTCATGTTAATACACTCGTCCCCACTTGATTTATCTTACGTAAGCTGACTTACGTTATCGCATCGTATCCGTGTACCTCTCTTCCTTCCCTATGGATAGACATTAGATTGTTGCCACTTTCTTTGCCGGTAGAAAGAGCATCGCCGCATGTAGCCTTGTCTGCTCCAGCCTCCCTGGTACATATGTCAGTGTTTTCCTGTGAGCCGTACCCAGGGAGGACTTGCTGGGTTATAGAATATGTATGTCTGTAACTCTATCAGATATTGTCAACTTTTCCTCTAATGTGCTTATACTAATGTTAGTCCCACTGTTTTTCTACATCCTCATGAACACTTGATAGTGTCAGAGTTTTAAAATTTTGCCAGTCTGAAGCATCCGAATTAACACCTTGTTCTCCTGTTTGCTCTCTTATTCATGGAGATCACACTTTCCACTCTGGGAAGCCTGGAAGCCCTGTGTTCACAGACCACTCTGTTCAGGAGTTCTTAAGTCCAACTGATCATTAGAATGACTGTAGGAGTTTTAAAAATTGCAGAATACTTGGTCCCAGTCCTGTTTTCCTTGTCATTTTTAAAGGTTCTTCACATTGTTTGGCTTGGCCTGGAGAAAACTCTGCCTTAGATCATGAACATCTTTGGAATAAGACTCATCTTTTCTGGATTTTTTTTTTTAAATAAAACACTGTATCTATACAAGTGTTTCATGCCTCAGGGAGCAGATTTGCAGGTGTTAGTAATTGGCAATAGTAGTAATTAGTAGTAGGACCAGCAGCTCTAGTAATAGTATCAGAGATAGGAACAATATTAACAATGCTGGAGGTAGCATTAAATGGTGCTTATTGTGTGCCAGTCACTGTTCTAAATGACTTGCATAAAATAACTCATCTAATTCTCATGATTCCGTCGCAGTTGGTATTTGACAGAGGAGAAATTGAAGTCTAGAGAGACTAAGAAATCTCCCCAAGTTTACGTAGTTAGAAAAGGTGGAGCTGGGATTCTGCCCCAGCCCGTCTGGCTCCCAGGTCACCCTCTTTACCTCCAGGACCTGGGGGTTTGGGTGTGATGAGAGGGGGGTGGAAAAGCTCATGGAGCACCCACAGTAATGTCGAGGTGGTGTGCTAATTATGTATGGTATGGTGATAGATTATCCTGCACGTGATGGCTTAAACCAACAGCAGGTAATAGCTTACAGTTTCGGGGGCCGGGAGTCTGAGTGCAGCCTCGCTGGGCCCTCTGTCTCGGGGTCTCTCACAGGCTGCAGGCATCCAAGGTTCAGGCGGGGCAGAATCCACTTCCAGGTAAAACCAGTGCTGTGGGCAGGAGTCCATTCCTTGTGGTTGTCGGACTAAGGGCCTTAGTTCTGTACTGTCTGAGGGCCAGAGGTCACCCTTGTTCACTGTCCCGTGGACACCTGGTCCATGCTGGCCTCATCAAAGTGAGTACCTGAGAGTGTGAACAAGACAGACGGCATGTCATCTTTTGGGTAGAAACCAGCATCCAGGGCTGTCAGACTTGCTCTCCACTTTGCACAAATCTCAGATATCTCCTTTCGTGAAGTGATTCTCATCCTGGGGCCGTCTTGCCTGCAGGGGACATGGGGACATGTCTGAAGGCATTTTCAGTTGTTGCAGCTCAAAGGGTGTTGCCGCTGGCATCCAGTGGGTAGAGGCCAGGACAGCCTCCTAATGGAGAACATTCCATCCCCAGATGTTCACTGGGCCAGGGCTGAGAAACTCTGCCCTGACGTGTCCATCTGTCCTGCCTGCGATTTGAAAATAACTGTCCAGTCCCCTGATGGAAGGAAGTTTCCGCTCAGTTATGAGACGTCCCCCGGCGTGGTTTAGTGACCGCGGACAGGTGCGGCTCTGCTCTGGCCTGCTTCGTCACCGCCCCACCCCGAACGCGTATGAGCCGGTGGGCGGGTCTGGGCAGCGGCTCCTCACGCTAGCAGAGCAAGGGCTGGCGCTGGAGGACTCTCCCTCAGAGAAGCTCGGCTGGTTCGAGAAGCCGGGGTCTTTGGGGCTTGTGTGTCTGTCTCTGTGTCGCCGTTTTGTTTTTCTTGTGTTACACGCTGTTCCACTGCCCCCTCCACACCCTTCCCGCGTGGCTTGATGAAGTCGGGTCGTCGGCGTCGATCATCCTCTTGTCACTGTCTGAATAAAAGAGGCCTTTGAACAGGTGCCAGAATCAGCCCACAGTGGAAAAAGATGAGGCCCCAAACAATGCGGCACCGCCGGCAGATCACCGTAAATCGACAGCGTCATGTTGCCAGTAACATGGGAACGCAGCAGCCTCACGCTGAACTTGGTGGGAGGAAATGACTCACAGGAGGAGATGGTCGATACGGTATTTACACTGGAAGAGGTGTCCCACTGTCTCGAGCCCCTTCTGGAGAAGAGGAAGCTGGGGAGAGGGGCGTTATTTCCCATAGCACCACCGGGGTGACGGGGAAAGGAACAGAAAGCTCTGGTGCTTTCATGTGCAGACCCCACTGCTGTCTTTGGCCCGAGTCTCGTGCCGCGGAGATGCCATCCGTCACAGGAGAAGCCTGCATTTCTCACGCTTTTAAAACGCAGGTTCCTCTTCATGGCCTTTGGGTGCTTTTATGAGTAAGTGTGTTGTTCTAAAAGATGGTCGGCGGTTAGAGGCATTCAGAAGTTACTTTGGAAGATGACACCGTACCACTGATTTGGCCTTGGGTGTTTCTTATTCGATGAAGGGCTTGCAGGCATGCATTGTGGGCTTCCTGGGGGAGAATTTAGGCATGAGCTGGTGATGGCCACGCTCAGTCACCCATGCCTGTCTCTGCTGCGCCAGGCTCCCTGTGATGAAGGTCATCATCACCGTATAAGAATCAGCGATTACACCATCACTCCTTAAAGCCAGGATTTCTCCGCACTGTTGACATTTGGGGCGGGGTGATCTTCTGTTGTGGGGACCTTCCTGTGCCCTGAAGGATGTGCAGCAGAATCCTTGGTCTGTACTCACTAGATGCCGGTAACACCTCCCAGCTGAGACAACCGAATACATCTCCAGACATGGCCGTGGGCCCCCTGGGGGCAAAATCACCCCTCGTTCAGACCTCCCGTAACCGTTTTCTGCAGACGTTGTGATGGAGGGTCTTGAGGAGTTGCTGTCACCCCCACAGGAATGCTGGCGCTGGGGGAGCCTTTTCTGTGTATGTTGCCCCTTTGCCACGTGCCCGACGTAGGTGACCGCGTTTAAGCCACGACAGTCTGTGCGGTAAGGGTTGCTAGGATCCCTATTCTATGGATGCGGAAACTGAGGTTGAGAGAAAAGCAGTCGCTCGTCCGAGTGCGCCAGCCGGGAGCCAGTGCTGGGTCTAAGCGCTTGGTGCCTGTGCTGTGGTGTTAACCCACTCCCCGTGGGTAAAATCTGATCAGTGTGAACCGAAAAAATCTGGGTGATTGGCTCGCCAGCTCAGCCCTCAGGGAGACAAGGGCCTGGCGCTGCCTCTCTCAGGGGTTCTCAGCTGAGGCCTTGTGTCCTCCAGGAAGCGTGTGCTCCTGCCTGGAGACACTCTGGTTGTCCCCAGAAGGGTTGCTGCCGGCATCAGGTGGGTGGGGGCCCAGGGACGCTGCAGCAGATGGGGCCACGCGGAGCCCGGGCCCTCACGGCAGAGTTCTCCAGCCCCGACTGCTGACAGCGCCAAGGCTGAGAAACCCTGATCTCGGTAGTTCTCTTACCTCCCGGTTCTTCCCCATAGACCACGTTTTGGTGATCCTGGCAGTCCTACGTATAAATCTAAAATTATCTTTTCGTGTGGGAGTCCGTTCCCGTCAGAATAGAAATAACTAAAAACAGAGTTCTTCAGTCCTTTTGATCTTGCTTTCATCATTTAACGATTTCCCAAGTGCTTTGAGTTGTCTTCTGTTTTCTGTGGCCTTTGCCCCAAAGCGAGGCGCCCCTCTCGCTTTTTATCTTTGGCCAAGTGCAAAAACATTGGCGTCCGCTAAGTACGCTTCGGTGTGCGCCGTCTGTCATGGGAAGCGGGCACCGGCGCGGAAAGCAGATATTCCTCCTGGTTACCCATCCCTCCCCCCACCCCCCCCCAGGATGAATCAACTGGAGAGATCACGTTCTACATGAAGGGGGCGGATGTGGTCATGGCCGGCATCGTGCAGTACAACGACTGGCTGGAGGAAGAGGTAAGCGTGTCTGGAGCCTGATGTGATGAGGTGGGGCCCTGTATTCGATTCCTATGGCTCCGTTAAAAAATCCCCTCAAAACTTAGCAGCCTGGAAGGACACATGTTACTTCTTACAGTTTCTGTGAGCCAGGAATCCAAGCTAGGCTGTGCCTGGAGTCTCAGGACTCAGAGTCCCTCACAGGCTGTGGTCAGAGGGGTTGCCTGGGGCTGGGCTCTCATCTGAAGGCTCAGTTGGGGCACAGCTCACTTCCAGGCTCACTTAGTGGCGTGGACAGGATTCAGCCGCCCAGTGGCTCTTGGCCAGAGGCGGCCACATTCCTTGCCACGTGGGTCTCTCTCTGTAGGGCAGCTTACACGGTGGCCCTGGCTTCGTCAGAGCGTGCACGCGCAGGAACACAGAGGCAACAGACAGAAGTCAGCTTCTCAGGAGTGACCTCCCCTCACGTTGCCACCTTCTGTTTTTTAAAAAAACTTTTTTCAGCTTTACTGAGCTGTAATGGATACACAGCTTTGAGTAGGTTTAGGGTATACAGCACGTCGATTTGAGACACAGATTGAAGATCAATCACCACTATAGCCTTCGCTAACACTTGCACCACATCACATAACTGCCACTTCTTTTCTGTGGTCACTTTGCCACATTCTGTTCGTGGGAACAAGGCACTGGGTCCAGCACACACTGGGGGCAGGTCATCATACCTGGCTGTGGGTACCGGGAGGCAGGCACGGTGGGGCCACATCCCAAGCGTCCTTGTCCCAGTTTGTGACATGAGAACTGGCTGCAGCAGGGAAGGAAGGAAAGCTCAAGTTTATCAGGCCATTTCTGTTTCATCTCCCAGTTGCGGGTGGAGAATTCCCGTTTTATATTCAGTATTATCATATTTCCAGTTAGCGGGTTATAAGCCCAGATGCCGACAGGGAGCAGGCAGGTGACTCAGATGAGTGAAACGGGCCGAGGTGTGTCTTCCGACAGGGTCGCATTTTGTGTGTTGAATGTACGGGAATGTGCTTTACTTGACAGCTGTGTTTTCTGGGACCGCAGCCGCTTTCAGCCGTCACTGACTGTGGTCGTTTGGGAAAGTGCACCCACTTTTGTCAGAGGTTGAGTTTTTCCAATGAGCCAGAAATCCAGATTTGTCTCTGAAATCTTAACTGTTGCTGGCTGAAATTTTGAAACCCCTTTAGAAGATTTGCTCGGAGGGATTGCTGTAGGGGAAAGCAGTGTTCTGATTTGCCGTTTGGCCGACTCCCTGGGAGGGGTCGCCCACTTCAGCCTCCTGCCCTCCTCCAGAGAGAGCAGGGCCAGGGGTGCAGAGCCCTCAGTGCGGCTCCCTGCTGACCAAGGTCTGCTTTTCAGTGTGGAAACATGGCCCGGGAGGGGCTGCGGGTGCTCGTGGTGGCGAAGAAATCTCTAGCAGAGGAGCAGTATCAAGACTTTGAGGTAAGTGGTTCTGTGACCTTCCTGTTAATTTTTAAAGCCGCACCCCCACGCCCGTTGCACCTCCCTCCCCACTCATTCTGCTCTGGTCAGATTGACATCCTTTCTGAGCAGACCAGGTTCTTGGCCTGGAACTCTCTTCCTGCCCAGAGCTCCATGGCCCTCCTCCTTTGCTGCTTTTGGGTCTCAGCTCAAATGCCACCTCCTCTGAGAAGTCTTCCTGGATTCCACCATCTAAGGCAGCCCCACCTCATCAGTCCCCATCTGTCACCCTATTGAAATTTCTTCATTGCACTTATCACCAGCTGTAATGACTTTGTTTATATGTATATTTTAACATTCTTTTAAAATATCTTCTTTCTGGAATAAGATCTTTTTGAAAGCAGAGACTTGATCAATCTGGTTTGCTCCTGTACCCCTAATACTTAGGGTAGTCACTGCAAGCCTTTTGGAAGATATGAAATGAAACCTTCAAATTTGAAATTGTAAACTTCCTTGGGGCCCTGATCTTTTTAAACTGTAAAAAATGCTGGACTTGAACTAGAACATTGGCTTTTGCAGCCCAGACTTCCAGTATAAATATGTCTTATTAATTGTCATCTCATCCCATGGACTGTGGGTTCCTTGAGGGGAGAGGGGTCCTTGTACCCCAAGTCCTGGCACAAAGCTGAGTGAATGTATTTGCATATGTCTGACAGGAAGAGAGGTGAGGCTGGGGGAAAGGTTTTGGGGGCCCTTGTCCTGCTCCAGCCAGAGAAACTGTGCTTGGGTCTGTCTATTCTGTGTGCTTGAGTTCTTCTTAAAGTTTTATTTAACAAGAGTTGTAGCCCTGATATATTCTGCCTTTCTTTCAAGTTTGAAGGCATAAGCTATGAGACAGCTGTATCTTTGCTAACAATGTAAAGAGGGGTCAAACAGGAGGGTTGGGTCAGTGGTCTTTGGAAATGGGACTTCTTAGAAAACCTGGTGGTCAAGGGTTCTTGGTTACAGAGCATATGTTGTATGGGGAGAACCTACTGTTTTTAGGGATCTTGAGCTGTGCTAATCTTTGTAAAAACCCAGTGAAGTTGGGGCTGTCATTGCCATTTCATGGATGAAAATGATTGAGGCTCAGAGAAGTTAAGCAGCTTGCTAAAAGTCGCACAGCACAGGTGAGTGTAGAGCAGAGAGTGGGGCTCCGGTCGGTCCAGCTCCAGTGTCTGGACTGGTAGACTTGGAAGGAGGCTGAAAGTGTCAGTTTCACTTCTTTGAGGTCCACCCAGGTCCTGGGGCCCCTGCCCTGTGTGAGGGGATGAGACAGTCCTACTGCCAGTCGGTCCACCTTGCACCCTGCCACCCTGAACGATGACTGTGTCCCCTGCTGTGTCCTAGGCCCGCTACGTCCAGGCCAAGCTGAGTGTGCATGACCGTTCCCTCAAAGTGGCCACAGTGATTGAGAGCCTGGAGATGGAGATGGAACTGCTGTGCCTGACGGGGGTGGAGGACCAGCTCCAGGCGGACGTGAGGCCCACACTGGAGACCCTGAGGAACGCCGGCATCAAGGTAGGGTGAGCCTGCCCGGGACCCGCCACTGACAGAACCCACTGTGCACTCTGAGTTCCAGGGTTAGACCGGTGATCCCTTCAGCAGAGGGTAGAAATTAGAGAGGGGTGAGACGGCGGAAGGAGTCACAGAGGGAACCCGACATGCAGGGACAGTGGCCTGTAGCCCTCCCTGAGCCGGCCTCCGCATCACTGCCCACCCTGACAGCCCGGTTTCGGAGGCTGTCTTGTGTGTCCGCTTTCACCAGTGCCTCTGTGACTGCGAGCATCTCCCTGTCCCTCGGGGCCAACTGTGGGTGTTTGTTATGTTCTCGTTGAGTGGCTGGCCAGCCAGCCGTCTGTCTGTCGATCTGGGTGAAGGAGTGGCCGCCTGCCCCAGCAACTGCCAAATTGACATTTTTGTACGCTGCTGTTTGGGGCCAAAAATTACCTGTGCAGTGATTTCATGTGGAGGGGCCAGTAGAGGGCGCCAGGGGAGCGGGCTCCGTCTCCCTGGACCCAAGCAAGGGATTAGCAGCTCTCCTCTTGGGGTTTGGGAGGTTCCGTTTTTGCTGCTGGCTTTGCCCTGAGGTTTTTTTTCTCCTTCTCAAAACGGTTCTCTCCAAAAGACAAAGTGTTTTATCCAGAGTATGGAGTGGACGTCTCTTTCTGTTTCCCTTGTTAGAGGGGAGGGGGAAGGAGTGGCTCGGGTGGGGCCAGGCTAGTTTGACGTTAGTGTCTAAGGTACTGTCCTCCACGGGCCGGGAGGGGCTAGCACTGAGGAAAGGGCTGCTTCACCCTGCGTCAGGTGCAGCGGCCCAGTCCCAGCGGGGTGGTTTCTCATGCCAGGAAGCAGAGACCCGGGACTGGCACGTCCCGGCAGGGCCCCTCCTGTCGTCCCCGCATAGGATGTAAGCTATGTGGTGCACTGATGACGTTCCATGGTTTTCTAGAACTTGAGACTCCAGCTCCTTTCCCAGTGTTTGCTCTCTCACAGCAAACCCTGAAAACCAACACCAAACTGGGATCACATAAAACAATACTGTTTCTAATGCCAGATGGGGCATTGAGGGAAAAACATTGACATACTCCAGGGTCAAACCTAGAGGCAAGGGCCCCCAGCGGCCCGGTGCCTTCATCCCAGCCGCCTTTCTGCTTGGGTTCCAGTCCCGCCTCCCCGATGACTACTTCTGTGGTCCTTGGCAGGTGGCTTGACTTGTGTTTCCCATGAAGTTACTGTGCGGGTGCAGTGCACTGAGCACTCGATTAAATGCCCAGCACTGAGTGGGTGCCGGGCACGGTGAACACTCGGGAGCCTTCGTGGTTGTTTCCTTTGCTCTACTTCCCCTGATGCTGGACGAGGACTTCCTTGTGTGGGGGCTCTCAGGGCCTTCCCCTGGCTGCTGGGAGCAGAGGGGACCGAGGGTTGATGGGTGAACTGGCAGAGCGGGGAGCACATTTGTTTGGACTCTGAAGACCTGGGTTCTGGGCCTGGTTGGGACAGGAGCTTGCTGTGTGGCTGTGGGGCAAGTCACCTCCCCTCTCTGAGCCCACAGCAGTGAGACGTGCAGTGCTCTGTTACGAGGTGTGGAAGAGTCTGCGTGTTTCCTGTCAGCGTTTTATAGTTAGGGGTAAGCCCTGTGAGATTGCACGGGGGCACCCGACCACGTAGAAAGATCCTTTGTAACGTGGCAAATCGGAGTTTCCTGTGGGACAAGGAAGTGATCCCTCCTCTGTCCAGCCTTCCTCTTCTTTGAGATTATTTATTGCTTTAAGAAGAATTCCCAGCAGGGGGATTAGGATGTCGGAGGCTGAGCTTCGAGATGTCTACTGAAGCATGTGGCCAGTTTCCTAAAAGTGCCACCGCCGGTTTTGCTGCCCCCGGCAGTGGTGGCCCAGGGTCTAGAACCCCTTGAACCTGGGCATTTGCTGTGATGCTTTGCAGACGTTATAAGCCCCAAGGAGGTAAATGGAACGTACCAAGTTCAGCTCCGCGTTTTTGGAAACTCAGCTGACACAGGCGGCCGGCTGACCTCAAATACTAACAAAGAGGACCCCTTCTGGGCTGTAATTTCAGGTTTGGATGCTGACGGGGGACAAGCTGGAGACAGCCACATGCACAGCGAAGAATGCGCATCTGGTGACCAGAAACCAAGACATCCACGTTTTTCGGCTGGTAAAGCCTTCTCTGCATTGGGGCCTTGTGGGGGTGATGCTGCCATCTGCCCTGTAACCTCTTTACCTGGAGTGGGCCCCCTACACAGGGGGAGGGGGAAGCGCAGTAGCCACCTAGGGTAGGGGGAGCTCCCGTCGTTGGTTTGGGTCAATTACTGAGTGACCCCGGTGAGGCGGAAGGACTTCTTCCGGTGGTAGTGCAGGAGCACCTGGTTACGGCTGTGTTAACCTGTGTCCTCACCTGGGTGGGGGCCACGGTCCCTTTGAGAAGCTGATGGAAGTCAGGCACCATCAGCGTGAAGGGTGTGGTTAATCTCATACGTGTGAAATTGTACGTGTAAGTCCAGGATTTCACTGAACCTTTGAGAGGCTAGTCCTTGGATAGGAAATACATTCCAGATTGCAGATACTGGCCTGTCTGCCTCCTGGAGGAAAAGCTTGAGGGGCCTTTGGAAGGAGGTGTGTTGGGCGGGCAGATGAGTATTCTCTGCCCTTGTGCAAGCTCTTTGCTGAAACCAGGTGGGCGTTGGGAACGACTCCAGTCCTAGAAGCCGAGGACTGTGACTGGCCTTATTGAGCCGCGAGGTGAGGGGCACCAAGTCCCCTCTAGGGCAGGATGAGGTGGTCCTGCTTATCTGCAATCAGAGCCACCAGACCAAACAACTGGAGGTGTTTGAGATGTTTCAGCGTCTCCCCCAACCCTTGCCCTTGGTCCATAGCACACTGAAGCTTTAAGAAATCCAGCAGTTTTGGAAAGAGCACAGCCAGCATTGCACAGAGGCAGATACAATGGGTTCTCATTCATGGATTCTGTATTTGGAAATTTGCCTATTCACTAAAATTTATTTGTAACCCGAAAATCAATACCCGAGGTTATTTCAGAGTCATGTGTGGACACGTGCAGAGTGGTGGGACCTTCGAGTCACCTGATGTGTGCGTCCCCGGCTGAGATGGAACGAGGTGACCCTCTGCCTGCTTGTCTCAGCTCTCGGACTGAGAGCTTCTCAGTCTACTTAGAGCCACGTTTTTTTTGTTTTTTGCATTTTTGTGCATTTTTTGGTTAGCAATTTCACTGTATAAAATGGCCCCAGCACAGAGCTGGAGTGCTGTCTGTGTCCCTAAGAGCAGGACAGCTGTGACGTGCCTTCCAGAGAAAAGTTTCCCTCAGGCGTGAGTGATGGTGCTGTTGGCCATGAGTTTCGTGTTACTGAGTCAACTATATAAGTACATGTTTTTAAATTAAACACATTTTATTGGGGTGTCATTGCTGTACAATATTGTATAAGTTGCAGGTACACAACATAGTGATTCACAATTTTTAAAGGTTATGCTCCATTTATAGTTATGGCAGAATGTTGGCCACATCCTCTGTGCTGCATGATATATCCTTGTTGCTTATTTATTTAACACACAGTAGCTGTGCTCTTAATCTCCTGCCCCACTCCCCTCTCCCCGCTGGTAGCCACTGGTGGGTTCCCTGTATCCGTGAGTCTGTTTCTTTTTTGTTATATCCACTAGTTTTATTTTTTAGATTCTACGTGTAAATGATATCATACAATATTTGTCTGTGTGTGACGTGTTGCAACAATACATATTTCGAAAGGTGTCTTTAAACAGAGACACATAGAAAACGAGCTTATGTATTGGCTGATGGACAAAAGTGTTGTGACCAGAGGCTCGCAGGAACCTCGCCCTGCATCTCCCCCAGGAGCAGTGGCTCAGTGGTCACCAACTCAGTGTTCCCAGGGACTTCACGGGAGCATAGCAAGTAATGAGAACACACTGTATGCTGTAGAATTCAGGGGTTGCAAACTGCGGCCTGTGTGCTGGCCACCTGTTCCTGTAAATAAAGTTTTATTTAAATGCAGGATCTGCCGCATTGATCTGCATATCGTCTGTGGCTGCCCTGGCACTGTAGCAGCAGAGTTGGGACGGACAGACTGTGTGACCCACGGAGCGTATACCGTTTAACAGCTGGGCCTTGATAGAAAAGCTGGCCCCCTGCTAGGTGCCCGGCTGCCGCCGCCAGCTCTGCAATAACCAGGCTGTGTTGCCGTTGGCAACCTCACACATCTTGCTGTGCTTCAGTTTGCTTCCCTGTAAGGTTGAGCTATTATCAGGCACCTCGAAGAGTCTCGTGAGAAATAAACGGGGTGAAAAGCCATGAAAAGTGCTGAGCACAGGGCTGGGCACGTGATGGAATTCCAATTGCTTTTTGCTCTTATTTTGCTACGTGGGTCATGGCCCTTCTGGGGGAAACTCAAGGGGACGGTTGATCTACAGACCCTCCCGATACCCTGCAGAATCCAACAAACAGGCTTTCCCTCGGCTCTGGGTCTGGCGGCGGGGGAGGGCAGGGGTCCTAGGCCGGGGTGGCCGTTGTCCTCCCGCGGCTCCAGGAAGCCGCCTGTTTGTTCTCCACCCTGTCTGGAGAGCCAGGCCTCCTTCACCCCGCCTTCCCTTCTAGGTGACCAACCGTGGCGAGGCCCACCTGGAGCTGAACGCCTTCCGCAGGAAGCACGACTGTGCCCTGGTCATCTCTGGAGACTCCCTGGAGGTGGGCGTGGGGACCCTGCCAGCCGGCTCCTCCTGTTGGGGGGGGTGCAGTGGCGGGGACCTTGCCCGACCCGCTGTCTCTGCCCGCGTCCCACCAGGTCTGCCTCAAGTACTACGAGTACGAGTTCATGGAGCTGGCCTGCCAGTGCCCGGCCGTGGTCTGCTGCCGCTGCGCCCCCACCCAGAAGGCCCAGATCGTGCGCCTCCTGCAGGAGCGGACGGGGAAGCTCACCTGCGCCGTGGGTAGGCGCCTGCGCCCAGCCGAGTTCCGCGGGGATGCATGGGTTCCCTGCCGGGTTCTTCACGCTCCCCGGGCCACTTTGTTCAGGTCGTGGTACTTACCCCCTGCACACTTGGCCCTATTTTGTCATTGTTTTTATTATTCTTAGTACTTATTTCACTTTGAGAAAGAGTCAACAGGCAGGCTGAGGGCTTTCCTCCTTAGCTTCTGCTCCGTTTGTAGTGACGCAAGATGCAGAGATACCCCGGAGGTGAAGATTCCGCTGTAGAGAGGGATCTGGGTCCAGGCTGCTGGTTTTCACCATGTGTGGGCCCCAGGAGGGGATACTTCCTTCCCCGTCTGAGCCTCAGTCTGCCCGTTGGTAGAATGGGAGAATAGCGCTGGTTCCCTCAAATGCTGCTTGTGAGGACTCAAAGGGGCAGGAGCATTTAAAAAGTGCTGGCTGCCGTCTTGGTAAATGTTCCGTCAGTGCACCGTCCATCATTGCCGATAAAGACATGGCACCCACACCTCGGAGGCAGGGCGGGTGGTGTTGTGAACATGGCATGGCGTGGACACGGTCCCCCTGTTGCTACTTAATGACTGGGACCCGACCCTCAGCCACTCCCCTGGGCCCTCTGATTCTCCGCTCCTCTGCCTAACACCGCAGGTTGTTGGAGCAGTTAAGCGGAACCTTGCAGAAAAGGCACTTGACATGCGGTGAATGGCTACACGTGTATGATTATTTGAAGTAACAGTGAAACATGGAGGTTGTGTTTCTTGTCTTTGCCCAACTTCCCGGCTTTTCTCTCTGGTCTGTGTGACCCGCAGGTGATGGAGGCAATGATGTCAGTATGATCCAGGAATCAGACTGCGGCGTGGGCGTCGAGGGAAAGGTGAGCACACGGTAAGGGGGGAGGGTGCTGGTTTCTGCCCGGTGGTCGACCTTAAGATGTCAGCTGCTCTGCTCCACCCATTGGAGTTTCTTTTTCCCTCCAAGAGACGACTTAAATACTTCTGGAAATTCTAGTTTAGAATTATTAAGCATAAGGAACCATGTACCATAATTACCTTGTGTTACTACCTAGAACACTGAGAGATCACTGCCTGGAAGTCAGAGATCTGCATCACTGTGTCTTACAGACAGACGCTGAGGCCTTGCTTTCCGAAACCTAATTTTTTAAAGAAAGTGTTTTGCTATATTCTTAGGGGACAAGGAGTGTATTTCAAACCCTTCCCTGCATTGTCAGTAAAAGCTTCGGTTATCGCGCCGTGTGAGGATCTTTTGGGGATTATGGAAGAACATGGCATGGTTCGCCCTCACTAAAATGCTGTGACAGCTGCAGTTTGTTCGTTTCTTTGTTATAATATAACAGCTTTTCTCTTTCCTTCCCTGTCAACTGTGTGCCTGCGTCTTACGGTTTGCCCTGCCCTCTCTTATTTGTAATCTCCAGGTGACTATAGGAAAGAAGGTTGGTCACCGGGTTTGTTAGAACTGTGTGCACAGTAAGAGCACAGAGGCCCGGAGTGAGGGCCGGAGATGCTCCCCTGTAGATTTTGTTTGGTATATTCATGAATTTGGCTAATCCCCCCAATTGTTTTTCTTTTCTACCCTCTCTGGTTTCCTGTTTTTTTCTCATCCGATTGACAGTTATTTGAAGTTGCAGAGTTAAATGATCCTTGAAGGAGATGTTATGTCTGAAATCTGTGTAGATTCCTTTAGTGCAGGTTTTAAGAAGCACAGTTGATTTGAACAGATTGAATTCTTTACATGTTGCTTTATAAAACTAAATCATTTTCCTTTCTGTTAAAAATTATATTCTGATTATTTTGGTTTTTGGAGTAGAAAAGTAAAAAGTGCTCACTGTAAAAATGGAAACAGTTTAGAAATTGGTTAAGTGCATCCTTTCTTTGAGACGACTGCATTGAACTAGTGCCATGGGTTATTCTTCCAGAACTTCTCTCCGTGTGCATGCTACTAGTTATGGGTGTGTACATAATATTACATACACACATAAATATATACATGCACCCACACATCTTGCTCATGTTTATATTTTATTTTCATGTGTAATTTAAAATTATAATACACATTCTTAATGCATCTTGCTTAAATCTTGTATTTTAAATTTCCTTGTACATCAGAACTATAGAGCCATCATTTTGTATGTTCCCTCCAACTTTTTATTTTGAAAAATGTAGCTCCTTCAGAAAAGCTGAAAAAGAGCTAGTGAGCACCTGTCTCCTCTTTGCTTTAATTTACCAGTGTTAACATTTGCCACATCCTCCCCCTCTGTCTCCCTCTGTTTCCTTCTGTCTCCCTCTGTCTCCCTCTTTTTCTCTCTCTGTCTCTCTCTGTGAGTCAGTAGTTGCAGATATAACATTATTTCTCAGTGCTTCAGCATGGATCTCTTAAAAACAAGAACATTCTCCTATGTAAGCAAAATAACTGCCTCACCCCAAATGTAACGTTGGTATAATATTATTATATAATATTCACGGTCTGATTTCCCCACTTGTCCTCAAAGTGTTCAAACAGAGATCTCCAGGAACCAATGAAGGACCGCACATTGCATTTATTAGCGGTTTTTCATGGCTCTTTATTCTTCTTTCATGGAGAACACTTTTCTCCATCTTCCTGGTGGGGAGGGGGCGTGTTTTGAGACATCGGTATTTTTGAAGCATTCAGGACAGTGGTAGATCGTCCCATGACATTGCGGGTCAGATGGATTTGATTCTGGTTCTGTGTTTCTGTTGTGAAGAGCACCTTAGGAGAGTTTGTGTCTTCCTGTTGCAGAAGGTCCGTGGCATCCATCACGTACCTTTTACAATTAGAGAATGCCGTGATACGGCTGCTCTGTGAATTGTTTCCAGTTCTGTGAACGTGCAGAGCTGTATGTTGGGGGCTGTTTAAATTGATATTGTTAGTAGCGTCAGTCCCCTCCCCGCCCAGGTTTAACTCTTAAGGGAGCTGACTGTTAGATTCCTATCTTTGAATGATTCTTTGCTTCTGATACACATTAGGGGTTGAGCCTAACCCCCAAGGCTTCCTACTAGATCCGTTTGACCTCCCAGTTAAAACTATCTGTGATTCAGAATGTTTTTTATTTACATAAATTCCTCTTTTTAAATCAAATTTAGACTCAGACCACCAACCATGTATAGTTGGAAACCAAAGAGTCTCTTTATTGAAGTTCTTCAAAGATCTCCTTACAGTGTCTGGCTTTTTCAATTAAAAAAAAAATGCATTTGTCTTGACCTCCGGTGCTCCTGACGGTGCCCAATTTAATCGGATTTTAGGAAGGAAAACAGGCTTCGCTGGCCGCAGACTTCTCCATCACTCAGTTCAAGCACCTTGGCCGGTTGCTCATGGTGCACGGCCGGAACAGCTACAAGCGCTCAGCCGCCCTCAGCCAGTTTGTGATCCACAGGAGCCTCTGCATCAGCACCATGCAGGTGGGTGGGCGGGAGCGCGTGTCTCCCCCTGGCAGGTGGGCGGGCAGCTGTGCACAGGTGTACAGGTGTACGTGGCTACGTGGTTGTCACGGTGGTGAGGGAGAGTGAGTCTCCGCTTTCGAGCTGTTTCCCTCACCTGGCCAATTTAAAACCTCCCCCACCGCACCTGGCCACATTCCTGGTGACAGAGCTCGGAGTGCCCCAGAGCCCTCCTGTTTAGGTGGTGAAGGCCATTCTTGCTGTGTGGAGCAGGCGGGAGCATTGCTGGTGGTGCCTGGCCGGGGCTTGGCATGAAGTGGGTGGGGGTGTAAATGGTGGGGCTCTGATAACTGGGTGCAGTTGTTCTCGTTGGGTTGCCAGAGGGAATGATGCAGAGTTAAATGTCGGCTGAATACACTGGCCCTGAATTTTCCACATGCAGAAGCAAAAGTTGGCAGAGAACAGCCACCAAAGGATAACTTACTTTTCTTGAGTGCTTCCTGTGCCCTGCAGTCTCACAGCAGCAGCAGCCTGTGCCCATTCTGCAGATGGGGAGGCTGCGGCTCACGGAGGGTGAGGAATTTGTGCAGCGGCCCTCAGGGGTTTAGTCTGCCCAGAGGCGGGTACCCCGGTATCTGCACTCTTAATCAAGACCTCGCCGTCTCCACTCTGTGCAGAGGGGCCGGAGCTGCCACCACGTGTGGGGAGCACCCAGGTGGGATCAGCCTGGCCCCTGGCATCACAGTTCTGCCTCCGGTGCAGCTCGGCTAGGCGTCCAGCTTCGTTATCCCAGTTGTCAGCCCTCCCCGGGAGTGACATCTTGCTTTCTCACAAAAGGATTCTAGAATATATAAGGTATTTCCCCACCTTCTCTCTCACCAGCTCCTTTGAAATCTGTCCTCAGGCTGTAGCGGTTAAGCGTGTAGGAGGAAGGAGGCCAAAGGGAGGGAAAGAAAACATTTTGGGTGTTGAAAAACTATTGGCTGGTTTTCCTTCTTGGGTGTGGAGGGGGCGAGTACCCCCAGTGAAGTGGTGGGGACATCAGGATGCTACGTCCTGGAACCATGTCTCCCTCTGACACTACCAAGTGCGACCTTGAACCAGTCCCATTCGCACTCTGGGCCTCAGCCTTTCCACCTGAAGAACACGGACCAGACCTCTCCATCGCTCTGTTCAGGCATCTTGGCCCTTGCCCCTCAGACAGGGCTACTTTGAAAAGCAGAGAGTGTTGTTCTAAGGCATCAGATGCGGAAGGCATCCTTACCATTGTTGATAAAAATGAAGTCGGTTAACGCATAAACATAGGTGATGTTTTAATTTGTGGAAAGGTGTTTAATCGTACACGAAAGACATCCCACTGTTCAAAGTGAGTCTAGTGGTGCTCATTAACGTACCGCTGGCCTCGCCCCTGCCCTTGGGGGCTTTAGAGGTTTTCAGTATCTACTGCGCTTATGAGCGAAGGAGCCTCGAAGTGATTTTCATCAACACGATCTAAACTCTAACAGCTGCTACGGCTCATCCGACCAAGTCTGTACTTTTTAGTTTATGTTAGCTCATCAACTAACCTGGATAACGTCACGGTTTTAATCATCGGGAGATTAATCAGCTCGTCCACTGGGCAAACACACAAAAGCTGGCGTGGAGGAGCTGCCTTCTGTAATGTCCGTATGTTACCATGAACATCGATTCAGACACAAATTCTAGGATGAGGAATTGTTCTTTGTGCTACGGGAAAAAAAAAGCGCCCTTCCCCCCGTCCACTGTGCTGAACGTGGCTGGCTGAGAGTAAGTCCCGTCAGAGCTGCACCTTGACAGCAGCCCCTTGGGCAGATAAAGACATGGCACTTTTATTTTCCACAGTGCTCCTTCCAAGATGAAGGCTTTCTGGTCAGTCTGACCCTTTTAGAGAAAGATTTGCAAAACTGAACACCAGATGCTTGGCATTTTTACCACCATCCTTCCTGTGCAGCAGCCCAGCCTGGGTGAGAAATCATTCGGAAAGTGGCGTTCACCTTTTAATTCTGAAATCACGACCAGGGTGCAACCAGGGCTGCCCGTGACCGTGGCCCTCGGTGTCACCTGTGCTCTGAGCTCTGTGCCAAGCAAACGCCCGCGGCAGGTGACAGGGGCGCGGTCCCCGTCTGCACGCTCTTTGCGGTCACCAGGCCGGGGCAGCCTTTCTCCGCGTTCAGTTTCTGCAAAGCCGTCAGGCGGCAGTGGTCTCTGGCCTCCCTTGGGTCTTACACTAGTAGGAATTAGTTTTGCGGTCACTTGGCTTCTGTCGGCCGGTGGATGTTGGGAGAAGAAAGTAACAGAGCATCGAGTCTGATTTTATCTCCTCGGCCTGTGTTTCACTGCCAGTAGCGAATATTTTCCAAATTGGGAAGCAGACATTTCAGTAGGGGTTTGTGAATATCTCTGTTGCTTTTGTCTAATTGCAAAAGTAGCAGGCTATGGGCTCTTTGTAAAAATGTCCAAGAATAGTAAAGCATGTAATGTAAGGAGTGAAGCCTTCTCGCTGGTCCCACCCTCCAGGGTAATGGGTACACATCCTCGTGGTAGAGGATGTTTTTCCGTATCTGTTTCCATGGCAACTTATTATCGGCGGCGCACCTGGACAGACTGTGATTCTGAGCTGTCGGGAGTGTGGGCCCCTGGAGACAGAACTGGGTTTGAGTCCCGCAGCGCCCCTTATCTGCTCCGTTTCCCTGTCTGTAAAATGTAGGGGATGTTAGGCCTTGATTTCATGGGTTGTTCCGGAGTCACTAAGATCAGATACAAAGTAGTCCCAGGTCCAGCTCATTAACTTAGTTAAGTGTTGACAGACGGCCTGAGAGTGGAGCCTGGAGCTGAACTCCCTGTGTGGGACTCCTGGTTCTGTCAGTGATGGGCTGTGTCGTCTTGGGCAAGTCGCTTAACCTGTCTGTGCCTCACTTTCCTTACCTGTAAAATGGGGATGATGATGACAGTCCCTCCTTCATCAGGTTGCTGTAGGAACTGAATGAGCTCATAGACTTGAAGCACTGTAACAGTCCAGGTATAAAATAAGTGCTGGGTAAGTGTTGGCTGCTGTTTTTACTGTGTACACATAAGGGCTTCAGTCTTGACTTTTGGTAATGTCCTCCTTTCTCCTTGGTACAGGCCGTCTTCTCCTCCGTGTTTTACTTTGCCTCCGTTCCGCTCTACCAAGGATTCCTCATCATTGGGTAAGGAAGTCCGGGCAAGGTATTGATTTTTCATGAAACCTCCCTAAAATGCCACAGAAGAAAGAAGAAACATTGTGTAAAAACCCTTTGGTCCCCAAGTCACTGGTCAAGGCAGATCTGGCAATGTGGTTTAGAACCTTCTTGAATTAATACGTTTTTGAACTGGTAAGCCTGTAGGTAGAATCTGATATGTTTGTGGTCCATTTGAACCTGATGATGGAAGAATGCTTTCCTACGGGAGTCTCGGGTTGTCAGCTGATTGGCAAGCCGGGGAAGACTGATGCTTCACAGACTCAGTGGGGTCTTGGACAAAGTGGAAGGGGGATCTGGAAAGTGCCCCCCTGCTGTGGCTGACCGCGGTGGAGCATCCTGCCGATGGGTCTCCAAGGTGGGCCAGAGCCTGGCTCTCCGGGGTTATACCTGGTAGAGCTTGGCCAGTGTGTGCCCGTGACCTGTGACACAGGCTGTCCCTTGGACATCTGCTGCCATCACACCAACCCCCGATCCTGACCAGTCTTTGAGTTACCCAGGTGGGTGGTGTTTGGTTCCCACCTGCCCTAGGCAGGGCTGCTGGCAGGGCCCTCCTGGTGATGAAGGCAGGAAGCCCAGAGAGGCCGATGGATCCCCGGGGAGTCTTACAAAGTACGCCTTCCGTCTTCTTGTGTTTCGCCAGTTCAGCCTGGGAGTAGGCACTCGAATTTTGCCTGCTTCTGATTGGGAGAATGGACTGTCCTGTGTCAGGTCCTGAAAGAGTGACAGCACCTACCAGAACAGAGCTGGGGGCTCCCTGAGCCGTGCTCTGCGTGGCCTCCCATGACCTGATCTCCTCTTCCCTCTTGGTTTTCGCCTCCCCTCTTTACCCCCACCCACCCAGCGCCAGCCACGCTGGCCACCTTGCAGTTCCTCAACAGGACAGACACGCTTCTGCCTCAGGGCCTTTGCACTCGCTGCTCTGTCTGCCTGGGGTGCTCTTCCCTCCACTGCTGGCGTGGCTGCCCCTCACCTCTTGTGGGTGTTTTCTCAGATGCCATGTCTCTTGTCTGCCCTTTTCAAAATGACACCCCCCACCCCACATCTCATTCCCTCCTCCCCATTAGATTTTCCTCCTCCGCACTTACGTCCGACACACAGCACGGTTTACTGAACTTGTTTGTTGACTCACTGACTAGCATGAAAGCCTCTGCTTCTCATCTGGAATCTCCCTGCTTCAGACTGGCCCTGGCACACGCCGGCCACTCAACTGAAAGGATGGAAATTGGGCTCCAGAGGCTGGGGGAGCACATGGCTCGCTGCCTGAGGCTTCACCTGTGGTGACTTTTCCCTCCCAGGTATTCCACCATCTACACCATGTTCCCTGTGTTTTCTCTGGTTCTGGACAAAGACGTCAAGTCGGAAGTCGCCATGCTGTATCCTGAGCTCTACAAGGACCTCCTCAAGGTGCCCGGGCCCCACCCCCATTTCCTCCTTTCTTCTCTCCCTCCCAATTTCTTTTTTTTTTTAATTATTATTATTATTATTTTAAAATGGAGTTCCCAGGGATTGAACCCAGGACCTCGTGTGGGCTAAGCACGCCCTCTACCACTGAGCTCGACCCACCATACAGCTCACTGAGCTTGCTCTGTGACCTGCTGACTGGCTCAAAAGCCCTCTGAGGGCGGGTGGTCCTGTTCGCTCCTCATCTGGGTTCTCCGTGCTGCTTCTGATGCATTTCGCACAGACCCTCCACGTCTGATGTGAACACACTTGAAGTGGTGGTTTTCTTACTTTCGAGGAAGGTCTGGGAGCTTATATTTTATCTGAAAGTAATATACGCACAGATAAAGAATGTTAAACCGTGCTGTAACATGGCAACCGGAAGCAAAGCAGCCAACGACGTTTTTTAAAAGCCTCTGATTGCTTTCAGAGTTTCAGTTGCGTTTTGTAGCTGCAACTTGCGTCTGTAACTAGAAGCATTCTTGTGTACACTTTTTGAAGAGTGTGTGTGTGTGTGTGTATAATTTCATTTATTTGTCCTCAAGGGGTTTTTAATAAAGAGCAGATTTGTTTCCATCTGATGTCAGTTCTCTTTAAAAAAAACATAATATCTCTAATGTATTTAGACGTGTGTAAGCCACTTTTTCGATGAGCACAGGCAGTTGCCTTGTCTGGTCGGGCAAGTCGCCGGAGGCCATTGGCGCCACGCGGTGACCTGCTGTCTCCCTCTCTCTCACGCAGGGACGGCCGTTATCCTACAAGACATTCCTGATATGGGTTTTGATCAGCATCTATCAAGGTAAGGGAGGGTGGAACCACCTGCTGTCTTGTGCGCTGTCCTATTGTCTGTAGCACACAGAGGGAAGCAGCGGAATCCTAAAATAGCAGTAGGGGGTGTGACATTGTGCCCAGAGGGACCACCCCGCAGCGTGTTCTAAGGACCTAAACATTCGGCACCAAGTCGCATATGTGAGGTGGTGCTGTCAGCTTAATGGAGACAAAGTCAGAGAAAAAGATGACAAATACTAATCAGAGCCTGATGGGGTGTTGGAGTCAGTGTAACAAAAAGTAGTTGCTTTCTGGAACATTCTGATCCTTTTTCTGAGGTCAAATTGTAGTGTTTAAAAAATATATTTACATCCATGGCTTCCAGAGAGCGTCTCCCAGACTGTAGAGGCTTTATAAGACTACTTACTGGAATATGAGAAGGAAATATCAAAACCTCTGTTTGTGTTTGTTTTTTCCTTACTCCTTTTAGAATTTCTATTTTTATGGATGTTTTATGATGTACCTACTTATATTGGTACAGCCGTCCTACTGTCTCTCTGTGTGTCTGCACAGGGACACACAGATAATTTACAAATACACATTGGATGTTAGGGATTCATCCTTAATATGTTTTGCTGATAGATGGTGCAGTCAGAAAGCGTAGAGACCATTCAGTTTGCTGGCAGGAGGCTAAATTGTCATTAAAACCAGTTGAGGGGGTCTTACTGAGAAATGTAACAAAGTGACATGTGTGTATCTGGTTAAAGAAAGCAAATCCTGCAGAACAGTTCGTTCTAACAGGCAGTGCTCCAGCCCCGGTGCAGTTATAACAGGCAGTCACTTGAGGAATTTCAGGGTTTAGGGTCTGTTGCCCCTGATTTTTAGTAATATTCTCATGCTGCTGTGTTTTTGTCAACATGAGACATTATCCGTTCAGTTCCTGCCATCCTGAATAAAACTTAGCTGTACTTTTCTCCTCAGTATCAGTGCATAATTCTTTGAGTGTCTTGCTTGGCTGCCTCTACCACTGCGTCGGGGGGATGGGGAGGAGTAGGGGTTGTAAAGCAGGTAACGTAAAGTTAACCATCATAATGTGTGTGCAGGTCACTAGTGTTCAGTGTACTTTTGTTGTTGTGAAACAAGATCTCCAAGACTGTTTGATCTTGCAAAACTGAAACTGTATATCCATTCAACAACAGACTCCTTTTTCCTTCCTGCCCCTGGCGATCACCATTCTACTTTCTGTCTCTATGAATTTGACTGTTTTGGTCCCTTGTATAAGTGGGATCTTAAGGTGCTTGTTCCCTTGTGGCTGCCTACATCTGTCATTTTATTCGTATTATCTTTTTAACGGAGGGACTGGGGATTGAACCCAGGACCTCGTGCATGCTAAGTGCGCGCTTTACCACTGAGCCCTACCCTCCCTGCTACATCTGTCATTTTAAATAATACATTAAAGCGTCTATTTTTTTTTCACCCAGTTCAGATGGTTTCTCTCTCCCTCTGCCTCTCTTGCTTTTTCCCTCTCTCTCTCCCCCCTCTTCTCTCTCCCTCTCTCTATCCAGTTACAGACTCGATTGTGTAATGTCAAAAGGGAACATGGCAAAACTAGAATGTGATGCCGTTCTTTAAAACCTCCGCAAAATACCGCTCGTTACCCTCCTTTAATGTGTGGTACCTTTCATGTCTAAATGGAAAAAAAAAAAGGAGTCGAACTGAGTGAGCAATGTGAGGCTTCGATGGGGAAGGAGTGGGAGGCATTGCTCCCAGCAGAGGGGGCAGGTGGGTGCCAGCAGCCCCCCACCGGCCTCTGTTCTGCTTCCCAGGGAGCACCATCATGTATGGGGCGCTGCTGCTGTTTGAGTCAGAGTTCGTGCACATCGTGGCGATTTCCTTCACGTCGCTCATCCTCACGGAGCTGCTGATGGTGGCCCTGACCATCCAGACCTGGCACTGGCTTATGACCGTGGCCGAGCTGCTCAGCCTGGCCTGCTACATCGCCTCCCTGGTGTTCTTACACGAATTTATTGGTAAGACACCCCCCCCAACCCCCGCATTTAAAGCCTGCCAGTCAGGTCCAGGGGTCTCACCAGCTTGTGAAGGAAGGCAGGCTGACCTGGGCTCTTTGTCCAGCAGCTGTCCCCTTGCACTCAGCTGCCCACTGTTTCTTACTGGCATCCCCTGGGACAAGTGGCAGTTGAGAAATCAGCCTCTTGGAACTGAAGCCATCGGGCATGATATCAGTATAGAATGTTTTCTTTTAAAACCACGCTGTGCCTGCTGGCTTGGAAGGGGATTAATTCTGCAAGGACCTAGTGGCTTTCTCCAGGGAGGTGGCCACTGTGCTGGGCTCTGTGGAGTTAGGGAGACGGTGAGTGTAGTGTCTTGGTCTTGCTCGAGCGTAAGTGCTAGTCCAGCAGGAGACTTTGTTAGCTTGAGAAACTGCCTTATCAGGAAAGCATCTTTGATCATGCCTCTTGTTTATCAGCAAATGCTCCTTAGGAAGCTTTTAATTTAAAAAATTTTAATTATTACTGTGTTTTAATTTTTGGAGTGGGAGATAATTGGCTTTGTGTATTTATTTTTCAGTGGCAGGGAGGGTAGGGCTCAGTAGTAGAGCACACACTAGGGGTTGAACCCAGGACCTCATGCATGCCAAGTGGGCTCTCTACCACTGAGCTATACCCGTCCCTCTGAGAAGGTTTTAATAAAGGAGAAAAGGAGCATTCCCATGAAAAGTGAAGTCTTAGAACAATATCACACTTGTTTGAAAAGTCTCTCCAAGTGGGTTTTGTGAGCACCTACTATGTGCTCAGTGGCTTGAGACCTGGGAGTCACAGAGGCTTAGAAGACACGAAATCTGTCCTCAGGAAGCTTGGGTCTGCCGCCCTAGACGTGGACCAGCCACAGGACTGGGCGAGCAGCACGTGGGTGGGGCCCTGGGCCCGGCACGTAGAAGGTATTCACTCGGTGCCCGCTGCATCGCCCCCAGCCTGTGCTCCAGAGGTGGGAAAGGTGTCTGCCGGGGCATCCGCTGCAGGTCCTGTTGAAGATCGCTAGCTGTCACTCCTCTTTTGAAAGAAACCTTCTAACTGCGGGGTTGACTGTCCTGCAGCTAGAAGGGGAGCTTAACAAACTCCCCCCACCTCCCTGCCACTGAAGTTATGCTTTTCCTGACACGGGGTCCCCGCCCGTTTTGCAGCACCCTCGGGCTGGCTCTGGCTTTCGTGACCGTCACTGAGGCGAAGGGGAAAAGATGCTGGGAGGCAGAAACGTGTGTTTGAGCGTCCCTTTCTGCTGGATTTAGAGAGAAACACTCCAGCTGTCAGATTCCAAATCAAAAACACCTGAAGGGATTTTTTTTCCCCCCTGTAGTTTTCTTTTCCAAGTTGCTGAAAGTAGCATTTCGCAGAAGGTCAGGAAGCTCCAGAGCAGGTCAGAGGGAGGAGGAGCGAGGCAGGAAGGTCAGGCATTATCGGTGCATCCCTCTGGGAGTGAGCGCAGGAGAGGGGCTGGGACCCACGCTCGCCTGCGGTCTCCTGCCGGCGACGCCGGGCGGCCCCCTCCCACTCACCGCCGTGCTCTGGTTTGCTTGCAGACGTGTACTTCATCGCCACTCTGTCCTTCTTGTGGAAAGTGTCCGTCATCACTCTGGTCAGCTGTCTGCCCCTCTACGTCCTCAAGTACCTGCGAAGACGGTTCTCCCCTCCCAGCTACTCCAAGCTCACGTCCTAGGCTGTGCGCTCGGGGGGAGGACCCTGTCTCCGCGCCTTCCCGGTGGATGGAGGTCAAGTCGGGTTGATAGTCACCGCCACCTGTGGATTTTGCAGGAATTGCGACCACGTGCAGTTCTGATGTGAAGAGGCCCTGGGCTTCCACGGAGCCCCGACCCTGAGTCAAGGGGAGGGAGGTTCCCGGGAGGGGCCCTTGCGGCCCGTCTGAACCCCCGGTGATTGGCCTTTGAGTGAATGTGACTACGTTACAGCCGGTGACTCGCTGAGGGGATTTCTACATGGGTCACTGTGCAGGCTTCCTTATGACTTGAATTTTGCTGTCATGTGATAAAAGTTTCTGTCCGGTTGAAGATTGTAGCGGGTTTTTGTTTTGTTCTAAACAATCCTAATGTGTGTGCACTTTTTACGTCTTTCTGCTCTTAAACAACAGGTCTGAGAGAAAGTTAAAGCTCTTAGTATTTGCGAGAAAAGACAGTGACATTTGGTAAAAAGTTAACCAGACGGTAATCTCAGCTCAGAACTGCTAAATAGGCCCTTTGAGGTGGTCCTGCTTACTGAAGCTGCACGGGGTTCCTGGGGTTACAAAGGCAAACGAGAAGAGAGGGGGAGGGACCCTGAATAAACGGGAGGGAGAGCCGAAGATCCAGCACGTTAGCTTCCCTCTGATTCAGCGTCTGCAGCCCGGGGGTTAATGTCACCTGCCACCTCGTAAAAGAATTTCAAAGGTGTTCTCTCGCTTTGTTTGGACCCAGTTACAAGCATAAAGCCTGTGGCTATCTGAGGACACCCTCATACATTTTCAGCAGAGTTGTTTTAGCAGGAAATGTGCCACTGAACAGCCCTAAACGTGTCGACACTGTGATAAGAGACCCAACTAATTCTTCAGACAACACAGCACATGTGGCTCAGATCCTCTGAGTCCGTGGTGGAAAGGTCAGGGGCTGGGGCTCTTTCCTTCCACGGAAGTCTGTTTCCTGTTAGGAGGAATTACTGAGGATGGAGTGACAAAGTCAGAGGCATCTTAACGCGTTGCCACTCGTCAGTGGCGGCTTCAAGCAAGGGGCCCAGTGGGAGGAGGCGAGGCTGCAGCTCCGGGGGCTGGGCTCCATGCGGCTGCCCGCACGTCTCCCGGGGAGCTGGCCGACTCCTCTCCGCACCAGGCTGGGGCCCACGTGTGTGCGGTTCTCACAAAGCTGGGGCTTCTGGCTGCAGAGGCAGGAGAGGATCTGCAAGCACACGGCATGGCAGGGCAAGGCGTTCTTGGGTTTCGAGTCTCTCCTGGCAGAAGCCACAGATTCTGTAAGGGTTAAGCTGGTAGAACTCTAGGAGCTGAGTGTTTGATGTCTTGGATTTGTGATTCATTCTTTATGAGTACACGCCCTCCAGCCCTCCAGCCCTCCAGCCAGCTACTTCTTCATGTGCTTAGTTCAGGGATGGAAGTTACGGCCACTCTCCCCGGGGAAGGCTGCTCTTGGAGAGCTGGGGACACGAGGAACAGATGGTCCTGGACTTCAGAGTGCTTAATATGCCTGTGTGTTTCTGTTGCCCTTTTAAAACTTTAGAGTGGCAGTGAATTGGCTGTGACATCACTTCTATTTTTGTTTTAAGATGCTGCAGTTTTGCAGTATTTTTCCCCTTCTGTTCCAACCATTTCTGCCATACAGGAAGCGTCTGCAGAAAATACATGTTGCATTGAGTGAATGGTTATTTAGGAGGAGGATCTTTGTCCAGAGCTTTCAGAAAGGGTGAGTGAGTCTGACGTCTCCGCTGGGTGATTTCAGAGGTAGAGCAGGTGGGAGAAAGTTGTGCTCAACATTTCTGCTTGGACGTCAGCCTGAAAGTCTACAAGTAGTTCTACTCTTGAGTTCTCAAACTCGGAACCTAACCTTGTTGACAGACAGGTGATGGCTCCTGCAGGTAGGTCTCATGGAACCCTTGATTGGAGATTTTTAGATGTTTCCAGCAGATACAGGGAGTGAAGATGGTCTCTTTGGTCTTTTCCCTAATTCCCAGTTTTGGTCGAGGTGCTTGAATTGACGTTGAAAGTCAACACCCAAAGTCCTGCTTGACGTCTTGGAGGGAGAAAGCATCTCAGGGGCAGAAGGAGCCGTGCCTGGAAGCCACAGGTACCTGCTTGTGCCATCAGCAGACCTCCTTGTTCTGTCGTCTCGACCACACCGTGGTGGAGCACTCAAAGGTGAAAAGGACCAAACGCAAGTGGAGGCCGCAGCCTCATTGGAGAGCCACCCTGCCCGTGGGCAGCCTGCTCCCACCCCCCACTGGGGTTCTGGGGTGTCTGGAAGTGACACACGTGCTTCTCAAACTCTGGGGACCCACGGGGCATGAGCCTCGCGTCGGCTGACCACACGGTCCTTTGCTGCACACACCAGCCCGTGAACCCTGCGGGGACCCGGCAGACGCGGGCACTCACTGTGTTAGCCGAGCCGTGGGGAGATGAACAAAAAACCGAGCTGTTGTACTGGAAAGTCCCGAGTTCACAAACCTCAGCCATGAGGACTCCGTTCACCCACCTGCAAGGAACGCAGGAAATACCATTGACACCTTGGAGCTCCGCTCGCCTTGGAACTCCTTGGAGCCGAGTCTCCAGCAGCCAGTTTGACCCGAGGCAGAGGCCCCCCTACACACAGTCAGTGCTGCTTAAATACTTCTCGTCCAAGTAAAAAGTACAGCCCCCCCCCACAAGACAGCACTGGGTATTTCTGTCCAAGTAACTCCCTTTGATTATTTTTATTATATTTTGGGGTGATGGTGGTGTGGGCGTGGGCAAGAACGGGATCTGTTTGGTTTCTCTCCCCCCCCCGCCTTCCTCCCTTTCTCAAGGAAAATGACCAGAAGGCTTCCCCATCCTGAGTGATTTCTCCTGCCTGTCCACTTTGATTCTAATTTTGAGAGCGTGTACGCGCTCAGAGAGCCAGGCTGCGCGGACTCGGGCTGTGAGGGGCACAGGACTGCCCGCAGCCACGGAGGGCATCCTGGGAGCGCCTGGACGCGGGGCAGCCCATCTGTTTACAGTCACCTGGAGCTGGGAGGCCCAGAGCGGGGGTTCCTCCCACTGTTAGCTCTGTTCTATCCAGATCCCAGACTCTCTTGCCTGAAGTGAAACCCCCTTTTTTGTAGCAGTGATCTTAAATACCAACGTCTGCTTACCCTGTTCCTCTGTGTGTTTTCTGCTGAAAATTTAGGTTCTACTGACGATGATTTTGAATGTATTTTGGCTTTTGTGCACATTGGAAGTTGACATGATGATGCCTGCTTCTCTTCCTCCAGCCTTTTGCTTTTAGACTGTTTTTGTTTTGACTGGGGTGGGGGTGGGAACGCCCTCTCGCCTTTACGGGGCAGCGTTTTAAACCTCTGCCGAAATTGCATGTGGGACCTATGTGTTGTTTTGCTTCATCCTGTTTAAGGCAAACACCTATCAGCCATTTTTATCTTTGACCTTTTTTGTGTGTCTGAAATATGTGTATGTGTGAGTGTATGATGTCACCTCAGTTGTTTTGAGGACATCTTTGGTTGTCATTGGGTTAAAATCCTGTCACTCCTGGCTTTGTTTTCCTTAAGAAATATGCAAGGAGCTTTGCAAAGACAACAGATTTTATTTCTCCCTTCTTTTAACGTAAAGCTTTTTTTTTCTTGTCATTTGTATGTACGTCTTAGGAGATATTTCCATTAATTATGTCCATTCCGTCTTGGGGGGAAAAACATATTTTGCTTTTGGATGGAGCTGAGAAGCACGTGAGCAGCACAGCTTGTGCTTGGACCTGCGCGGCGTCCCCTGTGAACCTGTCTTCTCCAGCGCACTGTGGTTGGAGGCATGGTCCGCTAGTGTCACGGGGCAGTGTCTGTGAATACTGTTTCTGGGGGCAGGTGGGACAGGGGCGTGGTTCCCCCCTAAAAAAAAAATTGTGGCTAATTTATTATTTCATTGCAGTAGGGCTGACTGTAAACTCCTCTGGGACTCCATGAATTCCTCCTTAGAATTCCTCTTTATCTGTAATCTGCATTGCAAAGATTCACCAGGACAGCGTTTTTTGATTAGAGGGAACCTCTGGTACAGAGCTTTGATTTAGCAGGAACTCTCGGATGATTTAAATTCTCCATCCTGTGATGACGCACGTGCGATCCTGCGTGATGCTGAGTGGTTCTACTTTCATTGTCCTCCAGCCTGGCCCATTGCTGTTGCCCAATAAAGCTTGTGTACCTGTGCCTTTGGGGGTCATTTTAATTCGTGCAGAAACATGAATTCTGGTGTCAAAATGAGGGCTTTTTAGTATAACGCTCTTATTTTGTGTGTATCTCATGGTACATAAATGTAAATTGGTTTTTCTCCAGTTAAAGAATAATTTTAATTTCAGAAAAAAACCCAAACCAAATCCCAAACCCATGCATTATTTATTATTCTGTACTGTTGTCTGTTCCAGGCATGTGAGAATTTTAAAAAGTGATTTATATTAATAGAAAAAAAGGCAAACATTTTATTTATACACACAGTGCTTGATTGCTTGGCAGCCCCCCCCCCTTTTTTATAAGCAAGTGATAGAAATTTAGGAATATGGTCACTTAAGTTTTAGGGAAGAAAGTTTAGGAATATGGTCACTTAAGTTTTAGGGAAAAAGAGCTTTTTAAACTGTGGTATAGGATGCAGGGGACGTCGTGTTTTATTAATTTAATCCAGTGATTCTTAAACGGGTGATTTTTGTCCCACAGGGGACACATGGCCATATCTGAAGCCATTTTCGGTGGTTCTGTGCTGGCATCTAATGAGGAGAGTGCAGGGATGCTGCAGGGAGACCCTACAACGCGCAGGACAGCCCCGCAACAGAATCATCCAACCCAGCATCAAAAGTGTTGAGGCTGAAAAACCCAAACACAGTTTGCACGTGTTAGTTTTGCCATTTGTAAGAGTCTTCACTTCCAAAGGAGCCCAGCGGTATAAACCCCCATCTCAGGAAGCCGGTCAGCCATGCGTCCACCTGGCCGCGTGTTTTATTAGCAGCTGTTTGCAGGGCAGGCTGCTGGTTTCCCCTCACTGGTTCCTGCTCGCTCGTGGGTTAGAAAGGGGATTGTGCGTTAGCTGTGCCGCCATCGAGCGCGGTCCCCTAGGCGCCCGGGGGGTGACGCGCCAGCTCTTGTGACCTGAGCTTGTAGGAGGAACAGAAGGACAGGACTTCTTAAACGCAGGCCGTCAGTGTGAAGTTTTCTGACTGCATCTGTCGGCTGTGAAATTCTGTTCATGTGCAGACACTCCTCGTTTCGAGCCACTAGGGGGAACTTGAGGACTGAGAGACGTTTCTGTTTCCTGTTTTCGCCAACCCCGCAGGCGCAGCCTACCCGACCAAGTCTGTTTCAAGATGCTGCTGCTTTCAGAGCTTCAGAATTTATTTCATGGCCAACAGCTCCGTTAAAAACAGACATTTCTTTTTATGTTGTTGACCAGACTGTTTTGCTGGACTTAGCTTGAAAGAAAAAAAAAACACGTAGCGAAGTTGGGGGTTGGGGGGTGAGATGAATAATTTATTTGATCTTGGATATTTGCATTTTGGAATAATTGGCCACTGAGAAGCCTTGCCCTCCTCACTCTTCAAGCTCATAAGGTCTGGAGACGAAATGTTCCAACACCCCAAGTACTTTAACTGTTTTTGTTATGAAACTTTTCAGGGTGACCTGAAACCCTGCGGTATTTGTGAGGAGATCTGTAAATGATGGATTTGCTCACCTCAAAATAGAACTGTAGTCGCTCCAAACTTTCCAGAAGTCGGAGCACAGTAACAGAATTCATTCAGGACTTGCTAATTTCCTACTTTAAATGGGTTACATAACAGAGCAGTCCCGCCTTCGCGCCTCGCAAAACGTACCCATGAAGTGATGGTGAAATGTATCATTAAAAGCTCGAAATAGCTTTGCTAAACTCTGGGAAAAAGATGAGTTTTTTTATTTTCTTCTGATATCCCCCCTCCTTTTTTCACCCAAACATTGCATAATGTTAAAAAAAAAATAAGTCAAATCTTTCCATGGGATTTAATTTCATTCTCCATGTGGCTGTGGTCGGAGGGGTAACTTAAGTACTTCAGGGGCTGGTAGATTTTTGGAGGATCACGCACTCCCAGATCGGTTTTCATCTGAAGCCTTAGCAGAGAAATATGCCCCGTCCTAGGGTTTCTCCCCTTCCCTCCGGCTCCCCTTTTGTGGATGAGTTCTCTACAACGCAGCATCTTTTCAGAAAGTCTGCCTGCTCACAGGAATGCCAAAGCAAAGCCACCCTCTGCTTTCCATATTGAGGTTTTTATTTTGATACAGATTCCCCCTAAAGTTTGGGGTAACTGAATCATATGTGAAGTCACCAGCCCCACAACCTAGGCTCGGTGACCCGCCAGGTCTCATTTCTTAGAACTCAGCCTGCAGGTTCTGTTTGTTTATGCTGAGAACTTGGTGATCCAAGCCTCTGCTGCTCATTTTCAAGAGATTTAAGAACTTTTTTTTAACCTTTTATTGGGTCCAGATAAGCCCAGGAATATGTATATTTTACAGTTTCCTTCAAGGAAGATTATAGAACCCAGAGAGAGAAAGAGGGGTTGAAGTTGTGTGAATATTTCATTCACTCATTCATTCACTCAGTATTTACTGAGCACCTACTCTGTGTTGGGTACTGTTCTTTGGGCTCTAGGCACTGTGGAGAATGAGATGGACAGTCCCTGCCCTCATAGGGATTATCTTCTCGTTTGTGTGTGTGAGAGAGAGAGACAATGGACATACAGATACAGATGCTAATATTCTCCAAAGAAGCCAGGTGAGGGGTAGGTGGAGTGATGAGCTGGTAAAGCTGAGGGTGGGGAAAGTGGTGGGAGTCAGAAAAGGGCCATCTAGGATGGACCTCCCGAGCAGGAGCCTGAAGGATGAGAGGAAGGGAACTGTGGAAGGCTGTAGGGGAAGTGGTGTTCCCCCAGCAGGTTGTGCAAAGGTCCTGGGGTTGGAAAGGCTGGGCATGTTGGAGGAGCAGAAAAGGAGGGCACCATGGCTGGAGTGCCGAGACCACGGAGGAGGTGAGGGCAGGTAGACTGGTAGGGCCCGTGGTCATGCAGACTGAATGCTGCATGAGGACCAAGCAAGCATCATGAAAGACCTCACTGCACCTGAGGTCTACCTGAGGAGCCCCATTTCACTCTTTCCCTGCTATTCACTGACCCATCCTTGTGTGTCTTTGTTGCCACCTCTGTGTTCCAAGGGGTTCAGGTGAGGCCCCTCTCATTGGAATCAGCCTACTGCCCTGCCCATTATTGCGTTGTGACTTTATTGGCATAAACGACACTAACTATTAAATAACAAGAGAAGAAGCCAGCCTTTGGATGCAATTTCTTCTTACTTTTCCAGCAAATACTACGAAGGGTCCCTGTTCAGCCCTGCCTGAGTGCAGGGGGCAGAAGTGATTGCTCCCTGGCGAGTCCTGGAAGGCAGGCCACCTGAGACTTAGAAGGTGAGTCTGGAGGAGGAATAGGCAGAGAAGGATGAGCGGAGTCATGTTCTTCCAAGCTGCCACATTTCTAGAATATGCCCACTTGGGTCAGATTTCGAAGAGGAAGCCTTTTGCAGTCATGAACTGCGTGCGGGAGCCCAGGCTGTGTTCAAATTCCTCCCAAAGAAAGAAAGATTAACGAGAACAGGCTGTGGAAAAGAATGTAGCTAGTGTCTTAAAGATGGGCAAATATTCATTCTCCTTTGTCCTTTTATGTGAAACAGATTTCGTAAAAGGCAGTTGGAGTAGCTAACGACATCCAGAACCCTGTGGATTGGAGAGGGACTGGGGGCAGGGACTCCAACTGGCCCCAAATGACTAATCAGACCCAAAGAAAGAGGTGAGTTGATTACCCTGGACCTTGCAGAGGAATTCTTCAAAGATGTGGGCAATAATTAGAGTGTAAGATGCTACTCTCTATGCACATAACTTAGCATAATTTTATTAGGCAGCTCATCACCACCAGAATTAGAGAAAAATCAGGCTAGAAAAAAAAGAAATCTGCTAGCCAGGCTGACTTAAGCGAACATGGAGACTCTTGCTGTAAAATGGCTTCATGCTTGCGGGAGACTCCAAGAGAGAGCGCCACCTTTCTTTTGGGCCCTGTGGTGGGTGGGAGAGAGACAGATACAGTGACATTTTAGGAAACAGGCTGGAGTTTGCCAAGGGGCAGCACAGGGCGACGTGTCCTGGACTCAGCTGGAATGGAGACAGACCTGGTTTGGGTACAGTTCCCACACCTCCTGAGTGATTCAGGGCTGATTCTTTAACTTCCCTGAGCTGCAGGGCCCGCCTGCTTTGAGGGGCGGGAGCCCCGCTGGTGAGGCCAGCAGTGAGGCTCACGGAGCAGCTGTTGTCATCACTTGAGACCTTTGAGCGGAGGGCGAGCTGCAGATGGATGGAGGCATCGTCCCCTAAGTTCAAAGTCCTTCATAGAAATGGATTCATGTGCATGTCTTTTTTTGTTTCCAAACATGGAGGTCACCCGTCTGGTTGGAGTTACTTAGATCTGATTTCAAAGTTTGGGCCCAGACTCCCACCTTGAGTCTGTCCACTCACCTTTCCCTGACTTCGCAGGTGCTCTGCCTTTAAATAGCCCTGCTCTGAGTGGCTCCTGTTTCCCCACCTGCGCCTGCGCTCTTGAGTGGGACAGGAACCTGCCTCCCTTATGTGGGGCTGGCCTGGGCATCCCTGCTGGGGGCTCACACCCTTCAGGGCGGGGCTGGATAGATGTGGCCAGAGGAGAGAGGGGGCTTCTCCAGAACTCCACTGACTTGGCAGTTTGGGAGAATGAGAATCAGTCATTGAACTGGCGATTTATTTAACACATTTTTTTTTGACATGGAAATACATTCATTACTGTAACAGAGCAGAAGGCAAAATTTTGCTTGAGTTTGAAAAGATAAACCATGAAGCTTGAGAGAAGTGTGGGGGGAGGGGGGTGGTTGGTGCTTCCTCACTGGCTCTGCTCTTCAAGGATGTGGACGGCGGCTTGGGAGGAACCGACTTCCTGTTTTATCCTCAGCCAGCCCGGGACCTGGCCTGGGGTGAGGGCTCAGGAAACCTTTGTGACTTTGAGGTTTGTTTTTTTTTTAATTGTATACACAAAATATATCATTTTAATCATTTTTAAGTGTACAGTTCAGGGGCATTAAGTCATTGAGTTTTAAGAGAGGATTCTGAAAGATTCAGGAACCTGACTGGAAAAAGGGGGGCCTTGCTGGATCCTGGCATTTTACGGTTGCAAAGTCCTTTCCCACCTGCCCCTCATCATTCTGTGATTCTGAGGCGCTATTATCCCCATTCTGCAGAGGAGAAAAGCATCCCTGAGACAGGTTGAAGCAGGGCCACATAGCAACACAAATGTTCATGGCGTTATTCACAACAGCCAAAAGGTGGAAACAGTCCAGTTGTCCATCAACTGATGAAGGATAAACAAAATGTGGTCTAGGCCTAGGGTGGGATCCGACTATTCAGCCGTAAGAAGGAATGAAGTACTGACACGTGCCGCAGCGTGGATGGGCCTTGAGAACATTAGGCTGAGTAACAGGAAAGTTGCTATCGGTCACGTGTTGCATGATTTCATGTTTATGTGACGTGTCCAGAAGGGACACATCTGTAGAGACAGAAAGTAGATCAGTGGTTGCCCAGGGCTGGGGAAGACTGGAGGATGGGGGTGACTTCTGTCGGCTATGGGGATTCTTTTTGGGGTGATGAAAATGTTCTAAAATTAGCTTGTGATGTTGGCTGTGCAGCTGTAAATATGGTAGAACGCATTTAATTGTACGCTACCAGTGGGTGAATTTTATAGTTGTGTCACTTATATCTCAGTAACTCTGCTTAAAAAAAATCGAACCCGGCCGAACTGCGTCCAGACTGGCTGTACCGCTTTTCTCGTTCCATGGCAGCAGCGCGTGTGAGGTCCGGTTACTTCATGTCTCCGTCAGCACTTGGCATTGTCAGTCCTTTTGCTGTAGCCGTTCTGACAGATGCGCAGGGCTCTCTCTTCCTGATTTTAGTTGTATCCTCCTCGTGGTTGACGGCATTGAACATCTTTTCTTGTGCTTGGTTGCCACTCACATACCTTCTTTGGTGATACTCGTGTCTTTGCCTGCCCCCCCGCCCCGCCATCCATCATTTTACAATTGGATGTTTTTCTCATTGTTGAGTTCTGAGAGTTCTTTATATACCTTGGCTAGAACGTCATTGTTGGACAGAAGGTCATTGTTGGATATGTGATTTGCGAAACAACTCTCCTCTGTGGCTTGTCGTTTCGTTCTCTTTATTGCCAATATCTCTAATTCTAACCACTCTGGTGGGTGCGTTGTGGTATCTGATGGTGGTTTTAATTTGCATCACATCACGTCTCAGTCTGGTTTGTGGGGTCTTGGTTCAACAGCAGCTCTGACTTTATGCAAAGTGCTTTACATACAGGATCTTTTTGAAGAGTTGTTATCTTTTCCATCAGCAAAATTTTAAGAGATTCAGTGACTGGCTCAACGTCACTGAGCTCCTAGGTAGGAGATGGGGCAAGGATTGGAGCCCAGGTCCCTTGTCTTAGAGGCAGCTGCCTCTTTGGAGTTATAATTCACTTTAACCCTCAACTTCAAGTCTCCCGGTAAAAGCAGCAGCCTGACTTCTCTCCAGTAAGCTGCATTCCTTTACGGCACGTCATGAGAGGTTGGGAAATGCCAACGAAGATGACAAATGTTTCTCTGATGCCCATCATTCCTGAGGACCCTCCTCACCTCCATCCCTGACTAGCAGTTCCCGGGGAATTGCCACATTCTCTAGTGGCTGTTCTTGTGGCTGTTCCTGCCTTCTAATTATGAGCAGAGATGAGCAGAGTCAGCCCCAGAAGGGGTAGAGGGCTTGAGCCATGAGTCACTGCAGGGATGTCATCACCCAGGGAAGAGAGCCCTGGGCTGTCTGGAGGCTTCATTCAACTTTCACAAGCACCTCCTGGGCACCGGGCAGCTTCTCGGCACTGAGGCTGTGACATTCATGGCCCCTGCTCTCTGAAGGAGCTTCTGTCTTGGAGGAGACACAAGCAAGCATCATTTAAGTCTTTGCTCAGATGTCCCTTCTCAGAGAGGCCTTCCCTGACTGCCCCATCTAACATTACAGCCCTGTTGCTCCCTAGTCCCTTACTGTGCAGTACTTGTCTTCAGGTGCTTAGCACTGTTAGAGAGTTATCTTCAGTACTGTCCACTGACATGCATGCTCTTTGACTTACTTGCTATTCTGGGTCCCTAGCAAAAGGTGGCATGTAGTGAGTGTTCAATAAATGTGGAATGAATAAATGAAGTAAATAAATAAGGTAACTGCATCTCATGGAGATAATTGGCTGTGATGAAATTAAATCAGGATGCCATTAGGGAGACTGACTGGAACAGGGTGGGGTGAGAGGTGAGGGGTGTGTGTAGCTATTTTAGATTTGGTGACTGGGGATGATGTCCTTGAATAGGTGGATTTTGAGCTTAAATCTGAAAGATGAAGGGAGCCAGTATTCACAGATATGAGAAAAGAGTGCACTAGGCAGCGGAAATAGCATGTGCAAATGCCCTGTGGCAGGAAGGATTCAGTCTATTGAGGAACAGAGAGATGAGAAATGGCAGCCAATGCTGATGAGTGGCAGGAAGTGAGTATTGTTGTCTTGTAGGAAGGCATTTGTTTACCCACCGGGCCTGATTCTACCATGCCAGAGCCTGCTACTTTCTGACCTTTCCAAGCTAGCTTAAAGAGTGGACCTGCTGGGATTCCCAGAGCTAGAGATGTCAAGTATGTGGCTCACATCCCAGACCACATTGCTTGCCCCAAGTACTAATGATTTCTTTCTCCAAGTCCAGGGTTGTGGCTTTTGGTAGCTGGATCAACCCATGAGAAAGCTCTCAACTCTTGAGAGAATCTCAGCTGGGCCTGAGAAATGCCTCTCAAAAAAGAGACTTCTGAGAGCTACATGGCTTCCAAATGGGAGTGCGTATGCTGTGTCTTTTCCACCTGTATTGTTTTGTTGAGTCCTCACAGTAACCATGTGGTTTAAGTGGAATTAAACTTATCTGACAAATAAGGAAAGCAAGATACGCTTAAATTCCAGGCCTGGCTTATTGATTTATTAACTATGAAATGCTGGGCAAATAATGTACTCTGAGCCAGAGATTTTTTGACTGTGAAATGAGTATGTGTCGGTGAGTGTACGTGGGCCCAGACTCTATCTGATAACAGAGAAATAAATGTGATAGATGGGAAATGCCCGGCATGGTGCATGAACTCATGAAGCCATTCTCTATCAGTCACAGCTCCATGTTTGCACGCAACTAAAATCAGCTCTGGCAAAGCTAAGCCAAGAATCAGGGAGGGAGAATTTATTGCCAGGATGCAGAGTGACTCAGAGACTGGAACTCGGGCTTGGAACGGACAAGAACCAGGGCACACTGGGGGTACAGGTAGCAGGAGCTAAGCCACCTCCAGTCGGGTTACTGCAGCTTGCTTTATCACCTCCAGCTATTTTATCCACCCCACCCCCACTCCGCATCGCTCCAGAGGTGAAGTCCTGGTGGGAGAATCTCATGAGTCCAGCGTGGGTCACATGGTGGGGTGTTTTGAGGGATGTTTCCTCCAGACTGTCTGCCCTGGGGAAGAGGTACTTTTTCAAAGGGATTGTTTTTGTTTCCCCAAGAAGAAGGGGCAAATGGATGCTTGGTGGTCCAAGAGTAACTGTGTCCGCTACAGTGATCCTGTTGGCTTTGCCACTGAAGTCCCTGCTCAAGATGTCCCCTCTTTGGGCTTCGGTTTCTATGTTGTCTAATGAAGGCACTGAGTGCCACACCAGGTCGACTCTCAGAGTCTCTGATGGAACTTTAGAAAAATGAGGACACTCCTAGGCCATCTCTTGTGATCAGCTTTAAAAAGTTCGCCAGGAGGCCCCTCTTACATCTCATTGGCCAGTACTGGGATACACGCCCCACCTGCAAACCAATCACTGGTGAGAGGGAAATGGAGGAAGACCAATCAGATTGGACTTCTGCTCTTTTGAAGCCAGACTGTCGGGGTGGCAGTTGGCTGATTCCAGAGTGGTCTGCAGTGCTTTCTCTCTTTGCTGGACAGGTTTCTTTGAGCCAGTGAAGCTTGAAAATGGGGGTCAGGGTGCCCTTTTCAGTCCAGAAGTGGCCATAAAAGTTGGTTGTGTTCTCACTACTTCATGGAGCACCTGGGAGGGAGGCCATCTGTCACCCCTGCAGATAGCTTAGCCACCCAGATATGAAACCGACCTGAAATGGGCCAAAGCTGGCGGCGAACCTGGAGAAGAAAGAAACACCAGGTGGTAGCATCCAATAAATAAGGATTTGGGCTGAATTGAAAAAAAAAAAAAAAGAAAAATTCACCTTGCCAAGCGCGATGGCTGCGCTGGTGTTGACTTAAGGCAGGTTTTAATTATGGTGCCAAGTAAGCTGGGCTCCGCGGGTTGGGGGCTGTCCCCAGCTCAGCTGTCAACTCCGCTTACCTTCCCGAGACCTGACAATTACATGGTGGCACTTTTCCACTCGCGTGTGACCTAACACAGCCACTCTTCTCAAAAGTTGGTAACTAAATTTGAGGTGCTGAAAGAAATATTGCAATTGAAATAATGCTTTAGGGAACGTTTATATGCCTTGGAGTGAATTAATGTCTAGAGAAAAAAAAAGGGGGCCCTTCTCTAAGCACAAATATATACTTTTCACATTCCTTTTTAGGCACCAAGGATTTTAACAGCAGTGTAAATCAGATTTTACAGGCCACATATTTCAAGTATGGAGTTCATTAAATGTGTGAAATTTGACATTTGCTTCAGGGCGTGGCTAGGGTCCCTAGTAATGAATCACAAACTGTGTTGGGCTCTCTGATCAAGTTCAAGATGCTAATACCACTCTCTGTGGAGTTGCACAAAGAGGCAATTTCTCTCCAAGCCTTCCCCAGCCTGGCTCTCCCTGGAGCCCTCCTTCCAGGGACCAAATACTAATAGGAGATGTGATTCCAACATCTTTATTCAAATTGAGAAACACAGGAGACATATTCTTTTAACTGACTTCTGAGTGGTGTCGGTGCATTTATTAACTCAGTGGCCATTGTCTGGGCACCCGCTGTGTGCCAGGCTCCATGCAGGCCCTGGGGGTGCAGTGGTAAATGAGACAATGTCTCACCTGGTGGAGTTTGCAGTTTAGGGGGCAAACAGACATAGAATAATTAATTACTTTCACAATTAGGAATTGCCTATTGTTAAGAAGTGCTATGAAGGACAGGCCTGGGGTGTTCTGAGGTTCAGGTCTCCCCCTAACGCAGAGGCCTAATTTTTTTTTTCTGGGAGTGTTAGGAAAAGCCTTTCTATGAGTCATAGGTAAACTGAGACTTGAAGGTTGGTTAGATCTTAGCCAGAGTAAGAGTTGGGACATGGAGTGGAGGGAGAGGGGGCAATGACAAGGCAGACAGTGTCCTGCCCTTAATGATGAAATATTTATGGGCCACCTGTGCTCAGGGTTAGGCATTAAGATGGGAGAAGGATGTGGAACTTGTATCAGCTGAGACTCATGGTTGCAAGGGACAGAAGCCCAATTCGCTGGGAATTTATCGACTCAGGTACCTGGAAGTACAGAGCAGGGTCAGCTTCAGGCACGGCTGGATCAGTGAGGTTGCTATCAGACATCTGCCTGAATCTCCTGGCTCTGTTTGGCTTGATGTTTGCTTCTTTCTCAGGCAGGGTCTCTCCGCCTGGTGGCCCCAGGAGCCCAGGCTCACATCCTGCTAGCTTTCCAATCGCAGTCAACAGAGCAGCTCCTTCTCCTAAGCTCCTGCAAAAGTTCTAGGTTTGAATCTTAGTGCTTGGTCCTGCATCCAACCCTGAGACAGTGAGTGTGGCTGGAAGTATGGGGTGCCCTGCTTGGCCAGCTCTGGGCCACCTGCCATTATTGGAGCCAGACAAAGGTGGGGTGAGCTCTGCCTAAGCCACCAGAATGGGAATGGAGATGGAGCGGTTCCTCAAAGGAAAATGGGGGTCCTGGTATGAAAAGATGGGACGGTGGATGTGGGGCAGGCAGAACATCTGCTACGAAATCAAGGCTTCAGAAGGTGAGCGAGTCTTGGGATGCTTCGCCAGGTGGTCGTGAGTGCAAAGATGCTTTCCTGAGCTTCTGTTCCATGTCATGTGTCGTGCTGGAGCTGAAGGAGGATGTCTCCTGGTCGACTGACTCTCTGGGTCACAAATGACTGGAATTCAAGGATGGGTGGCAAGTGCTTTGAGGGCACTGTTGGGACAGAAAGCAAGGCAACTGCAGCTGTGACAGTCGTGGAAGAGAGGCTTGCTTGAGAAATGCCTTAAAGAGGAATGAGTGTTTTGGCAGACAGTGATGTCAGGAGGGCATTTCAAGTCGAGGAACGAGTAGGACTAAAGGCGCAGCGGCTGGAAAGTGGGATGTGTTCTGCTAACTGTTCAAGATGCCGTTTTCTCAGAAGTTTAATGACATGTAGGGAAATAGTGGGAGTAGAGCTAGAAAAGGAAGTTGAAACCATATCGTTGGGTTGCCAGTGACAGAAACTCACATCAAAGTAGTTCAAACTTTAAAAAAAAAGAAAGAAAGAAAAGAGGGTTGTAGTGAGTGAGTAGTTGGCTTCAGGCACAGCTGTATCCAGGGATTTTTTAAGATATTTTAAAGACCACTTCTTTCTTGATCTCACAGCTCTGTTTTCTCCTGAGTTGGCTCCCCTGTTGGGGTGGCAAGATGACCCTCAACAGCTCCTGACCTGCGTCTTTTCAGCCTGGAGACACCAACAGAGAGAGAGTGAGCCTTTCTTTCTCGGTAGTTCTAGCCAGAAGCCTGATGTTGACAGTGGTTGGCCTGACCTGGCTCACGTGGCCAACCCTGAACCAACTCCTGTGTTCAGGGGAATGTAGCACATGCATCAGCCCGAGCCTGGGTCTCACAACCCCCTCCTGGACCTGGGACTGAGGGCAGCCCTCAAACCACATGGACTCAAAATGGGGGATGTGTGACTTCTCCTTCTTCCCCTAGGAAAACTCAGAGTGCAATTGCCAAGAGAAGAGAAAAGGATGGAATGGATGATGGAAAACCAAAATAGCAGACATCCATCACCGGCAGATTTAACACCGTAGTGAGGAAGCTGGTATTTATTCCAGGAGGCAATAGTGAGCCACGGAAGGTTGTTGAGCAGGGGGAGTGGTATTATCATCTGAGCTATTCTTTGGGGACATACCTTGGGCAGTGGTGGTGGGAGAGGGGTTGGTTGGAGTGGAAGGAGAAGAGGTGAAGCGATGGGAGAAGAGGCTGATGGGTCAGGAAAAATGAGACATAAGTCTGAGATGGGGCAGTGGCAGCTGGAGTGGGAGAGAGACCCAAGTGGGAGGAAACTGATGGGATGGGACTGAGGATGTGCTGGGCGTAGGGCAGGGAGGCCAGGAGGCCAGGAGGCCAGGAGGCTGCCGGACACTTGGTCAGGGCTGGGAGTTGGGAGCCACGCCCTTGGAGGTGGCAGTGATTTTGCAAGGATTTTGGAAGGCGAAGATGGGGCTTTGGTAGGAGAACAGAGGGGCCTGTGTCTCTCGTCTGAGAGCATTTGGGGGCCACTTGAGAATCCCATGGGCATTTGCATTCTGACCCCAGGGAGGGTGGATCCTCAGAGCAAGATGCCATTTTCCACAAAGTTTTCCAGATGTTTGCTTTGTTGGTTTGCTTTATTTCTTTATTTCTTTAAGTGGTAACAACAGAGAGAAGGAAAAAAAAAAAAAGCAAAACCAAAGCTGTAAGTGAAATGCCCTTGAGGAGGGGGGCCTGGGAAATGGCGAGCAGGCTGGACGTCGGAGGGGGACGCTTGCCCCGTGGCCCTCGGGCTCTCTCCACTCCCCGGCTGCCTGGCCGTGGGGTGCCCGACGTCCCTTCCCTCATGCTGTGCCCAGGCCCTTGAAATCCCTCCGGGAGGGAGCCCACTGGGTTTTCTGCTGATCCCAGCCGCAGTGACTCAGAGCGCCCCGGCCTCCCACCCAATCCAGGGAGCGGCCACATGGCTTCCTCCAGAAGATCCTCGGGGAGCGGCCCCCTCCCTGGTTCCTCCTGCTGAGAAGTGAAAGTTCTAGAACCCGGGCTTGGGATGAAACATGGCCCAGCTGCCTTTTAGCTGTGCGACCCCGTGTGAATCACAGAACCTTTGAGTCTCAGTTTACTTATTTATAAAATGAGGCCTGTAATTTGCCTCCTTCTAGAATAATGCCCTGCAAAGGAAGCAAGGGGTTGCTTGGTGAGCCCTGACCCAGAGGAGGCGGCATTTCTAAACATGGGGGGCTGGCAACAGGTCTTTACTTCTGGGTGGGGGTGGTCCTTGCTAACAGGAGAAATCACAGTCCAAAGGAGGGTGATGGCCTGACCGCGCAGATCCCTGCCGCTGGGCCTGGGGGCTGGTCTGCGGAGGGAGGCAGGGCCGGTGGGTACCTCTGCGCTCTGCCGGAGGGTAAGGAGCTGAGCATCAGTCTAGGCGCTCTTGGGTTCAAATAACCTGAAACCTGCTCCTTCCTTCCTTCCCCCTCTCTGTCTCTCTCTCTTTCACTTGTATAGGAGAAGGCATTTTATTCGCCTCTCACTACACACTGTGTAACTACACCAGTCTGCATTTTTTTCAGATGGCATGAAGCACAGGCTGACATTTCTCTCTAATTCTTGAGAAACTCAGTGCCATCTGTGTTTTGGAGAATCCGGTTTCTGATGGCGTGTGTGATGCCAGCCCCAAGAACACCGACGGTGCTTAGCAGTGAGTGTGAAGGCTGTCCTGCTGAGTCTTTCTAGCACATTCCTTGCTCCAGGTGCTCACTTTTCCTTCTAATCAGATCGTCAACAGGTGGTCATGTGTTTCCTCAGGATTCTGCCGAGGATCTGGTGGAGGGGTAGGTTCTGTGTGTTCATACGGAAGGTCCACTGAAGGGGGGGTAGCATCCTGGTGTCCTGCCATCAGATGTCAAAGAGAGCTCTACTTTGCAGTTCTAGTTGTTTGGAAGAGAAGAATCTGTGGATTTAGGACCAACACACACACACACACACACACACACACACACACAAACTCCATTTGAAACTGGAATTAAATATTTCCAAATAGGTCTCTGATTGCACCCATTTTATTGCTGTTACTGCCTTGGTGAGTCAGGACGCTTATCAGGGGGATGACAGAGAAAAATGCTTTTGAAATCTGGTTCTCGGCTCACCAGCTCCCATCCTTTGACGGGTCTTCACCGTGAGTTCGCCATCTTGCCCCACCGCATGCTGCTTTAAACGGCAGAAGAGGCCCCTCCGAGTATATAGACTGAGGCTGGGGTGAATTGTCAGAGACAGATTCGGAAGCTGCTTTATCAGAAGGACAGTGAACCAATGTTCGCGACCGTGGGTCTAGGTAAAGTCCTACTCCAGTTGTCCCCTGGCTCACCCTTACTGGGTCACCCTTGATTCCATCTCAGGGACCAGTGACTTCCGCCCGTGGAGGGTCCCATCCTACCCTGCAGGACTCAGTGCTGACACGGCCCCCAGCCTCCCCTGCACGGAGCCAGCTGTGCAGAGGTGGGGGGAAGAAAATCAGGCAAAGAAGCAAAGGGAACATCTACAGAGTCCCTCCTTCGTCTGTCGGCTCTGGGCTGAAGCTTTACACAGCTGGTCCCTATTCCTCACAGCCGATATTTGAGATGCGTGCGATCATTTCTGCGTAACGTGTCAGAAAACTGAGTGTGTCACTGGGCAAACTTTTGGCTACAAGTAATGCATAACCTGACTCAAACTAGCTTAAACCTAAGGAAGTGTACCATCTCATTAGCAAGAACTTTAGCGGTAAGGAGGGTTTCAGGAACTGCATGATCAAAGCTCTGGCTCCATTTCTCTGCATTTCTCTTGGTTTGTCTTTGTTTTCCTTCATGGTCACAAGGTGGCTGCTATCAGCAAGTGGGGCAACATTTCCAGATTTCAAACTCCTGTGGATGGAACAGATGTTGCCAGTGACAGAAAATCCAGTTCAAAGTAGCTTAACTGAAAAAGACATATTTTCATATATGTGAGAAGCTACATGAAGTTTCCTCTGGCTTCAGGTATGGCTGGATCCAGAGGCTCAAATGTTGTCAGGAGCACTTAATCTCTTTCTATCTCTTAGTCTTCCTCTGTGTTGCTTCCATTTTCTGACATCTCTCTGTGTAGACTGCAGTGCCCCGAGGTGGCCAACAGCAATTCCAGCCTGACATCCTTCTAGCTCAGGAGGAGAGAGGGAAAATGTACGTGCAGTGAGATTCTCTTCTCTAATGGTTTAAACTAAAGTCCCAGGGCTGATTCTCATTGGCCTGAGCTAATGGCTCCAGATACTGATAAGCTGGACCTGCGTTATGTGCCTGTCCCCAAAGCTGGGATAGACTCAGCCCTTACCAGACAGCATGAACATAGAGTTACGAAGGTTTGATCTCCAAAGCACAATTTCCAGAAAAGGGAAGGAATGTTAGGGGCTGGGGGCGAAGCCAGTGAGTATTTAGTGGGAGCCTTCCTGCAGGAGGATGCCCTCCACAGGCCAGGCCATAAGGGCCCTCTCACCTCCGGGGCCCTCCTCCCCGGTCAGGGTTAAGATCTGTCACCTGTATCTCATGCTCTGACCTTTCAGGTTTGGGGAGAGAGGCCGGTGGCAGGCGGTGCCCTCTCTGCAGCCTTCCATTCACGGCTCCCATTTTGGTTTTTAATGAGTTTTGCTCTTAAAGCTGATTACAGTGCAATGTGGTACTGCCCGCCTGACTACAAATTGAGTCAGCGTCATGAAAAAGAATGACTTTGAGAGAATCTGGCCCACATGACTAATCCAGTAGACTGACATGTCTTTGCAGAAAGGAAGGAAGGAAGGAAAGAAGGAAGAGAGGGAGGAAGGAAAGCGGGAAAAAAGGAAGGCAGGCAGGCTTTATGGAACATAAACAGTCCCCAAGAAGTGATATCTTTGGCTCCTGCTCCGAGGGGCCGGGTTCTATTTGGCGACCCTCTTCTTGATTCACCAGCTCAGGCAGGTCTCCCATACATGGAAGAGTGGGCTGCAGAAGGCACTTCTAAAGAAAGGTCAAATGGCTCCCAAAGAGGGCAGATTGAGGGCTCCTCTGGAGGACGTGGACCTCCCCACGTCTGTCTGCCTCTGGGAGAAGGTGCTATGCACATATGTGAGATGGACAGTTTGGGGGCAAAGAGATGGAGAAATTGGATCCATTTGGCCCTGAAAACGAATACATCTAAAGTAGTGTTAAGTTCCTAGTTTCCCTGTAGAGCTGAGGTCAGCAAACTTTGTAAAGGGCCAGATAGTTGCTGTTTTCAGCTTTGCAGGCCATCCAGTCTCTGTGGCAGTTCACTTGTACCACTTTACCTCTTCATGGAAACAGCCACAGACAATCTGTACAGAAATGTATATGGCTGTGTTCCAATAAAACTTTATTTATAAAAACAGGCAGTGGGCCAGATTTGGTAGTAGTTTGTCAACGCCTGACCTGGACGAAAGAAACTGTAGGACCAGGGAGACATTCACCATGCACCTGTGAGTCTACCTGCTTCCACATCTGTCACCCTGCACGGCTTGTGCTCCTCCAGGCTGGAGACCACGTCTTTTCTGTCTGTGTGGCAAGTGTGTGTTGACCGACTGACTGATCAGCTGGAGTGGGGGATGGAGGGACATGGCACACATGGCATGAGGAAAGCCCAGGGGATCCTGCGTGGCTGTGGCACCGCCTTTCTGCTCTGGGGTGAGACTTTCGTCCCCACAGAGGCAGGCGGCGCCAGAGCCTGCTCTCCTGGGCCGATCACCGCTCAGAACACCAAGTGCCCCAGACTGAGGACGCTGCTCACCCGCTTGGCAGCCCAGAGCCAGCTGACTGGGGTCTGGGCTGAGCTGTGTTTACCTTGGAAGGCCCGGCCTCTTTTGTAACACTCACCCATTGTTGCCAGGAGCCCAAAAATACCTTTATTAGTGGAAAACCAGGGATGGCCCCACAGAGAAATATTTTGACAAGCTCAGAGGAGCCAGCGGGAAGGCTCAGCACATCCTCAGGAAGCTGGGGCTTCTTATCTCCTGGGGAGCCCCCTGGGGGGAAAGGGCACCACGCTTCTCCTGGCCGGGTGCCTGCCCCACTTCCGCTCGGGGCCCCTGGGCAGGGCTTCCCAGGCTGAATTTGCTGAGGTGGCGATCTGCCCCGTGGCCTGGCCCGCACCCCACTCTACATGCAGCTCCCCAGGGCCCAGTGGCGTCATTCTGGGTTATCGCCCCATCCGGGCGTCTCCTTCATGGTCCACGTCCTCCAACTGCAAATGAAAGATTGAGCTGCCTCCAGACACCTTTCTGGGCTCCCAGGTGCCTACCAGTGTGCCGACTGGGAGAGGGAGGCTCTGACTGCTTTTCTAGCTCCTTGTCAAGACCAAAGGGCTCATGTAAGGGCTGTCTCCCTACAGCTGCACTCACCGAGCCTAAGGTTTCCTAATACGTACCAGGTGCTATTTTAAGTACCCTCGTGTGTGTTACCTCCTCACAGTAGCGCTTCAACTGGGTAACATTACCTCCATTTTGCTTTGAGGAAACCAAGGTACAGAGAAGTTAAGTAATTTGATCACAAAATTGCAGGGAGGCAGAGCTGGGATTTGCACCCAGGCCAGCTGGCTTTGGAACCTGACTCTTTACCCCATCTATGGCCACCTTTCTGAAGTGCATATCTGATCATGTTCCTCTGTGTCTCTCTACCTGATGTCATTTTACTCTTAAAATAAAATCCATATTGGCTAGGATGCAAGTTTAGCTGTTGTACTGAAGATTCCCAGATAGCAATAGATTCAACAAGTTAAATATTAATTTTTCCCTTACAAAAGAACCCAGGTGAGAGGTCCAGGGTTGATATGAAGGCCGCATGAACCTTAGGGACCTGAGCTCCTTCCATCTGGCAGCTTTGTCTTCATTAACACAGTTTCTACCTCATGGCCGAAAATGGCTGCTTGAGCTCCTACCATCAAGCCCCCATTTTAGCAGAAAGAGGAGAAGGGGAAGTGGAGAGTAATTCCTGTCTCTTTAAAGGTTTGATTCCAGGCTCTTCTGCCATGTGACCTAGGGCAAGTCATTTAACATCTTCCATCATCTTTGAAAAACAATTTGAATTTCTTTCAAATGTGATGAGGATTGGATGAGTTAATACCTGTCAAACACTTGGAAAAGGGCAAAGTGTAGAGTAAATACTCTATAAATTTCAGCAACTATTATTATTGATGCTGTTTAGACAACACTGTTTCTAAAGGTCCCCACCCCGCATGACTAGGTTAAATTGTTCTCTATGTGTTTTGTGGTTCCCCAAGCCTCTCCCATTGCAGCACTAGAACCCCACTTTGTAATACATGTTGACCTTTCTTGCCCCCACTGGATGGGGATTTCCCTGAAGACATTCATGGTCTGTCTTGTTTTCCCACTGTATCCCCCACAGCAAGTTTAGGGCCACATGGCAGATGCCCAGAAAACTCATTGAATGTACGAAAGAGTGAATATTTTCAGTGACAGCAGGTTCACTATCATAGAGGATACCTCCTCAGGGCCTTTGCACGTGCTGTTCCCGCTGCTTTCTATGTGTTTACCCAGTTATCTGCACAGCCAGTTCTCGTCCTTCAGTTCTGCTTATGTCACCTCTTCAGTGAAGCCCTCCCTGACCACCCGGCTTAACCTGGTTCTTTTCCCCATCCTTTTCTACCTTCTTGCTCCACTGTTTCTTCCTTGACGCACATCATCACCCATCAGTGTTGTCTGTATTCATGTGTTCACTCCTTATCTCCCCTCACAGGACTGTAAATCCAATAGGGACAGAGTTCTGCACCTGTTTTTCTCACACTGCATCCCCAGTGCCCAGAATATTGCAGACATGTGACAATATTTGTTGAATGAATAAACAAAGCAACAGGATAGGCCAACTGATTTTTAAAATAGGAGGAGAAAAGTCCTAGGTCTACATACCTCAGTCCTTCGTTTAGCAAAAGAAAGGCTCGAATGGTTCAAGCTTAGCTCTCAGAAGAATGCAAACGAGATAAACCTTTCTTTCTTCCCGCCTTTCTTTTTCTTCTGCCCACAGAAGGAGGAAGGCAAGCCAAGCCGATTCCCTCTCTCTCCACGTCAGCTCTCCAGCTTCTAGGAAAAACTTCCCCACCTCTGAGGGCCCGGGGCATTCCGAGGGCTGCTGTTGGCCTCTGGTCACATCCCGGTGCAGCAGTCAGAGCAGCGCAGGGAGCCCCGCAGAGGGGCAGGCTCTCCCTGGAAACTTGCTGTCAGCAGCCCGATGAGCTGGCAGGGAACGTCCGGGGTTCTCTCCAAATGCCTCGGAAATCTCCCTGTTGGGTCACATTCCGGCTTGGGGGACCCTGGGATTACCAGGGCTCTGGGTGGCAGCCAGCGGCTGATTGGGAGGTAGCAAGATTCAGCACTTCTGAGTTGGAAAAAGCGGTGCTGGGTATTATTTTGGGAACAGTCAGTCATGAGAACCTCCAAGAGCAGATCAGGGAGGCTATTAAAAGCAAGACAATGTATTTTGAAATGAACCAGGCTGGGGAGACACCTCGCTCCCTGCCACAGCCACAGAACTGGGAGTTCTTTCCGGATGAGGTGAACCTTTCCATCTCTTGGAAACGGGGAAAGCCTCTCCAGCTGCCCAGCCACCACCCCGTTCCTTCTTCCCTGCCAGCCCAGCTGAGCATCTCATCTACCTCCTCAGCCGTGTGATGGAGTGAGGGTCTCCCCACCAGCTGAGAAGGTGGCCAGACCCTCAGGCCTGCCTGCCATTCATTCAGTAAACACTGAGAGGACCCGGGAGTACGACGCCAGAGCCAGGCTGCCACGGTCCAGGTTCACGATCTGTCTGCTGCTTATTATCTGGGGACCTTGAGTTTCTCTGCCTCAGTTTCCTCACCTGCAAAATGGGGATCATAGTGGTCTTCCTCCTGTAGAGTTGTTGTGAGAATCAGATGAGGCAGTACAGGCGGAGGGCTTGTAAGAAAGCCTGTCATGTAGACATCACACAGTAGAACTTGGTGGACACATGATAGGATGATTTACTGAGTACCCACCAGTTCCAGACATCATTCCAAGCCCCAAGTAAGACAGGCATGGTCCTCTTTTCCTAGTCTAGTGGGGAGATGAGTCATAACCAAGTAAACAAACAGATGAGACAATTTCATATTCTGTTATCCACTCAACAAACCTTTCTGAGATCCAGGCACATGCCAGGCATCATTTTTGGTGCTGAGGAGACCGCAGTGAACAAAACAAAGCCCTGCCCTTGTGGAGTTTATATTTCACTTGGGCACTGGGAGGTGGGGGACATGTAATGCACAAGTGAACGTGTAATTTGTGGTAAGTGGTAAATGCATTACAGGAATACAGCAGGTGTTGTGACTGAGATTTGTGGGGTGGGGCTGGGCTTTAGGGAAGATTTTGGGGGCTGATTTTAGAGATGAGAGTCATGGAAGAACGCGTTCATAGGGTGACACTTGAACTGAAACCAAGAAGATGAAAGAAACAGGCATGAGAGACCGTGGGACAAAGGGTTCCAGGCAAAGAAGTAAGGAAGCACAAAAGCCACCACGTGGGACCAGGGAGGGAGGGACGTGAGGCCGGAGCGGGCAGTGAATGGGAGAGGGAGGAAGATGAGACGGGACAGGGGGGTAGGGCCGGGTCTCGGAGGCCATGGTCTTCGTTGTCCGCTGTTCCCTCCAAACCTAGTGGCTTAAGGGAGCAAGTGTGTGATATCTCTGTGGGTCTGGAGCAGCTTAGCTGGTCGATGTGGCTGCATCGTCTGCAGTCTTGGCTGTTGGTAGGAGGCCTCAGTGCCTCACCATGTGATCTCTCCAAAGGGCTGCTTGACTGTCCCCACAGCATGGCATCCAAGAGAGCAAGGCAGCAGCCTTTCTTTTCTCACCTAGCCCCGGTTGTCGCAAGCCACCGTTCTTGCAATGTCCTAGTGTTGCAGAGTGGGAGGGGACTGGCGCAGAACAGGAGTACCCAGGTGGACGCCGCTGGGACCTTCTGGGAGGCTAGCTGTGACAGCCGTGGTGAGGCATCTGGACTGGATTCTGAGAGGATGGGAAACCTCTAAGGTGGTATCTGTGGTTGATCCGAGCCCTTGCACACCTGCTGCACGTAGCGGTGGATGATAGTGACTTCAGTGCCCTCAGCGAGCGCGTCCTGTGCCCCAGGCCCTGCACTTCACGCAGCGTTATTAGACACAATGTCACCAGACTCTCGTGTCTCACTAAGAGGCTGATGAAACTCACCCAAAGAAATGCCATCCAGGGCAAGACCCGGAGGCGTGTGGGATAACCCAAGTGGAGACAGAAGAGTGGCGGTGGGGGAGAGAGAAAGCGGCCTGGTGGAAGGCCGTCAGCGAGGAAGGGTTCGGGGGCTCTGAGCACATCTGGAGGCAGGGTCATGGCGTTCAAGGGTGTAAGAGGCGAGCAACAAGGCTGGCAGGGGTGGTATAAATTTGATAGGTTGTCGTAGGCAAATATGGGATTCTGAACTTTATCCTGAAGGTAATTATAACGCAGTGGAGAGTTGTGAGCAGGGGAGAGTGACATGCTCAGATGTCCCCGTGAAATTCTAAAGTTTAGGAAAGATGTTTCAGGACAGAGTGGACCTAAGAGGGGCACAGGAGAGAGTGGCGAGGAACTCTGGGGGTCCCCAGGAGGGAGATACGGGGGTGCTCTGCAAGGCTGGGAACGTGGGGAGGAAGAGTGGGGATGGGATTTTTAGGAGGGAAAATGTGGCCGCAGAAAGGGAGGAAGGAGTCAGGGTGGCAACTGCAAGGTAGAGGCCCGCGGTCAGAGTCACCAGCCCCCAGGGCACCCTCCCATGGCTCCGACGGCGCTTGCGGTCCCGAGACAATTTCTGCTGCTGGCCCCTCGGCATTGCAGCAACCTTGTCAACCAAGCAAGGACAGGCCACGTCTTCCAGTTGTCCTCTGACCCCACTCCTACCACTCAGTCCAAGCCAGGTGCATGGAGTAAGCCAGGAAGTGGTGAGCTATTTGACAGGGAGTGTCTCAGAGCAACCGAGATGACAGTGAGAGGCAGTGTTGCCTGGTGGCTCAGAACCTGGGCTCTATAGCCCGGTGGTTTGGGTTCAGATCCCACCTCTGCCACTTACTTGCTGTGCAACCTAGAGCAAGCTGCATAACCTCTCTGTGCTGCAGTTTCCTCCTCTGTAAACTGATGATCGTAGGGTTGCGGAGAGGATCCAAGGAGTTCATGCCTGCCCCACAGCCAGGACTCAGTAAATGTTCACATGATGGAGAGATTGGTTAACCCTCACTGTTCTGGTTTTCATACCCCTGAGTCTGTCCCACCTTCCGTGCTTGAGACATGGGGGCGTCCAGACCACCTCCAACTGCCGTCTACCTTCCAGCCACGAGGGGGTTGGCGGTCAAGGTGACCGACCGGTGAGGATGACGCTTGGGCTGTAATTGCAGTGAGGGGACCAGTGAGTGCCCTCAAAGCTGCCCACATCCTCTTCAACATCCCTGGTGTCGGATCAGCTGTTTGGGCAGCACCAGTAAGTGATGTCTCAGCAGAAATGCCCGCGTTTCTTATTTATGAGACTGTCGGAGGGAAGAGATTCTAATAAAAGGCTTCCCCGGTGATTCAAGGTCTCCTTCAGCCCAGATGTCTTGCAGTCTCCCTGGACCTTTCTCCCCATGGCCACCTGGACGCCTTCTATTTGCTTTGATTTAGCTTCTCTTTCGCTTTTTCCTCATGTGCTGGCGCGTTCCCACCCCAGCTGAGAGCTTCTATTTTTGGGAGTTTTCGTGGATAATTTAGTGGGCGGAAGCTCCCCACCCAGCCCCCCCTCCCTGGAGCATCCCTTAAAAAAAGGGAGAGTGCTCGAGAGAAGTGAAAAACAGTGGGTGGTTCAGTTCAAAAGGACAAAATATTTCTTGCCCTGGCACTGGGAGAGGAAAGAAATTGTCTGAGGAACCAAAGAGCAGCTAAACTAAGAAGCCGAAAGCTGCAGCCCATAAGGGCAAATTAGGTGACTCAGCGGCGACTCCCCCGGCTCCGGTCCTTGCAGTACATTAATGCGCTTTAAAGGGGAAAAATGCTTAACGGTGACAAAGATGGGGCTCTATAAAAACGCGGCTAAAGCTTTTTCTCCAGAGTTCCAAAAGGCGTCCCCCTCCCGGCAGCGCCGGGCACCTGTGGAGATCAGGACTCACCCCCGAGGCCTGATCCTGGGTGGGACTGAGTCTAAAATTATCCCCGATAATGAGTCTGGCAGAGGAGGGCCCAGCCTGCTCGTTTCCTGCCTTGCTTCTGGCCTCTAAGACCTCGGCTCCCAGGGAGGCCTCTGGGAGGCAGGGGGCTGTGGTGCCAAGAACGTGGGCTTTGTGGCCAAAGAGAGTTGGGTTCCAATCTGGACTGGGTGTGTGCATCAACTCATGGAGCCTCAGTTTGCTTATCTGTAAACAGGGCTCCCGGCATCAGGCTGGGTGGGAGGGTGAAATGAACTAGATCTTGCCAAGGGGCAACTTCATGGCCCGGATGTAACAGTGTGTAATAAAGGGAAGCCTGCAGCTGAAGGGCATGATCACGACTCACTCCCTGAGTGTGGGAAGGCTTTTATTACATGCCTTACTGTCCTTGGTATCTCATGTCGACATCAGCTCCGAGGAAGGCACTCAGAGCGTCCCCATTTGACTGTGCGGGTCAGCACCTCCGGGCCAGAGCTGAGAAGCTGCTTCCAGAGCCTTCCCTTTATCCTGCCTCTTGGGTGCCCAAGCCCGTATTGCCCTATAGAACTTTCTACAGTGATGGGTGTTCTCTTCTGTGCTGTCCAACTCAGTAGGCGCTAGCAGCAGGTGGCTTTTTGAGCACTTGAAATGTGGCTTGTGCACCAAGGAACAGACTTTCACCTTTTATTTAATTGTTAATTACTTTAAATTTAAAGAGCTGCATGTGGCTAGTGGCTACCCTACTGCACAGAGCTGGGCTATCCCCCCCCTTCCCCAGCCCAGTGTCAGTGTATCACCTTGTGGGGGGCAAGGGCAGGCATATATCGAGGTCCCTGGCTCAGGGCTTGGCACATAGTAGGTGTGCTGAGTTAGAGGCTGCTCTTCAGAGCCTTGCTGTGTATGGTGGTCTTCAGAGACAATGGTTTGTAGCCTTGTTTGCTGTGTGGATCAGGGCAGAGGGAGTTGAGTGCTGAGTTTCATTCATGCCCCAAATGGTCAGCTTGTCCCAGCTTGGCCAAGACGTCCCCAGTTTCAAAACTGAAGGTCCTGCACCCCGGGAGCCCCCTCAGTCCCAGGCAAACCAGGGTGGCTGGTCACCCTGTTCTTACCTCAGATAATGGGGTACAGAGTTCTCAGAGGAACTCTCCATAAGGGTTCCTGAAAAGAATCTCCCCCACAGCTTTCCAGGCTGCACTGCATTATTTGCCAGCGAAACCAGAAGGCAAGTCATCTGCCTTGGTTTCCCTTTTGGACAGTGGAGGGAGGGTTCCCCTGCTTGTAGGGTGGCTGCAGGGAGTTTAAGGTAAGGTAGTATGAAACTCGGGGCACAGCAGGTGGGCAGATACGGCTGCTCTTTGCGGAAACAGCGTCACTCAAGCTGGAGGCCCCCACCCCACCCCGGCAGAAGCAGGCTCTGAGGGGAGGGGGTGGGCGAGGCCTGGGGTGGGGGGCGGCGGAGGGCTTTTCCCAGTTACTGTTTGGGAAGCAGCATCTCCCAGGAGCGGTCCTGTCTGAGAGCCCAGCGAGGCTCTTGTGGGCCAAGGCGTGGAATACAGCGTGGTCCCACTGATGGAGCCAGCTCCTCGCAGTGCCTCTTACAGTTCAAGTCTGTCTGTCAGAAAGTGGGGAGGGGCTGATGAGTCACCAGCCCTGGTGCTCCCCGCAGTTTTAGCAGAGCCACAGCAGTGTCTGAAATGGCCATTTTCAAAGCGGGCTTTATCTGTGGGCCCCCAATTTCCCACCCTGTGTGCAGGTGAAGCGGCCATTCTCAGGGTAAGTTCAGAAGGAGCATGTTGACAGCAGCAGCTCTCCCCCTCCCCGCCGGCCTTCCGGGGTCTGTGGCCCATTGATGGGAGCCACGCGTGGCATCCCACGGACCTTCTCCTGGACACTGTGCAGAGTTCATGACATCCCTTCCCTTTATTTTCCTGTTTATTCAGAGCGTGTGTAAACACATGGGTTGCCTGGTTTCGGCGTCTCTTTGGCCATTTCATTATTGCTGGAGCCTCTGAGCATCACTGGAAACCTTGGGTTTTCTAAATGAATCTAAAAATAGACCTCTTTGAAAAAAAATCTTGGAGAGTTGACACAAGGCACCGTTATTTATTTCTTTTCCCTCCTCCCCCTCCCCCTCCCTCCTCCTCCCCACCAGCCCTGAGCACAAGAAATCTGGGCAGCCAGAGGCCCCCAGAGACTGGGAAGGGCCCCTGGGTCCGTGTCCAGGGCCCGCGACCACCGAGGGTGTTGGTGTGGGACCCTCAGTGACTTTGTCTGGGAGATGCCCGTTTGGAAAACAGGGGATGTGGGGGGACTCGGGAGCCTTGGGCAAGATTTATGCGAAGCTGCAGCGGGCTAGGGAAGGCACTGGCTGGGGCAATCCTTGCAAACAGCCGCCTGGAGCTCCTGCAAGGCCGACTTGGACACTCCCACGCCCCCACCCCCTTCTCCTCGCCGTCGCCCGCATCGCTCCCTCTCCCTGACTTTTCTCCCGAACAATCAGGGACTTGTGCTGGCGGCTGAGGGAGCCACGGAGCTGGCTGGCCGCGGAGGAGGCGACGTCATGGATTCCTGAGTGTGAAGTTTGCAGGAAAGCCCTTAGTTTTGGAGATGGACGGGATCCAGTGGTTTCCATGGCGCTGGATAAACAGGAGGAAACAGTGAGGGAATCCCGTTATTTTACTGCATTGAAAGCCTATAAACACGGAGCGCGGGGAAGGAAGTCGCGTTCCCTCTCGAGTAAGCCCGAGCGCCGAGCCGCGCCGACTCCGCCGTGCCGGGAGCCGGGAGCCGGGAGGCGGGCGGCGCGCAGCTCCCGGGCCGCTCACAGGCTCCTCGGCCAGGGCAGCCCCGCGAGCATGCTTTAGAGAGGACGGCGCCCCCTTGGCTCCTGGTCTACCCAAACAGACCCCTCTCACCCCGCGCGCCAAGCCCCCATCCCCTCCAGATGCAGAGAGAGGCTGCGTTCAGACTGGGGCACTGCCATCCCCTCCGCATCATGGGGTCTGTGGACCAAGGTAACTGACTCGCCCTCTATTCCGGCCGCTTCCTCCTCCCGCCTCCCAGCCCTTTCCCTTCTGCTCTTTTCCCGGGCAGCGCTTTCAGCTCCTGGCTGAGGTCGTGGGGAGGCCCGGGGACTCCGGTTTCCCAGGGCGCACAGGTAGCGTGGCGGGCCGGGAGGAGAGGCGCCCTCGCCCTGGCCAAGGAGGGGAGACGGGGGAGCCGACTTCAGACCGCATCACGCGGGGGCAGTGAAGTGTCCCCAGGCGGGATTCCCCAGGCCAGTCTGTCACAAGGATTGTCCCCTCCATGGGACACCGGGAGGGATTCTCGCTACTAACCGCGGGCTGCTTAACCATTTCCGCGCTCGGCTTTTGACAGCAGATGCCAGTCAGCTGTATTATTATTATTATATTCTTACCATCATCATGTAGCTTTTTTTTTTCTTTTAGGAGAACAGGCTTGGCATTTTACTATCTAGTAAGTCTAGTAATGAAGACTTTGCTTTTTAACAGTTACAGCAACAGATGCTCTGGGACATTTAAACAATTTTCTTTCCCCTTTTTGATGTGCCTGATGGATACAGTCCTCCAGCTCCCCCTTTAAAGTGCAATGTACCATCAGTTTGTTTTGCGATCTGATTACACTCTACTTTTTGTGTTTCTGTCTCTTTTTCCCTCCTCTTGGACTTAGCCCTGGAATCATGCTACTTGGATCTTATGGGAGGGGCTTAACATATACGAATATGATATGAAAATATCCCATCTGGTTGGGATTGTGGAGGGGTGTCGGCTGTACACTAATGAATCGGGCTTTAAAAGTGGATACCGGGCGAAGTGATGTGTTTTTCAGAGGCTAGACCTGCAAATAGCGGGGGGCACTGCCCAGAGGGCAGGGCTGCAAGAGTTAAGTGGAATAAATATGCGTAGGAGGAGTTAGCCTCGTGTCATAAAATCAGAGCTGAATGTAGGTTTTGTGCTCTGCGTGGCTGATTAAAGTTCTAGGGGGGAAGAAATGACAATTTCAGTAAATAAACCTGAGAGTTTTTCTTTCTTTCTTTCTTTTTTGAAAACCGGAGTGGGGCCAAATGCCTCGGGTTAGGTAAATGGTGTGCTTTCCCACAGCAGACCTCAGTGACACGTATTTTTAGCTGAGTTGCACTTTTGAAAGCAGGACCCGGCCAGCACTTTGAATGTTTTAACTAGTACCAGTTTATCCTGTCCTCTGCTAGTGGTCAAGCCTATGACATAATGGCCAAAAAATATTACTAATATTGCATCATCTGTAAAAATGATGCTTTGAGACAGGCAACAGATATATTAAGGACGCGAATGAGTTTTTACTGTCATATATACTGCAACACAGTGTTTGATGTTATGATATGGGGGTGGGGACACAGACTAATGCCAAATTTAGCTCTATTTGGAAAAAGAGACAAGAGTGCTTGGAAGAGAAACTGGGCTTCTGTTTTACCGTGTGATCTAACAGAAGCCTCGCGTGTCATTGAGGCTGCGACACCTCTGCTCCAGGTTTATGAACGTGAACTCGCTCAAGATTCGGAGTCTGTGTATTTTGTGTGTGCATGTGCATCGCATAGCCTCCCCAGCCCACGCTCATGTGTGCAGGGATTGTGAGTATGTGCGTGCCAGTATGTGTGTACACATGTGGGAGACAGGGCACCACATTGTTCCCGGCAAACGACACTTGGCATGCCAGAGCCACTGGGCACAGAGAATGCAATTCCAGGCATCAAAGGCAGCTGGCATGAGAGGCGCTTCAACTGTGCCCTGCATCGGGGTCTCCTGAGGGAAACCGAATGTCCCTTTGAACTCCAGCACTACCGTGAGCCTAGGGACAGACAGATCTGAAGGGTGCATGTCGATGGGTGGGGTCATTAAATAGCGAATAGAAATATTTGCATGGTAAGAAAATACTGACCTTGCTGTGCAGTTTTGGGTCGAGGCCCTGGGAAAAGAGGTGTGTTCGGTTTTATCTGAAGTGGGGTGATGGAAAGTATTTCAGGAATAAACAAACCCAGGGTGATCTCTGCTCACTCCCAGACCCAAACTCCCTGCCTTCTCCCTGGGGTAGAATTTCTGCCTGACTGCATTGCAGCTGTGTGATCTTGGGTAAGTGACTTCACCTCTCTGTGCCTCAGTTTCCACATCTGTAAAATGGAGCCAATAATGATGTCTCCCTGTCTGTGAGAGTCAGTGAGGTAGCACGCAGAGAGTGCATCTAAAATGCTGATGTGCTTCTAGTCAATCCTGGAGAAACATTAGCTCCAATTCCTATTCAAAGATACAAAACAGTAACTTACGATGATGTAGAAACTGAATTTCACAGCAAACATTCTTTGAAGAGATGCAGGACTTTAAACCTCCCAAGGTACTTTTTTTAACTTATTAGAGCTTCTCGATGACACAGGTTGGGCCAAGATTATGGCGTGTGAAGCTTCCATTTCATCATTTGCAAAAGGAAATAATGATAGTGCAGACCTCACAGGGGTGTCATGAGCATTGTATGAAATCATGCATATAAAGCGCTTACCTCTGTGCTTAACATGCAGTTAGCACACACTTAATGTGACAGTTGAGGACAATGAGAGCCAGCTTCGCCCAGAGTCACACTGTAAGTTGGTAGCACAATGCCTGGCCCACGGTGAGGCCTCTGCTCCGGTCCATGGGGCTAGGACAGACGATGAGCACTGACTGGGAGCGGCAGGGCTGGGTGTTTTACAAGTATTAAGTCTTTTCATCATCAGGGCCACTGTACAGGGTATGCGCTATAATCATTGTCTCCTTCATGGAGGAGGGGAGTGAGGCACAGAGAGGGGCGGTAACTGGCCCAGTGCCACCCAGCAGGGAAGCGGTGGAGGCTGTAATTTAAACCCAGGGTCTTGACCGTATGCTCTGCTGTCCCTGGAACTTACTCATATTATCATAATTTTCGATCACACCATTTGACAGATGAGGAAACTGAGGCAGACCAGAACCCGGTCCTGGGCTCTTCTGCCAACACTACGTTGTTCCTTGACAAACCCAGGAGGAGAAAAAGAGAAGTGTGGGAGGATGTAGAGGGTACAAACATCGTTGTTAGAAATGGGGAAACTGAGGCAGCAGCTGATTCGTCCTGAGTGAGCCAGGGAGGGATCCTTCCCTTCTCAGGAAAACAAAAGCACAGCGTTTCCACTTCCTCTAGGGCAGGAAACATCCCCAGGAGCTTTCTATCCACACAACAGAGACCCCTCCCAAGTCCCCTCCTGGCTGAGCCCCTCCCTTGCTACCTCAATGGCTCCTCCTCCAGCAAGACCGCCTGGTCTCTCCTTCTCTTCCCAGAACTTCAGAGAGAATCACTCTTTTCCCCAGATGTTCCTCCGACTGCTCTTATGAAGAACTTCCCTTCCCTGGATTGTAAGTCCTCTGAGGACAGGGCCAAGTCTCCTGTTTCCGTGAATCTCCAGCGGGTCCCAGGCAACATTTCTGCACCCAGGCCCAACAGCTTGAAATCTGAGTGCGAGGGTCAAATCTTGGCTCTTTCACTTGCTGGCTGCACAACCTCGTGCAAGCAGCTTCACTCTCTTGTGCCTCAGTTTCCCCATGTATAAAAAAGTGACGGTAATACTGTCCAGAGTAATGCTTAATATATTTAACAGTTGAGTATCAGCCAATCAGAAAAGCAGAAGCAGGATCCCAAGGGACTCCCCTGCTGGGCCAGCCTTTAACCCTTTATTTGCTGAATTGAAGGGAGGGTCCCAAGCAGCAGAGGCCCTTGTGGGGGATGACATCAACATTTACCAATCTATGGAGGGTTTTAATTTTTTAATGAACTTGCTCAAAGTACCCACTTAATTAATAATTGCTGTCATTATTAGTGTACAGTTTGTTAATTCAATATTGCCTCCTTTCCCCCTCTCCCAAAATTCCAACCTGAAAAACCAATTACCAAGTCCTTCTCCAGACACATTCTCAATGGTATAGCCCTCACTTACTGCGCAAGTCAGTGACTGAGGATTTCACATCTTCCCTGCGAGAAGCCAGGCAGGTACCTATTTTTGTTCCTTTGCTAGAACAGGAATTTGAGACTGACTACCCAGACTGGGTTGGAGGCCTCCTCTGGGCTCCTGGGTCACCCCCCTGTACTGCCTCCTCCCCTTCTTTGGTGCTCATCACACTCGTGGTCATGGTCCACGCCATGTCCATGTCCTCCTCCAGACCTGAACTCCAGGAATCAGAAACCACCACTGTCTTGTTCCCCTCTGTGGCCCAGTGCCTGAAACAGTGCCTGGTCCTTAATAGATGCTCAGTACTATTTTTGTTAAATGGATGGAGGAATGAATGAGTGAATGATGCACAGTAGGGGTGATGCTACCTGTTAAGGGCACAGAATTAAGGCTAGAACTCTGAAGTGCTGTGCCATCTTTCTGGCTCACACACGCCTGCCTCCTTTTGACAACGACGGTGGTTTTGACTTCCACGTTTTCCCACGAAGGGCTTGCGACTTAAGCAGGCTTCCTCCCGAGTCATCCAGCAGGCATACGCTTTCACGTTGTTGTCAGGATGACTCAGCCTCCAACAACAGCAACAGCAGTAAGAGCCAACAACGATGACCATGACAGCTGCCACCACTTACTGAGTGCCACCTGTGTGCCGGGCAGCATCCCCATGGCTCTCCGCCTTGTCTGTCCTCAGCCAGCCAGGTATAACCCCATCTTGCACAGGGAGGGGTAGCCGCCCGCTCCCATCACGAGTTGCGAAGCCGGTACCGATCCCACTTCACCATGAGGCTCCCTGTTAGGCTGAATAATCTTAGCAAGAAGGCGATCTGCCTTCCAGACTGGACACGTACTGTAGGGCCCTCCACTTTGCAGGTATGATCTCAGTGGAGTCTCACGAAATAACCTGAGAGGTTGGAACTGGGTGTGATCCTCCCGTTTCGAGGAGGAAACCAAGACAGTGAGTGGACAAGGCCTTGAGAGGACAGAGCTGGTGCCAGAAGCTCGCCATTTAAGAGCTACCTGGTCCTCTCTCTCCTGCCTCCCACAGAGCTTGCCGTGGGGGTTCTCCTGCCTTCACATTGCCTCTCTGGGCCACTCCCGGCTTCTGGGAACCCCATTCCCTCCCTTTCCGGTTCTCTCCAGCACAGCAGACCTGCCCAGAGGCGCATTTCCTCAAAGCCTCTCTCAGTAGCTGAGACCCAACTGGGGGCTTCTTTGGCCTGATGCTCCAACACTTCCCTCCCAGCACCACCACTGCTGTCAGCGGCCTGTGCCTGTCCTTGTCCCCTCGCTCCGTGGCACCTGCTGTTCAGTCCCCCTCCCCCGCCTTGGCTGTGCCAGTCTTTACACCTGGAGTCCCTGCTCCGGTTTTTCACATCTTTCGTCAAGGCCCAGCTCATTTCCATGTCCTCTTAGAAGCCCCTTGACCGTTTAATTCATTTCTATCAACATTGTAAGAGCATCTACTATGTGCCAGTTACCCTCCAAGATGCCAGGAATAAGTGAACAAGACCGGCAGCATCTGCTCTCATGAGGCAAACACTGAGCCGGCACACCGGGAGTATCCAAGAAAATCTAGACTGGTGCTAAACGCTGGAGACCACAGTAGGAGAAGAGGGTTACGAATGACGAGTGTAGACGTGTGAGTGTGTGAGCATGAGTGAGTGTGAGCGTGTGCGTGATGCGTGGGTGTACTGGTTTCCTGTGGCTGCCATCACAGATACCACAAACTGGGTGGCTGAAAACAACTGTGATCTCTCCTCTCGCAGTTTCATAGACTAAACGTGTGAAAGCAAGGTTTCGGCAGGGCCACGGCCTCTCGGCTCTAGGGCAGGGTCCTTGCTTGGCTGTTTTAGCTTCTGGTGGCTCCTGGGGAGACTTGGCGCTCCTCGGCTTGTGGACACATCCCTTGAGTCTCTACCTCGGTCTTCTTCCTGTGTGTACGTGTGTTCCCTCCTCCTCTTGTAAGGACACCAGTCGTTAGATTAGAGCCCTTAGCTCTAGTGACCGCAGCTTAACTTGATCACATCTGCAAAGGCCCGGTGTCCACGTGATGAGATCACGCTCACAGGCACCTGAGGTGAGGACTTGAACATATTTTAGAGGAGGGACGTGTTCAACCCGCAATAGTAGGGGTCGCCCATTCACACTGGATGGTCCCTTCCTCTCTAAAGACATGTCTTATTCATTGACCTCTGAATGGTGAGGGGCCTTCCTGTCCAGGGTCTGGGGGACAAGCACCCCAGGCAGAAGGAACAGTGAGTGCAAAGGTCCTGAGGTGAGATACGTGCTTGGGACAGTCAGTGAACAGCAAGACCATTGTGGCTGGGACAGAAAGGGCAGGGGGAGTGTGGTAGGGGATCCTGGAAGCGAGCCAGGGCAGGGTCCAGCAGGATCTCATGAGCAGTTTGAAGTTCATTCTCATGATAATGGGGAGGCACTGGGAGAATCTGAAGCAGCAGAGGGTGTGATCTCATTAATCTTTTCATAGGACCATACTGACTATTAAATGGAGAACAGCCTCCAGCCAGGTAAGAGTGTGTGCTGAGTTAGAAGGCAGGTGGGAGGCTGCCGCGGTGGCCTAGGCCGGGGATGACGGTGGCGGGGACCAGCGCAGGGAGGAGGAGGTGGGGAGAAGTTGGTACTTCCTTATCCGTAGAGTGTTCTCCTTTTTTGGTTCTCAGACCGTGTTCCCTTGAGCTTTGGGCCTCTGTAGGGCTGGTCCCTGTCTTTGGCACCCGAGGGTAGATGCCATTAATTTTGTGAATAATATAAACCACTTCAGATGTGTTGTCCTCTTGGCCCAGTCTGGAGTCCTCACGTCAGCTCCTCTTCCTCTCTCTGCGATCACTGGGAGTCATAAGACTTTTCTCAGCGTTTCATCTTGGTCCAAAAATGTCCCTTAGTGCATCCACCCTTAGCTAATAACCCAGGAACAGTGTGACTCAGTAATGAGTATCAGACTGGTATGGGACAAAGCCACTTCCGTGGTGGCATGTGTGACTTCAAAAGTAACATCGCAACCTACTCTGTGCCTTAGTTTCTGTAACTGAACAGAGTGGACGATGATAATTGTTACACATGGTGGGCACGGAGGTCTACAGATCCTGTCCGACGTGTATGTAAAGATCGAGTCTCAGTGTGTATAAAGGGGTCATTTCCTGTTAGCTGCCATTTTAACTCTTATTGTGTTGTTTTAAATTCCAGTTATTCCATTTTTCAGCCTTCGAGAGTCCTTCTTGATTGGGCTAAATCTATTTGCTCCCAAGTCTTTGGGATCTTTTCTGGATAACCTAGTTTAGTCATTCAACCAAGGAGTTCAGAAGTGTTTATGGAAGATCTGCTATTGCAAGGCGCCAGCTGGGTGGTATGGGGAGCATCCAAGATGTAAGACATCCTTATTTGCATGTGAAAGTCAGATAAAGTTTTTTTTTTTTGCGAAGTCAGATAAAGAGACAATCATGTGAAGTCATTTACATGCAAAGTAACTAAAAGTTTCTTTGAAGTCTGGTGATTGCACTGACAGAAGAATGAAAGAGACAGAGGGCAGGAGCTGGTCCTGGGCTTTGACGGGGTGGGGAAGGTGGGAAGTGCTCGGGGGCGTGGTCATGCCGAAGGGAGGCTGGTGGAGGGTGGCTTTGAAATCCCCGAAGTCAGCTTGCTTGTCCTCATCACTCCCTGACTTCAAAGATGATGAAATCGACACAGATGTTCGAGTCTGCAAGGCCATGGCAGGAAAGAGGATGGGGATGGGAGTCACGATACTAGGGGTACGGTCATCTAGGGAGACAGCCTGGGTGACAGAAGGGTGACAGTGGAGAGAGGGGAAAAGCAGATGGCTGAGAAGTAGTTGTGGGGTTGGGCAAAGATGAACCAGCGCTCCAGCCCCTAACAAACCATCCCTCTGCTCCCTGCCATTAAGTCTCTGATTCAGTAGGAGATGAAGCTCCCCTGGCAGAGGGATGCTGGCATCTCCTGCTTAATTACAGGCAAGGATGGCAGTTTAAGGGCTCAGTGAGTGTGCTGACCCGGCTCTCCTGTTAAATACCAGTTCCATAAGGCAGAGGGGAATGTCCTATGAAGCCAGCAATGAAGAGGACAAACGAAGCCAGCAATGAAGAGTACAAACAAAACCAGGACAAAGTAGGTGAGCAGGGACGAGGTAGAAGGAGTCAAGAGCCTGGAGACCAGGGTCTCAGGCTCACGTGTTCACAGGGACGGATGGGGGCAGCCGGGTGGGGGCGGCAGGGACCCAAAAGCTACCGGATCCTCTGAAAGAGGTGGCCTCTGCTCAGCTCCAGCAGACAGGTCCACCTGGGAATATGGGCCAGCTGTGGCTTGATCTTCCTGTTTTGGGAGAGAGACTGGAAATTTGGATTTTTATATGAAATCTCTCAATTTAAAAATGTTAGTTTGGGTTTAAAAAAAAATAGCAGGGCTGGCCAAGCATAATACGGCTGCAGGATGGGTTTGGCTGAGCTCCTGCAGACCTCTGACCTCTGCTGCTGTCAAATGGGGCATCTTACGGCCCCAGCTTGGTCTGGGTTCCAGCGTTTAGCAGATCCCTGCTTTCCTAGGGGTTTACGGTTGATGCTTGCTCAGGGGGCCGCTGATGTCAACAAATTCTTTGGCCACAATCCCCTCCTGGAAAATAGTTTTCTCACAGCAGAAGAGTCCTGTTCAGGCTTTAAAAGATGATGTTGATCATAGATTGCAGGGAAAGTCAAGTTTGAAACTGTGCTGTTGTTCCCCCAATTCATCATTCCCCCACTAAATCCCTAGCTTTCCCTCACACTGTCATCTTGTCCATCCCTAAGCACCTGCCACTCCAGTCTTTTTTTTTCCAGTTCCTTCAATACTCCATACTTCCTCCTGCCTCAGGGCCTTTGCACACACTGTCCCATCTGGCTGTTAGTTCTTCCACTCACTATTCTCTAGCTAACTTCTACTCAACCCTCTGGTCTCAGCTTAAATATCACCTCTCCAAGGAAGCTGTCCCTGAATTCCCTGTCCACATCAGGTTTCCTTGATAGAAGCTCTGTGGCGTCTTCTTTCTTTCTTTCACGGCACTCATCTCAGTTTGTAAGTATACATTAAGGTAGATGCTTTTGAATGGAGCTGCTGCATTCCTGGGCCAGGGGCAGGCAGTAGCAGCATGTGCTAGGAGTTTTCAAACTCTCATTGGCCTCACTAGCTTCCTGTTGCACTTTGGATGGAGACCCTGGAGAGAGAGTAAAAGGCTAGGGCCTCTGCACGGAGGTCAAGGGCCGGGCAGAGGGAAGGTTGACAGAGCTGCACTGCCAAGGCCTCCACCCCCCACCCCCACCCCCCGGTGTGGCCTCTGGATGCAGAAAGGTCATGCATCTGCTCTTAGCCCTTGCTTCTTAACAGCACAAATCATTTATTCTGGAAATGAAAATATGCCTTCCCCCCAGCCTAAGCTCCCACCCTTCAAAGTGGCCTTTAAGAAAAGAGAAGCCTCTCACTTCCTACTGCTCCAGTAGAAACTCTCTTAAGGGTCAGGGCCTAGTCTGAACCCCTTCCCTTTAAAGAACTCTGATTGGCTGCAGATTCCAGATCCTAGAAACTTGAAAAAATACCTCCAGTGTTCAGAGGAACAACTCAGGCAATCAGCATTATTTAGAATGTCCTGAACCATTCTTCATAAGGCTGAAGCTCTTATAGCACTTCATCAGTTGTAAAGTTATTTTATCTTTATTATCTCATCTTATCATTAGGTGTCTCAAGAGGATGTCAGTTGGGGGTAAGAATTTACGTTCTTACCCTAACAATTGGGTGGCCCAAGTAAGCCTCAGGGAGGAGGGCTCTTAAAGAGAAATATAAGGATCTTATATTCACAGGGAGAGTCAAACTTGTTTATCCATCCATGCATCCATCCATTCACTTATCCAACCACACATCCCCACATTCATTGTATAGAAAGCTGTGAAGGAGGCAATCATGACCCTTGCACTAGTGGATCTCATATCCTAGTGGAGATAAAATTTTCTGGTTGGCCAAGCCTGAGTCATTTGTGTGCTTCTTTGCCAGGGGAGTATGGGACAGCTGGATAATTAATTATAATTGATACAAGATTGTATCAAGTACAGTTCCCAAAGGAACATACTGGGGTGTTGTTACCAGAAGAAGGGGAGAATGATTCCAGGCAGGCAAAATCAGTAAGTGTCCACTAGATGAAAGGCATTTAATCATTATGGATGGGGGTGAGAAGGCGCTCATGAGGATGACACCACCCTTTCTCCTTGTATAGCACAAGAGCAGGCTTTTTTTTTTTTTTTTTATCCTTGACCAAATTTCAGGGTTTGGATTTTGACTGCTGTCCTAGGGACCCAAGAGCATTCATCTCCTTCTGAATACTTGGGTATAAGTGCCCTAGCCTGGGTTGTGGTCCCTCCTCCATCTAAAGCACCCCTAAGATGCTGTGTATATCTGTGTATACCCAGTATAGCTATGCTTATGCTTAGGAAACAAAGAAGAGGACTTGTTTATGCTCTGACGACCAGAAAGTGCTTCCAAAGACTCTGAAAGTTCATGTGTCTTGAGCCAGGCTCAGGCCCCTGGAATAGTGTTTGTATCTGAACCGGTGAGTCCCACCCCGGCCACACACTGGAAGCATCTGGGGTTCTTTTACATAATACTGATGCCCAGGCCTCAGACATTCTGATTAAAGCTGGTCCCTCCTGGGGCCCAGCCACTTGAACGGTTTTAACAGCTCTCCAGGTGAGTCTAATATGTAGCTTGGGTTAAGCGCCTCTGGTCTAAGTGCCATTTGGAGAGCCCTAGTCATTGCTCTGCCTCTGTGCTAAGGGGGTACAAGCATGGCGAGCCGTAGACACTCTCCTGCTGAGGGCTGCATCCCTAAGCTCTGTAGGGGTGCCAGAGAAAGATCTGTGGAGTGAATGGTGATCGGTAGCTTTGCACAAATCCTCTAACAGAGCAGAGCTGGCTCCCTCTGAAGAGTGCACCTTGCCCGTCCTTCTGGCACGTGGGGAAGGATTCGAGTCAGTCCCTGACGGAGGTTACCCTGTGGTTCTCAGGGAATCCCTGAACCTCTCCCACCTGCTTTTCTGATCCAGTGATTCTCAACACTGGCTGCCCTTTAAAGTCATCTGAGATCATTAGAAAAACAAAAAGCAAAAAAAATCCCCCCAAACACCTTTGGACGTTCTAGTTCAGTGGGTTTGGATTGAAGTCCGGACACAGGTGTTTAAAAGTGTCTCAGGTGAATGTGCTATGAGGGTTGAAGACCACTGTTCTCGTCTCCTTTTCTACCTCTGTGGGTCTGTTTTCTGGCTTTAGCTAACTTGGTCTGAGACCCTCAAAAGTGTTTTTTGAGGGGGCAGTAGCGGGTTCTTATGTAATGGTCCCCAAATGTGCCTGTTCATAACATTCATCTTGGGTGCTTGCTTAAAAATACACATTCCTCTGCCTCTGCTCCAGACTTAGAGTCAGAAGCTCCAGTGAGGGGCCTGGGAATCTGTGTTTCTAACAAGCAGCCAGGTGTGCTCGCAACCTGCCAGTCTCTCCCACTGCACCGCCCTCTTTGTTCCGTCTCCCACACACACAGCTCCTGGTTTTTGCTTGCTTATGGTTCCCCCTGTCAGAACACTCTTCCCTCAGATCTTCCCATCAATCAGGCCGCCGTCCCTGAGAGGCTCTACCTGACCACCAAAGTGAGCAGAGCATCCCCAGCCCGGCCTTTACCCTCCATCTCTGGTGTGTTCTCTCCTGACACCCTGTGGGCATGATCTTCCTTCCCTTGTTTATCTGCTTCATGACTCTTCCCCCACCAGAACGTGAACTTCCCAGGACAACAGTGTCTGGTTCCTGCTGCCTATCCCCAGCACCTGGCGCGTGACAGGTGGCCAAGAGGTAGAAGGGTGGGTCTTGTGCTTTGAGAGTATCTGTGATTCTTTCCCAGGTCCTGGGGAATTGAGTGCAGGGGCATTGCAAGTAACTGATGTAGGTGAAAATCATGCCACAGCTGTGGGCACACAGAGGCACCTGGAGACACAAGTGTGCGATAGAAGGGAGTGGGTGGGTGCGCATCCCCTCCCCCCTAGAGAAGAAAAGGGAAAGGCGCTTGAGATCAGCTGGTCACGTAGGGCAAAACAAGTGGTAGTGGCTTTCTCTAGATCCTGGGTCCGGCAGGGGCGCAGCGCTCGCCGCGGGCAGGGTGGGAGGCGGAGGCCCCGGCCGGTGGCTACGCTCGCTCGGTGCCGGGCCGGTGCGGCCAGGGCCAGGGGGCGGCCTCCTTCCTCCCGGGCGCCGGCCAGCCGGGGCCGCCCACCTCTCCTCCCTTCCCCGCTGCCTCCCTCCCTCTCGGGTCCACGGGTGGCGGCCCCGCCCCCGCCGGCCCGGCCGCCCTGTCTCCGCCTCCCCACTCCCCGGGCTGCAACAGGTGCCTCCCCGAGCAGGAAGCTCGCGCCGCCGCCGCCGCCGCCGCGCAGCTCCCCCGGGCGCGTCCAGGACCCGCTGCGCCAGGCTCGCCATCCCCGGACCCGGCGTGCGCCCCCACGAAGACAGCGACCCCGCCGCTCGACCCGCCTCTCCGCCCCGCTTCCTGCCACCTTCACCACCCACGGCGAGGGGCCCAGGAGACGCCGAGCCTGCCCTCGCCCCCGGCTCCGCCACCCTCCCGCCGCTTTGCGCGCCATGGATGCCCCGGAGCCGCAGCCCGACCCCGACGGCGGGGACGCCCCGGGCCACGAGCCCGGGGGCAGCCCCCAAGACGAGTTCGACTTCTCCATCCTCTTCGATTATGACTATTTGAATCCTATCCCAGGTCGGTGGAGGCTCCCCCCGGCCTGGCCCCTGAGCCTGGGCTGGGGCGTGGGCCTGGGCAGTGGGCACAGGGCGCCCTTTTGCTCCAGAAGTCACACTTCCTGGGGGACCTGTAGTGGGGGTGCCTCTCCCCAGGTGAGAGGGAGGGCGCAAGGCACCGGGGACCACAGCCACCTTTAGGGGGCGCTGGGCTCACTCGGCCCGGTAGGGCGCCGGTTTCCAGTTACTTCTCCCTGAGGGTCACTGGTAGCAAAGCAAAAGGTGGCCAGGGTCTCAGCTGGCTTCTTGCCTGTTCCTGCGTCGTCGGAGGGCAACGGAAGCTCTTGGTTTGCCTTGGGAGGGAGGAGGTGAGGAAGCCCAAGAATGGAGTTAGCGGGGAGGGGCTGGTGCAAAAGGAGGGCATGTGAAGCTGATCCTCCCAGCTCAGGCACCACCACGTGTGAGCCGCGCTGTTGGGGACTTGGTGCTGACACTAAGGAAGAGGTTGTCTGTATCTAATACCAGAGGGTGGTTTGACTTCATGTTAGGTGGTTGGCCCATTTCCTCCCTCGGTTCTGCCCCTGCATTTGCAAATCACCCCAAATGGCTCAGTCTGAGCTTTATTAAGTGATCCCCTACCCCACAGTCACAATGGCTGTCGGCCTTTGGGGAGAGCTGGCCTGTGGATTCAGGACGATGCTGGCTGCTCCTGCCTAAGAGACCTGTCAGTCTGTGCCTTCACGTCCCCCCTGCGCTGGGGGCTGGGGATTTCCCCAGGCTGGGCTGTCATTTCACATGTTTAACAGGAGATTTGGTCAGAAGGAGGAGGTCGCACACCCAACCTCACTGTATTTTTCTGGTTAGCAGGTTGTCTTGGAAAAAAAACAAAAAACCCAACCAGGCTTCCTGATTTTGACAGCCCAACCCAGGCAATGTGTATTGAGGCCTTGGGGGCAGGCCGAGTGGTAACTTCCAGATGCACTTGGGCTTCGCTGCGTGGGGAGAGCAGGAAGGGGCTGTGCTGGCTGGCGTGGGTAGGAGGCCTTTTCCGGACTCTCAGAGAGCTTGCTGTTGCCTAGAGATGCTGTGTCAGGCAGGTGACTGGGAAGTTTGAACTTTCCTTCTGCAGCGTCTTCACTGGCCGCCGTAGGTGAGGGGCTTCCTTTGACTTTGGCGATGCCCTTTACTCAGTTACCAAGTGAAGAGGGTAATTAGTAATTATTCTGTTTTTGGCTGGAGATGGAAATAATTAGGCAGCCAAAGAGACCAGTCTTCTCGAGTTGCAATCTGGAGGCCATCCTTCGCTTTGAAAAGATACAATTAAGAATCTGCAAACTATCCCTCTAGCATCAGTGGTCTCTCTGTTCATTAAGATGAAAGTCATGTTTTGCAGGGAACTAATATTTACACCCCTCCCAGATTCACAATCAACTCACTTTTTTTTCCTGCAGGAGGTAGATTTCCGGGGAAATAGTTTCCAAGCCAAATCTGATGGGAGGTGCTTTTTCTAGTTTTTCTTGGCAAGTGGTGCTTGGTGGCCGCCAGATGGGTGTCCAAATGACCACAATGAAGGCCCCACAATCTATTTTTTTAAACTAAACTTTATTTTTTGAAATAGTCTTAGATTTACAGAAAAGTTGTAAAGATAGTACGCAGAGTTCCCATACACCCAGCACCCAGTTCCCGTATGATTAACATCTGACATTAGTATGATACATTAGTTATAATTAATAAGCCAATATTATGATACATTATTGTGAACCTAAGTTCATACTTTATTCAGATTCAGACTCCTAGTTTTTTTTTTTTTTTTTTTAATGAGCTTGACAGTTTTGGGGAGCAATGGTTAGGTCCATTGTAGAATGTCCCTGCATTGGTGTTCTGATGTTTTCTCATGGTTAGACAGGGCTGTAGGTTTGGGGAGGAAGACCACAGAGGTAAAGTGAACATCTCCGTCACATTATGTCAATGGTGCCTACTGTCAGCATGATTTCTCACTGTTGATGTTGGCTGTGATCACCTGGCTAAGGTGGCTTTTGTCAGGTTTCTCCGCCAGAAAGTCACTCCTCTCCAAACTGTACTCTTTGGAAAGAAGTTACTACTTGCAGCCCCACTTAAGGAGAGGGGAGGGATGCTGGAATCTGTAAAATACTGACTCCTTGCTGGGAAGTCGGCAGCACAGAAACATGATGGCTCAGGAAGAGAAGGGATGTCGTGAGCCTTGAGAGGCTAAAGTGAGCTGTTCCAGATGTGGGTCTGGCTCTGGCTCACCCAGCTGTTCATAGCAGCCTCTGCTTCTGCATAATGGAGCTCCCCAAGCGCCAGCACCAGCCCTCGTCTGGCTGTTGGGCTCTGCCCCAGGTGACAGTATATGGGTGATGCATGTGGAGTGTTTCCCTTAGCTCTGGGCGTGAGCTTGGCAAAGGAACAAGAAGGGAAAAGGACTGCTCATGCAACAGACGTGGTCGGAAGTTGGTGACAGCACTTACGGGATCTGGGGGAAGTCAGATGCTCATTTTATGGGCTTGAGCACGTAGCAGGCGCAATTCCCCTCCACCTGTAGCCGGTAGGCACTGTTGTCTATTCTCTTGAGAGTTTTGATCCAGAATGGGAGTTGAATTATGTCATAGACTTTTTAGCATCTATGGAAAAATATGAATTCTTCTAAGGTCTAGTAACATGTTTACTTACAGCAATAGATTTCCTAAGGTTGAAATATCCCTGATATCAACCCCACGTGGTCACTGTGTATCCGGAAATAGGGTAATTGTAGATAGAACTAATTAAAATAAGGTGAGGTCATAGTGGAGTAGGGTGGGCCCCTAATCCTGTATGACCGGTGTCCTCACAAAAGAGAAAATTTGGAGACACACAGACGCAGTGAGAACACCATAAAAACATGAAGGCAGGTGTTGGGGGCGTGCATCTGTAAGCCACATCCAAGCTCAAGGTGTTAGCAGGCGTGGCTCCTTCTGAGGGCTGTGCTGAGTTTCCGTGTGTTCCAGGCCTCTCTCCTGGTTTCCAGTGGTTTGCTGTTGGATTTCTTTCAGCAGTGTTCATAAGTGAAACTCGTCTGTAGTTTCCTTTTCGGTATGTTGTAGGTTTGAGTTTATTCCCTTCTCTGTGCTCAGGAACAGTGTGTGTATTGTGGGACTACCGAATGCCCAAAAGCATGATAGAATTCCCCTGCAGAGCCGCCTGGACCCGGTGTGTGTTTGCGCAGTGGTTCTGTGATGGCTTTTCTTGATTGTGTCTGTGGGAATCGGTCTGTTTACATTTTCTATTTCTACTGGAGTCAGTTTTGGTAAACTTCGTAAAAAAAAAAAAATCCATTTCACCTATCCAGGTTTTGAAGTTTATTTGCCTAGAAGCATGCAAAATAGACTCTTATTTTTTTCTACTGAGGGTAAGAGTTAAGTATATAGTAATAGGAAGAATGGGGACAGAGCTGTGGGGGTCCTGACCAGGGCTGCTGACCCCACCTTGGAGGGGAGAGGTGGGCTGGCTCTCAGCAGACATATCAGAAATGGAATTCCGTTGTGTGTGCTTGTGAATTCCGTGAACTTGTGATACACTGGGAGAGATGGGCGGGTACTGGGAATCCCCAGGCACCTCCAGAGGTGCCGGATCTCCTCTGGCCGTGTCGGGGACTGACCTGTCCGGAGGGCTCACTTAAATCGGCCTCAGTGGGTCTGGCGCGTCCCTCCCGTTCCTGGTAAGCTAATGCACGTGGCATCAACTCTTACTTTTTAGAAAGGGAAGCAGACAGCTGCCCATTGCTGGTAGAGTTTATTCCGATGATCCTTAAACACCTGGGGTCCCAGCCCTGTGAAAGGCTGTTGAAAACCACAGGCCCCATGGCTGTAGGAGCGCACTGTGTGCGTGCCTGCCCCCCGCCCCCCGCATCCCCGCCGCCCACTCTCGACCCCACCCTCACACACAGGCCCCTCTGCCCCATTGCCCCTTATACCATTTTCAGTAGGTCACAGACCCTGCTGGAGCCCATTCCCTAATGTTACCTGCACTGCACCTCAGGGCCACCTGCCCGCAGCCCATTCACAGAGGACAATTAAAACCTCATTCTTTCAGCAAACACTCACTGAATGCTGGTTTTGTGCCAGGCCCTGTGGGGTATAGAGACGAATGAGATGTGGTCCTGCCCTTGCCTGGCCCCCAGGCCAATGTGGGCACAGCCTGGTAAACAAACAGGGACAAACGAGGTGCTGGGATATAGTATCATGTTGTGGTGGGTTTTTTTTTTTTTTTTGGTTCTTACTAAAAATAGAGCTCTACCCTAAGCAAGCAAGTTCGCTAAACACGTGTGACATTCAGAGACGTTGCCGTCTGTGTCGAGTTAAGGACAGGCCTTAATAAGCCTGCTTTGTACAAATAGTGTCTCCAGGTGCAGCTGGAAAGGTGAAATGAGGGCTGAACTGAGCGGTGGCCTTGTCAGGGGAGGCAAAAGAACGAGGGAGAAAGTTGCCTTAATCGTTCTTCACTACTGAACACATGTCAGCCCAGCTTCCAAATTGAAGGCCTTCTGTTCTTGAGGTGGTTTTAGATTTTGATCGGGAGTTGACGCTCTTAAAATCTTACAGCTGGGTTGTTTAGGTTGGTTCCTAAGGCTGTTTTGTCCTCTCAGGTGATGGGGTTGGATACATTTGAAAAATGCAGCATTGGTGGCTCGTGGTTCTCAGTCCTGGCTGCACACTAGAACCTTCCAGCCGTACCTGGGACCGGTGAAGTCAGTCTTTAGGGGTCAGTTAATTGTTGAGAGTTGTTCACTGGTAAATGGCAGGGCAGGCCTTGAACCCAGGTGGCTGGGGTCCCAGGTACCTGCCCTCAGCACTACAGCTCAGCCAGAATGTCACTGACTCCAGCTTTCGTGGGTCCCCTGAACACCACCATGGGGTGCATTCACCCCTTATGTTTGATATTTCTGTCCTTACCAATTATATCTTCTCTGCTGTGCTAAAGGAATTATACTCATTATAAAACATGCATAAAAAATGGAAGTGGGAAAGGACAGGAGGTAGCCAGGTGTTCTGCTTTTTTTACATTTCTTTCTGCACCCCAGGGGATTGTCACGCGGGCCTCCTGGGGTGCATGTTCCCCCTACTCTGGGGGCCATTGATTTGGCACGACACAGCACCAGGCCTGAAGTCAGGAAATCCTGGCTCGAGGTTCTGACTTAGTTTTCTTCTACCTCTGTGACCTTGACCAAGCAAAAGTACCTGGCATTAACAAGAATGTAATAAATAATTGCCAAATAAATGGATGAACGTTACATAATCCCTTATTAGTGGGATGCCTCAGGGCAGGTGATTCTGATTCTTTGCGCTTGTGTTTTCTCATCTGTGAAATGGAGATGGTGATGGCTTGGCTCACCTGCCGGGGTGATGGCAGGTTTCCACAAGGCAGTGTGATCACACGCAGCAGCTGGGCTGTGTGAACCTCAGATGGATGGCAGTGGTGATGTGTTCTGAGAAATAGCCTTTGCCTTTGATGAGTCCTGAGCCTTAAGAGAAGATGGTCATTGGAGAGGTGCTACTGGGCTTAAATCAGCACCACTGTCGCTCAGGCATCTAACTTACATACAATCAGTTCTGACTTTAAAAACTCTCGTCTGGCCCCTGCCTCGGCCCCAGAATATGGCTGGCTGCAGAAGCTTTCTCTGTTGTCCAGACTCTCAGGCTGGAAGGTTCCCTGTGGCTGCTTCTCTCAGGGAGGCAGGGCCTTCCCAGGTGGCCTGCCCTGGCCCCACGGGACCCCCTGAGCCAGGGCCGAGAAGGGGCGGCCTTGGAGAGGGCAGCTGGTGGATGCCTTGTGGCTCCCCCCCCGAGGGACTTCCTCTTCCCTCCCTCCCCGGCACAGGAAGTAGCCACGGGCTCCGCAGAGCTCCGGCCGAACTCGGCTTCCCCGGGCTGGCACGCGGTTCGGTTTTTGCTGATTGTTCCCAACCAAACTGAGCTCAGGGAAGAAGGCAAGACTCGGCCCTGGGGCTCCTCCTGGAATGGGTCAGGGGCTGTGTGCCTCCCTCGCTGGAGCAAAGCCCGACCTGGGTTCCCCCAAAGCAAGAGGAACTGCCTTTGACTTTTTCCCTGAACTTTTATTATGAACATTTTCCAAAATATGGAAAAGTAGAGACAACGGTGTAATTAACTCCCATGTTCCCACCACCTGGCCTCAATGGTTATCAACATCAGGCCCATCTTGTTTCCTCCCTGCCTCTCTATATTGTCTGCGTCTTCACCCCTGGTTACTTGAAATCACATCCCAGACGGGATAAGAGTTTATTAATAGATTAGTTTGTAGCTCTCAAAAATCAGGACTCTTAAAAACAATCAAATACCATTATCAAACCTAAAGAAAGAAATACTTAATTTCAAATGTCCAGTCTTTAAATTTCCTGCTTGTGTCACAAGTCTTTTTGTGGTTAATTTGTGTGCCCCAAGATCCCAGCAAGAGCCTCACGTTGTACTTGGTTGACACAGCCGTTATGTCTCTTTCATTTGATAAAACTCGCCATCAGTCTGTTTTCTTGCCATTTATCTGTTGAAGAATCAGGGTGACTTTTCCTGTGCTGTTCTCTACGTGCAGGATTTTGCCAGTGGCATCCCTGTGGTGGTTTTTTGTTTAAAAACATGTTCTTCTGCTCCTTGCATTTCCTATAAACTGGCATTTAGATCTAAAGCCCTGTGCCTTGGATTTTTAATGCTTTTTTTTTTTAAACCCCTCTGCCAGAGAAATGTATCAAAGGTCCACTGGAAACTGCAGGAAGAGCAGAGAGATTGCTTTTCCTGAGTTGGCATTTGGGACCCTCCCTGCATCCTAACCTGAGGTTTGGGGAAAGAGCATTTACTCAGCTGGGCCTATTTTAGTGAATACGATGTATTTCTAAAAGCCAGCCCTTCCCACGTGAATTGTAATTGAGCCATGCGTGAGCGGGCTTTCTGAAGGTAAGAAAGTTGCCTACAAAGCTCAGAATTTATAAAGGTCCTTATCAAAACAAACCTGCTTGGGCATGCCTGCGAAAAAGAGGCACTGTCAAACGAGACGGGGTGAGGGGAGAAACCTTGAAGTCTGCAGTGCCTGCGAGAGTTATTGTAAAGACCACAGAAAGGGGCTGTTGACCTGGGTAGGCCTAAGAAGCTGGGCTGCAGGTCTGAAGTCCGCAGTGGGTGCCGTCACCTCCGTTGCCATGGAGAAAGGAGGACTGTCATTAATGACTGTGATTACCAGGGGCCACTGAGGGAAGTGTGCCCACCCCCGGGAACATGGCACTAAGATGAAGGCTCCTGGGGACAAGTGTAAATAAAGAACCCATCAGTCAATTGGGTATTAATTTTAAGTCTCTGCCCCTGGCCGAAGGTAACAGGAGCCCTACAGTCTTCAAGGGAAAGTTTCCACTTGGATTTCAAGGTGGCTGAAAGAAAGGTGGAAATCAGCCTTGCAGGCTGGGCTGGGGGGTGTGGGACTCAGTAAGGGGCATGGCTGTTGGAGGTGCTGGTGTAAAGCTGAGGGGGCTTTGCTGAGTGAGTTAGAGGAAAAGAAGAGAGGAAGGTGGCCACCGCCTCGCCCACGTCCCTTGTGCAGGGCTTTGATGGAGAGACAGAGTTAGCTGTGGCAAGCCCTTCTTCTCAGGGAGGATTATCTGAGGTCTATTTCTGATTAATTCTTCGACCAGATCTTTCCTTCTCCTTTTGGCAAGGAAGTGCCTGAACCCTGCTCTCTGCCGTGCCCTGCAAAACAAATGTGGAGAGACTCTATTCTATTGGAGAGTGACCTCTCTGCACCACAAGTTTAATCTCCAGTGGCTGTCTTCTTGAACAACGGAGATAGTATGGCAGGGTGACTGGATAAAGTGTGAATGTAATCATTTTGATGGAATACTACACAGCAAGAAAAAAGAAAAGGCAGCTGGCATACAACATTGTTGACTCTCAGCCATAAGGCTGAGGACAGATGTGTCGTGTCCATCCCGTCTGATTTTATTTATATGATGTTCCAGAGCAGGCAAGCCTGGTCTGCAGTGAGAGAAGGCAGGCTACTGGGTCCCCCTGAATGAGGATGAGGTCACCAGGGAACCTTTTGGCCAGGTGCAAATAGTCCATATCTTGAGTGGTGGATACACAGGTGCATACATTTGTAAAGAGGCCCGAGATGGACTTCTAATATCTGTGCATTTTACTGCGTTTAAATGATGTCTCAGTTTGAATCCCAGGTCTGCCCCTGATTGTTTTTGTGACCTTGGGTGCCTCTCCACACCCCCGAGCCTCAGTTGCCCCAACTGTAACACAGAGGAGGTGAGAGTACCGCCTCCCAGGGTGCTTATAAGCTTCAGAGAGGGAGACAGTACACAGGAAAGTTCGAGGCACAGTGAACACCAGCTATTTGAGTGAAGGAAAATCGAAAGGTCTTTGAACTTCTTGAAAGCAGGAGGGCCCCCTGGAATGGCTTTAAACCGGTTCTTTCCATCTTAATTTGAGGACGGAGGTGAGGTTTCAAGTCTGCCAGATGCCTGGGCCCTGATGCCCCCACCCCAAAGCTGACCTCGAGGCACACGGGTTGCAGATTCCATGCATTTCTCCGCTTCTCTCCAAAGGAATACGTGTCAGCTCGCGCGGGTGCGTGTGTTTTTGCAAACGGTCATGCCAGTAGCCAGTTGGTAAAGCTTGGTGCTTGCAAGTTGTCCCGGGTCCTGTGTCCCGGGTGCCTGTGTCGTGGCAGGCTGCCTGGGAGACAGGACCGAGGCCTCCTTTCTGCCCTGTCTGGTGAAGGCAGACAGCTGCCTTAGCTGGGGCAAGGTCAGCAAAGAGCGTAGCGTTCAAGGTGGCTTTTTCCAGTGGTTCCACGTTGACGAGACGGGGCGGTAAACTGCCTTCCTTCCCTCTCTGGCGTTTCTGGACCTGACTTATCTGGATGGAATTTCTCACCTCGCACGCCCTGCGTCTGTCTGTATGTGTCACCTCTGAATGACGGGTGTGACAACCTGATTCTCCAGCGTTATTAATGCACACAATCCATTGACTGGGAATCCAGTTACTGTCCAGTGTGCGTGCATGGCAGGGGCAGAAGGGGTGTTGGGGGCCCTTTGGAAAGTTTGCTACGTGCTGAATTTGTTACTTGAGGGCACTCTGTAAGTTTTCAAAGAAGGTCTTTCCTATAGGTGGGGCGAGCCGCCAGATGAAAAATCCATTTACCTTCTGCTCCTCTTGGCATTTCCTTGTGGCCCCAACACACAGGAGGTTATGAGAGTAGTGGGATGGAGGCAGGCGGGACGCTTTCGCTCCATCTTCTCCCCCGCCCTCCAGCCTCACATGTGCGGTGCCAGGTTGTGGCATCCTAACGCTGCCATGGCAACAGACTGTGATGTCTCAAACCCACGGCCCGGACCGCACACCACCTTGGGATGTGAGCTCATTGAGCGGTGGGCCTATCGCCTCAGACGGTGGACCGCAGCTCCGGGGCCCCGCTGCCAGCCTGAGGGGTGTCTGGCCTCCAGGCCGTGCCTTGGCTTCTCTCCTCCGAGTTGCTCAAGCCTGAGAGCACCGGCTCGCTCTGCCCCCTCCCCTCCCCCAAAGGACAGGCGCCTCATGGAGGCTCCTTGGCTGGGTTTCTATTTCAGTCATTCTATTCTGCTTCCTGAAAATTCCGCCCGCCTGTAGTTCTAGGTGGAGAAGATGTTCTCTCGCTGTTCCTTTTTTCAGAAGCGATCTGTTGGCTGGTGGGTTGGCACAGACGGCTGCCTCAGACTTGGCCGCGTGTCCCTGAGGGTGAGCTAGAGGCTCCAGGAGGCCAGGCGCTGGCAGGGACCTTTGTGTGGCCTGAGTGGGATTTTTAAAATAATCTTTGACTCAATCCTGGGGCAAATGGAGGGACTGTGAATAGTCCAGAAGACAGGAGTCCGTGTCTTTAGTTGTCGGGGCAGCCTACCTCCTGAGGCTCCAGAGCAGTTTTTATCCTGGGGGTACCTCCTTTCTGTGTGTTCGGGTTAAAGTGTCACCATGCAGGAAGTACCCTCTTGTGAGAAGCAGGGTGGAGTGATGGTTGTGGGGTGGAGGCCAGGCTGCCTGAGACTGAACCTGGCTCTGCCATGTAGAAGCTGTGTGACCTTGGGCAAATTAACCACCCTCTCTGAGCCTCACTTTTCCCATGTATAAAATGAGGAAACTATCACCTGCATTGTAGGGTGCTTGTCAGACAAACATTACTGCATGTTAAACACGTATACTGTGGTTCTTGGTTTAATGTAAACGGTAGAGACGTGTTAGCTAGAATGAGTTCTGTTTTTGCAACTAGCTCATTGTGTCAGTAACACTTCAGTAAGATCTAGTTGATCAGATCCCAGGCAGCCAGGAGAAAAAGAGCACAAAGCATGGAGTGGAAGGGGTGTTGGAGGCATTCTTTACCTACTTCACATATTTTCTGAAGATGAGCAGAAAAAGAGAATTCTCAAAGTGCTGACCGATACGTTTCATTTTTATAAAAATCTCTTCCCTTTTTCTTTTTTTAATGCTTTTGAAGGCACTGGGGGCTAGTGGATGTTACACTTTTAAGTTGTAAAATAAGGCAAGAAAGCAGAGAAAGGGGACAATCTTCACTTAAAAGCTCATTCTTTCCATAATAATACTAATGTACTGATAGGCCCATTGATTGTTTATTTCATGTGTTTTGGGCTTCATCTGGATTAGGTGAAACATCAGGTGGGTACTGTTGCCAATCTCAGCACCACGTTGTACGCGAGGACTCAGTGGTCCCCCAGGTCACACAGCCGGAGGGGGCGAGGCAGCGGGGCTGGGGGCCCCTAACTGTGTTAACCGAGGCCCGGATCTCAGTGCAGACGCCTCGCTGAGGCAAGGCTGGAGTGGCCTCCCCGGCAACCTTGCCTTGCGGTTTCTGAGAGTGGCCAGAGAGCTCCCCAAATATTCACGGGGTCTAGAGGTTGGGGTAAATACCTGGGAACTTGATGAGGGAAGAGGTGATGAAAACTAGAACTTTCAGATGTCTGCTGCGGAGATGACTGACCTGGGAGGGCTGACGGTGGCCAGATGTCTCATTTCTGAATCGATTCAGGTTTGACTCACAGGCTGATGCTCCCAGTAGTCTTGTGGGCCACTGTGTGCAGGACAGGAGGGATGGAAGGGAGTTCTGGGGCAAGCATGTGCAGAAGCGTGGGGGCACACAGGACCTAGAGCCGCAAGCTCTGGCTCCCCCCTCTCTCCTTCCACCTTCGGCCTCTTTCTGGATACCGATGGCTCGAGTGTGGGCCAGGTACCTCCCATGGCAAGTGGGATGGTTTTACGGGGCCCACCAATGAGGACATCGCATGTAATGAGAGCCACCTGCCTTGTGGTGCTTCTCTGTAATCTGGTCGGGAGGAGTGGAGTCGCAGGTGCTACTATGTCTTCAACGCCTTTCTTCCTGACACTTGCTGTTCCTCCTCCCACCTCCAGCTTTAAAAAAGTAGACTTTCTGGGATTGTGGAAATGACCTGCGTCTTCATTATGGTGGTGGTGACAAGGGGGTAGAACATTTGGCAAAACTCACTGAACTCTATCCTCAAAATCTGGATGTATAAATTATCTGTATGTATAAATTATCTAAGGTAAGAGCACTGAAGAGGAAAAACGTGGGCCTCAGGCTCAGAGCCTTTGGCCGGCATCAGTGTCTCGCTTGAATTTAGTAACTTTTATTTTTATTGTATTTTTACCCTACCTTCTATTTATGGAGGTGACACTGATTTTCCATTTGTGGCAGCGGTGTGAAGTTTCCTTTTTAAAAAAAATTAAGGTAATATGCGAATACATTTAAATAGAAATATTAAGTAAATAATATTTATGGGTGGTACATGAATATAGCAAAGATCATGCAAGTGGTAAGAAAAGCAAGCTTTTTGGAGACTTTTTGGAGAGAATCTGGTGCTTCTGAGATGGAGCTAACTTCGCCCAGTGCTGTGCCCACAGCGAGGGCTGTAAGGGAGTCGTCTGCGAGGATGGCAGTTCTTTGGGAAGAAAGAGCAGAGAATCCTCGCTACTTAAAGAAATATCCTAATGATGAGTCTTTTGTCTGTGAGATTTACTGTCAGATGCCCAGGGGACTGAGAATTAAATGATTATAAATTACCTCCATATTCCCTGCTTGTGGTTAAACTTTCAAAATCTTGGGGAGAGAAAAGAAGAAGAAACTCTGCTGCTTGGATTAATTAAAACCAAGGCAAAGGCTTTAAAGGCTTTTTGCTCAGCAAACTGGCCTTTCTCTTTCTCAGCGCTGCCCGGGAGTGTGCGTGGGGTGTGTGTGTGTGTAAGGCCGGAGTTTCTGTGACAGTTCACGTCAGCCCCTGAGGGGGTGCTTCTGATAAGATGTAATGCAGTTTTTCTGATAAGGCCGGAATTTTTGCTAAGAGGCGTTTTGGGTTTTGTTTTGCTGGTGCACAGGGCAGTGGATTAGCAGAATGTTGTCAGACACGGACTTGATGTTGATTTCTTTCTAGATTAAAAACTCTACACTGCTACCTGTGGGGAAGATGTGTGTTTGTGGGTGCACGCGCAAGCGCAAAAACACGTTTATATTGAACTGTAGCTTCACGAGAACCCTGGGCCCTACAGAATCGAGCTAGAAAAATGAAAGATTTCAGAGCCAGAAGCAACCAAGGAGACTGATCTGGTTTAACGCCATCCTGTTATACATGAGGCGGTCTTGACTTCGAGTGGGTGGGGGACTTTTCCAAGGTAGTCAGTGGCAGAGTAGGATGACAACTCAATTTCCTGCTTCCTAAACCAGGGTGTCATTTCTTTATCTCATGTTATGGCAGCCCCCCACCTTTAAAATGAAATAAAAACATGTGTCTTTGGAAATTATGTTTCCGTATCTACATAATACAGAAATCAGAGTCTCTTTTCTGCCCTGTCACTGCCTCTGATTACTTAGTCCTCCCTGGAGGACGTCACTGTGACCTGTAACTCCCAGAGAAGGCCTGTGCGTCCATCAGCATTGTGTGTGTGTGTGTGTGTGTGCGTACACACTCTCTTACCCTCTGTTTTTATACTATGCAAACTGTCTGCATCTTTAGCACTATCTCGTCATCATTCTATATCAATGCAAAAAGAACTTTTTCAACCCTTTTTATAGCTGTATTATACCCCATTTTATTTACAACAAAATTTAACTCATTCCCGGCTGATGGGCAGTAGGTTGCTTCCAGGCTTTTGGGATTACGAACAGGGCTGGACTGACTACATTTATGCACACTCATTTTGCACACATGAGGGACTATCTGCAGGATAAGTTTCTGAAAGCGACACTGCTGGGTTCCAAGGATGCGTGCATTTGGAGTTTTGATAGATTTTACCAAATCACCCTCTCTTGAGGTTATATCGTTCCACCTGTTGCTTTGGATGTTAGCATCTTTGAGAAGTAGTTTAAATATTTCACACAGACTTTTCTAAACTAGCTTTGTTAATTTATTCAGCCGACTGACAGATGCTTTTTGAGGGCCTGCTTTGTGGCAGGTCCTTTCCAGGTGCTAGGAATACAGTTGGTGGGGGTGAGAGAATCCTCATGGAATTGACTGACTGATGGGGGTGGGGCTGGGAGTTGGGGGAGAGAGAGACAATACACAAATAACTGCAGAAGTACTTGGTTGGTATTGTGAGAAGTGCAATGGAGCCGAACAGGGAAGTGTGAGTGGGTCTGAGCTCGTCAAGGTCAGAAAGGCTTCTGGGAGCACGTGATACTTCGGCCAAGCTGGAGAGGAGTGGCTTTAGAGAGAAGAGGTCTGAATGCAGGTGGGGAGGAACTCTTGAGGCAGCAGGCACAGCAAATGCAAAGGTCCTGGGGCAGAAAGGAGTTTGGTGCCTTCTAATAAGAGAAAACAGGCAGTTTGGCTGGAGTCCAGAGAGAGAGAGGAGAGGGCAGAGCGAGGCAAGGCTAGAGGGGCGGTCAGGGGCCTGACCCGCCTGGTCTAGTTGAATTTATCTTTGCCCTAAGAGCTGTGGAAAGCCGTTTCTGGGCTCTTACGTGGGGTAGGGCACCGTCTGACCCCTATGAGATAAGCTCAGCTAAACCAGACAGCACTTACCCCAGGATAGACCAGAAAGGGCACCAAAGAAATTGAGGGTCATCTGTGCACAACTGCCAGCTCTGCTGTTAGAGTGTGGAAGCAAGCAATAGGCCAAATGTAAACAAATGCGAGTGGCTTTGTTCGAATAAAATTTTATTTACAAACGTAACTTGTGGGCCAAATTTCGTCCATGAGCTATAGTTTGCCTGCCCTTGATCTAGCAGGATGTGATGCCCCAAGCAGACAATATCTGATGTGATATGAGCTGGTTGTAACAGGTGTCAGTGGAGAAAAGATGGCAGGGAAATGGGGTGGAGACGATCCTTTTGGGCCTGTCCAAGGAGGGGCAGACTGAGCTGGCATGTGAAGGAATTAAGGGAAGCAGCCGGGTGAAGATCTTCAGGGGAGAGTTTCGGGGCAGAGGGAATGTCACATGTAAGAACCCTGAAGCAGGAGCTGCTTGAGGAATAGTGAAGATGTCAGCGGGGCTGGTGCTGAATCAGCTTGCGGGAAAAGTGGGGAGAGTGGGGCCAGGGGGCAAGTGTGTTAAGGACTGTCCTGGGACATCTGGGGAAGCCTTTAAAGCAGATTTCACTTTACAATGGACATTTCATTAGACAGCTGCATGGAGAACAGACCGTAGAGGGTGCGGGTAGAAATGGGGAGGCCAGGGAGGGAGTGACTGCAACCGTCCAAGTGGGAGGGGATGGCAGGAGGGGGCGACACCTGAATTTGTTTTACATTTTAATAGAGTGGTGAAGCTTTGCTGGTGGATCAGACATAAGGGCATGACAGGGAGGTGTCAAGCCTGACCTCTAAGTTAGGACAGAGAGGGGCCTCCACTGAACTGGGGAGCTTGAAGGAGGGGCGCGGTGAAGGGTGGTGGGAACAGATAGCTAATTCCCTCATTTCACTCCCCAGCTGTGGGTGCTTTTGAGGTGGCAGCAGAAGCCTCAGCTAGGCGGCCACAATCAGAGAAGAAATTAGGTCATTCTGTATCCACTGATCTTAATAGTTTGGGAGGCTCCATATAGCCATGGCTCTGGCTTTTGGGGGCCAAGTGGCGTGTCTGTGGAATTTCTATCCTGTTCATTCTGTATTGGGTGAATCTCTTCCCCTCCCTGGAGCTCAGTTTCTTCATCTGTAAAATGGCACATGATGAGATGTGACTCAGGAGTCCTGCTTCGAAATTAAGCCACTTTTTTCACGTGGGCATATACATGTGGGATCTGAACCCAGAGCTCGATGGTCCCCAGAGCTGGTGCAGTCCCCTTCTGCGTCCCGTAGCTGCATCGTACATGTGCAATGATCAGATGGGCCTAGATCGGTGTTTTTCAAACTGTGGGTCATGACCCACTGGTGGGACAGGAAATCTGTTGAATGAGTTATGACCAGCATTGAAACAAAATAACTCCAGGCAGGAGGATAGATAAGAGCACATCATATGTAGCAGGGTAAGTATTGTTTTGTGAAACTTTTGTTTCAGTTGCCAATGAGTATGACGTTGTGAACCGAATTGTGAAATGAAATGCATTTCTTCTTGAAACAGAAACAAAAGTTTGGAAGCCATTAGCCCAGCTGGTCACCCCGGTCTCTGGCTGACGCTGCATGGCTCGGACCAGCTGTGCACGTGCACCTGCACGATAAGTCTTTGCGCTTTGATCTCTCTGTTCAAGGAATCCGGGATGAAGTGGCCTCTGTTTCCTTCTGTGAAGGGAGGAGGTTCTAGCTTGGGGTTTGGCATGGTGGGGATTTAAAAAACAAACGAGACAAAACCCAATCTGTGATTGCTCTGCATCGGGAGTTCTGTTTTAGAGGCTTAAAAGACCCCTCCCTCCCCCCTTCTCTTTCCAGAAGAACCGAATGCACATAAGGTCGCCAGCCCACCCTCCGGACTCGCATACCCTGATGATGTACTGGACTATGGCCTCAAGCCATACAGCCCCCTAGCCAGTCTCTCTGGCGAGCCCCCCAGCCGATTGGGAGAGCCGGATAGGGTGGGGCCCCAGAACTTTCTGAGCCCGGCGGCCAAGCCAACAGGGGCCTCGGGCCTGAGCCCTCGGATCGAGATCACTCCATCCCACGAACTGATGCAGGCAGGGGGGCCCTTCCGCGTGAGAGACACTGGCCTCCTGGTGGAGCAGCCGCCCCTGGCAGGGGTGGTGGCCGCCAGCCCGAGGTTCACGCTGCCCGTGCCCGGCTTCGAGGGCTACCGCGAGCCGCTTTGCTTGAGCCCCGCTAGCAGCGGCTCCTCTGCCAGCTTCATTTCCGACACCTTCTCCCCCTACACCTCGCCCTGCGTCTCGCCCAATAACGGCGGGCCCGACGACCTGTGTCCCCAGTTTCAAAACATCCCTGCTCATTATTCCCCCAGAACCTCGCCAATAATGTCACCTCGAACCGGCCTCGCTGAGGACAGCTGCCTGGGCCGCCACTCGCCCGTGCCCCGTCCGGCCTCCCGCTCCTCGTCGCCTGGTGCCAAGCGGAGGCATTCGTGCGCCGGGGCCTTGGTTGCCCCGCTGCCCGGAGCCTCACCCCAGCGCTCGCGGAGCCCCTCGCCGCAGCCCCGGGACGACGGCACCCCCGCTGGGTACCCCCCGACGGCTGGCTCTGCCGTCCTCATGGATGCCCTGAACAGCCTCTCCACTGACTCGCCCTGTGGGATCCCCCCCAAGATGTGGAAGACCAGCCCCGACCCATCGCCGGTGTCGGCCGCCCCCTCCAAGGCTGGCCTGCCCCGGCACATCTACCCAGCGGTGGAGTTCCTGGGGCCCTGCGAGCAGGAGGAGAGGAGGAACTCAGCCCCCGAGTCCATCCTACTGGTGCCGCCCACTTGGCCCAAGCAGCTCGTGCCTGCCATTCCCATCTGCAGGTGAGTCGGGCTTTGAAAACGACTTAGTCCATGGGCTAGTTTTAAGAGTTTTTCTGGTTAAGAGTATGGGATTCAGAGTTGACTGAGTTGGTTTTAAATCCTGGCTGTCCATTAACTGGCTGCGAGACCTTGAAAAGAAAGCCAAATTCTCAGAAAAAAAAATTACCTGAGCTACAGTTTTCCCATCTGTAAAATGGGTATAAGTGTACCTGCCTTAAGGGGTGTGGTTATGATGATGCAGTCATAGGATGCATGTGATTGCTCAGGTGACACCTGTCTCATTCATTCATTCATTTAGCAAGTATTTATTAAATACCTACTATGTGCCAAGCACTGTTATAGGTGTTGGGGTGACAGTGGTGAACAAAATGGGAAAAAAATTCTGCCTTCATGGAGCTGACATTCTGATAAGCACAAAGCAAGCCTTAACACGTGGAATTTGCTGTTTTATTCTAAGAGGAATTGATGTTTGTTGGCATCTGCTGGCTGCCTCGGTACTGCAGTCAGTGATATGGAGGCTGATAATCCTCAAGAAGCTTAAAATCTTGGTGAGTGGAAGAGATGCATGTCGATAGCAGCATACAGGCTTGGGGTCCCTCAAGACTGGATCTGAGTCCTGGCTCTGACCACGTGCTGTCTGTGATCGTGGGCATGTCCGCTGCTCCCATCCTGCGGTGCCCATAACAGACGTCACTTATCTTGCAGGACCCTCTTTTCTCATGGAGCACCTTTGGGATGCCCTGCCCAAGGCAGACCTTGCTAATCAATCAGGACCTCTGTTCTCACGGAGCACCTTTCTGGGCCTTGGTTCATTTCTGTGAGATGCGGATAATGATGATACCTACCTCATGGTGGTTTTTTTTTTTTTTCAAGGATTAGGTGAGATGATGTATATCAAACTCTTGGCCTGGAACCTGCATAGAGTAGGAGCTTACAGAAAGGGCAGCAGTCATTGTTGTCAGGGCATCTTGTCTTTTATAGAGGAAGCACTTTGTCGCTTCCTCATTGACAAGCCGTGTGCTAGGAGGCTGAGCTCCTAACAGGGGTTATAGTAAAGATACCAACACTTAAGGATGCTTGCTGTGTGCCAGGCACAGTTCTAGGTACTCTAGCATTACTTCATTTAAAGTTCTCATGTAAAGCTGGTTTGCTATTATATTTATCTTCATTTTGGTGGTAAGAAAAATGAGGAGCAGATATTATTCCGTTTTATTCGATGAAGAATCAAAGCCTTATGCTATTACCATCCTCCCAGTGGTTTTCAAAGTGTTAGTTACTTTTAGCAAATGGAAGCCTTTTTTTTTTTTCCAAATAAAATGTTGAATGTCAAGATAGATAATGTAGAGCCGTTTTGATTGATATAGGGTTGAGAGTAACATAGGGGCCTGTCCCCTGGGCCTGGCTTATCCCCAGAGCAGATCACGATGGCCCTACGGAGCTCCCAGTCTGACGTTCCCTCTGCAGTGAGTTCTGACAACACTAGTGCCATCATAGGTCAGTCGGTGTCCCTTAAGAGTAGGAGCCTCTGGGTTTAATAGAGTCTCGCAGATGCCTTTGTGTCGGGGCCACACCCAACTGTGGACAGAAAGTGCAGCAATTTCAAAGTCATTTGGCCACGGCGTTCTGAGACTGAAGTTTCATGGAGTCATCTTAGGAATGCTGATCGGGACCAGGGCCTGGTGCAGGTGGGGAAGCCCGCCTCAGAGAGTCGGTGTAACATGCCCATCGCCCAGCTAGGATCTGGGACACCTGGTTCTTTCTGCTACAGAGCCCCCAAAGCGGCTTATTTAATGACTAGGAGTAGGGTGGGGACATTAATGCAAAATAGGATTGTGAGGCACTTATCTGAGACTTTATTGTATATACAGTCCTTTCCTCTCCATTGTGTGGCTTGATCTGAGAGGTTCTGATGAGTTTGAGTCCTTTAGTCCCTAACAAGTGCCAGTCTGTGCCAGCCAGTGAGATGTTTGCAAGAATTTTCTGTAAGATTGAGAGGATAGGGCATTCAGAGAAGTCTCATGATTATATTTATCTCAGGGAGCGTGGGTGACTCAACAGAGGGGAGGAATTCAAATGCCGTGTTTCAGATTGGCTCCAGTGGTCTGAGTGTTAAGTGTGTGTTTCAAAGTTGTCAAACACGTATTCCAGAACCAAACAAAATTAGAAGTTGGTACTCTGGAATGTTCCACTGAATCTTCTCCTCAGTGAAGTTTTTGATGCTTCCAAAGTTATTAACACAGGGGTAAGATGATTCTTTTAATGAGCCTTATTTTGCAAACTTTAAAAAATGATAACTTGCATACCTGGTGAGCGTAAGAGTGTTGAACACACGTGGCACCTTGGTTGTAGGCAGAAGCTTGAAGGCAGTTTGGAACTGTAAGAAGGGAGAAATAAAGGCACTTTGGACACCCTGAGCCTTCAGGGTTGGAGGGGCTTCACGAGGTAATGTGGTTGGAAAAAAGGGCTGGAGATTTGCGTGCACAGTGATGTAATTGTAAGTCGGATTATATATTCAAGTTTGACTCCGGCACTGATGGAGAGTACGGGGGCTCCACTGCCCTCCATCCTCCCCTTGGTGTTGCTTCATAAACAAGGGAGGGAATTGGCTTCATTGCAAATGCTTAATTAAGTCCAATTAATAATGTTAGCTTCTAGCAGCTCTGGGCTTAGTGGGAAAGAAAATCTTGGTTGGATTAATGTTTTCCGCTGCATGTGAAAAACCAGGACATAGTGACACAAATTCATGCCTTTGCAACTTCAAAGCTACTTTGAACACACAGGGGTTCTTTGAAATAAAACTGCTCATTCATTCATTCATTTATTCACTTATCCTTTGATTCATTTATCCACCCACTCACTGCGTATTCACTGAGATCCTGTCAAATGTTAGGCATTGCTCTAGACTCATTCCGTAAATGAGATATTTTCTTGGACCTATTTTAAATAAATTAGTATGGTAAGAGGCAGTGTAGAGATGTGGATGGAGCACTGGCCTAGGGGTCGAGAGACTTAAGTTGGAGCCTTGACTGTGACTTGCTCAGTGATCTTGGGGAAATGTCTTTAGTTTCTCTGGGGCTCTGAAGGAATGGTCTAGATAGAGCTTCAAGATCTCAGCCAGCTCTTCAATGACATAATTCTAACCTCATATCACATACTTGTTGTGTGTGCTGGGTAGGGCTGAGACTGTCTGATAAAATGAAACTTAATGGCCTGCCCTCAAAGATCTTACAACTTCAGCTGTAAAGGCATCCGTATCTAGTATCATTAATACTGTAGTCAGATCATCTACAGGAATTAACTCTTTACTTGAAATATACAATATATTACAGGAAAAATAATTATAGCTAATACTTATGGAGCACTTATTATGCTAAGCTCTTTATATGATCTCAGTATCCACATTTCACAGTTGAGGAAATGCCTAGGGAGATAAAAGCATTTGCTCAAAGTCACATAGGTAGTTAAAAGTGGAGCTGGGACTTGAGCTTGGATGTGTAACTCCAGTTACGTTCTTGACCTTTACTCCTCATTTAATTGTAGGGAGTCTGAGTGGTTTGGCTCACTTGTACCAAAACCAGACCTCTCTGTGGTTAGATGTTCTACACTTGACCCGAGAAGTAATAACTGTGACTGAGAATGACCTCTCTCTAAATTTACTTTAAATTGATATTCATCAGACATAGAAATAAGCTAAAACAGCTCTCAGATGTCATCTGGTCCATTTGTGGTTATAGGAGACTGAGGATAAGAAAGATGAAGTTGCATGCTTGTCACATGGCAAGTTAGTTACACAGCGGGGCCCCTGATTTCTACTTCAGTGTTCCTTCTCCCACACTCACTCCTTTGAAAAAGAAAAGCATCCTAGCTAAGCAGTGTTGTTTTTGGAGATGGGAGGTGATATTCTTCAAAATTCCAAGAGGAAAAGAAGTTACAACAATTAGAAACATGCTACAACTAACATATCATGAAATTATTTCATAAATTGAGTTGTCAGTCGTACTGTCTTCATCCAGATGGAAAAGAAAGCAAAGAAAGAGAATGAAAAAGATCTCTGCTTTGTGACGAGCCCTACCTATTGTGTCTGAGAAGTGTGTGCCTCCCAACAGCCCCATTTTATCATATGCCCATTGGACATGATTTTTGGAAAAGGGGCCATTTATGTTTATTGTACAGGTTGACTGGCTATGACTTACTGCACACATGACCGATTCTGTTTCCTCCTCCAGCATCCCAGTGACTGCATCCCTCCCTCCACTTGAGTGGCCACTCTCCCACCAGTCAGGCTCTTATGAACTGCGGATCGAGGTGCAGCCCAAGCCACATCACCGGGCCCACTACGAGACGGAGGGCAGCCGAGGGGCCGTCAAAGCCCCGACTGGTGGCCATCCTGTGGTTCAGGTATGGACTTGAGTTCTCTTCCTTTTGTGTCTCCATTTGTCACTGGTTGGTTCGCTTCTCCGAAGCTACTGCCTGGTGCTTATTAGGCTGAGGTATGTGTCTTAGTCTCGTACTCCTCTGAGGGATGGAGAATTTGAGATTGAATTAGTATCAGAAGCTAATCCAGCTACTCGGAAGCCAGAGAAAGCAGTCTTCCTGAGCTGGATAAGGATGCTGTTCCTGCTCAAGCTACTTCTTCCTTCTCTTTCTGATTGAGGAAGTGCTAGAGTTTTGCAGAGGTTCCTGCATTGACGGTTTCTGAAGCCATCATTTTGTGTTTAAATTTCAGGTGAGAGTCCATTGAGGAAAATCAATATATTGAAAAGTAGGAAAAAGTTAAAACTATACCTAGTCATGCTACCTCAAATAACTATTATTAGCATTTTGATAGATTTCCTGTCGCCTTTTTTCTATTCATAAACATGACAATGTCTATCACTGTACATTTATATACTTGATGTTATAGTAGTTTGTACTTTGAATTCTTTTTTTACTTTATATTATACCATGAGCATTTCCTCCTGTTTTTTCTTGTTATCTTTCATGTCTGTGGCTTTTGATTTAACCTCAGGCTTTTTTTTTTTTTCCCAAAATAAGTAGAAAACTGTTTTTTTTTTTCTCCAAAGTAATTAGAGTTGAAATATTCTTAATTATATAGTCTGGTTAACCAGGAACTGCTGACTGGTGCCCACCAACAACTCAGTTAACCAGACCTTTAATACATTTAAATTAATTTAACTTTTTTTTTGTATTTGCCTCAAAGTGAAAGCATTCTATGATGAGAATTCTATGATAAGAATCTGATGCAGTGTGCATCAAAACCCTTCAGAGTAGTTGTTAAAAATGCAATTTTTTTTATCATCTCTTGAAACTACTTAATTAGAAGCTACATGACCTGAGTTCAGTTCAGACACAAAACAAACATACAAACCCCAAACCCTAAAATTGCCACAGGCGGCTTTGGGTGTGTTCACCTGGTTAAGTACTTTAATGATAATATTAGGAACTTATAAATCCTGGCAGTTGCTTTTTCTAAATCCAACACCACAGCCATCTTGGGATTTGTGTTTATTTGTTGCTTCTTTTCCCTGAAAACAAGTCACGTGCTCCTCTTTGCATGTCTAGTAATTGTTGACTGTGTACTGACATTGTGCTGACGGCGTATACTGGACATCGCGGAGAATCTTGATTTTGTTATCTTCCTCTAAAGGTAGTTGAGTTACTGGCTGATTACTTTGAACTTTTGTAGGCTGGATTTTATACTTTCTTAGGGTTAGAGTGTTTCCCATGCCCTTCCACTTCAGAGAGTTAGCCTTCAGTCTCCTTCCTTTGTGGATCTAGTTGAGGCTTGGTTTTGGACCATGTTAGGGCAGGTCTAAAGTAGCCCTTACTCTAATATGTGACCTTATCCTTAAGGCATAGCTTTCATGGATGCTTTGTGGGGAGGTTACTCCTCTCTGATAGGAGTGCCGCCCCCAATATGCCAACCCCACTCAACCTCTGGTCTCTGTTCCCCCTTTTACTCTAGCAGCCTCTCTCTGGGAAACTGCACATCCTTCCTCTGGGCTTATGCAGCCCAGCACTTGGCCAAGGACCTGGAGGGCTTGCCTGTCACCTCCCTCCTCTCTGATGTCTCACGCACAGAATCCAGCTGCTTCCAGAGTCTGGGACTCTGAACTCTGCACCCCCAGCTCAGCAGGACCGCTGGGTTCTGCTTGAATTCCACCCCCTGCGTGTGGTGGGAAAGCTGTCCCCAGGCAGAAAGCTGGAGCGTGCATGGGCTCATCTCTTATGCTTCCTTTCCCTCGTGGACCACAGTCTCACGTCCCTGCTATCTCATGCCTGAAGACAGGCGACGTATTCTTTTGTCCCATTTTCTACTTGTTTATGGCGGTCAGGCTGATCAGCTACCATTTACTTTGTCATGCTCGAAAATTGCTTTTTGGAAAAGAGTCTTCATATCATTGTTGATCGAGGCTTCTAGAATGGGAACCTCCTGACCTGGAGGGTGGTGTTAGTGTATGTTGGAGTCAAAGCCTTTGATTTTGGTGGAGAGCGAAACTCATTCAAGCCGGTTAGAGAAAGGGGATTATATGTGAGGCTACTGCGGTAGCATAAAATCAGGCTAGGAGATTCAACTCAAGAAGAACCCGGACTTGAGAAGTCACGGCCCAAGATTTATTTCTTTGCTCAGTCAATCCATCCCGCAAGTGGATTCCTTCCATAAGTGTTCATTGAGCACCTGCATCTTGCCATACACTGAGTTGGATGCTCAGATACAATGAAGAGTAAAAGCAGAAGTTACAGTCGTCTTCTCCAGGGAGCTCATGATCCAGGGAGAGAGAGTCACTGACTGACTAAGTAATCATGCAAAAGATAAAGTTGCAAATTGTGGCGAGTAGCAGGAGGGAAGAGTACCTGGGGCTCTAGGCACGTAAGATGGAGGAGCTAGTGTAGATGGGGGAAGATTTCTTTGTTAAGATTTCCTTGAGGAAGAGACTGGGGCTGAGGATGCCCTAGTGGGGAGAGCATGTGCAAATGCCCGGAGGCAGAAGGAAGCAAACTGGTCAGAGGAACTTTAAGGAAGCAAATGTAACCAGCCCGTGAAAGGCCAGAGTGGTGGGGTAGGGGGAGAGCAATGCAGGGCTTGGGTAGGCATGGGGGAGAGTTTGGCTTTTATCCTGAGATGGGAAAAGCAGGAAAAATATATATAAGAAGAGTTAGGGGGTTCTGTCCATGGTGTCTATCCTTTTGGGGCTGCGTGACATCTTCATTCTTTGATCATTCAACAAATGTTTGTTGAGCACTGCAGTGTACCAGGCATGGTTCTAGATTCTGGGATGTAGTGTGAATGAAACAGCTGGAAACTCTCACCCTCGAGAATTTACAGTTTAGCAAGACGATGCAAACAATAGTTAACACTTAGCGAGCGTTTACCTCTGACCTTAGACCCTGGTTCAAGCTCTGTCTGTGTTAACTTACTTAATTCTCAAAAAAACCCCCGTCAGGGAGTTACAGTTAGGTCAGGGAGATGTCAAGGACCTTGTTCAAGGTCATAACTCTTGAATGGTGAGCCTGGGATTTGGATCCAGATGTCTGTCTTTGCCTGCTACATAACTTTCCTCATCTTCCACATCTCTCTGCAGATCAGCTTTCGCTGTCTCCTCATTCTCACCAGGCAGAGAAAGCCTGGGGCAAAAATGCCCACACCTCCTGCCTATCAATTTTCTCTGCTGTCCCAATTCTGGCCCCCTCCCCAGCTCATTAGAGCCCCAATCCTGATCCTCAGGGAGATTCTAGTTGGCCCTGGTTGGGAAGAGTACCACCCACATGTCCAGTTAGCTTGGCTGGAGAAGTTGGGCCACGTGCAGGACCAAGCTCTGCTCACCCACTCATGCCCCTCCTTCCAAGAGCTCCCAAGGATCCGCCCCCTCTTCATGCTCATAACTTTGGAAACCCAATGTGTGACTTAAAAATTTGTAGCCATATCCTGAAAAGTCATAAAATGACATCTTAAAAAAATCATTTGAATAGATTGGGTTCCCTTCAAAATGAAACGTGCTAACCCCTGATTTTGAACCTAGGAAGTCAGTTTTCAAAAAAACTTTGAAAAGTGAAGAGAAGGGGGAACTTTACGCAGACAAGGGCTCTTAACCTTTAAGTAGGTGCGAAAACCCCTTCTGAAGTCGGAGGGCTGCCCTTTCATTCCCAGCAGAGCAGCGAAGCCCTCTTTGGAACCTGGCCTCAGAGTCTCCGCAGGCTTCTCTCTTGATCTCTGCCTCTTTCTTTATCTCTCCATCTGTTTCTATTTCTGTGCTGTACCCCAGCTCCCTTTCCCCCTCTTGATGACTGGTCCCCACCCCTCGCTTTTTTCTTTGCCACACTATAAAACTTCACTTTTTTTTTTTGCATGCCTACTGGTTTTATGCTCCTCTTTATATGAAAATAAAATAAGTACACGACCATTTCATTCTCTTTCTTTAAATATAAAGTTTAAAATCTTAAGCATGTATCATGTTTGACTGTTTTTCTTTCCTTTTTCTCTCTCTCTTGAATGTCACTTGGTCTTGGAAGAAAGTTTGTTCCAAACCTTAAATACTTCTCAGATCTCGTGATTCATTCATTTGGCGAAAATTTTGTCAAGGCCCTGCTGTGAGCCAGGTACTGTGCTAGGTGCTGGTGATGTAACGACGGGTGAGACGGACACAGGCCCCGCCCTGCTGAAGCTCAGGGGCACTGGCTGTGCACAATAGGCCGGGATGGTTTGGTGTGGCCGTTGCTGAGCTGTGGGTGGGTCGGGGAAGTCGGACAAGGGCAATCTGGGATGACACCTGGACTCCAAGATAGGACGTGACAGCTGATTAGGAGTTCGTCTGTTGGATTCACAGCTTGGGGGCAGCTGCTTCAACAAAGCAAACCGTGCCCAGAAAGTACTATATGGATGACTTGCTTTAGAGGGAGGAGATGACTTACCAGCTGGGGTCTGGAGCAGGTGAGGGAGCCAGCAAAGAAAAGAACATTGCCCTTCCTCCCTCTGCCTCTGTCACTTTTGGTGGTGGTGGGAGAGGGTCCTATGCACAAGGCACGACACGTGCAAAGGTCCCGAGGCAGGGAAGAACTTAGTGTATCAGAGGAGCTGAAGGAGGGCCAGTGTCACTTGAGTTTAGCTTGGAGGGTGATGGGTGGCAGGACTCAAGAGCCGAAGTGAGGAGCTGAGGTTTTATTTCAGGGCAAGGAGGAGATAGTGATGAGTTTTGAGTAGGGGAGGAAGGTGATTCTGATTTACTATTTTTATGATTACTTGGGCTTCCCTCCGAGGAGAGGGTTTCTCTAAAGGAGGAAACAGGGAGATGGATTTGATCAGCTGTGGCAGTGGTGAGGTGGCGAGGACAAGGAGGTGGCGGTGGAAGGGGAGGGGATGGATTCCATGGTGTGATCTTCAGGACTTGCTGCTGGCTTAGGAGTGGGAGGTGAAGGCATGCCTGGTGTCACATGCCACGGGGGAGGACTTGGGGGAGGAAGGTATTTTCTTAGGGAAAGATTACGAGTTCAGTTTAGGGTGTGGGAATTAGGAAGGGCTTGTGAGGCGTCCAAGCAAAGATGGCAAGTAGGCGGTTGGGTATATGAGCCTGGAGCTTAGAGGCAAAGAAAGTCCTAGGCTGTCTACCTCTCAGGCCTGTGGACTGGCACAGCACCACATGTGCCATCACTCCAGGGCTCAGTGCTTGTCCACTTGTACAGATTTATTTCCCACACCCTCAGTAGCAAGCTGCATCTCTCTAGAAGCAGTGGACTAAGGAGAGAACCAAAGAGACTGGAGAAGCAGGATTACAAACTGACAGTTCATGGTGGCCAGACAATGAAAGGAAATGACTGAATTGGCCAAATAGGGAGCAGTAGGGAGTGGTGGGGAGTAGGGCACAGCACAGCATATACCTTGGTTTAAGGAGACAGCCACTACTCAGCCCCCCTGGGTTATGTCATGTGGGAGCATGGGTCCAAAGTTGCCAGGTTTTACAGGTTTTTTTTTTGTTTTTTTTTCCAGGGGAGCTAAGAATCTGAATTTTTATGTGAAATTTCTGATTTTTATCTTTTGGCTACTAAATCAAAGTTTAGGTTAGATTTGACTCAAGGCAAATATCGCCCAGTTCATGTCCTCTGGGGGTTAATAAGGACTGTGCTATGTCAACGTTTATCAGATAGAAAAGGAGATAAGAAAGGCTCTGTTCATATATTTTCTAAGAGTTGTCCCATTAGGGAAGGAGCCCTGTTAGCAGCCAGAGCCAGTCACCTTCTCCTCAAAAGCTCTAAACCTCATTGAACTGGAGCAGGTTCTTTCTGAGGAGCCTGGGAATCTTTGTCCTTTGACCTGACTTTGACCTGTAGGGACTAGAAAAAGGGAACCACGGGACTCCCCTCAAAAGAGCCACATGCCTCTTGGCGGAAACTTGCCATCATTTCCTTGTTCTATTTCAGGACAGGATGCGGTGGTCCTTTGGTGGACAAAACTGTCATTCAAAGGCAGCTTTGCAAGGTTGAGCTTTAAACATTTCCATAGCTTTTCAGCTTATGTGATCTAATAACCCTCCAGCTGGGAGTAGCCCGTGCATTGCCATTGTCACTTAATCCTTTCCCTGCCTGCTTCCAGACCTTTAACCATAATCCTGCCTAGAAATTCCCGGAAGAGGACACTTTGTTATATTCTCTATCCATCCTTGAGTTGGGGCTTTCTATAAACGTTATTCTTACCCCCCTCTGGGACCTGTTTCCAACTGAAAGAATGATTGGAAAGCCATCCTTTTAGTTAGAAGGTAATCAAAATCTGAGATGGCTTAACCACGGTACACACCTCCAAAGACAATACTCTTGATTCTTGCGAACAGATGTTCAGACATATGGAAAAAACATGGGTCGTTCCTTCAGGAGAAATTCCTTGCAGATGCAGAAACCTGATCTCTGTTTCATCCTGGGTACGAGTAATGAGCTTCTCAGGGAGAAGAGTCGGGGGCTGGCGGTGCACCTGTCCAGGTTACCACTTCCCAGTCTGGAGGAGGCCAGTGAAGTCTCCAGGCTTTCGTCTCATAAAACAGATTACGGGACAGTGATTTTCATCCTGTGGGATTTCAGCTTTTGTGCTTTCTGCGATTCACTTTAAATTATATCTGCGACAGGGAAGAAAGAATCCAGATGGGGCGAAATGGGAGTCGAGACAGGGAGCTGTACTTCCCTGGCAGTTGGCTGGGCATGTTGGCTTCTATTGACCAATGAAATGCTGTGCTCGGGGAGGCTGCCTCGGTGACACAGGGAGCAGGTCTTGCTGGCACTCATTTGTCTTGATCCAGGCCACTGTGGGCTACTGCAGAGGCCCACTCACCCCTCCTGGAGAAGGAGAGGAAGAGAGGAGGGAAGCGGTGATCCTTGAGTTTCAGAGGAGGAGCGTGTGTCCTGAGATCATCAGGAGGTTCATTTGGCTCATTCATTCATTTGTTCCAAATATGTATCAAGCACCTTTTAGGTGCCCGGCACTGTTCCAGGCACTGGGAATATGGCTGTGGGCAAAGCAGACAGAAATTCCTGTCCCTGTGGAGCCAGCGTGCTGGCTGCAGCGAGATAAACAAGAAATCTAATAAATAGGAAAATTAAATAGTGTGTTGGAAGGTGATAAGTACTGTGGGAAAATCTCCAGGGCGAGGGGAGTTGGGCGTGGTCAGATAGGCCTTCCTGAGAAGGGGGCGTTTGAGCCAAGAGGGAGAGGCGGGGGTCGAAGGTGCAGGTTTTTGGGGGTGAATGCTCCCGGTGGAGGGGCGGCCAGGGCCTGGCTGGGTGGGGTCGAGGAACACAGAGGCGGCCTGCGTGGGCAGAGCAGGCTGAGTCAGGGCAGAAGAGTAGGGGGTGGAGGCCCAGAGGAAGGAGGCCGGGCAGACTCGGGCCTTGGACATGAAATACTTTTATTCCCAGGAAGGTGGGGTCTGACTGAGGTGTTAGTGGGAGCCCTCTGGCTGCCTTGCTGGTGAGGGTAGGCCGTCGGTGGAGGGGGGCTGGGCGAAGATGCAGGGAGATGCATGAGGCATGGCTGCCGTGGTCCAGGCAAGGGGGTGGTGGCTGGACTAGGACCAGGGGATGGAGGGCGTAAGAAGTGGTTGGATTCTGGGTCTGTTTTGAAAGTCAGGCTAATGGGATTTTTGAGAGATCAGCTTATGGGCGAGAGGCAAGTGCGTGGTTGTGGTCCTGGGGAAGGTCTGAGTCCCCAGGGTGGGGCAGCTTTGCCCATCCCACTGAGATTCCTCCTGTTTTCAGAGGGGAGACATCTCCTAGGGGTGATTTAAGGGTGAGGATGGGGCGGGTGGGGAGGCGGAGGCCAACTTTAGGAGGAAATGTCTTCGCTGCCCGCTTTTTGTCTGTGTCAGTCTCTTGATTGTAACACTGGCCATTAATTTAAGAAAATCTTTTATAAGAGTATAGTCCAAACCAAGTGCATCTGTGGGCCAGATGTGGCCCCTGCATGTGACCTTGGCTGAGGCTGGAGTGGTCCCCAGGGGCCTTGTAACAGCCTGGGGATGGGTGCTGGCCTCCAGGGTGAGCCAGGTGGAGAGGAGGAGAGAGAGCCTGGGGCGGGGGCCGCACAGGTGCGGGTGTGGAGTGACGGAGGAGGTGCAGCATCTGATGGTACCGCGTGCTAACATGCCAGAAACACACCGACGGTAAGCAAGAGGTGCTTTCAGCTCACGTGAGAAGATGAATGATCACGAATGAGCATCAGTCAAGCATTGCCCCTTAATGTAGGCAGAGAACAGAAAGCTTCCAAATCTTGGAGAGATAATTCTTCCAAAAAGAGAGATTAAGTCTGAGGCTTGCAATGTTTCTGGCAACCAATGGGAACAGAGAGAACTTCATTTGTTTTATAAATTTTCGGGTCCCTCTTGCGGGCCAGGCACTGGGTTGTGACAATAACAGCTTCAATGCCTGGGCACCTACTGGGTACTTTCCTCCGAGTGATGTACTTTGTCTTTGCAGCGATGCCACGGACTGTAGGTGGTAGAATTACTACTCTCATTTTGCAGACAAGGAAACTGGGATCCAGAGAGGTTAAGCAACTTGGCTGATGTCACCCATCTGGTGAGTGGTGGCTTTGATTTGGACATAGGAGGTCTAAAGCCAGAGCCCCCACTGAACCATCAGTCTGTGCTTCTTTTGGAAACAGAAAGAGTAGGTTGTTTGGAGCAAGGGAGTCCTCGCATTCATTCATCAGCTTTGGGACTCTGGGTAACTGGTCGGGCTGCAGTTTCTTTAGAAAATAATGAAAGACCTACATTAGAAAATAATGAAGACCTACATCTTTCAGGTTATTTGCTTTGTTTTGTTGAGAGTTGTTAGGATTCTAAACAAAAGGGCCCAGCGTGATATTTGGCACAAAGTAGGCTTTTGATCTACTGATGTTCTTTTGTTGCATGGAGTGGCTCAGGCAAGCATGCTGTCCCTGCTCTGGGAATGAGGCTCAGAGGTGTTGAGTGCTTTCCCAAGGAGCACGTGGTCACTAGTGACCCTGACCCAGCTCCCCCTGGTGTACCACCTGCGGGAGGGCGTGGTGCTGTTCCTAACCCCACTGACAGATGAGGGCACTGAGGCTCAAGGTCACACCGCTTAGCAGAGGGGACGATGCTAACGTCTGCTTCCCAGCGGGTTTGCAAAGATAAATGACTTAGTACGGTGGAGTGGGTAGAGTGCATAGAGCGGGGTCTGGCATGCACCAAGCGCTCAATGTGTGCGCTTTGTTGTTTCTCGTTACTGTTTATCTTCCTCTGTACCATCCTATTAGGATAAAAAAGGGAGCCTTTGTTCCCACATGGAAGTTTTGATTTCACACTGTGACCCTGGAGCTGGGATGGATGTGAACTAGATACTGGTGATGCGGATGATGCGAGTGCCCATCGTCTACTGAACGTGCGCCTTCTGTGAGGTCAGAGGACTTGCTCAGGACGTGGTGGGGCTGAATTTAAAAGCACATCTGTTGGGCTTCTTGGCCAGGTTATTTCCACTGCTGTGTATGATCCTCAGGCCCGCTGCTCTGGGGTATCTGACTCTGAAGTTTCTAACACAGGTTTTAAAAAGTTTGTGTGGGTATATGGGTATATATATACACATACACGAAGACCTGCATGAATAGATTATATATATATTACGTAAATACATAACACATAAAAATATACACACATATAGACACTATATGTGTCTGATGCACAGATACACACATGTGTAATTTTTATTCAATTATTTTTCTTGGTATATATTCAGTGTTTAAAAAAATACAGAAAAATATAAAAAAGAAACCAAGCAGCACCCTTTGTGACCTGGAGAAAAGTGGTCTCATTGCTTTGGCGGGTTTCCTTCTGCCTTTTCTCCCCCTGCTTGCACACAGATGCTCACAGTACCCAGCTCCTGCACTCCCTCCTTGGCTGAGTCTTTATCAGGTCATTTTCATAATATTGGGGGAAAATAGCATTTACCAAGATCTGAGTAAGGTTGGGAATTATTTTAAGTGCCTTCCAAGTATAAATGGATGTAATACCACCATTATTTTCAGGCAGTGCTTGGAGACACAGAGAGGTTAAGTAACTTGCCTAAGGTCACACAGGAAGTGGGTGAGCCATGAATTAAACCCGGAGGGTCCAGCTCCAGAGCCTGCACACTTAACTAGTTAGGCCACAAAAAAAAGAAACAGAAATCTGTGGTGATCCTGAGATATTTTTCCAGGTTGCTCTCAGGGGCTTTCATTGTTGCTTAGGGCTTTTGAAAAATTCAGGAAATGAAACTAGTCTGGTTGAGCGTCAAGACAAATCTTCCCCCAGCCAGGGTGCTGGGGCTCAGGCTATCAGTCACTGTCTCCCCCACCCACCTGGCTTCCTTCTCTCCCTGGGTTTGGCCGCAGCTGCCAGCAGGCCCCTCGCAGGTGCGGAACAATAGCCGGCTTGTGGGGCCCCGTGGGCTCGCAGGGGGGCGTGGACTCCCGAGCCTGTCGCCATGTGAGGGCCCAGAGCCTGAGGACCCAGGGAGGTCAGCGTGGCCTACACTTGGGCTCTGAGATGTTGGCATCTCCAGAGGGTTTAGCTCCCAAATGCAAACTATGAAGATGAGACCTATGTCTACGTGGTCATGGGACCTGCCTGGCCATCCTTGCCCTTCACCCTGAGTTGTTCTCATCACGCCAGTGGCATGACTGTGAACAAGGACAGTCAGACCTCCTGGGCTCAGTGTCCCCAAGGGGCAAATTGGACAGAATGTCACTTACCTTATAGGATTTCTGTAGGAGATGTGTAAGATGGTACAAAGTACAGGCTGCTCTCGTTTCTTTAATAACTTAATTTGGGAGAAGGAAATGCATTCACATGATGCAGAATTTGAAAGGTACAAGGGAGGCAAAGGACAAGACCCGGCTTCTTTCTCATACCTGGGTGGCCACCTGTTCTCCCTGAGGCCCCAGTGTCACTAGTTTCTTGAGTGTCCTTCAAGAGGGAATTTGTGTCTGCCCTTGTGGTTGGATGCATTCGTATTGCCATCAGCTGCAGCATAGTAGTTTATAAAGGATTTGGCAGAATGCCCCACGCGTTATTAAAACTCCCAATAAATGATCAAGGCATTTGCTACTATTGAGCTTAAAAAGGCATCACATTTTGATTTTCCAAATAGGAAGTAAAGCTGAGTTAATCTTCGTGGCACCATTTGTTTACTCAAATAGACCTCTTGTGAAACTTAGATTTCTGTTAAGGGACTCCCATCTTCCTAATTTGACATTTATTATAACACTGTAAATATTGGCCTAATGAATACAGTTTTTGAAAGCTGTCTCAGATAAATGTTTGTTAAGCCTTGGCTTTACCTGACACCCCACCCCACCCCACCCCTGGCTTAGTGATGTAAAATAAACCATCAGCATACGCTGGTTGTATCCCATGGCTAGGCCTGTATCCTTTCTTTCTCCACTAGAAAACGATACATTGAAATTAAAAGCAATGGATGGTAGCAGCGAGGGCAGGATGCCATGGTTACAAAAGAAGCAAGCAAAGTGTTGCATGGGATCAAGTGGTTTTCCACTTATCTCTTATTTATTCAACAAATATTGATTGAGCTCCCACCATATGCCACTGTGTGTGGTGCTCCCGACTCAGTTTGCTCTGCGGACCAGCAGCACAGACCTCCCCTGAGGCTTGTTCAAAATGCAGACTCTCAGGCTCTGCTGCAGCCTGTGGAGGAATCTGCCTTTTACAGGATCCCCTGGTGATGGGTCTCCACGCTGGAGGCTGAGGCACATTCTAGCACAGGGTTGTTAAACTATGCCATCCAAGTCCGGCCCGCCACTTGCCTTTCTAAATAAAGTTTTATTAGAATGTGGCCGCGCTCACTTATTTGCTTATCATCAGTGGCTGCTTTTGTGCTGCAATGGCAGTGTTGAGTCCTTGCGACAGGGATTGTATGGCCTGCAAAGCCTAAAATAGTTACTGTCTTGTCCTTTACGGGAAAAGTTTGCTGACTTAGTGAACAGAGCAAAATCCCATGTTCTCACGGAGCTGGTGTTCTGGTGGAGGGAGACGTGCAGCAAACGAATCAATCTACACTCTGTCAGGTGGTTAAAAAAAAAAAGCAGTAAGGAGAAAAATAAGGCTTGGTGAGGGGACGGAAGGTGATTGTTAGGTGGTGAGGATGCTATTTAGGGAAAAACTTTCTGAAGAGATGACATTTAACCAGAATTTTGAGTGCAGTGAGAGAGTAAGCTGTGTCTTGAGAAAAAGTGTAGGAGAGGGAACGGCTAGTGCAAAGGTCCTTTCTTGGTGTCCACTGTGGCCATCAAATCAGAGGTGGGGTCTGATTAGAAGTTAAATATTGACAGTGAACTTGATTTTGTGTGTGTGTGTGTGACCTTTGCTGTGGCATTTCAGTATCTTTTGTATGACTACGGAATGTAGACAAAGGTCCCCAACTCGCAGCCCAGGGAAGTCTTCTGTGTTTCATTGAGTACAGTTGCACAGGCTGTGCACTGCCTATTATGAGGGCATCACTCATATTTGCATATTTATCAAGATAGTGTTCTGACACGTCTTCTAAGGGTGCAGAGGAAGAGGTGTCTTTTCCTAATTTGTACAAAAGTGCCAGGCAACTTAGCCGTGGCCCTGGTGGTATAATTCTTAGAAAAAATCTGAGTGTAAATGTCTTTCGTCTCTGAACTGGTTGCTCAGCTCAGTTACATTACCTGGCCCTTTAAGGTATTTGCATTTAACTCTTGATAGCAAGAGACATTTCCACTAGTCTAAGGCTGCCTTGCTCCATTATTTTCTTTCTTGCACGTGGGGTTTTCATTGCTTTCTCCTTTCTCCCTCTAACCAACCAGACTGGCTGGGACAGTGGAGGGAGCCTTGCTGGCTTCCACCTCTACCTGCATCTGGCTGTGCAACTCCCGCCCACACCCTTCTTCTCTCTGAGTTGTGGAAGCCTCTGCTCCAAAACGAGGGGGTGTTGCTCTGGAACCTCCCTCCCACCTCTAAACTTACACGATTCTGTGACTCAGATTAATAAATATCACCTGAATAGAAGTGCCTACCTTTACTTCTGTTCCCTTTGAGGTGGGAGTTCCAGCTTCTCTTCACCTTGGCCTGCCTTAACTTGCATCGTTTCCTACCTCCAGAGTTGACTCATTCACAGACTTGAAGCTGATTTTTTTTTTTTTAGAGTTTGGGGATGATTGAACTAGAAGGAGACTTAGAAATCAACTGGCTGAATGGTTGGTGTGTCAGAGTCACATGTCATTTTACTGAGGGCTTCAGCTACCATTTTACTGAGGGCTTCAGTTACCATTTTACTGAGGGCCAGACTTTCTGCTAAGCTAATGTCTCACTCAGTCTCACACTGAGTACTTGAGTTAGGTGCATTTGCCAGATGGAGGCTCAGAGAGGTGGTGTGAGTTATAAAGATTACACAGTGACTGAATTGGCAGAGCCACCACTCAGACTGTTAAAAGCAGAGGTTAGGTATGTATTATTTATCAAACATGTACAGTATGCCAGACATTATCTAAGCACCAGCTTGCGTTACCCATAGTTACTCTATGAATTTGGTCATGTTATTTTATAATGAGAAAACTGAGTCCCAGAGAAATGTGTGACTTGCCCAGGGCAAGGCTTATGCAGGTAGTGAGTGGAGCCATTTCAGATTTCTGATCTCTTTCTCTTTCTCATGCATTTCTCTCTGCTTTGTGAGCTTTTACATGCATCCTGTTTAGCTGTTGGCATCGGTCACAGGTCTTTGTATCTGTGCCAGGGAGGGGGTTGCTGATACTCTGGTGGCCCCTGGCTCGACCGTGTCTTACCACCTTCCCTCTGCTCCCTGGGACTGAGTCGTCACTGTCGCTTGTCTGGGTGACAGCTACAGCTTCCTAACTGTAGGTTTCTTTGTCTCCACTTGAGCCCCTGATCCAGTCTGCTCCCCACACAGTAGCCAGAAGGATCTGTTTCATATAAGAATGGGTCCTTGTTCTGAATCGTTCTGTGTCTCCCCTCTCACTCAGTACACACAGACTCCTTACCATGGACTGCAAGGCCCTGTGTCACCTGGTCCCCGCCTGCCTCTTTGCTCTTCCTCACTCACTCCCCTTTCACCCTACTGGCCTCTTGCTATTCTTCAAACTCTCCAGGCAGGCTCCTGCCTCAGGGCCTTTGCACTTGCTCTTCACTTCCCCAGTTATTTCACACAGCTCTCATCTCTGCTTCACTCAGGTCTCACTTTTAATTGTCACCACAAAGAAGCTTTCCCTAATTCCTCTGTCAAAAAAGCTACCCCTTCTCTGCCATCCCCTGCCTCTCTACTTGTTTTTTCATAGCCTGGTGTATCCCTGCTTCCTCCCCTCCATCCCTCCCTCTCTCCCACTTATCCGCCCACCCACCCGCTCTCCATCATTGCTCCATTGCAGCCCCAGGCACAGTGCCCATCACATAAAGGCTCTTAGTCTGTGCATGAACAACAGCCGAGTGAGCGTCACTGCTGCTCCTCGGAGGATTTGTGAGCCCCGGTTTGCCTCGGCCGCTTGGACGAGCGATGCCCGGGGAGTTGGGGTGATGGATTTGCTGACACAGGCGGCCCCTCAGTGGCTTTCCTGTGCTAACGGAAACGGAGGAAGGAAGTGACAACAATTAAGAAGGACCAATTCAGAGCTCTGGGACATGCCCATGCTTCCGTGGGCCCTCGGCTCTTTGCCCAGCGTGACTCTGGCTCCCGAGGCAAACAGAAGTCGTGACTTGATGGAATGGGCACAAGTTAGTTTTATAACGATTAAGAAGAAGGGGAAAAAAAAACCCCCTTCTTTTTCACTTTCCTTTTTTTAATCAAGAAGTATGCCGTGGGTGTTTCCTTGTGGTTTTTAGTCAAAGAGAGGATTGTTGTCAAGCCCCGAGTTCCCCGGGGGGCCACAGCTTCGCGTGTGTCTAACTTTAACTTTGAACTGCTGCTTTTAGGGCTGGGTTAGGATTGGGGGTCTTGGGGTCCGTCTCTGAACAAGGCAGCAGGCTTGTTTATTGTGCTGCAAGGGCCCTGTCCGCACAGGCCGCCTCCCAGGGCTGCCGCCGGCTCCTTCCCGGCCCGGCGCGGGGTGGGGGCCGGCCGAGGGGGCGGGAGGAGCTCCCCGAGCTGGGTGCCCAGTGGGTGCCGGCTCCCGGGGGGCGCCCCGGCGGGGACCCCGGTGCGGCTGGGAGGACAGAGGGGTTCTGTCCGCAGCCAGGCGCCCCGGCCCAGGGCCGCCGTGCAGACGTGGGGCCACATCCGGTTCAGTGTCCCTGCAGCGCTGCCAGCGTGGATCTCGGGAGCCCGTGCTCCTGCTCTGGCACATTCTTTTTGTGTGTGTTTATGTTTTGGCTGATTGGTTATTTTTCTTGCCAGGGGAGCAGAAGCATTGACTCCGTGACTTTGGCCCCAGGGTCAGTGCCGAGGTCAGGCAGGCATGTTGCTGGCCTCTCCTCGGGCAGGGGCGCCACCCTGGCAAGTTCACGGCCAGGTGACAGGTGGGACTTTGGGAAGCTGGGACTTGCTGGGGACCTGGGAGTAAGTCCTGCCTTGTGGTCAGCCCCACATCCCCTCTCCGGGCCAGGTTGGGAGTGGCCTTTCCCAGCAGGAGGCTGTTCATCACCTCTTGCACCGTCTGCTGACCCCGAGCTGAGCTGCTGAGAGCAGAGCGCACCATGGATGCAGTGCCCCTGGATGGCACCCTATCATCTGCCCCAGAACCTTGCAGGGGTATCTAGGAAATTAGGTTGGCCAGCAGCCTTCATCCAGTCAGCAAATATTTACCAAGTGTCAGCTGTGCACCTTGGATGGAGAGAAAAATAAGGCAGTTCCTGCCTTCAGGGAGCCCTCAGTCCACTGGGAGAAGCCGAGAGGGGAAAAATTGAGGTCCTAAGAGAGGCAGTTTAACAAAGACGTTAGTATCAGGGGGAAGAGAGCCAGATGGTCTGGATTTGAGTCCAACTCTGCCACTGGCTGTGTGACATTGGGCAAGTTACTTAACCTCTCTGTGGCTAAATAGTGAGGTGATGATGGTACTCAAAAAAAGAGATGACGACTGTAAAGCACTGAGCAGAGGGTCTGGTAGAACGAATCCAGTAAATGCGTTTTTTTTTTTTTTAAACTGAGTTAATGGCTGAAGTAGACAAGGGATGTAACAGCAGGAGAGGGAGTTGAGGGTCTGGGCTGAACTGCTCACTCTGCCTCAGGGAATCTGGAGCAGCTTCTTGGAGGAGGTGACAGTCAAGTGGGGTGCTGAGAGACGTAAAGAAAGAATGATCCAGGCTTCAGGAATAGCCTGGTAAGTCGTGCAGAGGTGACAGCACACTGCCTAAGAGCCCAAGGCCTGAGTCTGTCCGCAGATTGCTTTAGCAGCTCAGGATTTCAATCAACAGGCGACACTAGTCACCAACATTTACAAATTAGGAGATTTCTCATAAAAAGTTGGATTTCTGGCTGAGGTTAATAATCAGAGGAGCTGGGGATATGGCACCTGCTTCCTGCCTGGTAATGGTGGTCAGGAGCTGGGGGGCCGCCCTCCCTTTAGCCCAGAGCTGGGCTCCCAGGTCCCCCCAGTTGTAATCCGGCCCCGTTTGCTCATTCAAGTCCCTTACCTTGTTCCTCTGGGCACCTTATTGGTGACCCTGGACAGGGATTTGTTACCTGTTTTGGGAAATGCTTGGAAAAATATACCCAGAGCTCACTGACTTTAAAGTCTAAGCATTTACTCAAAGTTTTATTTTTTTCCGATATTGAAGTGAGACTTTTAATCATCAAGTTGACCTTCTCTTCTCACATTACTGTCCTTTGTTTAAGTAGAAGCAGGAAGGGGTCTGTTCTGATGCACAAGATTTTTTCATAGGGAAAAAGGAGGGATGGCTGATGCCTGAGTGAAGTCCCTCTTCAGGTGACACACTTGGGTGTGGACCTGGCCAGCATGGTTGATTTGAGCTCCTTACACCTGGGAGTGGGGACGGATGCGTTTAGTTGTTGGCCTCAAGCTCGGAAAGTAAAAGAATTGAACTCCACGGATTTGTATCAGGGAGCTGGTTTGCTTCCCCCAGTCCCTCAGTTTCCATGCTTGCTAAAAACCAGTGCTGCCAAATTTATTTGCCTTCTGCTCGTCAGCAGAGGAAATCCCAGCTCCGAACTGGACGAGGCTGAACCCCACGCGGGATACATACACCGTACATACTGACACAGCACTGAGCTTCTTCTCAGGCATTTAAGATGGAATGTGTGTCCCCTCTCCCCATGGAAATTATGGAGAAGTCGCTTTCTCTTTGAGCTGAATCTTACAGTAATGCTGGCGTCTCTGTGAGGAAGGAGGCCTTGGGGCGAGCTGGGATTCTGGCCCCGCAGAGTTGGGTGGGGTCTTACTTTGCCCATCTGGGGGTCAGTGCCTGTCGTGGTGGCCATGTGTCCAAGTGCGGATGAGTCACAGGTGCGGGCGTGCCCATCTGCAGTCACGTTTGGTACAGTGAGTGGCCATCATCTCTGTCACCATCCTTCTCAGTTAACACAGGACTTTGGAGCTTGGGCGGCCACCCAGGCCTCGCTAATCCTGCAGGAGTTAGGGTGAGTGTTTCCTTCTTACAACAAACTTCATTTCCCTTTCCTTCCAAAAGTCCTTCTTGGCAAACTGTGGCTTCTCAGCCTCTCACCTCCCTGCCACGGGAGGTGAGAATCTCTCCCTTGCTGTGAGATGACCCGGTGGGGGCTTCACTGCTGGCAGCCAAGTTCCAGCCCCTCACACCTCCCAGGTCCCATGTCTCGGGACTCGGATGGAGCCGTGCTCAACCCTTGGCTGGGTAGGTTGCCGACTGAACAAACAAAGATCTGGAAATAGTAGCAAAGGAAAGGGCTGTGGGGCATGAAATAACAAACCTTTTAGGAGTGAAGTGTAAGCGAGTCACTGATGGGCGCTGCATTTCCACTTGAGAGTAAAAGGACGATTTTTAAACAAAGAGGAAATAGGAGGAGCAGGTGTAACAGAAAAGCCATGCACTGGGGAAGCCTCTGGACGTGCGTTTGGTTTCCAGTTGTGCCCCTTCTGAGCTGGGCGCCTTAGGCAGCTCACTTAGCCTCTCTGAGCTAACGCCTGCAGGCACAGTGCCTGATGTGGGGCTTGGCATGGGCGGCAGCATGGGCCCCGCCCCTCTTCTCTGTTCGAAGGAGGACTAATGAACCAATTAATGATGACCCTGAGCTGCCTGAGAGAAAGGTTTGAAGTTAATGACGGCGATGCTGCTGGTGATGACGGTGACTGACATTCGCTGAGCACTTACTATGGGCCAGTTGCTGTTCTAAGCTCCTTACATGTATTGTATCATGTAATCCTCACCGCAGTGACGGCTTCTGGGTGGGTGTCTGTTATTACCCACCTCATGCAGTTGGGGGCCAGTGTTCTGTAGCCCTGACGAATCTTAGATCGGAGGTGGAGATGGGTCAGAGCCACCATGTCCCGGGCCAGACTTCTTGCTTGGTGTTTCTAGCCATCCTGGTGGGAGAGCATCCTGCCCGGGAACCTGGTGCTGATGAGGGGGCTGTATGTGGACCCAGCTGCCCTCGATGCCCCGGACTCTGTCCCTGCCACCGTGTGCACCCTGGCCTCTCAGAAGATCAGCACAGTGGGGTCTTCCTAGGGCTCTGGGCCAGGTTGCTGCCTCTGCAGAGCTGCCTCCGATGGAGGAGCTGCCTCGCATTCATGGTCTGGTGAGTGAGAACCACATAATGGGAGGCTCTCTCACCCTGAGAGGATGGGAGGTTCACTGTGTCCATCGGGGGCATTCACCCCGTGAGTGGAAAGGTGGGCAGAGTTGCCTGTAAGACCAAATCTATTTCTCCAGTATATCATTGATTTCACATCATGCAGATTTCACATCATGCAGACGTGACATGATGCCACCAAAACTCACAACAGCCCCTTGAAAGCCCAGTGAAGATGCTGGATACTGTTTATTGAGCACTGATTACGTGCTGGCACTCAGAGTTGCACATGTGACAACTCGTCTCCTCCTCGTGACTCTATGAAATACACAGGTGCTGTTTCCCTGTTTGACACGTACAAGCGTTTTTGGAGGGTCTGAGGGACTTGCCCAAGGTCCCCAGCCAGTGAGTTCAGCAGCTGGGACTTGAGTTTGGGTCTGCCAGCTCCCAAGACCCGGGCCTACACTGCTGGGTTCAACTGCTTTGAATTCTCTTCTGGTTTCCCGATGGCAAGACCAAGACTCAAGGCCTGGGTGACTCTGCAAATGCCACCTGATTGACCAGAGGCCCAGGCTTGCGGGCTCAGCGTCCTGTCCCCTTGCAGATGCTGGCCCCAAGCTGTGGTCGCCAGCGCTGATGCTGCGGTTCCGTGCAGACACGGACATGGGGGTGACCGGGGAACACAGGGTGACATGAAAGGAACACACTTGGCCTTGACAGGGGCCCAGTCCCGGCACTCACTGGAGGCAGTTGAAAGGAAAACTGCAGATAAGGAGATGCTTTATCACGCCTCTTGACAGGCTGTGCTTCCTCCCTTCTGCTGCGCGAGCCTTAAACCTCTTCCAAGTCCCTGGCACGGAGCCTCGGCCGCCTCCCGCTCCCACCGCGGGCTCCAGTGGGGGAGGCCGTGTGCGGTGGAAGTGGGCCTGGGGCGGGTGGGTGCCAGCCCTTTGAAACCCTCCGAGGGGGCCCACACCGCCCTTATCTTGGCCTGTTGGTGTTTCTGGGCCGGAAAAGGGAAGCACAAAGAGGAAAGGCTTTCTCCGGTGGCTTTTGTATTTGGTTCACATTAAATGAGGCCGGGCCGGGTTTTTGTTGTTTGTTTTCCCACTTTTCAGCGCAAGGGTGATGGATGATTCTTGGTGTTGCTGGCGCCCGGTACTCGGGGGTGGCACGCCACACGCCAGGCCACACTCACGCACGCTCATGCCTGGCGGCGGTGCAGAGTCTCCTCTGTGGCTCTTGGACCAGTCCGGGGTCCTGCCCGGTCTGAGCAGGGTCCTCTGGCCCCCAGGTGAGCCCCACGGAGCTCCGCTGAGAGCCCGGCGGTGCCAGGGTGTGAAGGGCTGTGAATTCATTCACTCCGGGGCCCTGGCAGCCGGTGGCCTTGTCTAGACAGGAAGATGTGTGTGATTGGATTGAAAGACCAGGCTCTAGCTCCTGCTGGGGTGGGAGAGAGCCTGCAGCATCAGGGCCACGGATACGGCCCAAGAGGAGCCCGGGCTGGTGAATGAATGCAGGGGCGTTCGTGGCACTGCCAGGGGGCGCAGGGCACAGGAGGAGGGGCAGGGAGGTGAGGGTAGGCAGAGAGAGAGGGGGCCAGACCATAGTGAGATCCTTCCACCTTTCATGGAGAGAGAGGCTGGGGGCAGGTGTGCGTGTGCCCTCTCAGTGGGAGAGGAGAAGGTGAGAAATGGACAGACAGATACAGGGCAGCTATGCACGTAAACAGATGTGTGTGGAGACCCATGTGTACCCAGGGGTATGCCCCAGCCCAGTTTTACTGGCTTGTTGGAGCCAAGTGTTCACTTTTTTCCGGAATTCTACTACATTTTCTTACCTTCTGTGCCCCTGAGGTTTTTAACATCCACTGTCTCCATCCATCGGAAATCATCTGTGATGGTCTGCCATTGTCCATCTCATCCCACATCTGGTGACATCACGTTGGTAGGCTGAAATCAGCCGCGGTGGGAGTATTTACACCACAGAAATCGGCAAACAGTATAAACTGAGCTTTTCGCATGGAGAGCTGGGTGTTAGACACTTAGCCCACGCTGGGTGCCCTGCAGATGCTCGCACAGAACGAGGAAGACAGGCAGTCAGGCGGCTGCCTGAAGAAGGACCACTTCTGGTTTTGGGAAAATGCATCCAATTTTTATACATGGTTGCTTTTCTTTTTTCCAGCCTCTTCTCTGCACGCAGGACCCCTCTCCTAGCTCGGGGGCAGGGCAGCGGTGCTTTATCTTCTTGTAGAGCTTCTTGGCTCCTTGAGCAGAAGGTTTGCTGAGCCTCTCCTGTGTCTGGGTACTGACGCAGGTGGTTTCTTAACCAGTCCCTTGATGGTCGCCTGGCTCCCCAACCCTGGTTGTGCTTCTCCCTAGCGCCGCCTAAATGTGCTTTGTGCCTCAGTCAGTGTTCTGCAAACTTGGGTTCCCTGAGGTTCCCTGGTAAATGAATTCGGTTGTACTTAAGCAGCATTTGAAAAAATATTTGCAATTATTTTCTTGTTTTGTTTGTGTATTTATGTGCATCTTTGATTGCCAATTGGTAATCCTGGTCTCCTATTTGTGGCAGTGACATAAAGTTTGTTTATTTATTCTTTTAAAAATTAATTATGGAAAATTTCAAACATACATAAAATTAGAATGTTACAGTGAGCCCCCTATATACCCATCTCTCAACAGCTGTCAACATTTTGCCAGCATTGTCCATCGAAGGCTTTTGAAGAGGGTTATTGTATATCCAAATACATCTAGTAGCTTTAACTCAAGGGCTTACTGATTTTTTTTTTACTTTAAAAAAATTGAGCTATAGTTGCTATACAATTTTATATAAGTTACAGGTGTACAACATAGTGATTCACAATTTTTAAAGTTTGTACTCCATTTTTAGTTGGTATAAAATATTGGCTCTCTTCTCTGTGATGTACAATATATCCTTGTAGCTTATACATGATAGTTTGTATAGATATTTATGGTATACATATAGTATATGTTGTATAAATATTTGTATAGCTATATAGTGTATAAAAATAAAATAAAGTTCATTTTAAAATAAATTTCTATAAGTAAAAATATGAGTTACATTTTAAAGGGGAAAATTCAGTGTCTAATGGTAAAAGCTGAGGAATGTGACTAGAGAGTGATTAAGGTTTGAGGACACTGTGTGGCCCCTTGTGGGGGTGCTGTCTCCTCTTTTGGAGGCAGTAGGAGCAGAATGTCATACAGTGGTCAAGGGAATGGGCCTTGGTGCTAGATATGCCTGGTTGGAACCCTGACTTCTCCCTTCCTGGCTGTGTGACTTTGAATAAATTGCCTAATCTCTCTGTGCCTCAGTTCCCTCTTGTAGACAATAACAGTACCAACCTCACAAGGTTGCCAGGAGGACTGAATGAGTTGACAGATCTTGGTACTTAGAACAGTGCCCAATATTTAGCAAGCTCTCAATACATTATTAGCTGCTACTGTTGTTGTTATTATTATGATTAATTATAGCATCCCCCGTTATACAGATTTTCCCTAGCGTGGCCTTTTTGTGAATAGACAGTGCTCAACAAATATTTGTTGACTTGACTTGAATTTAAAATTTTTAGAAAGCTGCCAGGCTTGGCACCTTTCAACCAGGAAAAAGCAATTCGGAGACCAGACAGAAAGTAAGCAGCAATTTTATTTCTAGCGAGCACCATCGTCACCCCTGCATGTGTCAGCCAGCCTTTCTAGATGCTCACTCCGATTGTGCTCAAGAGGGTGAGCAGTCTTGCAGACTGACTTGGGTGTTGCTAACCCGAGATGCTTCTGAGCAGTTGGATTTTTTGACTCTTTGTATGTGAGTTTCTTTCATATTCACCTTTGGTACTGGCTCTTCAGAGAAATCATTTTTTGTGAAACCTTTTGTAAGGCAAGCTTGTGCACCAATATGTCTGCTCTTTGAACCTCGAGTTTTGTTTAGTTTTGTTTTTTTTTAACTGAGGTTCACCTAAGCACGGTCATTTTATTCCCATTGAGATGCAGTGGAGGGGAACATGAAGGCATGGAGGAAACAATATTAATGGTGATAGGATGAAAGTCTTTCAATTAGGCTTAGGGTTAGTTGCATCTAAAAGAAACCCACAGTAATTGTTTCCTAAACACTCAAAATTTTATTTTCTTATGCAGAAAGTCTAGAAATGGGTCATCCACAGTACTATGAAATCATTAGGAATCCAGGCTCCTCCTGTCTTCCTGTTCCACTCAAGGTCACCTCATGGCCCAAAATAATTGCTAGAGCTGCTGCCATCACATCCATATTCCAACCAGTGTAATTCCAAGGAAGAAAGAAGATAAGGCAAAAGGGCCCACTCCTCAGCTAGGTTAGCTTCCTCTGGGGAATGTTTCTTTAAGTCCTCCCCACACTTTTACTTACATCTCTTTGGCTTAAACCTAGTAATGTGGCCACATTTGTCTGCAAAGGGAGTTGGGAAGTGTGGACTCTCAGCTGGACTTACTTGTTGCCACCCAAGATAATGGGGCCCCTGTTACTAAGGAAGGGAAAATGGATAATGGATAGAGAGCAAGGGGTCTCTGCCAGGACAGATGACCTTGAAGAAAGATATGGAAACACTGTTTTTATAATACAATTTTGAAGTTTTGAGGGATGTGGTCCTTCATTTACAATCTGGTTTTCCATAGCCTGTGGTCTAGAGAGATGACTGTTAAACTTGTAGACATAATAAACCTTTGGGAGAGGTCCATGAAGGATGCCACCTGATGGGAGGGCAGGAAAGGTCTCCTATGATGCATGGTCCCTGGGGACCTCTAAGAGTCTCTTTTGAGAGCCTGTCTATACTCATGAGTCAAAACCTGCAGCTTCTCTCCTGCTAGTCCTGTCTGTCTATTCAGTGCTGAGTTTCCAGCACCTAGAACTCATAAGCACTTTATCTCTAGTCAGTAAAAGAATAAGTGAACCTGAGCCTTGGTTTCCTTACCTATAAAATCCAGATGACACTCTGGTCCTTCTAGCCTTCAAAATAGAGCATGAAGGTGCAGGGGCCAGGGGCCTTGAAAGTCAGTGCTCACAAGGCTGGGCAAAGTGTGACTATTGTTACTTTTTTAATAAGTTGTTTTTCTTATAGCAAAGGTTATATATGCTCATGGTAGAATGTCTAGACGCTACAGATTACTTACTCATTACTTATTTATTGGGTACCTACTATGTGCCAGGCTCTGAGTCCAAATGAAGGAGAAAAATGAGGTGTTCATTTCAATGAGGAAACAGACATTGAACAAATTAAACCATAAAAAGGGTCATTTCAGATTGTGATGATGTGTTTTTAAGGGAAAAAGTGAGTAATAGGAGAGAATGTCTGGGGAGGTGGTTTATTTTATATTGGGGTCATCAGGGGATTCCTCTCCAGGCATGGGTTTCTTTAAGTTGCTATTTGAATGACAGTAAGGAATCAGGCAGATGAGAATCAGGGAAAGAGCATTCCTGATAGAGGAACAGCACGTGCAAAGGCCCTGAGGCAGGGGAGCTTAGGTGTTTGTGGCTCCCTGTAGTGGACCAAGGAAGGAGCAATAGAAGATAAAGCTGGAGAGAGAAGAAGGAACTGGATGATATAGGACCTTGCAGGGCATGGAACTTGAACTTAGTTCTTTATGCACCAGGAAGCCATGGGTGGATTTTAAGTAGAGGGATGATGTGATGTGATTTGCTTTTAAAAAGGTACCTCTGGCTGCTTGTAGAAAATGTATTTGGGATGGTGGTATGGGGAGAGGGCAAGAGAAAAGCAAGGAGATTATCAAGGGGGTGGGTGCAGAGGGCTGGGCACGAGATGATTGTGGGATCTGGAGAAGGTGAAAGAGAAGGTGAGAAATTGAAGGGGTAGAGAGGCCCTTTGAAGATCCTGCCAGTAGCAGTTTCTGATGGACAGGGAGTAGGATTCCAAACCGGATTTTCTGCAGGAAAAGCCCCTTCTCCACAAGTGTCGGTGTAATTGAAGAATGGTTCTCAGCGGGGTGATATTGTCCATCAGGGGACATTTGACAATTTCAGAGACATCGTTGGTCGTCACATCTGGGTTTGGCAGTGGGGAGCAGGCAACTGGTGTCTAGTGGGTGGAGGCCAGAGATGCTAGTAAACATCCTACAGGAACAAATGGCCCAACCACAGAGGATGATCTGGCCCCCAAATCAAGCTGGGTCATCAGTGCTGAGGCTGAGAAATCCCGGTGTGTTAGTTTGTTTTTTACGCCACATCTTAAATAAATGGGGGGATAATGATAATCCCAGATGTCACCATCCATCCAGAGAGTTACCCGATTCTTCACCAAAATGACATGTGAGAATTGTTCTGAGAACAGCTTTCGGCTTAGCATCTCTTTGCTGAGAGGCCCTCAGCTGAATGAACGAATAAACGAATGAGTGAATGAGCGCAGAGCTGCCTCCCTGAAGAGGTGAGTCAGATCGGATTGGCCCACATGCTTCCATCATGTTATGAAAGCCAGGCCCCGTGTGGCTCCACATAAGAACGGGCTCCTTGTTCCTGCGTGATGCGATTTGTTGATCTGCCAAAGGGGCCCCGCCTCTCCCAGGTCACCGACAGAGGCCCGTCTCCGCGCCGTCTCGCCGTGTGCACGGTACAAGAGTTCTGCAGAGCCCTCCAAAAACCGACCCTTTGAAACGAAAGAAATTGGATCTTAAAATCCCAAAATAGAGTGCGGAAAGGTACACATCACGTCTGCCTTCTCCTTTTTTCCCCTTTGTGGCAAAAGTGACTCAGAATTCTTGGTCTGGATCCAGAGAGACCTGCCTGGCCTTTGGGGTAGGGGCGGGGGGTGTCATTTGATGGGGTATAACTCACCTTTTTAATGTCTTGACGGGCTCAGCTGACTCTTTTGCAATTCACAAGTCCTGCCTTTTCCCACCCCGCAATCTCGGGGTTCTTTTTCAACTTTTGGCCCAAGTTGAAAGAGGAGGGGCCAGGGCTTATGCCGCGCCCAGAGGGCTCTGTCTTTGGTGAAACATATATGTGAGGCTGAGCTGCAGTTTTGGTGGGACGTTTTATCAAAGTGTTCAGAGGGGCTGCTGCTGGAGCCAGCTGCGGGATTCTTGTCCCAGCGTCCTTGGGGTGTTCACACACTGCCGTGTTGGGTACCACCGCTCAGGGTCAGAAAAGTGCACGAGGTTTTCATGAGCTGCCTTCAGTCCTCAATGGCCCCCTCTGGGGGGCTCAGTTTCCTCCCTCCTCCCTGCTTCTGCCAGAACCCAGGTCCCTTACCGACAGCAGACACTTTGTTCCTCAATATCAGGTTGGTGTCCTGAGCGAGGGACTCCTGGAGGAATGTTTCTGAAGCACGCTCTCCGTTGTTGTCTGGTCTTTGGGTGAACACACAGGTAGCAGAGGGCATTGCCTGTGCCGCACTTTTCCTCACCATCTCCACGAGGCTGCCAAGTCACTGCACTTTTGACTCAGTCTCTCCCTGTGTCTATCTCTAAGTGCTCCCTGGAGAAGAGATTGTACGCTTCATTTTTCCAGCCCAAGCTTGTCTCCTCTTTGACTTCCAATGGAATTGGCCTGGTATAATATGTCTCTTTCATGGTGAGACACATTCCTACAGGCTGGCTCAAGTGGTAGTGAATTTAGGCCTACTCCAAACATGGGGATTCTCTTCTAGACATGAATAAGCCTCCTTTCTCAGGGTCACTGGAGGATGAATCACTTGGCAGTATGTTGAGCCACATAGGAACCTGAGAATTAATCTGTTCATTTATTTACGCAGTAAATATTTATTGAGCATCTGCTGTAGGCCAGGTACTGTTCAAGGGGCTAGGACACAGTGATGAATAAGCTTTCATTGCAGTGGAGGGACAGACAGTAAGCAATAAGCAAATGAGTAAGATGCGTTTATCATGATTAGGAGGGAAATCAGTAGGAATGGTGTAATGACAGTGGGGGTGGGGGAGTGGTTCTGCTTTAGCCAGGCTGCTCAAAGAAGGCCCTGAATTTAGGCTGAGACCTAAAGAATCAGGAAGTTGCCAGCCATGGGAAGACCGGGGGGGAAGAGTGCTGCAGGCTGAGGGAGCACCCATGCAAAGGTCCTGAGGTAGATCTAGATTCAACCTGTCTAAAGGAGCAGCAAAGAGGCCCATGTGGCTGGACCAGAGATGGGGAGATGAAGTTGTGACAGGGGCAAGGGCCAGATCATGCAAGGTTTTGTAGACTGTGATGAGGCATTTGGATTTTATTCCAAATGCACCTGAGGGTCATTCCGTTTTAGAGCTGAAAGATAACCTTCAAGATGATTTCTTCCAAGAACTGAAACTAGAAGGAGGAATTGAATTACCCAAAGTCACCCAGCCATCGGTGAAGGAATGTTAGTAGAAGTTAACATTTACTGAATGCTTGCAACATGCTTTGTGTGTAACTCACCTGATCATCCCAGCAACCCAGTGGGCTGTGCGTTGCCCTTAGTCCCATTTACAGACGAAGAAACTGAGGCCCGGAGAGGTAAAGTTCTCCCATAACAGAGGACGTGCCCGTACCAGGAGGTAATCCAGGTGGTCTGACTTCTCCGGGGTTCGTACGCTCAAAGTTACATTGGTTCTGTCCAAGGAGGAGCACAGAGAGAAGATGTGAGAAGTACTTGTTTGGCTTCTTAAAACAACAGAAAAATAAAACTCCTTCCAAATTTCGACTCCAAGAAGGCTTGCATATTTCAGTCCAGGACTTCCAGACTCATCTCCTATGTGACTCAGTCGCTCCTTGGCCTGGAGAGATAGTTGGTCGGGACAGGGATGCTGGTGGGAAGCCCTGGCTGAGCTGACATGCCTGGCAAGTGGACGAGAAGCCAGGGGCTTAGAGTGGAGAGGAGTGAGTGGGACCCGAGAAGGGAAAATTGGTGTCTCCGGGAGGGAGGAGGCAAAGTGATCCAGTTTCTTTGTTCAAAGACTCCTGGGGGCGGGGCTGTGGGGGAAGGGGAATGGGGTTCAGCCCTGGATGCTAAGGCCCATGAGGCTAATGTGCCTTGCCTCTGATCTCTCCACACTGTTTTCTATGGCTTCCTCGGGGTTTCAAATGTGGACATGGTAATTGGAAACAAATTTAGCATGTTTCAGACCATCCAGCCTCTCTCTGCAGTCAGTGTGCTTGCTGTGCGGTAGATGCTCCTGTTTTTAATTTCCAGTGATGTGAGAAATATAGAATGACTTGATTCTTAATTTAGAATACCAAAAGAGACTGACTTGGTTTGTTTTTGAGCCTGTGCAAAATGTCTAATTCTCTTTTTAGGGCTCACCTTGTGATTTTTAAATGTGGCCCTATCGAAGCAGGGAGGAGGGGCAAGCTAGGGGTAGAGAGTTAAGAGGTACAAACTACTAGGTATAAGATAAATAAGCTACAAGGATATACTGTACAGCACTGGGAATATAACCAGCATTTCATAATAACTAGAAATGGACTGTAACCTTTAAAAATTGTGGATCACCTGAAACTTACAGCATAGCGTCCATCAACTGTACCTCAATTAAAATAAAATAAAATGACATAACATAAAATGTGGCCCTATCATAGAGGTATCTGGTCAAAGAGATCTCAAGATGTATCTGGCCAGTGGGATTCCCCACTCAGGTGAGAAAGCAGACGTGGGGCTCCTGTTTCATCACACCTGGGAGATGCTGTCATCTGTTTTTGGAACAGGGTACCAGTTGTCCAGCCTGCCCAGCCGTGCCCACGCTGAGCGGGACACAGTGGTTGCTGCAGGGCCGGGAAGGTAATTGCCTCAGCTGGAGAAGCCAGTGTGGGCGGCATAACAGCCCTTTGTCATGGAGAAGAGAAAGGTCTGGAAGGATCAAAGCCACTCAGACCCCCGCTGGGGGGCTCACCTCCCTCCTGGTGTCGCTCACATGTGGAGCACCTGCATGATATTTGAGGCACTGCAAATGCCTCGGTGAGCAAGGCAGAGAAGTTGCTGATGCTCTGGAGGGGGAGGCAGAGAACAAATCAAGTAAATACCACGTGATGTCAGGCAATGGCAAATGGCTGTTGCAACAGAGAGCGGGGTGAGTGGATGAAGAGTGAAATGAGGGTGGGCTGCTGTAGTGGGGTGAGCGGTTGGGGAAGGCCTCTCTGCTGAGGGGTCATGTGGGGGGAGGCTTGATCGAAGAGAGGGACGAGCCCTGGGGACAGAGAGGAGGAGCGCTCCGAGCAGAGGGAACATTACCTGCCAAGACCCTGCGGAGTGTGCCTGGCATCTGCCTGGCTCGGTTGAGGACCACCAGGCCAGTGTGGCTGCAGTGGAGGCGGGGGGAGGGTGGCTGGAGACGGAGGAGAGGGGTCGGGTCAGATAGGATCTTGTGAGTCATGTTAGACATTGGCTTTTTGATCCGAATAAGATGTTTAAGATGTTTGCTCTTGGGGAGGGCTGAGCAGGGGAGTGGTGAGACCTCATGCACAGCTTTAAAGATCGTTCTAGCTGCTGTTGGGGGGAGGCTCCGTGGAGCGGGGTCGGGGAGAGGTGGCCAAGAAGGAGAGCAGGGAGACCAGGAAGGAGTCCACTGCAGTGGCCCAGGGACAAGTGATGGTGGCCCAGACCCTCATGGCGGTCACAGGGCCGGTGGGAAGCAGTCAGGTTCTCGCTGGATTTCCAACCCTGAGCCAACACTCACGGCTCTGCTGGGTGTGGTGTGCGGTGTGTGCCTCTCCTGGAGTGGGCCCTGTGCCCTGGACTCGAGGGGAGCCTGCTGGCGCCTCTGCCTGCCTCTCCCTTTGCTGAAGGCCTCCACCTTGGACTCTGGCTCTTGAGGTTTCTGTAGAGGGGTACTGGGTCTTCCCTTACAGCCTGGGATGGGACGGTGCATGTGTATTTGGACCTTCATTGCTGTGGTTTTTCTTCCTTGTGGCCTTTAGAAGGAATGTCACGGTTCACAAAGGGAAAAGCAGAGGGGGTCATTTTCTTTGAATGATTGCTTTGGCTATATTTTTTATGTTATACAATTCATTTGTGTTGAACTGTAATCCACATATTAGGTTCAGGGGAGCTACAACCATGGGGTCCTGGGAGTACGGAGCTTCTTCCTGGGAATGATCAAAATCCAGTGGACATTTTACAATGAGGCCTGATTTCTTTTCCACTTTTATTTTGAATAGACACACCCTTGTACACATACACACATACGCACACCCCTCTTCCTCACCCTGGAACACAAATAGATGTATTTGTTCCCAAGGTTATGGTATATTTTGGAGATTATTCTCTATCAGTATGTAAAAAGCTTCCCTAGAATGCCCCATATGGTTGCCCAGGTTGTGCACTGCACAACTCCAGGGGTTGCCATTCCTAGTAACTGTTGTGCTGGTCCCAAGCATACTCATTCTTTTCTTTTTTATGACAGCATTACTGTCCGTCATATACCACTGCTGATTTAACCAGTACTCTTTTGATGGACCTTTAGGTTGTTTCCAACCTTTTGCTATTTTAAAGAATGCTGCATTGAATAACCTTGTCATCAGTGTTTTTCTGCACATCTGCCAGGACACCCATAGGATAACCCACTCACTAGTAATGGAATTACTACAAAAGGAGTGTACATTGTAATTCTGAAAGGCAACTCCAAAATTGTCTACTACAGATTTGGGCACACCCCTCTTTCTGCAGACTCAGCTCTGAGGTTTTCATATTTCTGCCAGGGCAGGTTTTACTTGGGTGGCACCCTTGTTCTGTCTTTTCATCAGTCCCTCGTGGAGCAGATGGTGGAAGTAATCCTCCTGCTTTCAAACCTGGGTTCAGATCCCTGCACTGCCTCTTGCTTGTTTGGGAGCCTTGCATCTCTGAGCCTCAGTTTCCTCTTCTGTAGAAGGTTGGTTGAATTGTTCATGGAACTGTAAGAGGATGAAAAGGGGAGAGACATGCAACAATTAATCAGGCAAGTTAATTATATGTTGCAATTATGAGAAATACAACAAGGAAGACTCTTACTGGGATGCCCCGCCTTGTCCGGGAGCCAGGAAAGACTTCCTTGGGAAATAATATTTGAGCCACATTCTGCAGTATGACTAAAAATTAACTAGGACAAAGGTAGGGGGTGAGGTGAGGAGGGGGATTGTTCCTGAAAGAGCAGACACAGGGAAGACCATGGTAAGGGGGTGGGGGCATGATCTGGGGTAGGGCCAGATCGCACCTTGCATTGCAGCCCATGGGAGCTGGGAGTGACTAACGGCCAGCTGAAGTTGGTGAAAGGTTATTCTGGCCATAGAGTGGGAAATGATGGGTGAGGACTGGAGGGGATACAGGGAAAGTCTTTAGGAAGAGAAACAGTGGTAGTTTGGACTAGGGTGGAAGTGATGGACAGGGAAAGGGTGGTGGATTCAAGTGCACTTTAGGAAACCAAATTGATGGGACTTTGAGATGGCTCCAATATGGCGATGAGACAGAGGGAGCTGTCATGAATTAGGATTTTTCATGAAGTTACTAATAGGTGCTCATTAGATGGATAGCAATGCTTGTTGGCATCACTGAGATGAGAGTAAAATCATGGACTAGTCTCCCTGGTGTGTGTGTGTGTGTGAGAGAGAGAGAGAGAGAGAGAGATGGGAGCAGGTTTGGAGTAGCAGCTGTGTTCTGCAATTTTTGCCTCCAAAAACAAAGGTAGAAGTTGAAATCCACATGTATTTGAAAAACGTTCTCCCCATGTGCTGTGTGGCAATTGGTAATTACAATAAAACGTCCCCATGGACTTTTCCCTTTCTTTCAGAATGTAATCTTTGAGGATGATACCAATTTCCTAATATTCCAAATTCAACAAAAAAATGCTACTTAACATTGTTAAAGTTTGATTTTAATAAAATTCAAAACAGTTTCTTTGGCCAGTTGCCATTCTGAAAATCAATCCCACATTTCAGATCTGATGGCAGCCTCGTCCATCTGAGAGTATTTAAAAAGCTCTGAGCGTAGTTGGTAGAAAAATCGCTTTCAAGGAAGTGTCATTTACGAGTTCTCACTGCGGCATTTATAATAGAGGGACATTTAAACAACCTAAATGCCCAACTGTAGGGGTTAAAACTGCGGGTCCTTCCATACATTGAAAATGGGGGAGGAGTGAGGAGGAGAGGGTAAAATTTAAGGCAGCACTCGCTCTTGGGCACCCAGTTTGCATTTGCACAGCCCTGAGAGCCGGTGCCTCCTTAAGTAACATGCCCGGCACCCTCACTTGCTTTGTGCCAGTCTAAGCCCGGGGAGATTCTGTGACATCATTTGAGATTGTCCCATTAAACAACATTTAATGACAAGGGGAAATAGTCACACTACCTTGTTAAGTGGAGACAATATCCAAGATAGAATCTCAAATGTTTCTCTGTGTGCCTAGAAGAGTCTGGAAGGAAGTACACTAATGTGCTTACTTATTTTGAGGGAGTATTTTCTTTATAATTTATACATTTTTATATTGTCTGTTTTTCTGCCATGGATGAACCCTTATTACTTTTATAAAAAAAATGAAGAGGAAGCAAGTATCCACACGCACTGATGCGCTTTCTCTGTGCATTTGGACAGTTAAATTGCCGCTAAGAGTGGGGAGAACTGGGACTTGGGTGTAGGTGTGATGAGCATTATCTGAATCTGTGGGTCTCTGAGATGTGGAAACCATGGTCACCTCTGGGTTCCTTTTACTGAGCTGGTGGGATGGACCTGCTTAATAGACGTGGTCCAGGATCTGGGAGAGTCGGGAATCAGCTTTGACCCGAGGAAGCCTGGGGTTCCACTCTGGGGCTTTTGAGCTGCAGGGTCCTGAGCAAGTCACTTAACCCTGCTGAGCCTCAGCTTTCTCATGCAAAAAAGGAACCCCCCTGCTTCCCCTCCACTGCTGTGCAGATTCAGTCAGCTTCAGAGCTTCCTACCTGTGCGTCAGACCCTCCCGATGCGCACCAGAAACTCCTCTTCTTCCCGGAACCTGGTAGACTGCCTGGAAATTACAAGAAGCAAAAAACTTTTGCTCTCACTTCGGATGCAGGAAGTGGAGCCTCTTCTGCTTTGGAGGCTGGCTGACCTTGAGCTTCTTAGTTGCAAAGTGTGGGCGCAGGAGTCTGCTCTGGGAGGCAACCCTGCTTGCCATGCCCCTGAGATGGTCTTACCTTTGGAGAAGCCTGGAAAGAGGCTTCACGACCGAGGTCTCCTGAAACTGGGGACAAAAGGGCATTTGGGACCTCGAGGGCAGATCCTGCTGTCCCAAGACACCACGTTGCGTTTGCAATGACCCAAGTCACTCAGTTTTTGCAGAAGCAAGTAAATAGCCATGTGCTCTTCTTCTTAGACCTCCGAGACCTGGCACGGCTCCTCCAGAATGAACTGACCCAGGCACCTCCTACTGCCTTCTGGGGAAGGAAAGGGTGGATATCGGAGGGAGGCGTTCTTCTCAATCACGATGCTGTGGTTTCTCCCCACCCCCGCCGCCCCACCCCCACCCCGGGTCGGGGTCAGTGGAGGGGTGGCGTTTAGCTGCCCGCGCCCATGGAGAAGACAGAATGAGGGCCTGGGTTTCATGGCACGTGAGGATGTTTAAGGTTGTTTTTCACCTTGTGAGTCTTTCATGCTCACTCTGAGCTTCTCCGTTCGGATCTGTCATGTCACCTCTGCATCTGGATGTGCATCACCCTCTGATGACAAGGAGAATTCTTTCATGGGTACCCAGTGGGTGCTGGGCTTTGGGGCCCTACAAAGGTCATCTTATTTAGCCTGCGAAAGAGCCCTGGGCAGTGGGAGGTGATGTCCCTGTTTGGAATGGAAGAGCAGAGAGGTGGAGTCACAGCGCCAGAGTCCCACAGCTGCTCGTAAGAAGCAGAGCCTGGATTGAAAGTCCATTGTATCAGCTAGTCCAGCTCAACCTGGGGCTGCTCTGGGACTTGAGGGGGCCTGCTTAAAGACACGGGTCCTCTCTTAAGGGGCAACAGTCTTTGTTTTGGTTGCTGCTGTCGTTCTCTCTCCCTCTCCAGCCTCAGTTCCCTCATCTATAAAATGGGCCCATCCTACCTAGAGGTTTGTAATGCATTGGGGCACAGGGCTGGGCCTGGGGCAGTGTGCACTTAACTACTGCACTGCTGTTGATGGTGACCACTGATTCCACATGTTTACTGATCATACTGAACAAAACACAAGAGCTTCCTGCTACCATGGACTTCATGTTTGGCTGAGAAAGATACTAAGCAAATGAACAATTGACAAGAAAATTTCAGATGATAAAGAAGTCACTATTCCCGTGACGTGCTCGTGAGTGCTTAATATCCACTTCTCCAAAAAAAGAAGTCCTGACTTACAGCATTTGCCAGTTTTTGTGGTGTAAATATTCCCACTGTGGCTGATTTCAGGGTACCAAAGTGATGTCAAGTGTCTCTTAAAATTCCTGAAAATTTAGCCATCTGGCTCTTGTAAGGCTGAAAGGGCTGGCTCCAGTACTGAGTATATGTAAATAATGTGGTTTGGGAAAGACCTGAAGATCTAAGAGCTAAATGCAGCGGTGGAAGGGTGTGCCAGGCAGAGAAGATGGCTGTGCAAAGGCCCTGAGGTCAGAGAGAGAGAGCTTGGTTTGCTCAGGGAACAGAGGATGGCTGGGTTGGCAGGAGCCTAGTGGGATGGAGGGATAGAAAGGCAGAGCCTGGGCTGTTGGATGCCTCCTAGACCATAGCTTTTAAGTTTGGATTTTATTCTCCAGGCACAGGAAGTCTTTGGAGGGTTGTAAGTAGAGCAACAGTCGGGGTCTATTAGCATTTTTTAAAAAAAGATCATTGGGCTGGTCTGTTAAAGAGCAGCAAGAGGTCAGTTGGGGGCAATCGTGGTCACTCCAAGGAGAGGCAGTGGTGGCTTGGACTAGTGTGCCATCATGGGAGGTGACAGGTGGCTGGGTGCAGGGAGAGCCTTGGGGATGTGACAGATTTAACCCGTAGGTGTTCCCTCGCTGTTCACCCTGAGCACATGCAGCCTGCAACTTCTGCTCTTCTAACCTGGGGAGGCGGATGAACCTCAGACCATCAGGGTCACTATCTGTCCTACCTACCCTCCTCCTTGGTACTCACGATACTGTGTTACCACTTCCTGGTGTATCCAGGAGGGAAGATGAGGAAATCTACTTATCTTGGATCCAAATGCAAAGCAAGAACAACAAAAACAAAATCTCTTCTCAACGCTGCCCTTCTCCCTGTGATTTTTGTCCTGGGGAGAACAGTGCCTGGTCTTTGATTTGCATAGGAGGAGAACGATAAGAGACTCTAACTGCATTTCCACCTTTGCCCGAGGGTGCTTCTCGGGTGTGTATCAGACGCATATGTAAATGTTGTGGGTATCAGCCTGGCAGGTTATGAAGAAGATTGCTATCTGTCTCTGCTCCGCCCTTAGCTTGTCTCTTGGTAGAGAGTTTAGCAGGCATGAGAGAACGCCACCTTTCTGGACTCGCGTTGTCCAATAGAACTTTTCTCAATAATGGAAATGTCCTTTATCTGTGCTGTCCATTACGGTAGCCACTAGCCCTTTGTGGTTGCTGAGCACTTGAAATGCGGGGCTCGTGTGATGGGGAAACTGAATTAATCTTATTTTTGTGTTACTTGTTGTATTGGACAGCACCATCCTAGACCGTCTGTAATCACCCATTGCCCTGGAGCAGTTGCCTGGAGATCCTACTGAAATTTTCTAGACTCTGGAATGGTGGGATCTCAGTGAGTTGTCACTGTCATCCCACCCAACCCCTTTCCCTGCCAGTTTGCAGAGAAAAGAGCAGAGGCATAGAGGATTCCATGATTTGCCCAGCGTTTCTCAGCTGGGGAGTGGCAAAACAGGAACCCCACCTTCTGACTCTCAGCTCGACATTCTTCTTCTTCTTCTTTTTTTTTAAATAAATATTTTTCAAAACCAATGTTAAATTTCCCAAATTTCTAGGCAGTAATTCTTCCTGTAACTTTGTGAATAAAGTTAAAGTCCTCTTTGACAACCTTCTCAACTTTGATCTCCTCCTCTGTCCCTAGAAGTGATCATGGTGTGGTCAGTTTGGAGTGCATCCTTCCACACCTTTTCCTATTGCATTGACATGAGTGTCAATGAATGGATTAAAAAATTCAGTGTTTTTTAAAAAATAAGTTGTATTATGCAATCCATATTTTTCTACAAATTGCTTATCTCTTTCAACAGCCTTAGATCTTCCTGGCCAAGTTTATAGATGTCTTCTTCCCTGCTGTTGTTTAACTAATGCAGTCTTTCATAGCCTGGACATGTCAGATTATTCATAAGCCTAATCAGCGTAACTGACTGTTCACTCTTCTGTTTGTTTTAGTAAACATCTTTGTGCATGTCTCCTGCAGGCACAGTACTTCATCTAAGGTACATGCTGAGAAGTGGATTTACTGGGTCATAGGGAATATGTATTTTTAAGTTTAATGGCTACTACTCTAACACGCTTTAAAATAGTTGTGTCAGTTTATGTTCCCCTCAGCTGCGCGAGAGTAACTGTGTCCTCCGCCTCCAGAACACTGCATGTTATCGATACCTACATGAGTGTCCATCACATGGGTGAAAAATAATATCCCATGGTTGTTTAATTTGTATCTTCCTGTCTACAAGTGAAATTGAACATCTTTTCTGTGCTAATAGTCATTTGTTTTTCTGTGAATTGCCTGTTCAAATCTCTTGTCCACTTTTCTGTCGGAGAGTTTTATTAATTATTCAGCAAATACATGTACTAGGATGCCTGCCATAGGCACACGTTGTTCTAGGTGCTAGGGATTCTGTGGCAAGTTAAAGAAATAGACATTCCTGCCCCCAGTGAGGGGATGATCTAGTTGTAGGAGAAAACCCTAAGCAAAAGGAATTGAGAAAATATGTTTTATGGGATGAAATGAAGGAGAAGGGGCGAGGGAGAACCAGCAGGGGTGGGACTGGATTTTAAACAGGATGGACAGGAATCCTACCCTTTACTTATTCACTTGTAGGCATTCTTTATGTATTCTATGTACTAATCCTTTGCCTGTTAGATGTTGGATGTATTTTCTCCCAGTCTTTAATTTCCTTTCAATTTAGATGATGGTGCTTTTGCCTTGCTTTTTCTTTCTCTTTTTTTTTTGTTTAAATGACAAAATCTAACTTGTTAATTGGAATATAATCATGTAAAAAGCAAAAGTTCCTTCTTCTGATCTTTCCAGGCAACCATTATAGAGAGTTCTGGTTTACCTTTTCTGACTCTTTTCTATCCTCACTACCATCCCCCCAACTCCCTGACCACTAATTAAGCATGATTTCTGGCTGATTCTCCATAAATGCAGTTCTGATCTATCCCATTCTTTCTCATGGCTGCTTACCATTCCATTTTAGAGGAGTTCCCTGTAATTTATCCAAGCAGTCCGCTCTGGCTGGACACTGAGATTGCTTCTGGGTCTCCATTCCTCCAGATGACGCAGCAATCCTGTGCTCTCTCTGCCGCCCCTGAGCACCTCTGATCTTTTTTTGTCAGTTGGACTACAGCCACCACACCCTGCATGCGTGCTGATGGCGCCATCATAATTTGATTTTGTGTTCTGCCCCCAGCTCCATGGCTACATGGAAAACAAGCCCCTGGGGCTTCAGATCTTCATTGGGACGGCCGACGAGCGCATCCTTAAGCCCCACGCCTTCTACCAGGTGCACCGGATCACGGGGAAAACTGTCACCACCACCAGCTATGAGAAGATCGTGGGCAACACCAAAGTCCTGGAGATCCCCCTGGAGCCAAAAAACAACATGAGGGCCACGTAAGGGCTGCGGGTGCCGAGGGCGGTGGGTCTTCACCAGGAAGTGAGTGGGACCAAGTGGCAGGGGTGTGGGAGAGGGGGCTCTGGAGTTGACGGAAGCAGCTAAGATGGTGGATCCCAATCTGTGATGAACCCACAGAGAGTTCTATTTTTAAAGTTTCTATTTTAAAAGTTCTAGACCTAGATATTTTTCATGAGTATTGGCAGAAAGAATACTTATGCATCTTTGGATTGTGTTGTGCTTGGAATGAAGCTAAATTTACTTACATTTTAAACATTTATTTGACTTACAGAAAATTATTAAATAATGATGCAGACAGGTCTAAACTCACAAAACCAATATGCATATGCCTAAAATGTGGGAAACACTGCACCCACGTACTGGAGTCTAAAAAAACTTTTTATGAGAGAATCTCAAACATGAAAACGGCAAGAATTATACAAAGAACTCCTGTTACACCATTTGCGCCGATTTACCACCTGTTAACATTTTTCACACTCGCTTTATTACTCTCTTTCTCACCGTCTCTCCATTTTTCTCCTGAGTCATTTGAGAGTTAGTTACAGACATCACACCTTTTTACTTTTAAATACTTGAGCCTGTGTTTCCTAAGAATAAGCGCACTCTTCTGTGATCACAGTACATTGATCATACTGAAGGTATTTAATGTCAATACACTACTCTTACCATTGCATAGTCCAGAATCAATTTTCGCCAGTTGCGTCTTTGAGTTTCTCATATACGTTTGAGAGTAGAAAAGTTGGCGTGAAAAAAACCTCCCTAGAGAAATAATTTCCAGTGCGGAATTACGCTAATTATTTTGTAAGAGTTTTACCCCCATCTTGGTCTAAATTTCTGGCTGAAATATTAATCAGTGTATTGCAATCCCCGCCTCCACTGTGGCTGGCAGGTGGAATTATTTTGGTTCACTAAGGCGGTTTTGTGGGTGACCTTTCCTGCCCACTGAGATGGTCGGTGGTCAACGGAGTTCTCCACTTTCTGGCAGCATCGACTGTGCGGGGATTCTGAAGCTTAGGAATGCGGACATTGAGCTGCGGAAAGGCGAGACAGACATTGGGAGAAAGAACACGCGAGTGAGGCTGGTTTTCCGGGTGCACATTCCAGAGTCCAGCGGAAGGATTGTCTCCTTGCAGACAGCGTCTAACCCCATCGAATGCTGTAAGTTGGGTTCTGGGCAGGGTTGGTCTTTGGAAAGTGCACTGTGTGTGACCTTCCACCCCAGGCATTGTAGTCGACAAGAATGCGCAGGACCCACAGGGATGCAGTTGAAGTGCGTTCACTGTACTTAGTGTCCTCTTTCTCTTTTCCTCCTCTCTTCTTTCAGCAGAATAACAATAATACCACAGTGGCCGTCGCTTACTGAACTGTGACTCTGCTGGTCCCTGGGCTAACTGTCAGTGTGCAATGCTCATTAAATACTCACAGCCATCCTTGGCAATAGCTGATGTCCTGTTGCCCATTTTGCAGAAGAAGAGGGAGAGAGATGAGGGGTTAGGGAACTCCTTCCAGCAGGGCTGCGGTTTGAGCAGGAGCTTTGGCATGCAGGAGCCACCTGTCTCCATCACCCTCAGCCCATCCCTGGACACATGTTTTACTGAGAATCTGCTCAGTGTCTAGTGCTGTGCCAGGGGTCTGCAGATGAGCAAGATGTTTTCTCTGTCCTTAATGAGCTTATGATCTGGTAGACAAAAAAATAACCAAGGATGTTATTGATGTTCAGAATCCAGTACAGAAGGGCTAAGATCTGCCATCTGGAAAGGCTCTGAGCAGAGACCTGGCTCAGCTTTAATAGGCTTCGAAAGGAGAAGCTGCTTTGAGCTCATTCTTAGGTACTTTGGGCAAGTTTGTTGTTGTGGCAAAGCTTACTGTCTGCTCAGCTTTTGAGAGTTTAGAAGTCACTTTTAAAAGCATAAGAAGGAAGAAAGTAAGCTTTGTTCCAGAAACAAAAGCTGCTTATATTATTTTTAAAGTCTCTTTCTTCTAAGAATATTTTGTATGTTGCTACAGTCATGTTCTATATTCAGTTATGTTGCAGCGTTTTTTTTTTTTTCTTTTTGCTGGACATTTCACCATAATTATTGTCACAAAATTAGTTGCCTACAAAGGCCGAGGAGGTGATGTTAATGAGTGAAGGGGGCTGGGTGGGGGCAGTAGGGAGTGGTGGAGACTGGGGGTCACCGAAATGGGCTGCTGTTACTCAGATCCAGCCAGTGTTTCCATGTGGGAATGTAGACTTAGTGTGGCCAAATCTTCTGATTTTTTTTAAAAGATTAACCAATAATCTCCTGATTTTTTAAAAAGCAGCAACAAATTCAAGATACTCTTTGGGTCAGCGGAGATCTGCACATGGCTTGGATTAATCAGAGGTAGTCTTAATCAGACACTAATGAGGAAAGGAAACAGATGAATATTTTATATAGAAAGTATTGAGGGAGACTGGCCCTCAGCCAGCAGGGAGAGAGGGTGGACCCTGGTGGGGAGAGAAGCCAGAACTTGGTCTTGGTTGGTCTTGAGAAAAGGCGAAGGAGGCCTGTGATTTCTTCCCGGTTTGTGAGTCAAGATGTGGCTGGAGTTGAAAGTGGTGGTGACTTTGTGCTCCGCGGGAGGGAAAGGCCCAAGAGCAGACAACAAGGGAGAAGAAGTGTTTGAAAAACATCATCTCAGAAGCCTTGGAATTCCCCCGCCCTCCGCAGCAGACGCCACCCCTGACCCCCAGGTGCTCGTCGTGGCGGCTGCCCCACCTTGGTCTTGGTTTTGAACATCTCAGGATGTTTGGGGAAGGAAACTCGGGCTCTTCCTCTGTGATTTGGGGGATTTTGAAAAGCAAAGGTCTCCCCTTTCTGGTGAATGACTCACTCTCCAGGATGGGGCTGCGGTTTGCAGCAAGGTGGGGAGCAGCAGGCCTCAGCAGGGACCATACTCAGGAGCCCAGGCATCTCTTCATTTTGGGTCTTTGAAGTCAACTTTTCTCACGTCGAACTGAGATGTAAAGGATCATCACTGAGCTGCATGCACCCCCAGCGAGATCTTCAGGGAGGTATAAAGTTGTTTGAAGCTTGAACGTGGTGCGATTTTTTCTTTTTTGGCTGATTGAACTCTCATGCTTTGATAGATAAGGAAACTGAGACTTTTCTTGGCAAGGTGATTCACTCATTTTTACTTGGTAGGTAGCAGACCCAGAGTCTCCAACTTTCTAGCTCTGTGAAATACCTTCTTTTGGTTTCTGTAACACTGGCCTTCCTTGCAGTACCAAATGAGCTACCGATTGGCCACTTTCCCTCTTACAGGGGGAAGACAGGCTCTTCTGTCAGTTTTATCTCCTTTGTTCTGTTTTCCTGGATCAGTGCCTAGTAGTTCCATAAATATTTATGTGTGAATTGACTTACTGTTTGTATGATCCTTGGGGAGATATTCAATATTTGCTGACAAATGAGTCCCTAACATGTATTGACTGCGTACGTGTACCGTAAATATTTGTTGACTGATTGACTTCATGTATATACCCCTTGGGGAAGGCGTGTTGGTAAGGAAAACACTCAGTGGGCTGGTACTTATTTGCAAGGCTAACTTATTTACTTTGGAGGTAGATGCCTTTTGCATGATGTCTTAGGGATCAAAGGAGAGTTCTCAGAATCTAGTGGAAAAATCTTGACCAAACTACCGGAGGCCGCTCTTTGGAAAGTGGAGTTATTTGCTACGAATGCAGACTTACCGTCTTTACTTACAGGCCACTGTGCCAGAGGTCAGCTCTCAGCTTGCACGCTGGGGCGCCCCGTGGTTCTAGTCCTCTGTTTCTGCTAGATCTTCATTGTTGCCAAAGAGACACTTTGGGTTCCCTCCCTTATTCTCAGCAGAGACCATTTCGAACCTTCTCCAGTCCCCCCAGCTCCGGAGGCCGCCCCGCCCCCTTCCCACTCCTGGCAGATGACCGCGCCTCCCACTTAGAGAGCAAGGAAGAGGTCAGAGGGGATGACCCTTGTCTTGCCCAACAAAAAACCTACGCGTGGAGGCAGCTGCGGGCGGCCTTCCTTCGTCCGGCCCCTCTAAGTGGGCTGGTTCTCTCCCCGGGGACCCTCAGCGCGCTCAGCTTCCACGCTGCGTTCCCTGTGGTGGTGGAGCCCTGGCTTCCCTCTTGCACCAGTTTCCCAGGGCTGGGATAACCAGCTCCCGTCACTGGGAAACTTGTATCCACAGAAATTTAATCTCTCACAGACCCAGAGGCCCGAAATCAAGGTGTCAGCAGGGTCAGTTCCTTCTTGGAGGCTCTGTGAGAGAATTTGTTCCCATCCCCGATCCTGGCTTCCAGTGGTGGCCGTGGGTCACTCGCCATCCTTGACTTACAGAGGTACCACTCCAGTCCCTGCCCTGTCTTCACGTGGCCTTCTTCTGGGAGCCCTTTTTCTTTTTTATCTCATTGGGTGTAGGGCCCCCTCATCCGGGATGATTTCATCTCCATCTCTGTTTGCTTCATCGCGCGAGGTCACATGCTAAGGGTCTGGGTGGACGGGAGTCTAGGGGGTGGGAGGCTCTGGCACCTCCTCAGCCGCACTCCTGACTGCGCTCTCCTCTCTGCTCCTTCGTTCGCACTTGCGCTGGGCTCTTCCTCTGACTCCCAGGCTTTTACCAGTGCTGTCTGCATCCAGAACGTTGGTTCTCATGCTGAGCTGCGTGGTCGAATCCCCTGGGGCGTTACAAGAGAAAACTGATGCCTGAATCCTACTTCAGAAACTGATTTGGTTGGTCTGCGCTGAGGTCTGGGCCCGGAGACTCTCAGAGGTGTCCCGGGGACTCTGACCTGCGACCAAGTTAGAGACCCTCCCCCACCCAGCTACCCCTTAGTCACTCCTCCTTATCCAAGAAGCCTGTTGAGACGGCCCCTTGAGGAGGAATTTTGCCCTGAACCCCACAGGGTAAGGGATCCCCTCTCTGTGCTCTGACATCCCAAGTTACTTGTCACTCTTTCTCCGGTCAGGTTAGGGACCAGCGGGGGCCAACCAGGGCCTGGCTCATACCAACTGTCTCTAGAACGTTTGTAGAAAAAAAACTAAAAGCGTGAAAACAAGCATCCCCAGGCTGCCCAGTGGGAGGAAAAGGCAGTGATGAGGCAGAATGGACATGCCCACAGGTGCAGATGCTTGTCCCACGAGAATCTTCCATGGCTTTTCTCCCTGCATCGCGTTTTCAGAAAACCTCTAAAGCAGTTTCCCAGCAAGCCCCGCCCGCTCCGAGCACAGAGTGTGAATTCACTTTTGCAGGAATTGGGGGCGGGGGGAGGGTATGCGGTGTGGACTAGAAAACGGATTTTCTCATATGCTCTTTTCAGTCTTCCCCTTTTGGTGACATAAATATGTTTTACTGAGGTATAATTAAAATGCAGTAAACTGCCCAGACTGAAGTCCGCGATTTTGACAATTGTATGCACCCCTGTAACCACCACCCAAAGCGAGATCCAGGGCATTTTCCTTCACTCTGGAAAGTTTCCTTGTGCCCCGCCGTCAGTGCCTCCTCCCCAGCCCCACACACGGGCAACCGCTGCTCTGGTTTCTGCTCTAGACCTTGATGTAATGGAAAAATACAGCATCGACTCTCATGTCAGGTTTGCTTTACTCAGCACGATGGCTTTGGGATCCATCTCTGTTACTGCATGATTTGGTAGTTCATCCTTTTTTTAAAATTGCTGAACAGTATCCAGTTGTATATGAATGTAACAGTTGTTTATGTACCATTGATTGACATTTGGGTTGTTTCCGGGGTTTGGAGACCATGAATAAGGCTGCTATGGACCTCGTTCAAGGCCCTTTGTGGACAAATGCTTTCGCTTCTTTTGGGTGGATACCTGGGAATGGAATTGCTGGGTCATCGGGAAAAATGCACATTCCAGTTTCTGTGTTTTCCAAGTCATTTACACTCTGTAAAAGAGTGTGCGAGACTCCCTCTTGCTCTCCGTCCTCCCCACGATTTGGTTTCGTCAGTTTTTTAAATTGTAGCCATTCCAGCAAGTGTAAGATGGCACCTCCTTGTGCATAACCTGTAATTTGCATTTCCCTAAAGACTGACGATGCTGAATCCTGATTTGTGCACTTATTGGCTATTCACATGTCTTCTTGACGAGGTGTCTGTTCAAAGCTTTGGCCCGTTTTTTATTGGGTTCCTCATATTTTTATTGTCAATACGCAGTAGTTCTTTGCGCACCTGGTCTGAATCCTTTGTCAGATATATGTGTTATGAATATTTCTCCCCAGCCGGTGGCTTGCCTGTTTATTTTCTCAATGGTGTCTTATGATGAGCATCCATATTTTATTTTGAGGAAGTCAAATTTATCATTTTCTTTTCTTTGGGGATCATTGCCCTTTACATTCTCCCAAGAAATCTCCACTTATCTGAAGGTAGCAAAGATATTCTCATCTCTTTTCTTCTAGCAGTTTTTTGATTCTGGCTTTCAGGATTAGGGATTCAAACTATCTCAGGGTAATTTTTTTTTTTATTATTGAAGCACAGTTATAATGTGTCAGTTTCTGGTGTACAGCACAATGTCCCAGTCATGCATGATACATACATGTATCTGTTTTCATACTCTTTTTCATTAAAGGTTATTATATGATATTGAATATAGTTCCCTGTGCTATACAGAAGAAACTTGCTTTTTAAAAAAATCTATTTTTGTATATAGTGGCTAACATTTGCAAATCTCAAACTCCCAAATTTATCCCTTCCCACCCTCTTCCCCCTGGTAACCATAAGATTGTTTCCTATGTCTGCAAGTCTGTTTCTGTTTTGTAGATGAGTTCATTAGTGTCCTCTTTTTTTCTTTTTTTTTAGATTCCACATTGAGTGATATCATATGGCATTTTTCCTTCTCTTTCTCTCAGGGTGATTTCTGTGTGTACTGTGAAGGAGGGTCCAGGCCCATTGTTTTCCATATGGAAATTCAGTGGTTTCACATGCCTTTTTCTGAAAACAGGCGCTTAGGAAACCTAAGACTGTGGTCCCTCCTCCCCCATCACTTTGTTCCTCCGCTTTGCTCTCCTGAGTCCGGTGTGGGAGATGGGTGGTCACCCAGCAGGACTTTGTGGAGATTCTGAGAACGAGGGAGACCAGACGGACATATTGATTGTGCTTTGCTTCAGAAATCAGAGCTGCTGTCTTGTCCGTCTGCTCCTGCCAGAGGCCAAAATGACCCACACAATTGTCGTGGGCTTCTTAACATTCATTCCTTCAATTAAATATCTATTTGGAGTGCATTATATAGTGCTGGGAACTGGGGATTCAGCAGTGAGCAAAACAAAGTCCTGGCCATCATGGAGGTCATGTTCTGGTGGGAAAAACCCACAGCCAACAAGCAAACAAAGACATCATTTCAAACAGAGCTAAGTGTCATGATGAAAATAATAAGGACCATGTATTGGCGACTTGGGGGTCAGGGAGCAGCAACCTTAGTGGTGCTGGGAAGACCAGTCTGAAGAGATGGCATGTTAACCTGGATCTGAGTGATGGGGGGAGCATAGCCCAGTTGGTGGGTACAGCAAGTGCAAAGGCCCCGAGGCAGGGATACACTTGGCATCTTCAGGGAACAGAAAGGCAGCCTGGGAGGCTGTATGGAGCGACAGGGCAGGGAGAGGGGTAGGAGGTGAGGCTGAGAGGAGGCTGGACACTTTGGATTTTATTTTAGGTGAAACAGGAAGCTTTGAGTTCTAAGTAAGGGACTGGCATGATTTGATCTACATTTTAAAACTCATGTAGCACAGTGCCTGGCACACACACAGTAGATGCTAATAAATACTTGAGGACCAGATGAAGGAAGAAAGGAGATGAGAGGGTCCGACAGGGAAGAGGTCAAGGAAGAGGAACAGTTACCAGTCACCCGCTGGGTGTCGAGCACTTTCTCTGTTGCTGCTGGATCATTGTAAGAATACCATGAACTTAGTGTCTGTCCCCATTTTATAGACGGGAAAACTGAAGCACAGAGAGGTTAAACGAACTGCCTACTAAGGGGCCATCTAGTAAGGGGCCAGGGCGGCTGTGATAGCCACATCTTGCTGGATCCCAGGACACCAGGGTTGAACTGCATCACAAGTGACAGTTTCATTTGGGCCAGAACCACAAAGGGTGACATCACCTCATCTAAACTGGAAAGAGACCAGCTCAGTGACCCTCAGAGGGCCCTGGATGCCCTCCCACCACCCTACAGTAGATTGTTTCCCTCGAGATCCTGTGGCACTAAATCTTGGGTGAAATGGGGGCACTGGGCAGAGGGCAGGTAAGCCAGGCCTTTGTCAGCCCCTGTTCTCCAAGGTGGCTTTTAAGCAGTGACCAAGGGACCACATTTCAGAAATGTCAGAAACCAACATGACAGGAAGAAGCAGGTTAAGGTGAGGGTTAGAAGTGAGGGCCTGGGTTCACATCCGGTTTCAGCTGCTTACTAGCTGTTAGGTCCTAGAGAAGTTGCTTAGCACTCTGTGCCTCAGTTTTCTCATCTGTAAAATGGGGGTGGTACCTGTCTCATCCCAGTAGCATAACCTCAGTGCCTCTCTTGTGGTATGTCTCATGCTTTCCTTCTTGCCACCCTCCCCGTAGCTCTGCAAAGCAGACGTTATGTCCTTCTGACTGCTGCTCTGTGCTGCCGAGAGTCCACAGCCCAGGCAGCAGTGGTAGGTGTGGGAGTTAAACAGGCATGAGTTGTTTCAGGTGAGCTGGGAGCAGGCTATGGACCCTGCTGCTAAGAAGGAGCCTAGACAGTTATCTGGCTGGTGTTGTGGGCTGGCTGGGAGGTGGTTCCAGGAAAGCTAGGCTTTGGGGGGAGCCCAGGATTGGAGTGGCTTCTCTGCTGATTGATATGGTTACCTGACCATGCGATTAGATACAGCCTTTTACTGAGCGAGTTTCACAGGGGTGGGGAAGGCAAAATTCCCTTTTATTGAAGAGCTGCCGTGTGCCCCCAGCTCTTACATGTGTTAACTCATTAACAGCCTCATTGTAGCCTCAGAAAACGCATCTTAAAGACTCAGTTCGTTCATTCAGAAATAGTTCTTGGGCACTGACATGTGCCGGTGAGCGTTGGAGGCACGGAATGCCGCCCTCAGAGCTTATATCTAGCGGGTTGGGGTTCAGAAGGGCTGAATGATTTGCTGGTCACATAGCGGGCAAGGGAAGGGGCAGAGCTAGGGATTAAAACCTGTGTCCTTTTCTCTGTCCAGGCCTCCTGGGTCCCCCAGTGACCAGAGAGCTCGTTAGTCAAATGGAGATTCAGGGAGCCCCCAGGAAGGGTCTTGGTTACTGGAGATACGTGGGCATCTTCTGGGGGCTGCCTGTTAGAACACTGGAGTGGGACCATAATTACCTGTTCAGGAGAGAAAACACTAGCTCCTCCCACGGACCCGGGTCTGCGTGAACTGGCCGAGCCTCCCGGGCTTGTAGGGCCGGCCTTATAGGTCTGCTTTGTGCAGCACGAGACTGGGGCTCTGTGAGGTCTGGAGGTCAGACCCCTGCCTGTGCAAACCCTGTGCCCCACTCCCCGTGCTGCGACTGCCGACTGGTCCCTCACAGAGGTGAACCCCACACTCAGGGAGAGTTGGGTTCCTCTGTCCCACCCTCCCACTTCCCAGCGAAGACCCAGGAGTGGCCGTGGTGCAGGCTGAGGGGACCCAAGGGGCCAGTCTGCTGGCCCTGCTCACGGCCCCTCCCAGGCAAGGCCTGAGTCAGCACCGTGTTCTGGGCCAAGCCAGGCTCAGCCGGGCCAGGCTCACAGCCAGGGACGGGGGCCTGATGTACAGACAAGCAGGGTTTACAGCAGCAGGAGTGCTGTGGCCAGGGGTGGGCAGTGCTTAAGCCAGAATGAGACTATGGGAGGGCCCCTCCTTGCCTGGGCTGGCTGGCAGCTCTCCCACTGGGTCCTTCTTCGGTTTACTGAAAAGAGATTCCTCTGAATAGGGGAATCCCACAGTCTGGGTTCAAGCTGTCTGTCTGTCCACCTTATGTAACTGTGAGCTCTCTGGCACATGCCTTCTCCTCTGGGACATTCAGCACCCTCAACTCCAAAATGGGAATAATTCCTCCTTTGTGGTCTCATGAAGTTTAGCAAGAAAAATAAACATAACCAACGTTCACGGAGCCTGGACGACGTGCCCCAGCGTTAGCTCATTCCGCCTGCACACAGCCTGCCGATGTTGGTAGTATGCCTATTCCCATTTTGTAGATGAGAAAATAGAGGCACAGAGAGATTACATGACTTGCCCAAGGTCCCAAAGCTAGGATGTCACTGAACTGGGCTTTGAACCTGGGCAGTCACATGGCAGCATCCTTACTTCGACCCACGACGCTAAATTGCCTCATCATGTGTGTGCTTTATGATATAAACAAAACAAAACTGTATGTATGGAGGGCCTGGAATCCAGGGCGCTCTCTGTGGCAGCTGTAATTATTTGCTCTTGTTAGCAGAACCCACCCACTCATCACAGCCGAATTTCCCTGACCGGCCTCGCCTGCCTCTCTCCTCAAGTTCTTGGGTCGATCGTAATTCTTGGCCCAGCACCCCTGTGACGGGCGAATTGCAGACAGTCGGCAGTAATGTCCCATTTCCAGGCTGGCCTGAGGACCCCCGCGCTGGTGTGAATTTCCCTCACTGAGCCTTGGCCACCACGGCTCTGCGTGCCATCAGCCACTGTTGCGAGTGAAAGTAAACACCCCAACTGGTTAAACCAACAGTGCCCTGTTGCTTCAGAGCTCATAAAACACAGGAGCCCCAAGACACATTATGACGTGCCAGAATCCGGGGGCAGGCGGGAGGGCCACCTCGATACCCTGGAGCTGGAGCAGAGGGTCTAGACTCTGCCCATAGGTGAGCCCTGGGCCCTCGGGTTGGCAGTCAGATGGCGGTCCCCGGTTTGGTTAGATCACTGCAGGGTTTGGGATTTCGAGGGTCTGGGGTCTCATGGTTGAAAAGCTGAGTGGGGACTGCTGGGTGTGGTGGCGCGCGCGGCCCAGGAGGCCGGGTGGGCTTGTGGAGAGACCGCCCGTAGGTCCTGGACGGTGCCACCCCCGTAAGCAGCCATAGGTGTTGGAGGTTGCATCAGAGAGAGAGGGGGAAGTGGAGCGCAGGAGGGTAATTTTGGTTGCTGTTTGCCCGTCTTCAGTTCCTCTTTCAGAGGCTAACTGGATTTGTTTGCTTTGCCTCTGGGCTCTCCCAGGATGCCAGGCCTCCCCGGAGGGGGTCCCCTTGTCCTCAGGTGGCCTCTTAAGTGTGGGGCTTGGCCCTCAAACAGAACGTGTGTAACAAGTCACCTGGAAAGATTGTTAAAATGCAAATGTCCAGCCTCCTCCAGTTGCTTTTGGGGGTGTGGCCTGTCTGACCGCATTTTTATTAAGCACCTCTCCCAACCTGGTGATTCGACTGCAGGTGACCTGGGAGCCTCACTTTGAAAAATACTGGGAATCGGGCCCAGAAAACCCGGGTTCTGGTTCCGGATCCATCCAGAACAACAGTGATAAGAGCAGTAATGTGTGTGAACATGAGGACAGGGTCTGCACATATTTGGTGAAATTTCTAAGACAACGGTTGGCCAGTGCCCACGACAGGGCAGCTGCTCAAAAAGCTACAGTTCTTAGTGTTTGTAGCCTTCCCAGCTGATACTCATTGAGCCAAACAGGGTTTTTGTGAATTCTCCCACTTAACCCTCACAACCGCTTGTGAGATGGGCCTGTTAGCAGAGCTGTTTCTCAGATGGGAAAGCTGAGGTGTAGAGCTGGGAAGGCCTGTACAAGGCTCACCTCGTAGGGGACGTGAGCTGTAACCGAGGACTGTGCGCCACGGCAGCCTCCCCCGGGGCCGGAGCTGCCCCTCGATGAAGCTGGTTTCTGAGCACCTGCTGTTCTGTCTGTACAATGGCACTGATAGGGTCTTCCTTGCTTATCCAGTGGGGTTGTCATTTAAGGGTTTAAAAAGATAACAAATGAGAAGTCGTTTTGAAAACGGCTGAGCAGGAAGGAAAGAGCATCATTTTGAAAGTTAACAATAGTGAAGACTAGTTTCTTGAGTGGTGACCGTGTGCTAGGCACTAGCTAAGTCTCTTTGTCTTAGATTTATTTTTTTAAATTGTGGTAAGATTTACCATTTTAACCGTTTTAAAGCGTACTGTTCAGCGGCATTAAGTGCATCCACAGATTGTGTAATCACAACCACTGCCGAGCTCTAGAATTTTTTCACCACCCCCAGAAGGAGCCTGTTGGCAGTCACTCCGCAGACCCCAGCAACCATCAGTCTGCTTTCCATTTCTATGGATTTGCCTGCTCTGAACATGTCACATTAATGAGATCACACAATATTTGTCCTTTTCTGTCTGGCTGCTTTGACTTGGCATGTTTTCAAGATTCATCCATGGTGTTGTATGTATCAGTACCTTTTAACATTTTATGGCTGAATAATACTTCTGCATAGATATACCACATTTTGTTTATGCTTTTATCCATTGATGGACATTTGGGTTCTTGACATTAGATATTTTACCACACATTTACTGGCCATGTGCACGTGTTTACATGCAGCCTCTCTTGTACTGCTTGCCCATGAGGGCAAGTAATGTTAGGATTTTACAGAGGAGGCATCTGTGACTCAGAGAGGTGAAGTGACTTGCCCTGGGTCACACAGCAGAGAGCTGGCAGGGGCAGGGCTGGAAACCATGGCTTTCTGACCCCAGGGTCCAAGCAACAGCAAACCAAGAATTCTGTGTCTCCCAGGGCCCCACGTATCCCCATGGTGGTGCCTCAGAGCCAATATGTGGCCCATTGGAATTACTAAGGATTGTTTGGAAATTTAAAAAACTATGCTGAAGTCCACCCTTCAGACCATTGAAGTCAGAATCTCTAAAATAGTGATTCTCAACCAGGGGTGATTTTGGCCACCTCCTCCCCAGAGGCACCCAGGTCTGTCTAGAGACAATTTGGGTTGTCAAGTGGGGAGGTGCTACTGGCATCCAGCGGATGGAGGCCAGGGATGCTGCTAAACATCCTGCAGGCACAGGACGGCCCACAACAGGGACTTATCCAGCCCAAATGTCAGTAGTGCCCGGCTTGAGAAACACGCTCCAGAATTAGGGCCTGGGTGTCATTATTTTTTTCAATTCCCCAGCTGATTTTAATGCTTAGTCAGAGCACAGAAGTGTGTCTCCAACTTGATGGCTCATAGGAATCACCTGGTATCCTTGTTAAGCTGCGGATGGGTTCAGTAGATCCGGGGCGGGGCCGAGGGTCTGCATCTTTAATAGTCCGCTCCCCCCGCCGCCCTCCCCACCCCTGTGAAGCTGATGTTCCCAGTCCACACTCGGCGTTGCAAGACTGGAGCACAGATAAAAGTTTACAGGGAGCTGGACCAGACTCTTGTTCTCTCTCTTTAAACTTTCATTAGAAAAGATTTCTTTCAGGTAAGGAGAAGGGGTGGGGAATGCAGATTTGGCAAAGGGAGACTCAGTCGGTTGCTTGAAACTGTGAGGCTTTGAAGGGAGAAGCAAGGAGGTTGCTTCAGAGAATAGCCAAGTGGTGTTCACAGCAATGCACAGTGATTCACAGAGCAGCCGTCCGGCCCAGCCTCCCGCCCAGCGCTGAGAGCTCACGGCCACGTCCAGTCCTGGGCTGGCTGGCTGGGAGCCCTTGGCCAGCTTGTCCGGGAGCGATGACTCAGGCTTTCCACCTGCAAAATGTGGGGGGGATGACCCTTGCTGCTTCCCCACCCGTCCCTGGGACCAAAAGCCCCCATTGGCCCCCCAGACTCATTAAAGGCAGGTCTGAAAAGCGGGGACCTGCTCTTCCAGGCGGTACGGCTGCTGTTTTCATTGCTAATAAATCTCCATTTGTGGCAGCTCCATTAGGAAGTCATACAAAACTCCTCTACTGAAAGAAAGGATTAATAATCCAGCCCATGTGGGAGAAATTAGCGGCTTCTGCTGAGAGCCTTCCTTCATATGTACTCTTAACCGGCAGCTCCTTAGAACCACACTGGCTGCCTGGGCCCTGGGATCAGAGAGCCTGGGCTGAGCCCGGGCTGGGGAGGTCCCGGCAGGGGGGTCCTTGCCAGTCATTGGGCTGCATTTTCAGCGTGAAGTGTCTGGGAGCGTCTGGTCCACAGCAGACTCCTTACGTGTTACCCAGTGCATGGCTGCCCAGTGCATGGTACAGGGACAGGTTCAAGGTGGGTCTGGGGCAGATGGAAGAGGGTGCGGGACCTGGAGGCCCAGGCCAGCCAGGAGGGCAGGGTTAGGTTTGGGCCTCAGGCCTCACGCGGCTGCGTCCCCGGCTCCCGGATGGGGAGGTCCGCAGGCCCCTGGCACGGAAAGGGCTGGCCCTCTGCCCAGTTCTCGGGCTCCGGGAGGAACGCCAGGAGCTCAGGCTGACTCACCCAGGGGGAGGGCCGGCCACTTCGGCCCACGCTGCCAAGGCGAGGCTAGGGAGATAGTCCCTTGTGCTGGCTGGGACCCATTTCTCACCCTGCCCAGGGAAGGCATCTGAGAGGGTCTTCATTCTTTCCTGCAGCCTGCCTTCCAGAAGAATCGGCTGGCTGGAGGGGCTAAGAGATGGGGCTGTGGAGCTGGACAAACCAGCTCTTAAGGGTTCAGATCTAAGTGTCACCACATATCCTTGACCTGATCTTTCCTAGGCTTTCGTTTTCTCCCCAGAGGTGAATAATTTTAGTACTTCTTTCCTTAGAAGGTTGCTGTGAGCATTCAAGTATATCATTGTGGTTAAACACTCAGCCTGCTGCATCCCTCACTGTAGATACAAGTGAGGATGTGGATATGTGCAGAAATTGAGATATGTTGTGTGTGTCAGGATATACTGAGATACATCCATCTCAGTGCCTATATCCATCCAATCATCCATCATTGCTTCCTTCCATCCATCATTCCTTCCTTCCCTCCATCCATCCATCCATCTCAGGCATCTCTGCTAGGTCCTCGGCGCTGTCCCCGGCCCTGGGCTGACAGCGTGCACAGAGCAACGCTCCTCCCTCCTGGGTTCTCATTCTCATGGGGAAGAGATGAAAAGACAGATGAACCAATCAAGCTCTGTGTAGCGTTTCTGAAAGTGGAAAGTTCATTGGAGATGAACTAGGTAGGATAGAGCAGGAAGAAGGGAAAAGAGAGGGAGAGACAGGCAGACAGATGGACGGGGGCGGGCACTGCTGTTATAACTGTGAGGAGGAGGTTGGAAGAAGAAGGGGAGGGAAGCCTCTCTGAGGAGGTGACATCTGAGTAGAGACCTGCCAGACGTAAGGAAGGCAGCCGTGCAGGTCATCAGGGAAGAGCCTTCCAGAGACAGGGATTTGAAAGTGCAGACTTTCAAAGGGAGGAGCATGCTGCGTGTGTTTGAGAATGTTCTGGAGGGACGACTGCAGCACAGTGAGCAAGGAGGAGTTCTAGGAAATGTGGCGGGGAGGGGATGGGGGCAGTTGGATGTCTTGAAGACCATGTTCAGGATTGCAAATGAATTCCAAAGCAAAAATGTCTAAACCTTCAGGAATTGGGTCCGAAAGTGTATGTGCATGAGCCCTTCACTTGCTGGCTGATGTCGTGTGCAGAGGAGCGTGCAGCCAGCAAAGGAACTCTCTTAGGGAAGAGTTGACTTGCCTGTCCTCTTATTAAAAAAAAAAAAAAAAAAAAGTAAAGAAAACATCAAATTTGTATTCTCCTTTGTCCCTCTAAGGAGAACAGGTACCTGTCCCTCGGTCATGAAAATGAATCGTGTTGTTCGGAGAAAATTAGCCCAAATAACGTAGGGCCCCTGGACAAGAGCAGAACATTTGCAGAGTCACCGGTTGTCTGGGGTGAGGACTCCACGTTTGCAGGGACAACAAGTGACAGAGGTGGGCGGAGGGCGTCATGTCCCGTTGCCGTGAAATCAGAAAGCCTCTTCCACGTGGGCGTCTGCCATCATGGCAGTGACCTCTTTTTCTCTTGCCCTCAGCCCAGCGCTCTGCCCACGAGCTGCCCATGGTGGAAAGACAAGACATCGACAGCTGCCTGGTGTACGGGGGCCAGCAGATGATCCTCACGGGACAGAACTTCACGGCCGAGTCCAAAGTCGTGTTTACGGAGAAGACCACAGGTCAGGGGGCCTTTTGAGCACCATACAAAAGCGACCGTCTTTTTCTTCCCAACAGCACCGATTTGGGAGGGAGATCCCATTGTGTGGGGTTTTCTCTCCTGCCCTCCTTTCCCACCGTGAGAGGTCTTCAGTGATTTTGATACCGACGTGGTTCACTGTGGCGTGGACGTGCTGGAGTGCATTTTAACTGATCCGGGTTGTTTTGTTGGATAATAAGGTTTTTCACATCCCCAACTCTTTTTTTAAAATTATTTTTTCACATAAGGAGACACATTTTTTTCTTTCTCTCTCTTTTTTTTTTCTATTATCAAGAAGGGAGGGCTAACAGCATGGCGGTTAATCATGCATGCTCTGGCCCTGAATATCCTGGGTTCAAATCCTGACTTTGCTACTTGTTTGCTCTGTGATCTTAGACAAGTTACCTGACCTTTCTGTGCCTCCATTTCTTTATGTGTAGAATGATAATAACAAGTTATTAACCAGTAAGGTGGTCACAAAGGTTAAATGAGTTCATACATGTCAGATAATTATAATAGCAACAGGTATATTATAAGTCAATTAGCATCGACTACTTACATTCTTATTATAAGCAGTGCTGCAGTTAATCTTATTATACTTCTAGGATTAACTAATGAATCTTCTTATGCATAAATCTCCACCTGTATCCTTTTTGTTTATTTAGGGTTCATTCCTAGAGTAGAATTTTGGATAGTCATTTTGAGAGCTTTGAATACATATTGCTTCCAGAATTCAAACTACCTTCCAGAGGTATACAGATTACTGTATCAGTAATGGTTTCACTCCATCCCAGAGTGCCATTTAAAAAAAATTAAATATTTGCTGAATTGGTACTTTTTTGAATTTGCATTCCTTTGCTGTGAGAGAGTTAATGTTTTTGTTTACTGACACGTGTATTCTTGCTTATATGGACTGTCTGTTCATGTGTTTACCAACGAGGACACGGTAAAAAGACAGTGATCTGAAGGAGGGGCAATAGCAGGTTATACAATTTATTTGCTAGTTGTGAATGCTAGACCTAACATTTTTCCCTCCATGGACATCATTTCAATAGGTTAATTCAAAGGGGTGTTGAGGTTTGTCTGTTTGTTTATTGCCCTTACAATGATCCACAGAATATGCCAGGCAGGTGTCTGCTTGCGGGGACTGTGTACTGTTGGAGGGCACCTCCTCTGGGGGCCGCCGTTCACACTGGATGCATCATTGTGTGTGACCAGGATGACTTCTGACGGGAGAAGGCAGAGTGTCTTGGGGAGGGAGTGCTTCTTCCCGTTCACACAGCCTCCTCTTGCGATGGGCCAGCCCTGGGACCGGGGCGTGAGAACTGCTTCCTCACACTTTGAAAGCATGCTTGAAGGCAGATAATTTTAAAGAGGTTTGATGAAGGCATTGCAAAACAAAAACAAAACAGCAAAAAAAGACATTAGGTAGGGCTGTGGCAGTGAGGCTGGAGTCGGATGGATGGGTTTGAGAGTTGTTTGGAAGGCATGTGGTCATCACTGCGGGTCTGAGGGGCTATGGTGGTGGAGTGAGTGAAGAGGAACGCAGACATGTGAATGGAGGCGTCGCGCTCCGTTCAGTGGTCGTCCAGCACTTTATTTCACTATTATTTATTGGGCATTAGGCTGCGTCCAACCTTGTGCTATTTATTGTAGTAACTCAGTGATGAACGTCCTCTACACTCCTTTGATCAGCTAGGTCAGGACTCATGCTCTCCAGCCAGTCTGCTTGTGTTCACAGCCCCGTTCTACTACTTTCTAGCTGTGTGACCTTGAGCAAGTTACTTCACCTCTCTGGGCAACAGTTTCCTCATCTGTATAATAAGGACAATGACAGTCCTACCTCATAGGGAGGTCATGAGATTGAGTTCATAAATATTTGCTACAGTTGTCCCTCAGTATCTACAAGGGATGGTTCCAGGTCCTCCTGTGGATACAAAAATCCAGGAATGCTCAAGTCTTTTATAAAAATGGTGTAGTATTTCCTTAGAACCTAGGCACATGCTTGCATATACTTTAAATCACTGTAGATTACTTAGAAGACCTAGTCAATGTCAGTGCTATGTAAATAGTTGTCGGTGAGTGACAAATTCAAGTTTTGCTTTTTGAAACTTTCTGGATTTTTTTGATTATTTGTGGTTGGTTGAATCTGTGGATGTGAAAGCTGCGGATACTGAGGGCAAACTATATATAGTAAGTGCTCAATATGTTAACACTGTTATTTTTATTTCTTAGGGTTAAGGCCTTCATGTGATGTAGTGGGTTCAAAAGTCATCCACATTTTTAAGCATCTTGGTTCGTTTTGGGGAAGGCTTAATTTTCAGGCAGTGAAACAGCGTGAAGTACTCTCTATGGCAAGAATTTACTAGGCTCTCGTGAGACAGAGAGCAAAGCGATGTGGCTTGAGTGGAGGCTGGTTAACACCAGGAAACGTTTTGACGAGCAGGCAGAGCCCAGAACGGACAGGTCTCCTAATGCCAGATAGAGACATGGCTTTGGTTTAGTCTGCACATGAGTAAGGTAATAGGGAGTTATGGTGGGTTCTTGAGCAGGAGAGTGGCATGACATGTAAATGACCAGGTAAACATTAGCCTTCCCAGCTTTGATGGATCTCCAGTACCAGGAAATCATCCTGCTGGCCTTCTCCTGACTCAATACAATAAGTGCATGGCTTCTAAGCACCCTATCAGCAGAGGGGAAATGCTAATAATATACAGACATCTTGGTATCCGTGTCCGGATTGGCAGTCTCCTTGGGAGGCTGTTGGAACTGTGCAGAGATGGCTTGGAGGCCATGTCCTACCAAGTTCCCTGTGGAGATGAGTCAGACTACTTCCAGCTGTCTCGGGAGCTCTTGTGAAGCTACTCAAGGGCCTCAAATAAATATTTGCTGAATGGATGGATGGATGGATGGGGGGTGGCATTTACTCTCTAGCTTTCCTTCTCTTTGTTTCAGAAGAAATTTCAGTTTACCTCTTGAAGGGAGGAAAACCCAGAGTCTGTTTCGACTTTGAAAAGTTGCACATTAATTAGAGGAATTAGAACAGTTTCCTCTGACTGAGCGCTGTCTGTGGGCGGCCCTTTGCCTGCCGCTGTCTGACTGTTGTCTCATCTCCCCGGACACCGGTGGGAGGCGGACGGTTCAGCTTGGAGGAGTCAGAGGACTCACCTGCAGATAATGTCCAGCCTCGTCTTGTTCAACTTCCTTGGACCTCAGTTTCCAGTAATTGAGTTAGTAACAGTCTTTCCCTCCCGGAATTAGCAGCATAAACCAGCAGTGGGCACTCAGCACATAGGGAGTGCTCATCGAATGTTCATTATTATTTTCATGGTCTCGCCAGCATTCTTGTTTCTCAGACCATAGACATTGTTTATGGGACACCCGCTGCCCCAGGCGCGAGCCTGGCTGGGCCGGCTCTGGGAGGCGGTAAGCTGTAGTGATTACGTGCACCGGCTCTGAGCTCAGACAGCTTAGGTTTGAAGCCATGATCTGTATTTAGTAGCTTTGTCATCCTGGGGAAGCCACTTCGTCTCTCTGAGCCAAGATTTCCTCCTTTATAAAACCGAGATGATTTACTTCTCTTGAGCGATAAGAAGATTAAATGAGATGGTACAGATTAGGCCCTTTGCATAGAGCTTGGTACATTGTAGATGCTCATTAAATGTTAAGATTTTATCATTATTATTATCATTATATTTAGGCTGTGGAAGACACACATGGGTAGGATTTTATCTCATGGAATCATGAGATATTGAAAAATAATTATAATAATAATAATAAACTATGTGCGAAGCCTTGTTCTCAGCACTTTATTTGTGTTAACCAGTCTGCTTCGTCATGACAGCCCCACAGCTAGCTACTATTCTCCCAATGTTCCTGATGAGAATCTGAGCACAGAGAGGTTAAATAACTTAGTGAAGACCACACAGCCAGTAAATAGCAAAGCCGGGCTGGACCCCAGGCAGCCTAGTTCTGGAGTCTGTACTCTTGATCATTAGCCGGGTCACTCTGAAAAAGGTTAGGACCAGGTTAATTTGCCTGGAGACCCTTCAGCTGCTCTGAGCCACTGCCTTGAACCATTCCGTGGCGAGACTGACTCTCAAATCCTGCAGTGGGTCGCAGAGGGCAGCAGGGACCATTTAGGACCGTTCCATGTCGATCTTAAAAGAATCCTGCATGAGTGTGGTTCCTGGATCGATGCCAGCAAATAAACTGGGGTACCTGGGGTGCCCCTGAGCCTCCAGAAAAGTGGTGGGATCCCTGGTGGGACATCTGGCTTTTGGGTGGCTCTGACAGATTGGGGACTTGCCTTGTATTTGCAGGGAGCTGGTCCTGCTCTTCTGACCCCAAGAACTCGCCTCCCAGCCCAGGACCGCCTTCTGCAGGGGGAATCCCTGTTGCTCAACTTCTTTTTTCCAAAACGCATCCTCGTTCCCATCTCTATGGACAGTTTGGCCAGCAAGGCTGCTGCGGGGTGGGGTGGAGTGGAACAGTTGAAGTTTTCCAAGGAAGGGGAACCCCAGCTGGTTCTCACATTAAGGAAAGGTGACAGCCTCCTGGGCTAATCTTAGCCCCCATGTTGGGTCATCGGCACCACCAGCTCCAAAGTTCTTTTTATAGCCGTCGACTGAAATGGAATTGGCAGTTTCCACTCCAGCAGGATGACAAATTGGAGAACGGTGGAAAAACAGTAGGAGAGGGGTAGCATGGTGTTTCTTAAGTTAGAAAAGCTTGGTGTTTTGGAAAACAGCTCCTTATTTATAGCAGCAGTAATAATAATGATTTTTATATTATTTTTATTACTATTTTTAAGTATTTGCATGACTTCCAAGAGCCCGCATGATCTGTCCCTTGCCCATCTCTCTGATTTCGGCTTTTTTGACTTGCCACCCCCAACCCCTCCCCTTTGGCTGTAGATACACCTGCCTTCATTCTGTCCTCAAACACCCCACGTTCCTTCCCATCTCAGGACCTTTGCTTTTGCTGTTTCCCTGTGTCCTGCATCCTCCTGTCCCTACAAGTCTTGGCTCAGAGGTGACTTTATTTCTTTCTTTTCTTTTTCTGAGCTTTTTTTTTTTTAAGGTTAAGTATAGTTGGTTTACAATGTTGTGTTAATTTCTGGTGTACATCATAGTGATTCAGCTATATGTATGTATATATATATATATATTCCTTTTTCATCTTCTTTTTCAGTATATGCCATTACAAGGTATTAAATGTAGTTCTCTGTGCTATACAGTAGGACTTTGTTGTTTATCTATTTTATATATAGTAATTAGTATCTATAAATCCTGAACTCTCAATTTATCCCTCCCAATCCCTTCCCCCCAGTAACCATAAATTTGTTTTCTATGTCTGAGAGTCTGTCTCTGTTTTGTAAACAAGTTCATTTGTGTCCGTTTTTTCTCCCCCAGATTTCACATGTATGTGATATGGTATTTTTCTTTCTCTTTCTGGTCCATACATGTTGCTGCAAATGGCATTATTTTTTATGGCTGGGTAATATTCCATTGTGTGTGTGTGTATGTGTATATATACACATACACATACACACACACACACCACAACTTCTTTATCCAGTCATCTGTCAATGGACATTTAGGTTGCTTCCATGTCTTGGCTATTGTAAATAGTGCTGCTGTGGACATTGGGGTGCATGTATGTATCTTTTTGAGTTAGAGTTTCTTTGGGATATATGCCCAGGAGTGGGATTCCTGGATCATAGGGAAATCTATTTTCAGTTTTTTTAAGGAATCTCCATAACATTTTCCATAATGGCTGCACCAAACTACATTCCTACCAGCAGTGTAGGAGGGTCCCCTTTTCTCCACAGCCTCTCCAGCATTTGTCATTTGTGGACTTTTGGATGATGGCCATTCTGACTGGCGTGAGGTGATACCTCATTGTAGTTTTGATTTGCATTTCTCTGATAATTAGCGATATTGAGGCTTTTTTCATGAGCCTATTGGCCATTTGTATGTCTTCACTGGACAACTGCTTGTTTAGGTCTTCTGCCCATTTTTGGATTGGGTTGTCTGTTGTTTTGTTATTGAGTTGTATGAGCCAGAGGTAACTTTCTTAATGAGCCCCTTTCTGATCATCTGCTCTGAAGTTGTTCAGCCTCCCCCACAACCCTGTCACCTTCTAGCCCATTGCCCTGCTGTTTCCCCAGTGGCATTTATCGCTGCTGGAATTGTCTTGCCTGTTTGTTTATTATCTCGTCTCCCACTGTGAGAGCTCCTTGAGGGTGGGGGCTTGGTGTTGGCTGCTGTAACTGCAGTGTCTAGAACAGCCCCTGGCACATAGTGCTTATACATATTGTTGAATGAATGTGTGATCGCCATCAGTAGTCACATTGGCCCCAGGAAACAGGCAGTATTCCCCCCATTTTACAGATGAGGTAACTGAGGCTCCCAGAGGCCAGCCCACAGCTGGTGACAGAGCTGGAATCCCAAACAACATTTATCATTAACCCCCAAGTAATTTCTCCCATCCAAAAGAACAAAGAGGAACCAAACAGAACGATGAGGATCTTTCCTATTTACCATTTTCAGTAATTGCTGAAAAGCCTCTGTATATTCTCTGAAATTTAAAAAATGTGTAACCTTACAGGCAAAGTTCACACAGGGAAGTCCAGGCTGTTCCTGACTTCAGCTGGTTACCCTGGCCCCTGGCCACTGGGGCCTCAGGTGGAGTCGGGGGTCCCAGCAAAACATTGCAAAACAGGAAAAAATCTAAGGACACAAAAATAAAAGTGATGTGGCAGCGGAAATGGGGTTGCCATGGCTTTGAGCGACTCGCCGCGCCTGGGTGGGATCCAATGTTTTGGAAGGTTCCTCCACATGACACAGGGTTTTGGAATTTTTCAGCTGGTAAATCTTTCTTAATTCAGGCCCCCGGCCCCAGCCAAGTAGCTCCCTGGCTCTCTGTGTCCCGCGGGGGTGTAGGTTGGAAACTTGCCTGCATCGGATTACTCAGCTTTGAAACTCAAATTGTTTGAAGAGAACTTGTGTTTTGTTTTGTTGGACGATTTTCTTGGAACAGTCCGATGACAGAGGCGCCTATCACCTGTTGAGAGGGCAAATTGATTTTTTAGAAGGGAGGCGTGGGTGGTGGAATTCCCTCTTTCCCACTGAGTCATCATATCCTAATATGAGTCAGTTTATGACTTGGAGGTTCCCAAAGGTTGTATTTTGAGCCTTGTTTAATAAATATAAATGCATATGCTTAAAATAAAAATTTCTTGCTAAATTAAGTCTTTTTCCGTGGATGAGTACCCTGGAAACATTGGAACTGTCTTAGAGATGACACCTCCTCTTCCCACCTGTTTTTCTCCGTGGGTTTGGCTTCAACCAGCCTGGTGTTTTCCGAAACAATAGACCTGGTCTGGGAGTCTCTCTGCCTTGGACTTCACTCTGGGAAAGGTCAGGCTCCAAGCCGGGCTTGGGCATGACTCAGGCTCTGTAGACCTTTGCCCCCGGTGACTCAGTCCACAGTGTCATGGGCCCCCTGGGCTGCAGCCCACCCCTTACACACAGCTGGCCGGGCTGTGAGGCTTTCCTCCTGAGACAGAGGCCAGATCGCTGCTTGGAAGCCCCACTGGAGATAGAAAAAGTGGTCTTTTTTCAGAGGGCTGAATATTTGCCTGAGCTTCAGTCCTCTTGCGTGTGAGAATGGACTCTGGAGTGGAATCCTGTAGTTCGCTGAGTTCAGATGCCTTAAAAAGAGGACACAGGGACATGAGTTTTCTAATTAGCTTGGGTCCTAGAGTTTCCACCATCAGAAACTGTTCTTAGTGCCAACAGACCTCCTGTAATTTGCAACTAGCAAGCTAGAATATCCAACCCCGTCAAGAAAATCTTATTTTTTATTAATGAACAATCTGACACTCTTTTGTGTTTTTTCCCTATATTTTTTGGTTTACTGCTTTCGTTTCTTTGTTTTTTTTAGAGTAAAATTGTATAAATTTAAAATGTTTTCAGGCTGTATTTTTCTTTTTTGAATTGAAATATAGTCCGTTTACAATGTTGTGTCAATTTCTGGTGTACAGCATAATGCTTCAGTCATACAGGAACATACATATATTCATTTTCATAATCTTTTTCACCATAAGTTACTACAAGATACTGAATATAGTTCCCTGTGCTATACAGTATAAACTTGTTGTTTTATCTATTTTATATGTAGTAGTATCTGCAAATCTTGAACTCCCAGTTTATCCCTTCCCACCTGCTTCCCCCCCCGTAACCGTTAAGTTTGTGTTCCATGTCTGTGATTCTGTTTCTGTTTTGTAAATAAGTTTGTTTGTTCTTTTTTTTAGATTCCACATATAAGTGATATCATATGGTATTTTTCTTTCTTTTTCTGGCTTACTTCATTTAGAATGACATTCTCCAGGTTCATCCATGTTGCTGCAAATGGCATTATTTTATTATTTTTTATGGCTGAGTAGTATTCCATTGTATAAGTATACCACAGCTTCTTTATCCAATCATCTGTTGATGGCCATTTAGGTTGTTTCATGTCTTAGCTATTGTAAATAGTGAGCAGGCTAGATTTTAGATCATCCAGGAGACTTGGCTTAAAGCCTAGATAGGCCTCATTTGTGTTTTGGGACTCAGTTTGCCCATCTCTAAAATGGGGTTGGTGGTATTTTAGTGATTAAAGGAGATCAAGGATCTGATAGTAGGTGCCCAGAAGATGTCAGCTGACCTTGCACACACCCCCAGGAGCTTAGTTTACTTAACGTGGAGTGGGGAGGGCAGGCCAGCCTTGGTTTCTTCTCTGGGAGGAGAATCCTTCCTGGTGCGGGCGAATCTCCCCCTCCTCTCACCTGGGGCCATCAGACTCCTGCTGTCACATGTGATGCAGCCAGAGGGAACTTGACTAACGTCCCGTCCCTGCCCCTATCTCACAGATGGGGAAGCTGACTTGAGTGAGGTTGGCAGACTTCCTTGAGGTGACAGAGCATGTCAGAGGAAGGCTGGGTCCAAAACCTCATTTCCTGGTTCCCAGAGTGGCTGGCTGTGTAAGTGTTGGGGGACATCTATTGCTGAGAAGAGGTGCCCCTGGGGTGGGATGAAAGATGAGCTGAAGTCTGGCCTCTGTGAAAGATGAGCTGAAGTCTGGCCTCTGTGTAAGATGACCTGTCTCTTCTAGCCTCACTCCGCTCTCTCATCCCCAAGGACTTCCGTAGTTGCTCCCCACATATTTATTAAATACCTACTGTGTGCTGTGCCTGGCACTGGGGAGGCATGACAGATGAGGTCCCTGCTGGCAGGGGTGGACAGTCTCAAGTCTCAAACCTGTTTACAGGTGGCCACTTTGAGACGCGGAGAGTGCTGTGAAGACGGGGAAACCAGTCATAGGAGCAAGAGCAAAGGGTCTGGAGGCGAGAGAAAAATGTAGGATGCTAAGTTAAATTCAAATCTTAGTGAATTTCTTTGGTATGAGTATTGCCCATACTGGTAGTTAAGCAAATACTCATTATTCTCTGAAATTCAAATTTAATGGGATGGTCTATATTTTTATTTATTAGATCTGGCAACCGTGGACAGAGCAGTCAGGGAGGGCTTCCCTGAGGAGGTGGCTTTGAGCAAAACCCTGAAGGTGGGAAAGAGGGAGTCTCATGGACAGTGGGCAGTGTTCCAGGCAGAAGGAACTGCCCTGTGCCAGGGGTCCCAGCCTGAGGACTGGCTGAGGGTATTTGGGGAACTGAAGGCAGATCTAAGCAGCTGGTGCAGGTTGAGCGTGTGGGGGAGTATGACACCAGGCAGCTTGGAGAGGCCACTGGGGAAGGGGCTCAGGTCCCACTGGGCCGTGCAGGTGTGGCAGGGAGTTTGGATTTCATTCTGAAAACGAGTAGCTGTTGGAAGTTTTAAGCAGGGGAGTGTCATGATCTGATTTATGTTTTTCAGACTGCTCCGGCAGTTTGGGTGGAGAATGGACTTTGTGGGGTGGGAGTGCGGGGACAAGTGGAGGCTAGGAGGTGACTGAGCAGCTGCTGAGGTTGTCCAGGTGGGAGATGGAGTGGGTCAGCCCACCAAGGAAGTGGCGAGGCAGGAAGGGAGAAGGGGGGCTGTCAGCATCCAGGCACTTCCTCCCCAGCTCTCAGTAGAGATACTAGGGCAGATGTGCCACTTCGGGTGGGTGGAATCCGAACGAAGAGGGCTCTCCTGATCCCCCACATCTGCTCCGCTCATTGATCCTGGGCATCCAGGGAGCATGCGTTTTTCTGCTAGTTCGCATTCGTAAAGAGTAGACTGAAATGACTTCAACTGTCTTCATTTAGCTAATTTTTAAAAGCAGAGCCAGGCCTGGGAAGCATCACACACGGTTTCCTAACCCAAACTGACACTTTGATTTCCTCCCTGTTTGCTTCGAGCCCAGCGGCGCGCTCATGGCCCCAGTGAGGACGGATTTGCTTTCCTCCTCCTGAAAGCGCGCTCATTTCTGCTGCAAGTGCTGACGCGAGCCCACTGCTGCCACGAGGCTCAGACTCCAGCCCAGACCCCGCGCCAGCCCTCCTGCTTCCTGACACTTCCTTCTGCCGGAGGGGGCAAGAGCTGCCTGCAAAGAGAAACCACCAAATCAACCAAGTGTAGGGGCCATCCATCCAAAATGTGCTGGCTTCTCCTGGCACCATGGCCAAGTTAAAACAAAGCCTGTGATGTTACTCGAGCCACGCACTCCCTTCCCCCCATTTTTGTGTGTGTGGCTCTTGCAGAATCTTGCTCAGTCTTCTCTAGACCCAACCTCTTTGCCCAAGGAAGTTGGCTCTTTTCTCTTCCCCTCTGAGTAAAGGCTTGGATGAGGCTGCTTTGTGCTGGCTGCCCGCCCCTGTTAATTTAGCACGGGGGAAGTTTGCCTGAACATCTGCTTAAGAAACCGAAGTCCTTTATTTCATCTCAGCCCAGAGCGGTAGAAACACGCTTGGTCTTCCTGGGCCTCTTCTGTTCCTGGGCAGGTTTGCCTGGAGTCCCAGACCTGGGCTGTGGCTCCAAAGGTGGGTTATCTAGACCTCGGGCTGAGTGGCTCTGGTGGAGTTTGGTTCCTTGTCTGCAACTGTAATCCAGATGCCTGCCTTCTTGGTCAGTTTCGAAAAAGGACTCTTCAGCAAGGGCTTGGGGATTTCTCCTTGTGGGGGCTTTTTGCTGGAGAGGCCAGTGGTCAGATGTCTCCTGAGCTCTGCCTGGGAGTCAGGCACTGGGGAATCAGCCCCCAGGTCAGTTGGTTCATTTCTTCCATGAGTGTTTATTGAGCATCTATTAAGTGCCAGACACATCGTACAGGGGAGAAAGCAGAGATCAAGACAGGTGGGTGGCTGGCTCTCTGGAACCCAGGCCAGCAGCGGGGAGAGATGGAGAACCAAGAGGCAGGTAAAATGACATCAGAGAGTGGAAGGGAGGAGAAGAAAATGATGGGGGGTGGGAGCACAAGTCAGGGAGGTCCTCCCTGAGCTGGACCTGAGGGATGGGGAGGAACTGGTCCTGGTGAGTGTGGAGAAGCTGAGGAAGGAGGCAGCGCCCCATCCCAGGAGAGGTGAGGAACCTTGAGTCCATGTCTCTTTTGAGCTCCGGTGGGACACAGGCCCTTCCTCCTTCTCTGGGGGCCCCTGAGGGCAGGAAGGCACGTGTGTGTCTTGTATCATGGCCCCAGCAACCTGCCGGGGGCCTGTAGTGCTTAATCCTTGCTGGTGGTCCACACCCAGCCTCCCTCTAAGATTGTGGCCCCGCAGGGCTCCTGGGAGACGGGCGACGGGCGAGTCCACAGGCAGTTGCAAAACAGTTTTTCCTTAAAAGAAAAACTTTATTGTAAAAAAGACCCAAAGAATGTACATCCATTAAAATCGCCCATACTCCTAGCATGTTTCTCAAATCACGTGAGGGAAGACGGGAAGGTCTCATCCCCCCCCCGCAGTCCCAGGCGTAGGGGTGTGATCATACGAGTATCGTGGGGCGCGGGCTCCCTGAGCACAAGCAGGCCGGTTTGTAGACCCACAAAGTGCTGTCGTGCTACACGAGCTATCCTGCTATGCTTTAAAAATTCTGCTTTTTTTTTTTAACTTTTTTTAATTGATTTATAGTCATTTTACAATGTTGTGTCAAATTCCAGTGTTCAGCACAATTTTTCAGTCATTCATGGACATACACACACTCATTGTCACATTTTTTTCTCTGCGAGTTATCATAACATTTTGTGTATATTTCCCTGTGCTATACAGTGTAATCTTGTTTATCTATTCTACAATTTTGAAATCCCAGTCTATCCCTTCCCACCCTCCACCCCCCTGCTAACCACAAGTCTGTATTCTCTGTCTGTGAGTCTATTTCTGTCCTGTATTTATGCTTTGTTTTTGTTTGTTTGTTTTTGTTTTTTAGATTCCACACATGAGCGATCTCATACGGTATTTTTCTTTCTCTTCCTGGCTTACTTCACTTAGAATGACATTCTCCAGGAGCATCCATGTTGCTGCAAATGGCATTATGTTGTCGGTTTTTATGGCTGAGTAGTATTCCATTGTATAAATATACCACATCTTCTTTATCTAGTCACCTGTTGATGGACATTTAGGCTGTTTCCATGTTTTGGCTATTGTAAATAGTGCTGCTATGAACACTGGGGTTGCAGGTGTCATCCTGAAGTAGGGTTCCTTCTGGATACAAGCCCAGGAGTGGGATTCCTGGGTCATATGGTAAGCCTATTCCTAGTCTTTTGAGGAATCTCCACACTGTTTTCTGTAGTGGCTGCACCAAACTGCGTTCCCACCAGCAGTGTAGGAGGGTTCCCCTTTCTCCACAGCCTCTCCAGCATTTGTCATTTGTGGATTTTTGAATGAGGAAAAATTCTGCTTTTTAATAGAGCAGGGACACGTCCCCAGGTCAGAAAACATGATCGTCCCTATTCGAAGATATTTCTGTACTTTCTATACCTGATATTCCAAACCATGTATGGATGGCCCATAATTAATTCACCCTGTCCCTGTCAAGGAATTCTTTCTATGGCCATCTTATTTATTTGCAATGAGAAGCATAATGCAAAGAAGTGAAACGAAAAACTGATCCCCACCAGAATACTTGGGTCAAGAGGGCCAGCCAGCTCTCCCTAACGTTGGACCTGTGTGAGACACTAAATTCTAAAATAGTAGTGTTAACAGTATCCACTCTGGGCTGCACATTTTGCTAAGGATTTTACATATAATCTCTATTTGAATCCTTGCCACAACTCTTTGAAGTCAATAAATTAACTTTATTATTTGGACTATAAGACAACTGAGGCACAGAGAGGTTAAGCTACCTCTCAGAGGCCACACAGCAAGTATAAATGGCAGTGATAGGACTTCAAATCAGAGTGACGTCTGGCTCAGAGAGTCCTGCCAGCATTTACTGTGAAGCCCACTGCCTCCTGGAAGCGCCATTCAGAGGATGGGATTAGTTTGTTCTCCGGGTTAAACCCCAGAACCTGTGAGCCGGGGTTCTGTGTGGGGTGGGGGAGTGGCAGAAGAGCCCAGGAAAATGGCCTCGAGGGATTTTGCAAACCACATGCTTCCCTTGGAGACCAGCCTCCTTGGTGTGTCTTCTTCATGCTACACAGCACTGAGGACTGTGGTGGCAGCTTTCACTTCCCGTTGGGGACTTGTTTATTCAGAACTGAGTGTGGGCACCACACAAGATGCACAGCCAGGCTAGGTGTGCCCTTTGGGCTTTTTTAAAAGTTGATATAATGGTGACAAGACCCACTTTTTGAAAGGAAGGAAAACCAGGTCCCATGCCACCTGTCTTCCAGAACATCATCCCTTTGTGAGTTCCCTCCAGCCTATGCCTGCAGGCAAAGGTATTTAAAATCATGATCAGAGAATGCATATTATTTTCTGATTGAAAGATGCTTGTGGTGCAAAAAACATTATAAATGAGACAATGTTTAAATAATCCGTCTGCCACCAGCACTGATAATGATGCTTGCCCATGTCTGTCGAACATTTACACCCTGCCTGGGTCTCTTCTCTTGGAATGAACCTGTGACGTATAGGAGATGAGATTATGCCTGTATTTCGGATAAGAGGCAGAGAGAGGTAAAAAGCATCTTATCCAAGCTCACACAGCTGACTGAGGCAACACAGGGATTCAAAGCTGGGTCTGTCTGCTCCAGAGTTTGGGGTACATAAGAATAAACTGGCGCTTGTTCTGGTGACTGAGAGGGGAAGTCGGTTCTGGCCACGGAACATGCTGGAGAAGGCTGGGGGTTGCAGTAAACGTGTCGCTGGGGGCCTGACAGAGGACACTGGAGTGAGCAGGCATTTCCTCCTAAACCCCGCAGTTTAAGGAAAGAGGCAGGTGCCTCCTCGCACAACACAGTGTTTTTAAACACCTGACTGGTTCCCCTCTGCATGTGATGGGGGGAGGCACTGTCTCTTTCCCTCAAAGACCCCCCTGGGTGGGGCATGGTAAGTAGCCAGGGGGTGCGGGGACCAGGGCAGGAAGCACTTAGCACTGTCAGGTTCCCGTGCGGGTGACTAGGAGGGTCAGATCTTCGGAATTTTTTTTTCAAAAGTAAAATCTTCATTTTTAGGTGAAATTTCATTTTAAAATGGCAGCAGCTAATTAAAAAGCTGCTAAGCCACTCTCTATGTTCTAAAATTAGCCAAGTCTCTGGGGTGAGGCCAATTGGCTTTAAAAAAAAATTGCGGTAAAATACACATAAGATAATGTTGATCATTTTAACCATTTGTAGGAGTATAATTCAGTGGCATTAAAATACATCCACAACATTGTATAACTGTCAGCAGTATACGTTTCAGAACCTTTTCCTTTTCTGAAACAAAATCTGCACGCATCAAGCAGTAACTCCCTCCTCTCTCCCCTCGCAGGCCCCTGGTAACTTGTAAGCTCCTTTCTGTCTCTGTGGATTTGCCTGCTCTGTGTACCTCATGTAAATGGGATCATACAATATCTGGCTTATTTTATTTAACATAATGTTTTCAAGGTCTCTCCATATTGTAGCATGTATCAAAGTTTGCTTGCCTTTTAAGGCTGAATAATATTCTACTTTCTGTGTAGACCACATTTTGTTTATCCCTTCATCCGTCCATGGACACTTGGGCTGTTTCCACCCCCTGTGCCTCTGTTTTCTTTGAAGAAGCACTTCCCTGCTTCAGCAACTACTTAGATTGTGACTGTAACTTATTGCAGTGATTTAAATTCCGATCGTGTTAACAACCAGCTGAGTAGTAGGGTGTGGAATGAGGAAGACACGGCTCTTGAGGATGCCCTGGAGGATGGGGGAGGCAGTGGCAGATGTGGTAGCAGTGGTACCCAGGGAGCTACAGGAGCCCAGAGGGGACAAACTTGGTCCAAAATAGGAGACTGCAGCTGAGTCCTGAAGGTCGAGCCACTCAGAATGCCTGCCCGCCTGCCTTCATTAACTTGGCTGAGGAGCTGCTCAGGCTCAGGAATCTGGGTGGGATACAGCCGACCTCTAAAGCTGGGCTGCCTCGGCTCAGATCTGGCTTCCCACCTACTCCCTGCGTGTCCTTGGGCTCATGCCCTCGCCTCCCTGTACCTGTGTCCTCACCTGTCAAATAGGAGTGATGGTCAGACCTGCAGCCGAGGGTTGCTGTGCAGATTAGACAAGTCTGTACCTGCGAGTTGCTTTGAGCGACGCTTTGTGTATAGTGAGTGCTCATAAGTGATAGTGTTATTCCTACTAGGAGGGGGAAGAATGGTGCCCGGAGAACCTGGAACGGAGGGCAGGAGCAAGGATGTGCAGGGCCTTCGAGGCCACTGTGGGGGTTTTGATGGCGTCTGGAGGCACAGGGGAAGCAGGGAAGGGTGTGAGAAGACGTGTGTGAACTTTTGTGGTAGATGTACCCACCGAGGACCTTTGTCCAGCCTCCCAGGAAGCTGGCATCTTCTCTTCGCTTGGTAACCTTGAGCTTCTTTCCTCGAAAGCATTCCCTTTGTTATTGGACTGTGCCAGTTGCTGATTTAATAACTGTCTACTGCATGCCTTTGGACAATGCCCCTTCCTTCTCTGGGCCTCAGTTTCCCCCTCTGACGGTGGTGGGCTGGCTGATTTCTAAGGCTACTCTCTGACACTTGTGCGCTGGAAGTCTATGGCTGTTGGTGGGGGTAGTTTTGCTTATTACATATGCCCACCAGAGATGGAGAACAGGGTGCCAGTCTGGGGAGAAGGGTTTCCTCCCATTTTTCTTGGGTCCTTAGACCAGGAGAAGAGACTTTGAAGACTCTTCTCCAAGTGACACCCTTTTCATCACACACCATTTTGTATTTTCTGTGCTTCATCTGCCAATTATTGGCATGAGTCAAGGAAGAGAGCTGAGGATGGAAGTTTTACAGACCCTTAATACTTCCTGACCACGTTTCCAGTTACTTCTTTCTCTTTCCTCCCATCATGAGACTTCTGAAAATGGTCCTTTATTTTCGAAATGAGTGAAGCTCACACATGGTAATGAACCAGACCCAAAGAACCATGGTGCCATTGATGGCAGAACTCAGATCAGCCAGTGAGAGGCTCAGGAGGAGGGTGACATGCCAGACATCCGCACATGTTGTTCGTTTCCTCGATTAATTTCTTACTCGATCTTCTGACTTGGGGCTCACACTGCAGTTAGCGAATAAGAACGTGTTTTTCTGATGAGGACCCACGCCTAGCTCGTATGGGCACCTGAGAGGGAGACACGTGTCTCTGTTGGATGAATCTTTGGCCTGTTTTTGATAAAGAAATGAGGATTATCTCTGAATAGTTCCATCCAGGGCTTTGCACACTGAAAGCACCCTGTCTTGACTTAACTTCAAGTTCCTCAATGTCTATCCATCTCTCCTTTCTTGCTTTCTTTTAAGCAGTGTCTGATGTCGGCTTCTGGCTTTTCCTTGGCCCCCAGCAGGTGCCTTTGGAGCAGCTGACTCTTTTACACGCTCAGATTCAAGGTGTTTACTAGCACCTACAGTATGTTGGGTGCTGGGGAGCCGTGATGGCTGTAACTTGGTCTCTCCTGCAGGGATCACACACTATGGTGACAGTTGGTGCACTAACCACCTTTTCCTCTTCCCTTTGGACATCAGTCCATGTCTTCCTTAGTCATTTTAGGAATTGCACCTACTAGAACCATGAAGGCCAAGACCTGCAGACTGACTCGCTGGAGAGGCCTCCAGCTGGCTCACTGCTTGTTCTTTGTTCAGATCATCCAGATTGCATCAGTTTTGGTAGCAATCACAAGACGTTTTATTGGTTATTGTTTTGGGAACTACGTTCTATACTAGGTACTAGCAATTTCAGATAATGCTTGGAAACCAGATTTTTGGGGGTGAACTTTAATAGCCTAGACAATATGGATTCAAATCTAACCTATCCCAGAAGCTGCTAATAGTTGTGTTTAAAAAGAGGGGGGATTCTTTGGCCAAATGTTGGGACATGGTACATACCCCAGCCCATCTTGGAGGGTTCTGTGACACGGAAGCAGATTAAAGGCTCTGAGAAGTCCTGCAGGAAAGAAACCCACTTGACTTTGACTCAGCATTTTCCAAATGCTTATTAGCTTGTAGATTTGCTTTCCTTTCTCATAAACCCATTTAATATTCTTCAGAGCCAGTGTTCCACAGAACACCCTGGAAACACTTGTGGAAATGATTTGTTTCGGCCGAAAACTACCCAATGGCCAATGTAGGTGGTCAGCGAAAGAAATGTATTATTTGCAAATGCAGAGTTTTGTTTGGCCCAACTTGTTGGCCCCAAACTGGGGAACTAGTGGTCTGCTCCAGGGAAGGAGGGTTTACTGTCGAGCGAAAACTCTCGTTGCTTGTTGTAATGAGTCACACGAGATCCAGGCTCTCTGCTGGCTGAAAGGTGGAGGGTGGGTGCCTGTGTTTCCACCCTCTCCAAAGCCTCACGAGCCAGGACATCGTTTAAGCCTCTTAGGACAGAATATGTAAGCCACCTGTGTTCTCAGACAATGAAGAAGTCATGTCTGGGACAGCCAGGGATCTGTAATGGGGCCCCTGTGACAGGCTTGGCACAGGCAGAACATTTTGGAAATAGTCTTTGGTTGAATAAAGCATATTATAAAGTAAAGCATATAACAGTACTTCTTTTTTAAGGAAAAAAGATATAGACACATTCAGACGTAGAGAAAAAAAAGATAATGGTGTTGGGATGATGGGTAATTTCAATTTTTTTTTCTTATTTGCTATTGTTGCCCAGTTTTCTGTTATCAGCGTGCATTCCCTTTGCAAAAAGAAATGTGCATTTCTAGCAATAAAAACACAAATATGTACATATATGCAAACACAACACAAACACAGATACATTTTACTGGAATGGTCTAACATATAAGCCAAGATAAATATAAGCTGGTAACTTTTTGTCTTAAATCTTTGGTTGCTAATAGTTCCTTCAAAGTCTGTCATTTTTAAATTTTTCCAGATGGGCAGCAAATTTGGGAGATGGAGGCCACGGTGGATAAAGACAAGAGCCAGCCTGTAAGCACCCGGACGCGATGACCCAAGGCCTGCCGTGTTGCCCCCAACCTCCCTTGTGCCCTCTTCCCCCTTTTTTCCCCGCTTCCTTCATCAAAGTCCCAGTGCTTTGGACCTAATAGGCACTCAGCAGGTACTGAATTGATGAATGAATTAAACGTTTATTGAGCCCCAGGCCCTCTGATTTGTGATGGTGACATCTTAATATACTTCGATAGACCCAGTGGTAAGTCGTCTTCACTGCAGCTCAAAAGTCAAGTTCCCCTTAATTAGGATTTTGCCTGTACGCGTACAGAAACGAGTCATGAGTCCTTGAAGATGGGCTGGCTCACTGTGCTTAGGGCCTTGGATGGGAATTTAGATGTGATTGTAGTCACTGACAACTCCTTTCTTCCAGAACATGCTTTTTGTTGAGATCCCTGAGTATCGGAACAAGCACATTCGGACGTCGGTGAAGGTCAACTTCTACGTCATCAATGGGAAAAGAAAACGAAGTCAGCCTCAGCACTTTACCTACCATCCAGGTAAGGCGTTCTCTCCGGAGGCCCCTTGGGTGTGGAGAGGCCTCCCCGGGCATGCAAGTGAGGACACAGGCCATCTACTGGGTGACCTTGGGCAGGTGACTCAACCTCTCTGAGCCTCAGTTTCCTCACCTATAGAAATCAGATGCACTGAGAGTGCTCAGCGCTGGGCACATCAGTGATGTTAGCTATTGTTATTAATATTTCCCTTTGGGAGGGCAGAATGGGAAGGAGGCCCGTGTGGACTTGTTCAGCAGAAGGTGGCAGAGCTGATGACTCCTATCTCTATTTTAGATTTGATCATGATAGGGGTCGAAGGTGGATATGACCTAAAACTGTGGAATCTTAGGGACCCCATAGTAGGTTGTCACCTGGTGACCAAATGGAGTCACTGGGTGGACAACCAGGCCAGGAGGTCTCATTCCTACATAGCACTACAGTCCCCAGGAGGGGGACGACTGCCATTCTCCATTCATTCATTTGTCCAGAAAATATCTGAGTGCCAGGCACTGTTCTCGCCTTGGAGACACAGCAGTGAGCAAGACAGATAAAAATCCCCGCCCTCGTGGAGCTGCCGTCCTAACAGGGGATTCAGATAAAAGCTAATATTGATTGAAGGGGCTTCAGATGATAGGTAACGTGTTATTGGTGCGCTGGCTTGTGGTGAGGGCTGCAGAAAGAGGCTACAGACTTCCCAAGGCTGAGACGGGCCTGCCAGCTGCCCTGCCAGGACTGGAAACCTACCATCTGAGAGTATCACCCAGGTGGTAATTTCCGTCCCATGACAGTTTCACACGGAGCCTCTGGGCTGCCGGAAGCTCGAAACCGAGGGGCTGGCTTCCGTGAAGCGTATGCGTCCACAGGTTCGCGTGGCCCCTGTGTGTCCCATCATCCTAGGACTAGAGTGACATGCCGTGAGTGGCAAAGGCCTATGGGGACCCATGATGGGGGGAAAATCTTTGGAGGGAGTGCTTGAGGCCGCAGCTCAACGATCCTTTGTAATGGAGAGGTTTCAATTTTGTGTCCCGTGTTCTCGCCTCTCCTGGGTGGTGGTGAGGCCTCCCTGGGCCTGAGGACTGGCACTCGCCTGTTTGCGCTTGGCTGGAGGGAGAGCTCAGGGCTCGGGCGCCTGGGGACCGAGCTGGCGGTCTTTGAGTGGCATCCTGAGAGATGATCTCTGCGGTTGGAGTCAAAGCTGCGTTTTCGCTTTAGGTGCTGAACCTCCTTTGCCTCTCCCAACCCCCGACACTCGGGAGCCCCCGATGTGATTCTGGTCCTGTCACTGATTCATGTATTCCAGTGACAAGAAAACGGATTCCTCAGCTCCAGGGGCTGGTGGTGCCTCAGTGAAGGGTGTCGGAGAAGCACAAATTCTCGTGACTGTCCTGGGAGGGGAGAGGAACAGGGACCTCAGCCACACTAACAGCAGTGATGGTAGTGATAAGGACAGCACGCGTTGAGCACTTTACTGTCTGCCAGTGACTGTGTATACAGTGCACACACGTCCCAGTGAATCTTCCCAACAACCCCCCGGGGCAGGGCTGATTGTTCCTGCCAGCGAACATTTGGGGAAACTGAGGCCCAAGCCAGCAGGCCTCATCCCCCTACAGACTGCAGAACTCAGGAGGCTGACAGTCACTGTGTGTGGTCATTCCTTTGTCCAGAAAGTATCCAAATCCGATTAAGTGCCAGGTACTGTTTTAGGTGCTAGGGACCCAGCATTGAACAAAAAAAAAGACCCCCTACTCCCCAAAAAATCCTCCCTTTGAGGAGCTGACATTCTAGTGGCGGGGTGCGTTCAGGTAATAAGTTAGCACATGAATGTACAGATATTTCAGATGGCGGTGAGTGTTATGAAGGACGACAAGCGTGGGGGCAGGGTGGGAACTGCTAGGGAGGAGGGAGGAAGCAGAGGTGTAATTTTAAATCAAGCCTTCTTCCCCCAGCCCTCCCCCTGGGGAAAAAGGCCGCTCACATCCCAGGGCTGACATAGACCCACCAGCCACTTTTCCACTATTGGAAAGATCTAGAGTTCCAGATCATCACCCAGGGTAAAGTTTCTGACCTAAGACAATTGGCTGGGCAGCCTCTTGCCCAAGGCTAATAAATGACAGGGCACAAATCTCTGGTCCCACCCATCTGGACTCCCAAGGCCACATTCCCAACCACTGTCTGCTAATCCTCTGTGCGCACCTGCAACACTAAGAGTGGTGCCCCCCGACCCCTGTGCGCTTTTCTCTTCTCACAGTCCCAGCCATCAAGACGGAGCCCACCGATGAATACGACCCCACCTTGATCTGCAGCCCCGCCCACGGGGGCCTGGGGAGCCAGCCTTACTACCCACAGCACCCAATGGTGGCCGAGTCCCCCTCCTGCCTCGTGGCCACCATGGCTCCCTGCCAGCAATTCCGCTCTGGGCTCTCGTCCCCCGATGCCCGCTACCAGCAGCAGAACCCAGCAGCCGTCCTCTACCAGCGGAGCAAGAGCCTGAGCCCCAGCCTGCTGGGCTACCAGCAGCCGGCACTCATGGCTGCACCCCTGTCCCTTGCGGACGCCCACCGCTCTGTGCTGGTGCACGCCGGCTCCCAGGGCCAGAGCTCGGCCCTGCTCCACTCCAGTCCCACCAACCAGCAGGCCTCGCCAGTGATCCACTACTCACCCACTAACCAGCAGCTGCGCTGTGGAAGCCACCAGGAATTCCAGCACATCATGTACTGCGAGAATTTCGCACCCGGCACCACCAGGCCCGGCCCACCCCCTGTCAGTCAAGGTCAGAGGCTGAGCCCGGGGTCCTACCCCACGGTCATTCAGCAGCAGAATGCCACAAGCCAAAGAGCCGCCAAAAACGGACCCCCGGTCAGTGACCAAAAGGAAGTGTTACCGACGGGAGTGACAATTAAACAGGAGCAGAACTTGGACCAGACCTACTTGGATGATGGTAAGATGCTTATTTTTCTCATTGCCCGTGAGTTCGGTGCCCCAGAGCAGCCCCCCCAGCAAGTGCACCGTATGGCCTGGGCATCTTCCTTCACCTGTCTGGGCCTTAGTGTCCCTCTCCTTAATTTAAGGGAGTTGCATCACATGACCTTTAAGGCTTCACCCGACTCTGTGCAGGACTCACTTCCCTGCAGGAGGTTGGAGCGGGTGCTGAGAGTTTCAGTTGCTCCCCCTACAACCATCACAACAGAAAGAGCAAACGAGGGCAGTTCTGGCCCTCGGAGTGTCCCCTGGGTCACCAGCTGGGTCAGTTAAACTGCTTCCACTCTCTTTCCATGTACCAAATTTAGACCAAGGATAGGGACACAGAAAGGAAGGAAAGCTAACCTTTTATTCCTGGACAGGAAAAAAAAAATCCCACTTGATAGCCCTCTTTTGTGTATTTGGGGGAGGGAGGGTAGAGCAGAGGGAAGGAGGCATCTCGTTGAAAAGTGGCTCTATCAGAACTGAGCATGAATGGGGGGCTTGCGGGCAGGCTGCGGGCACATCTCTGCCCCGTGCCAGTGGAACAGAGCAGCGCATTGACGGGAGGGAAGCAGTGGGCTTCCGTTGTGGCAAGCCCAGCTGATGGGTGGTTGGGCCAAGGGAAGGATGCAGAGGCAGCTTTGTGTGTCTGTAGGTGCCTGGGTTTGTTGACGGGGGTCAAGCCGGAGGGTAGACTTGTTGGAGTAGCTGTGCATGTGACATCGGTCTGTGATCTCAGAGAGGAAGGGCCAGTTGTGTTGGCAGGACTCACCTGGCATCAGCCAGGTGCTGCTGAAGGACAGGGGCGCAGGGCAGGCAGAGCAGCTTTCCCCTGGGGGCGCCAGAAAAAAGAAAACAGGTGGTTTGAATTTCTTATTGGTAGAAGGAAAGCCTACACCACCAGCAGCCATTCGCAGCTCTAGCCTCGCAGTTTACAGGCAGTAGCATCAGATGGACCCTGACACCTCAGTTATTTAGGAAAATTTACTCCCAGGAACCCAGCCAAGGGGTAGGAAGAAAGGTTATAAACGCTTCAAAATAGCCACAATAGTTACATTAAAGGCCAGGTACTAGACACCGGACATTTCAGCGGCAGGAGTTTTTTGCAGCGCACTCAGGGACTGTTGACTTTTACTTTATGCAAAGTTTTGACGATCCAGGTTATCTGGGCTCTGGAGCTTCTTCTAGTTTCCATGTCATTCTCTCTAGTAAAACTGTCTTTCAGAAACTTCCCCTAGACGCGTCCAGCGAGGATCTCTGGGGCCACTGAGTAGAGGGTCAGACCGCCCCGTGTGCCTTACAGGGCCGACTGCTGAGTTAATAATTGATCTAGCTAATGCTGAATAATCAAACACAGGCTGAGTTAGCGTCACCGTGCTCAGTTTTAATGGGAGACCCAGGCACCATCCATTCTTGAACAATTTACACTTAAAATGGTGAAGGTAAAGTTTCGGTGCTTATCTGAAAGGGGGCTATCGTGTAGAGAATTCAACTCATACAGAAAGCCTTCCCCGAGGTGGCAGATAAATGAAACGTGGCAGTAACTGGACCTCCCTCCACGCGTGCGCTCGGGGGCTGGATCAGGGCAGAGGTGCTTCTTAAATAAATGATGCCAGAGCCAGGACCGGAACTTTCCCCTGCTGGCTCTCTGTGCTGTGTCGGTCTAGTCTCTCCAGGGAGAAATGTGCCAGCCCCTCCCACCCTGTCTGTCTAGTTACAGACCAATGGTGAGCGTCTCTGGCAGAGGATGGGAGTCGGTCCCTGGTTTTCTGTGATGCATCAGTATCCAAGTGGTCCTGAGGTGGTCATGTGTGACCTTTGAGTGTCTGGAATAGCCCCAGACCCACAGAGGAGCCTCCTGTTTTCTCAGAAACTTGTGTTATGGAGAAAGCAGCCAGAATGGAGACCCTTTTGGGCCTCCTAAGTGTCTTTCCAAACACAGGCAGGTTCAAGGTCACAGTGAGAGTGATCTCCCTGTGTCAGTGACATGAGCTGGCTCTAAGGCCGTCTCGGGGAGCCGAGTATGGTGAAATTGCCTCTCCTGGTGGAGCCTTTGCTTAAGTACGTTCTGCACAAGCCCAGTTCCCTGAGATTTTAGGAGATTTTCTCTGAAATGAGGGTACTATGCCTTAGAAAAATACTTGATGAAACCAGGTTTTTAAAAAACTTGTTTGATACAGGACTTCTCAGAGCCTTTACTGAGCTAGTGGACATGATAAATCTCTAAAATGAGGGGGATGTAGCACTTCCCAAAATTACTGGATTGATGGCAAGATTGAGTGCACAACTCCAGGGGATGGTGTTCACATGATGTTTTATTGTACTTTGTGCGAATGGAGCCCTTGGAGTTGTACAACATGGCAGGCCTGGGACCCCTCTCCCCTGGCATTTGGGAGAAATAACGGGAAGGAGTGTCAGATTTCAGAACCAGCACTGCCGCGTCCCATGTGCCGTATTCAGGCTTTTCAGCTTGGAAGCTTCGCATTCCTGGGGCCAGAGTGTGACAGGGCAGTAGAATCATCTCTTCCCATGTGGCCCCCAAAAGGCAGCCAAGTGGCTGCTGGTTAGACGTTCCATGCTTGACCGGCACCGTCCCCAAGGCTCTACCCAGCCCCGGGCCCTCTGATGGGGAGGTGCCCATGTGGCTTCCTGTGCCCAGTGATGCACCCCACGCTGCACCCCTGCTGTAGCCGCTGGGACGAGGTGGGTGCAGCTTTATCTCCTACGTGCTGGGGTTTCGGATCCCTCTAACGCTTGCCTCCTGGCCTAGGCACCTATGGAATGTTCTCAGATTCCACTGCTGCTTTATGAATGTGGGGATTCAGACTTCTCAGTTCTTTGGCGTTACTTTCAGACACGTAAACTGGAAATCCCTGGGTCATTTCTCTGGTCTTTTTGGGAGGCATCCTAGGTCCTTTTCTGTCTCTTTCACCAATTGCCCAAAGGAAGTCTGGCTGCACAAACTCCAGCAGAACGTGCTCCCAGTGTGGGGGCTGTTTCTCACGTGCCATTCCTTTGCCTTGGGATTTTGGCAAACTAGACTTTCCATGGAAACGTTGTGAGAGCTGGGCTTCAGTGTTTGAAGGGTCAAAGGAAGGTTCTGCAGCTGGAAAAGGAAGGGGTCGCCAGAGGACTCAGGTCCAAATGCAAACAAATCATCTTAGAAGTTGATCACGCTGCTGGACCGTGATCCCGGGAAGCCCCAGCTTGTGGTTATCTTTTCCTGACCCTTTGCCGACGACCTGGGGCATCTTGTCTGGGCGTCCCACCTGCTCTCGCCTCTCTTCTTCCCCAGCTGCATTCCTGCACACAGACACTGTCTGTCTTGGCCCCATTTTTTCTTGGAACTCCAAAATGCAGCTTCTCCATTCTCCACTCCAAGGACTCGAGACGTTTTCCAAAAGTCTCTTTTTGAACTCGCACAAATAAGTGCTATTCCAGGGCAGACTGATCCTCATTCCTCTCCTAGTGTTCCACTGCCCCCCGCCTCCCCATCCCAGGCACTCTTTCGTAGTTCTCCTGAAATGCATGCTTCGCACATGCATAAACTGGTTTTTCCTCTGTTCCTGTCTCCCCTTCTGTAACTGGTTTCTTGTTCTAAAGCCCCAGGTCGTCTCTGGGAAATACCAGTGACCCCGCACAGTAACACATTCCTGTGAGCTGGGAACCAGTTCTTCCTTCATCCCTGCCTCCCCTCCTCCCTCCTCCCAACCTTCGTCCCCCTCCATCCTGACCCTCCTCCCTTCCCTCGCCAGCCTCCCTCCCTCCCTCTCACTCACAGGTATTAACTGGACGCCTTCTCTGTGCCTGCCAGGCACCATTCTGGGACTCAGGGAGACACTGGTAAACAAGTCAAAAGTCCTGGCTCTCGTGGGATTTTTTTTTTTTTTAATAAAGGAGGTAGACATTAGCATGTAAGGTAATAAATAAGCGTATTTCAGATGGTGGGAAAAAGCCATAAGGGAAATCACACAGGCTTAGGAGCCAGAGTGTGGCTGGATGGGGGTGGTGCTGGGGAGATGTGAGGGAATGGTGTCTCAGGGAGAAGGAACAGCAGGAGCTGGAAGCCGTGAGGTCAGGGGCATGGGCTGGCGTTGGTGGCTCTTTGGCAGCAGTGCAGTGTGATTTAACTTGTATTTTGAAAGGATGACCTTGACTGAATTTGGAAAATGGACGATAGGCAGGCAAGAGCTGGAAAACAAGGGATTGACTTCTTTTTAGACAAAGCCAGATCTGAAGAATGTGGGTCCCATGGCAGGCGTGTTCTGGGGCTGGCGCGTTTTACAAAGGTTGCCTTATGCATCCTTACTTAGTGCAGTTATTTCAAATGTAACTGGAACTGCCAGACTGTGATGAGTTCACAAGGAGTTCTGACCACCTCCATCACCCAGAACCAAGGGCGCTGCACCGTCGCCCGCCCAGGGCACCTGCGTGGAGCAGGGGGGTAGTGTTTGTGCTGTGTGAGGGGGTCAGGGGCAGGCAGGCGGGAGAGGCGTCAAGGAAATGGGGCTCCAAGGGGACTCCTGCCAGGTGCTGTGATGTCATGTTCTCTGAGGAACCGGGGGTCTCAGGTCATCAGACCATCTCTCCACAGGTGCTGGGGTAGCGAGCCTATACCAGCAGCCTTGAGACTCAGCCGCAGACCAGAGGACTGAGGGATGGGGTGAGGCCTGGGACTCAAGGGAGATCCTCTCTGCTGTTCTGGAAATGTCTTGGGCTGAAGGACATGATCTCAGTGACGGCCAGAGCCTCTGCCAGTGGCTTGTGAGGGTGGCAGATGGTGTGTGTGTGTGAGAGTGAGTGGGTGGATACACACGTAGGAAGACCACAAGATAGTCTGTTGGTTTTTTAATCTACTTTTCTCTTCTTCCTATGAACTACTTAAAAATCATTTATTGAAATAATTGAATACATTTGAATATTTCTATATATTTAAATATTGCAATATATTCACTCCCAGAGTCCTCTTTCCTCCATTTGGTCTTGTTTGAATCTCCCCCTTGCCTTAACCCCAGCTCTCAGGACTTAACTCACCACGTCCCCCTAAGACATGCTGAATGTCAGCGTTCGTACTTCCTTCGGACCCCGGGCAAGTGACTGGCCTCCCTGTGCTTGGTTTGCCCACCCACAGACTGGGAGACGACCCGCGCTCCTCCCTCACGGGGCTGTGAGCATGTGCTGAGTTAGGGCACACCACACCTTGAGAACGGGGCTTGGCACAAAGTACTCCTCAGTGCGTGTTAGCTGCTCTTTTTGTTTAAGAATCTAATGGACTTGACTTCTTGTAGGTGGGGCCCCAGGAATGGAATTAGTGCCCTTCTGAAGGAGGGCCCACAAAGCTCCCTAGTCCCTTCCACCGTGTGAGGTTACACTGAGAAAGCAGCTGTCTATGAGGAAGTGGGCCATGTCTGTCAGCACTTTGACCTTGGATTTCTCAGCGTCCAAAACTATAAGAAACAGATGTTGGTGGTTCATAAGCCACCAGGAGCTTTTTTTGTTACAGCAGCCTGACTCGACTAAGACAGCCTGCAGGTGGTAGGGGCCTCCTGGGCTTTGCTGAAGAGCCCCGAGGCTGACTCTTAGCCTCTGTCCTCATTACCTGGCCGGGCCACTTCTTGTTAATCAGCAAAGGATATTTAGAGTCTCACTCAAAAATGCAAAAGTCCAGAAAACTGCTTGCCTAGAGACAAGCCCACAAAATTTGCAAGAGCTTCTGGTTGAAAATTACTTACCTGAGCTAGTAGCAGGTCTGCGTCCCTCTCCCATGAGAGTAAACATCATGTAGGTATCTGTCCCTAGGAGGCATCTTTATTTTGCCCCTTCCGATGCCTCCCTGCCTTCTAAGAACCTCAAATCCCTAGCTGTGCCACTTAACTGTCCTTTCATCCCAAACCCTGTGTACTTGACGTCGCTGGCTTATGTAAGTATAAGGAGCCACCTTCCAGCTGCCTCCAAACCCAGAAATTCTCAGCCATCTTTTTGAATTTGTGCAAAGCAGATGTTTCCAAAGAAATATGCTCTTGCATTTTGAGGTCAGAAGCTACCAAACCACAAGAAAGTTCATTCTCAGACTTGCTGTCCACTCAGCCTGCATTCCAGAGCAGCATCTGACCCACAAAGAGCCAACGGGGCCCAAGAAAGAGGACCAAGGAGACATCCTTTAGTGTCATCCGATGGCCCCACAGTCAGCCATCAAAACCCACGCTTTTAACTGTTCTGAGTCATTTGTGTTGCATTTAATTTCCACCTTCCAAATGAGGTTATTTTCCGATGATAACGAGTGAGTACCCTTGTGCAGGAGTAAGGTGATCAGCTAAGCAAGATGTCAGCATCCAGACCTTTCCTGTCAAGGCCCTTCTGTACTTTCATTCTCACTCACACAGCCTGCAGACGTGCTGGGGCTCGCTTCCCCGCTCAGTGGATGGGCTGGACATGCCACAGACTGGGCTGGTTTCAGGATGATGCGGCCACTGGGTGATGATGTGTGAGCATCGTTCTAGGTGGGGACCGTATTTGTGATGGGTCTGCCCTCATTCCAAGCCATCTCCTGTGATAATCCAGAATTTGTGTATTCAGAAGTACAGAGCTCCCCAACAACAGCGCGAGCTGTAATCGGTTTCTCTCTAGACAAGTTAGAAAAGCAATTTAGTTATTCGAAGCTATGAATTAGATGGGGGAGCAGGTAATCCAACTTTGTTTGAATGCTACATTTTTCTCCTACTGCCTCCCTTCTCCTGCATCTGTAAACCCATTTCAAATAAACAGTGAAGTTTATTTTCCTAGGAAAAAAACCCAAACCCTTCTTTAATGGAATAGCCCTGGTTTTATTCCATTCTCCAGAGTTGAGATTTGGGCGCATTTTGTCTTTTGTCGCCCTCGAGTGTAGTTCTGAACTCTTTCCTTTCCCGGGACCTATTCAATTTTATTTTAGCACCATTTTCTTTTACTTTTCATCCTTTGGAAAAAAAAAAGTGCTTTGTTCTTGGGAAATGATGAAACCATTTGTCTGGCTCTTCTCCACCACATTCCTGACACCTCTTTAATTTGTTATTGACCCAGGGATCTGGTTAGCTGGGACTGGGACTGTAAAGGCAGGGCGAGGGCCTGTTTTGCCCATCCAGGATGGCGGAGTCTCGGAGTCTCTCTCGGTGAAGTAAAGGCAAATTGAGGGTCGAATTTGAAGAAGGAATCTGTTCAGGTGCTCAGCAGCCAATCCTGCCACTTTCAGGTGTCAGGATGACATCTGCCTCATCCCTTTCAACTGCCGTGAAATCAGATCTCTGGCCAGGCAGGCAAAGCAGATGCTCCGTGGTCATTTTACAACGAGCGCTGAGCACCCCAACTCGATTTTATGACGGGATTGTCTGTTGCAGGCAGTTTGGGACTTAGGTCCCAGGCATTCTGCAAACCAACAAACGGGTTTCATCTGAAGCCTGTTAGTTCCACCATCCTGGGAAAGTTGAAAGGCCGCTCCCTGGTTGTTAGTTTCCGAAGCTCTGGACAGAGCGGAGGTTCTGTTGCATAAGCCGACTATGTGGGGAACGCCTTTGAAATGTTCCGCAGCCGGTTCTTATAGATTTCTGGAAGTTGATGGTGTCTTTTGAATTCTCAGCTTTATTGGAAGCCCAAAAAAGACTCAAGCCAAAGTTGATGAATGCACCCTTTCCACTTCTTTCAGATGGATTGAGTTGTGGTCTGCTTCAGGACTTGGACGGGGGGCGGCCAACCGGTGTTCCGCGGGCCGCATTTAGCCTCTAGATATTTTGTTTGGCCCACACAGTATTTAAAAAAATATTTGGATTAGATGCCAACGCTTAAAAACCAGGAGACTGCACATAAAAATACAGATTTCCAGCTTTCCTTGGGAAACCCGAGGCTCTGGCCACCCGGGCCCCCACATTCTGCATGGCAGCTACCTGGAGTCAAAGTCAGGGCTGCTCCGAGTAGAGCAACTGCCTCTTTTTGACTGAGCATGAGCTTGCCCACAGCCCCCACCACTCCCTGTTGTCTCCTAAAGATGGTTGGAGCATCTCTTGTTATTTGCCAGCACGCTGGTACTGTTGTTCCTCGTGCACTTGGCTGAACTTGCTCAGTCAGGGTTTCCATCCGGGCCTGTTGGGTGTTTGTATTTGTTCCCGGAAGTGCCACTCACACCTGTGGCCACCGAACCCAGCACCTGGCGCACAGTGGGGACTTTGGAGGTGTTAGCGCCTCCTGTCTGTCTTCCTTCCCACTCTTTGTGGCCAGGGGTAAGATTTAAAAGTGTGTTTGTGATGCAATGTCCATATGTACAGACACGGAGTCGCACAGTGGACCCACCTCCCCCACACTCAGCTCCAGCTGTGATCAGCCCGCGGCCAGTCCGGGTTCCTCTACACACCCCTGTTCAACCACCCCTATTTCACAATAATCATTTGAAGCAAACCCTACACATCAAAAATCCCGGATAGCAAAACTGCATCAGCGCATGTGGGAAATACTCAGTGTCAGTCTCAAAGACAAGGGTTCTGAAAATACTCATAATGCCGTCAACGTGCATGAAACACAGTGACAATTCCTTGAGCCCCTGAATTACCTGGTATTTAAGCTTCTGGTTGTCTCATACATGTCGTGAAGGTTTTTTCTTCTTTGTTTTGTTTGTATTTTATAGTTTGAATGAGGATTCAGACCAGGCCCACACACAGCATGTGGATGCCTTGGTTTCTAAGACTGTTGCCATCTAGTTAACCCCCTCGTAGGTTGTCTGTCTATTAAATAATAGAACCTTTTTTTTTTTTTGGTTTTATCATTAATATTATTACTTTGCAATTTATTTGTTGGAAAAACTAGGTTGTTCCGGCTGGAAGATTTCTCACAGTCTGTCTTTTACCAGTTGCATCCCCATGGTGAGGGGTAGCTTGCTCCTCTGTGTTTCCTGTAAATTGGCTGTCGATTCTGGAGGTTTAATGGATTCAGGTTTAATTGTTTTGGGCACGACTGCTTCATAGTTGGCAGCGTATCTTCTGTCGGGAAGCACATGCTGCCGGGCTGCCCCTCGCTCGGTGATGCTGGCAGCTGCTGGTAGGCAGTGCCGAGCTCCATTAATTCAGTGGTGCGTGAATTGCAGAATGGTGATATCCTGTTCTAATTCTGTCTTCCCTTCCTCTTCTGTTAGCTGGAAAACTTCTGTCAAGAGAAACTTTCCTTCAGCAACAATGGTAGAATTCATATAGGAAAAGCAGGATGAATGCTTGATTCTTTCCCTTCAGTTACCAGCTTTTAAAATAAAGAGTTGGTTCATTAACATCCTCCATTGGTGATCAATTAAGGGTTTTTTTTGTACCATTATGAACTCATAGATTTAAGCATAATTGATGTTTTAAGATTTTAATGGGCTTTTTTCGCTTGTTCCTTTTGTCCTAATCATTTGATGGAGCTAAATAATATGACTTCCTCTCCTTTTTTTTTCCCCCTTTGGCTTAGCAATGCACTCAGATATTCTGGGGGCATCAGAAAGGAAAGAACACTGTATGTAGACTGAGGGTTCTATTCCCTTACACATGTGAAGGGGAAATCATAAAGCAGCTCTTGAGGGTCAGCTGGCTGAGATATTCCTCTCAGCATTAAGGAGTCTTTAAGTGTAGTTTAAGAATAGAGTTTGCAGGGCAGGGGAAAGTTGTGTATTGAGGATATAAAGGGCTTCTGTAACTGGAACCCAAAGTAACAGTAGCTAAAGAAGATAGAAGATTTCTTTCTCATGTAACAGCACAGGCATAAGCGGTCCAGGGCTGGTATACTGACTGGTCCCACGGTGCCAAGACTAGGCTCCTTCTGGCTTAATCACTCCACCATTCTTCATCTGCACTGTGAGATGGCTCCTGGATGGGAGGAGAGGATGGAGGAAAGAAGGAAGAAAGGCATGCCTCTTCCCTTTAAGGACCTAACCTGCAAATCACATATATCCCCGCATCTGATACCTAATTGGCCAGAGCTTTGTCATGTGACCACAGGGAGCTGCGGAGGAGGCTGGGAAATGTAGTTTTTGTATTTACCTAACCACGTGCGGAGCTAAAGCTTGTTATTATGGAAGACAAGGAGAATGGATTTTGGGTCCCTGAACAGGAAGCATGATCATAATGGGAAAATAGCTCCAAAAGGAGGTTGGATTTTTTTAATATTGTTTAATATTCTTAAGAGTTTCTTCTTCTAGTTCACAAATATTTACTGGATGCTTCCTGTGTGCCAAATGTAATTTTTAGGTCCTGGGGACACAACAGTGCATAAAACAGGTCCCTACTCTTTTGAAGTTTACCTCCTAGTTAGGGACCCAAACAGCTAAATAAATATATAGTCCTCTTTGTACCTGCAGGAAATTGGTTCCTGGACCCCACCTCACCCCCCTGCAGATACCTAAATCCATAGGTGCTAAAATTGCTTATATAAAAGGGTATGGTATTTGCATATAACCTGCACATATTCTCACATATACTTTAAATCATCTCTAGATTAACTGTAATACTTGATACAATGTAAATGCGATGTAAACAGTTGCCAAGCTTTTGGAACTGTCTGGAACTTTTTTTCCGAATATTTTCAGTCCACAGTTGGTTGAATCTATGAATCGTGGATAGGGAGGGCTGACTGCATATTATAATGTCAGATGGTCATAGTCTCTGAAGAAAATCTGAAACAGAGGAGGGAAGAGGCTTTAAATGTCCAATTATTGCTGATTCTCCCCAAATTCAATGAGCCCCTCTCCTTAGGCTCAGTCCAGGAGTCCAGGAACCCCAAAACATTTTATTATCTTTTTCTCCTGAAATAGATTTCTCAGCCTCAGCACCATTGACATTTGGGGCCAGATCATTCTCTGCTGTGGGGCCTGTCCTGTGCACTGTGGGACCTTGAGTAGCATCCGTGGGCTCCACACCAGGTGCCAGTAGCACCCCAGCCCCGAGCGGCCACAACCAAAAATGTCTCCAGATATTGCCAATTATTTCCTGGGAGGAAGAATTGCCTCTAGTTAGGAACCACCAGTCTGAAGGGTTTAGTGCCTGATTCTGGTGGAAACAACAGTCAACAATGTTGATTGTTGACCGAACTATGTGGATTTTTTGGGTTTTTTTTTTGGTGGGCGGTGTTGGTCCACTCTAGAAGACCTGTTTGTAGACTGGGGAATCCTTAGCAATTTCTGGGTATGGGAGGCCGCTAGGAACTACTTCTTTGCTATGTACAGTGTGTTCCCTGGCAAGTGCCTGGGACAGTGGCTTCAGGTTCAGAAGATGTCAGTGAGTAGTTGTGGTCAAAGAAAGCTTGACTTGGAGCCCCACTTAGTCTCTTCCTTGCTTGTGGCCTTGGGTGAGGCATGTGTGAAAAGCGACTTGTAGACTGTCATGTGGCCCACAGATATGGGGCAGGGCCTCCTTCAGCATGGGGTAGGCAGGCAGCTGCCTCAGGAAACCGGCAGGAGCCATCTTGTTTGGGCACTTGCCTTCTTGGTTTGCCTTTAGTCAGCTGGTGCCAATTCATTCATTCCTTCTTTGCACAGATATTCACTGGGCACCTGCTGTGTTCTGGGCTTTGTGCCAGGTGCTAGGACACAGCAGTGAATTCAGTAGACAAAAAGGACCTCCTCTGACAAAATCTCTAGGGAAGATGTTAATCAAAAGCCAATCAGTAAATAACGAGAATTTTAGGTGAGGCTCAGAGCTCTGAACAAAACAAACAAGGTGATGGCAGGGGAGGGCATCACTTCAGACAGGGCGGTCAGGAACGGCCTGCTTGGGGAGGCAACCTTGATCTGAGACCTGAAGGAGGAGGTAGGGGAAGGGAATTGCAGGCAGAGGGAACAGCATGTGCAAAGTGCCAGCACTCAGAAGAAGCCTGGTTTGTGTGGAGGACAGAGAAAGGACTGGCGTAGCTGAGATTCGTGACCAGGAGATGAGTGAAAGGAAGATTTTGAGGGCAGGCCAGACCATGCAGGGCCTCCGAGGCCACAGCGAGAGGTTTGGATGTGACTCTGAGAGGGCATGGAAACTGGTGGCAGGTGGCAGGTTGCAGGCTGGGATGTGTACTTGCCAAGCCGGCAAGTACAGGAAATAATTATAAGAACAGTCCCTCCCACTTAATAAGCACCTTTAAGGGCAGAGACTAATCATCTCCAAATCACAGCTGGGAAACCAGGCCGAGAAGCGAGGCAGTGATTGGTCTCCGGACACACAGCTAGAGGTCTAGAGGGTGAGCTGTTAGAGGCATGTGTGTGAGAGAATGGTCTAGGTTCATTTCACAAAGAGAACGGAGCATGTGTCTTGGGCTTTTCACTCTCTGTCTGAGATACCAGAAAATCAGCTTTCCCTCCGGACCCGCCAAGCTGCCCGCCTCCTGGACGCCTCGGCGTGGGTACCTGCAGGAATCTCAGACTCAGCCAGTGCCAAAGTGAGCTCATACTGATCCTGCGCTATTCCTATCTCCCCTCTCCTGTCTGTCCTAAGGAATCTGGGATGTGGCTTAGGCAACTTACTTAATGTCTGTGACCTCAGTTGCCCCATCTGTAGAATGGGGATTACTAGCAGTGCTTCGGGTTTAAATGAAATGATACATGGAACGTGCAAAGAGCAGGGTCGGCCACCATGGCAGGCCCTCCACACAGTAAGTGTCAGCCGCCTCATCTTCCTCGCCATCATCTTCATCTGTCCAGGGTCGTGCAGATGTCTCAGTGTCTGCATCTGGGACGTGCCCACCCTTCTTTAATATCTTCTCACCAGTCCCGGGCAGAGGCCACCTGCTCAACAGTGAGCCTCGTTGTCAGGAACTCTGGCCCCGGGCCCTCCAGACACCCTGCTGAGTGTGGGGTGTGGCATGTTGCTTGCAGTCTTGTTCCTCCTAGCAGACTACCGGAAGCAACCTAAATAGCTATTAATATGAGTCAGCCGCACAAGGGGTACCAGGTAACTGGGGACCAGAGGAGAAGGGAGACCTTTTCCTGTTTGTTTTTATGCTTTGGGATTTTTTTTTTCACTTTTGCCATATGCATGTATTTACTTTAAGAAAAACTAAGAAAAAAAAAAAAAGAAAGGGACACATTTTAGGTCCTAGAAATGACCCTAGAAGCTAATAAAAAAAAAATGAGGATTTAGAAGTAGAAAGCTTTTAGTTCTGCTTAGGGGTGTGTCTCCCACCATTTGGTTGCATAATCATCCTTCTGGTCTAGCCCGCTCAGCTTGGAGTGGAGGGGACACGTGTGTGTGAGATCTTCTTGCCTCTGAACCTGTGGCCGCATCGTAACCTCCGCCTAGAATGCCCTTCCCTCCCTCTTGTGCCTTTTGCAGTCTGACCAGAGTTTCCAGGCTCTGACAAGCTCTCTTCTCTCTGCAGCCGCAGGGTTTTTCTCTTCCTTTGAGTCCTGGACTCACACCTGGTCCTTTGCAGTTGCTGGGTATCACGTATATGTTTTAGGTGTTTCGACATAGTTTTTCTGTCCCCCACCTCAAGTCCAAGTCTCCAGGTGGTAAGGACTAATGTCTGTGACTTGTCTGTACCCCAGCTGCCCCCGGGCTGACTTTGCACATTGCAGGTAAGCTCTTAACAACATTTTCTAATGTCCCCTTTGTGCAAAGTCTAGCCCAGCTCCCTGCACATAAGATACTCACCATGTATTTGTGGCACTGAATGAATATCCCAGAATGAAGTGGACATCATATACTGCCTGAGTTTTAAATGATTTAGAACTATTCTTCATAAAACCACGACAATGATACTTCTTTTTAATAATAATTGAAGCTAACCCTTAGATCTCACATCTTGCATAATAGGTGCTCTTCTATGACATCGTTATATTAACTCATTTAATTCTTACAACAGCCCCATGAGGCAGGAACTCTATTCCTGTTTTATAAATGAGGAAACTGTAGCACAGAGAGGTTAAGTAACTGGCCCAAGATCACACAGCCAGTGAGTAAATTTGTAGATGTTCTTTATGTAGGGTTTTTTGGAGGAAAGATGCCATGCATTTCTTTGGGAGTTCAGGAGTACAAATGAAAAAACCCTGGAGCACCTGCTAGCCAGGTATGACAGTATATAAAACCTGGGGAGATGTCCTGTGTCCTGGTCCTAGAATCTGGCTTCATCAGGACAGCTTTGGAACCTAGCCTGTGAGCTTCTCCAAAGGCCTGAAAACAAGTTTGAGAGACACAGTGGGCAGAGGGATAAACTCCATCCAAAAAGAAGACCACAGAATTGAAGTGATAAATGTTTACTGAAATGCCTCTAGACACAAGATGCCAGCCAGTCACTTTCAACCTTTATACCAGTATTTAAATTATATTTATTGTGTGCAATGGGGGCACTTCTGTTGTTTGGCGTGATATGGCTGGCCTGGCGTTCTCAAAAGCAAAAGTCCTGGGGCCCTTGAACGTCCCACTGGTCCTCGGTGGGGTGGCAGGGAGGGAGGCACATCCCTGTGGGACCAGCGCAGGGGGGCTCCAGCAGGTCCCTGGACCTCTGCATTGGTGCCACGCTCGCCAGGCCTCAGACTGCTCGGTGGACTTGACAGGGCCAGAGTCTGAAGACCAGACCGGGGCAGGCCTTCAAAAATGTGCTGGCTGCTGGGCCCTCTAGAAAATCCGTCTCTTGCCTCCAGCCGGCAGCGCTGCCCAGTGCCGGGCCAGCCTGAGGTTGTTGTGACAGCAAAACTGGGTGCCATGGAAACGGTTGTGCAACCCCCGGAGCGGGCGGCCGGAGAGCAGGGCAGCTGCTCTCAGCTGGGCCGGTGCAGCTTGGGTCTGCCCTCCTCCCGGACCCCTTGCTGTCCTGTTGTGCTTGGCCTGGGCTTGCTCTGGACTCAGAAGCGCTCTTTTTTGCAGGGAGACCCACGAGCTCGCTCCCCATTTTCAGGCCAAGAGACGCCCTGCTGGCCTCTGGTTCCTGCTGCCACCTCCTGAAGGCAGCATCCTCGTGGGCCCAGCTGGTGGAGGGTGTGAGGCGGTGGCCGGGATGCTCCGGAGTGGGTATCCGAGCTGGCCTGGGGCTTCCCTCTGTAAACAGCGCAGTGTGTGCACCCCGGGCCTGGCCAGGGCTCTCCTGGCCAGCAGGGCCTCCCACCTGCAGTGGTTCCAGGCGTTTCTGGGGGCGGAAAACAGAAACCAACCCTGTGTTTTCCAGGCTGCCAGGCTTCTGAGAAATTCATGCCTTGGCCCAGGAACTCCTTTCTCCCGCTCCCCCACTTCCCCCAACTTTCAGAGAAGGCTGTACCCACGCCCCCCAAGCTGACTTCCTGTTCTATTCTGATGAGGGGGAAGGTTCTGGGGAGGGTCTTTGGTCTCATCTGTAGGTGCCACCCCTTTGGTCACCGGCCCCTCCTCCGACCCAGTCCTGCAGCTGTTTGATGTCAGAGCCCAGGTCCTGGGGGCTCACCCCACCATGGGCTCTTGACACCTGATGGTGACCAGGACTACCCTGGAGAGAGTTTCCTAAATTCAAACTCTGGATCCCAGCCCAGGAGCACCTGCTGCTCTGAGAGAGCTGCTAGCCTTTCAGGGTTCCCTCTGTGTGGCTGGTGTTGGCAGGGGGTCAGGAAGAAAAGCAATCTGTGGAAAGTAATTCCTGCTGAAATAGGAGTGGCTGATAAGACGAGGGCCTCTCCTGTGGGTGCCACGAACACCCACGGGGGCTCATTCGCACCGATGGGTCTTGGAGGGAGAAATGGGGTGGGATGTTTTCCCGTGGAGGTTGGCACCTCTGGTCTCTGAGGTGGAAGGTTTGGCGTTCTGGCCCAAATTTGTTGCAATTTAGTCAGTTCTTCTCAACACGTTTGCTGAGTACCTACTGTGTGCCAGGCAGAAAACAAGTCAGAGGCACTGATCTGGTAACTTGCATGGTGGTTTGAAACACGGCCTCGTGTAGTTTGCTGTGTGTGTGTGCGAGTGCGCGCCCTGAAGCGTGCAGAGGACCAGCCCAGGAGCTAGACTGGGCAGAAGGAGTAAGTTGGCCCAGTCAGGTCCTCCGTGGACTTCAGTGGTTAACTTTGATCATTTTACGCCTGAACAAAAAAGCTTCTGTCTTTACCATTAAACCAACATTTATTGGCGAAACAGGAAGGCAGGGTAGAGTGGTTTCAAGTTTGTGCCCTGGAATCCCAGCCTGCATTAAAATCCTGGCTCGGCCCTCTGCTGGCTGTGTCACTCTGATCAAGTCCTTGCAGCTCGCTGAGTCTGGGTTTACTGAACTGCAAACTGGGAGTGATGATAATGATGACGACAATGACACCTATGCGCGGGGCCTTGTGAACACTGCGGGGTTCGTGTGTCATTTCTCAGACCAGGACCCGGGACAGAGCAAGTGCTCAGAATGAGCCAGCCACCGGCATGATTTCTCCATCCCTGCAGCCAGCCAGGTCATTTGATGGGTGCTGGGTAGATGAGGGGTGGTCCCACTGGATCTTACAGTCTAAGGCGGAAGGAGGATAATAAAGACACAAGATGTGTGTTTCAGATAGTGAGACATGCTACGAAGGGGAGAAAGAGGGGCTGCAAGAGGAGGCTTTGGACAGGGTCATCAGGGAGGGCCTCTTGGAGGAGGTGACATTCTCCTGCCCCATGTGTACCAGAAGGCCCCTCCCCCATTCCCCGCGGGGCAAGCTGTGTGGTACAGGCTAATCCATGTATAGGAGCCACAAGGTAGTCTGTCTCCTTTTGTCTTTCTTCTGGCTTCTCTCCATTTCCTTCCCCACCTCCTTCCCCCTGCCTTCTCCTATCCTCCCCAGCTCCTTCCTTCTCTGCCCCTTCTTCTGCTCTCCTCCCTCCCTCTGTCCTCCTCTCACCTTTTCTTCCGTTCTTCCTTTCTCTCTTTCTCCCTTTCTTCCTTCTTTCCTTCCTTTCTTTAAATACCAAATGACTTTCATGTACCTAAGATATAAAACAATACAATACAGATAAATACCGTGTACCTACCCTGAGTTTAAAGAAAAAGAACATCACCCTTGCCTCTGAGCTCTGCCTTCTAAAAGACTTTTTTATTTACAAACCTTCCAGTTGTGTTTCTCTACAAGAAGACCCTTTAAAAAACTTTTCTTTGATTTTCATTCTCATGGCTAAACATAATTCTTTAATATCAAACCCAATGATCAAATTTTCAACTCTGGATTCCAGGCAAGCCCGCCCATCGTGGTGGTTTGAAACAAGTTTCCCATTTCTTTTCTCTGTCCAGGGCCCCTTCATCCTTTTCCCCTTCGCAATCTTTGTGCTGAAGGAGTGTGCACACGGGCTGGGTTTTGCTGATTGCAGCCTTGAGGTGCCATCGAACGTTGTTGCTTTGTCCTCAGCATCCCCTGTAAATCAGTTGTGAGACCAGTGGCTGGACCAGATTGGGTTTGATGTTTTGGGCAAGGCTACCTCGTAAGTGATGGTGTGTTCCTCCATCAGGGGCTCCTGGAGTCTGTCTGTGTCTGTTCTGCAGTGTTCATGGCCGTGATGCTGTGTGATGCTCCACGCCTGGCTCAAGCATGTAATTTTGAGTGTACAGTCTTCCCCGTCACCTTAGACTAATTACTATCTTCAATTTTGTGTTTGTCATGTCCCTTTTTTTTTTAATAGCTTTACCGCTTGTTGGATTCTCAAAACAACACATTGAGCTTTGCATGCTCGTGAACTTGACGTAAATGCGGTAAACAGCTTTCTGCAACTTGCTTTTTCCTTTTTCCTTCAACATTATGTTCTTGGCATTCGTATATCGTCACTTTGCAGCTGTCATTCTTTTCTCTGGTTTGAGCTGCGCTTTTACGAGCCCTCCAGTGATCTGATGCCCCTCAAATCTAAACAAATTGTTTAGGAAATCCTTTCCCACCCTGGTGTCAGAGAGCTTCTCCTAGACTGTCTTTCAAATATGTTGCAGTCGTACCTTTCGCACTTAAGTTTATAATCTACCTGGAATTGATTTTTGTGTCCGGTATGAAGTAAGGTGCTCATTTCATTATTTTCCGTGCAGATAAGTAGCTGTTCTGTAAGGGGAGCATCCCAGAGGAGGTGCTATCTGAGCAGAGATACACTCACGTAGGTGATGCTCGCTCGCTGATGGTGCGTGGCTCCTATTCTCTCCTGTCCCCTCCGGTTCAACTACTGCTAGCTTGGCCACCAACCTTGCCACTAGGGTTTCATACCAGCACTTGAAGACTGTCAAAAACCAGACTTACCTGGGCAAACTCTGTTTAAATCCAAATGAGGGGTTTGTGTTTCATTCATGCACTCAACCATCCCTCTGTGAAATTTTTTGCTGAGCACCTACTATGTGCTGGGCTCTGGTCTGGGTGCCAGGGATAAGGCAGAGAATGAGAGATGAGGTCCCTGCCTCCACGGGGTGATGATAGCCCAGTGAGGGGTTGATGTTACCACGTCCTGGATTCAAGATACAGGGTCCTTATTGCCTGAGCCAGGCCAACCCTCCCCCTAAACCAGGATCCATCACCATGGTGACCTTGTGCAATGGACAGGCTGTGCCTACACTAACGTGCCTGCGAGTTCCCCCGATCCAGCTAATGCTAAGCCTCTGTGAACACTGGCGCATGCTCACAAAACTGTCGGTGGCTATAAACGAGATGCTATATGTGACAGCACGGGGCCTTCAGAGGAGGGGCCACTAAATGGTGCTTCATCGGCCTGTGCATGTGGGGTCTTTGGGAACCATGGAGGTGAACTTGGCCACCTGCTCATCTTTCCAAGTGGTCACACTCCCGTCAGCTGTCCTCGCCGCCAGGATGGAGGAGCGTTGCACGTGGGCTGGGAGCTGTGAACCACGAAGTCCGATTCCGGTGGAGGGTGTGCCTGGGGGAGGACACTGGGACTGAGGCCCCAGGAAGCCGAGTTGGGAGATGCAGCCGGTCTGGTGTTGCTTGACCAGAGCAGGATGAGTGTGTCCCCCGGAGGCTGGCTCAGGGCGGGGGACCTCCTCTTACCCCTCAGGGCTTGGCACCTTCTTGGCTGCAGCTGATCTGCCCTCCTCCCAGTTAGCACATCAGCTTCTCACTCAAAACTGGGGCCTCAGAACTGCCACATTTACTCATCCTGAGAGCTGGGGACAGTTTGGGACAAGGTGTGGCATTTTTCTCGTAAGCCCCGACCAAAGTCTTGCTGGTAAGGTGTCTGGGCTGCTGGGGGCTCTGCGGGCCTGCTGCCTGGGCTGGCTTCCGGAGGCCTCTGGTTTGCAGAATGTTGGTGACTCAGATGTTGCGTGTCGCTGGCCCAGTACAGCCAGTGCACCGTGTCGGGTGGCCTGGGAGGGGGCCCCTCTTAACAGGATATGAAAGTGCGTCTCTGGGAGCCCGGCTGACCTCAGACCCACTCACTCTGAAAATTCAGAAATAGTTTCTAAGGCGAAAGTGCTTTGGTAAAAGGCAGCCTGGCCGCCAATCAGTTCAGTCCTTTAACCAAACGTCCTCTGTGGGGTGGACAGACATGTACTAACAGTGTTACTAGGAGCAGCCGCTAGCACGGTTTTTTGTCTACTCAGCATTGTGCCAATGTGTGCACTGCCCAGCATCCTTCTGGGATGCACAGTATTATTCCCATTTTACAGATGAGGAAACTGAGGCCCAGGATGTTAAATGATTGGCTCACATTCCCTTAGTGAATGTGGGATGCTTACAATGTGCCAGACTCTGTTTACAGCCCTTGTGCTGACTCACTGATTCCCTCTAAAGCTTTGAAGAGCTATTATTGCCCGCTTTCTACAGGGCAGGTGCAGAGGGGGTCAGGGCTTGTTGCCTCAAGTCCAGGGCAGGATGTGCAGGCTGAACTTGGACCTCCGCAGTCTGGTTCCCACTGGAGTGTTTTTCTGCAGCTCTGCGCCGGGGTGTGAGCCCCTCATCTCTGCGTGCAGCCCCGGCCCTGGGCCCCCCGCAGCCACCACCCTCAGACACTTACAACCTTATCAGACACAGAGAGGCTGCAGTTGTGAGATGAGTGGAAGGCGGGGAGGGGAGAAGGGGGTTTGGCCAGAGGAACTTGGGCAGCATTTGCGGCTGGATGTAGGAAGAGAAGGGAGGATTCGGACGCATAGCAGAGAGAGGGGGCTTTCCCAGCGCAGAGCCAGGCGGCGTGAAGGGGTGTGTGGAGGGGGTGGCGGATGTGTGTGGGGTTGGGGCTGCAGCCGCACTTGCTCCTTGTTCAAACCGTGCCCCTGCACAGGCCCCTGGGCAGAGCACTTCCCTGGTCTGCCCCGTGAGCACACAAACACTTGCTAAAGAGGAATGTTCTTGGGCAGAACAGCGCTTCCAGGACTGTCGGAGCTCCGGCTGCCATGACGGAGTCCCACAGCCTGGGTGCCTTAAACAACAGAGGTTCATTTTCTCACAGTTCTGGAGGCTGGAAGACCGAGATCCGGGTGCCAGTGTGATCGGATTCTGGGGAGATGGTTGCCTTCTTGCTGGGCCCAGTGAGCCTGCAGACAAACTCTCTGGTGTCTCTCCTTACAAGGCACTGATCCCATCGTGGGGGCCCCACCCTTATGGCCTCTTCTAACCCTGGGCACCTCTCCAAGGCCCACCTCCAAACACCATCACATTGCAGGTTGGGCTTCAGCATGGCCGTCTGGGGGCCCCAGGCCAGTCCTTGGCAAGGACTGTACAGGGGGGAGGTGCCAGGGCTCTGGCTGCATGTCCCAGGAGAGTTACGGTATCTTAGGAATACCTGGTATAATGTCACACACACACACAGTCCTTGTTCGTCACTCGGGGTGGCCTTTGAACTGAGAGCAAACCAGGCCTGTGAATCTCACTTGGAGAAATTTAGGACTGGCTCTGGTCCCTGCTTAAACCTGGTGGGATTTCTGTCCAGGCAGCTGGTGGCTTCTTGTGCCTGTGAACCTGGAAGGGGTGAGCTGGGGGTGCCCAGGTTTGTCTCATGGTCACTCGGGTACTTGGGGCCCTGCACCGGCCTCCTCTCCCCAGGATGTGGGTGGGTGGGCCCCACGGTGAGGGCTTGCTGAGTGCGTGTGGGGACAGGCTGTGGGTCGGTCAATTCTCACGCCAAACTGGGCTGAGGGACTCGAGAGGTGGGCAGATGTGGTTGGAATCTTTGGAGGGGGGCGTTTCAGGACAAAATGCCTGATTGACAGGAATGCGAGGCGGTCTGGATGCCCCCTTCGGGGACATGGGGATGTACGGATGTATCCTTCTTGTGGAGGGGGCATGGCTGTACTGGGAGCTGGTGCTGACCCAAATAGGAGGACACAGAATGATCTGGAAGGTGGATTTATGAGCCGGTGGTTGGCGCCTAGGCTGGAAAAGTCCATAAACCTCCAGTGACTTCTTTCCAAGCAGCAGAGGCTGTGCTGGTTTTCGAAGGAAAGGCCTGGGGTTTGGGACCTTTCCGGGAGGCCACGAGGAGCTTCTGTGCGCCTCTGAGCGGGGTAGCTCGGGGTGGAGGTATTTCCTATTGCTTCTTGCTTGTACCTGCTCCTCACCTGGAGTGTCGGACCCGCCTTCAGTTCTGTCTCTCGGGCACCAGCAAGGCTAAGTGAGCACCAGTGTCTTAACATAAATGTTTGGTTAGTTCCTCCAAGCCCCACAGAGAAAGATGGCTTCCCAAACAATTAGGTATTTATTTTATCATCTCATTTGTGGTTGCAGGCTGCGTTTGGGGTTTGGATCACTGTTTCTTTCCCCGATCTCAGCTGGATGTAGTCACTGACAAGTGCTTTTCCTTTGCTTCTGGATTTTTCTTTCTTTCTTTTTTTTTTTTCTCTTTTAAAGGCAGCAGCTCATTTTGCAGTGCTTTGTGGCTGATGCCTCCCGGCAGAGGTTTGGGGCCAGGGCCGTGATGAAACGGCCAGAGGACGAGGAAGCCTGCCGTGGTTTGTTTAGAATGCTTTCCTGCCTGCGGTCGCTACCTTCGAAGCTGTGTGGTTGCTTGATAGGAGAGGTGCCTCTTAACTGCCTGTAATCGTAAGAAATTCTGCTGAACTGGAGAAAAGCTGGGCAGATGAGCTCAGCTCAGCTCAGCTCTGAGTTTGGACAGGGGGTTAGTCCTCCCTTGTCAGGCAGCTTAGCTCAGAGAAAGTCCGAGCTGTTTCTCCGTAGACTGTGCGTCGGTGTGGAATCAGGGCCGAGGTGGAGAAAGGAGACGTGTTCCGCACTGGTGGGGAGGGACATCGGTCTTTTCACCATAGATCCGTTAACCTGCACGCACCTTAGACCAGCCTAAGTCCTGTGACACAGATGCGCCCAAGTCTTTCCCTTACTGCCATCCTGTTTCAAGATGTGCGCCCGGCTCTTGGGAGGCTAGAAGCTGGTTGTGTCGTTTGTCAAGGTGATAGGTTCTTGAGTCTGTGTTTTTTCTGTTTTATCTGTTGACACCTTGTACTTTCCTGTTAATTATCTGTGTTAAGTAATCAGTGAATCATTTCCGATCTATATCCCCAATGATCATGTAATCTACGAGACTGGCAGGACAATTCACCGACTGATGCCGAGGCTGTAAAAATGCAACGTTATGATCTAGTCTTCAGCCGTAGCCTCGTTAAAAAAAAAAAAAAAACTCAAAATGTGGCAGTGATCCTGGGACCTGAGTCCACTCACCTCAGTCACATACAGTAACTCTCAACACTGCCTTCCCTCACGACAGCTGTCCCCGTCTTATGAACAGCTGACTGGAGCGGGCACACTGATCAGTGGGACAGATCTCCTCTTTCAACATGTAGGGACGCAGAACTGTATTCTTGGTTATTGGAGAGGAGGGGATGGGACTGGTCCATCTCCTTCGCATCGTTTCTCTCACTCTTCCGTCTATCTGCTCTCTGAGTCCATTTGGCAGCATTAATGAACATTTGCGCACGAAGGAGCCAGCCAGCTACCTCATCTCATTCAGTCCTCACAGTTGCCAAGGAGGTCTTCTGATCTCCCTCTGGGGGAGAACTGAGGCTCAGGGAGAGGGCATGAGACTTTCACCGATATATCAACAGGGTGGTTTTGTGTCCAGGCTTCTGATGCAAAACTGCATTTTAACCCAGCCCCCAGGGCAGCCCGATGCTCTTCCGAACATGGGAAGCCCTGACCTGGGATGAGCACCTGTGGAGTGGGGGCCATTCCTGGACAAGTTGCTTCATTTTTTCCTCTGCCTCAGTACCTCGATCTGAGAAATGGGCATCACCCCCACCAACCCTCAGATATAACTGTGAGGCCTGAGTAAGGCATGGGAACAGCCACCTGCAGAGTAGGATGGTAGGGAGTCAGGGTCGTCCTCTGGCTCTTGGTGCCCGCCTCCCACCAGGAAGCAGACGATGAAAGAGTGAAACTTCGACTAAACAGGAAGCTGCGCCTCAAAAGTCCACAGACACCCGATCGGTTCGATGCTTTATAAATGCTGAACTCTGACAAGGGGGCGGGGCATGGAGACAGGGCCGGGCTTCCTGACTACTGGCCTTACTGGCCGCTGGTGTGAAGGGCCTGGGCCCCGGGGCTCCACATGCATTCAGAGTGCTGCTCGAAGGCCGTGACCTTGGACCCGTGCAAGGTACCCACGATGTGCTCCTTGAATGGGCACCTATGGATGAAGTGAAAACACCTTGGCTACCTGAGTACCTTGTAGCCATTCTTGCTGAGGAGTAACAAGCCTGTGGCTCAACTTTACCCAACAGCCGGTGCTCCTGTTGGAACTTTAAGAGACCAGGGACCCCAGTACCGAGGCAGGGAGACAGCTGAGGGGCCAGTGCAGTGAGCTAGACTGGAGGTGGTGAGGCTGTCGGGTCCGGATATATTTTGAGGGTAAATCCAGAAGTATTTGCATCTGGAGGGGATGTGGGCTGTGACCAAGATTGGCCTGAAGAAGGGAGTGTTTCCTATCATGAGACGATTATAGGAGGGCGGTTGGAGGTGAAGGTTGGGGGGCGGGTAGTGAGGGTCAGGGGGTTGGTTTTGACCATGTTAAGTCTGAGATGCCCAATGGGCGGTTAGAGCTCTAAGTCTGAAGTTCAGGGGTGAGGTCTGGGCTGAAAACATTAACTCGGCCACGGTCAGGGTAGAGGCGGTATTTTGAGACCTGGAGTGAATGGTTTGACAATGCCCCTGCTCTTGGACTTGAACAAGCCCCGGTGGAGTCGAGACAGGGAAGTATGATAGTGAGGGAGCCGCCTTGGGGCCACAGGCACCTGGGATTTTGGACACGGGGGCCTTTCTGCCTTAGGAAATGTCTTGAAATGCATGGTCCAAACTGTGTTTACAGCCACTAGGCTCAGGAGGGGAGGTGGTTATTTTGTCCTGGGCTGTGACTCACCCCAGCCAGTCCCGATCGAACAAACCTTACTGCAGCCCAGCTCTTGGGAGTCCGGGCCTGTAAACTGCAGGAGAGAACTCGGTGTTCTCCGCCTTGAGGATGAGATTTCAGGGAGCTCATGCCTCTCCTTCAGAGAGCATCCTTGTTCACCTCACGATGAGAACAAAGCTGCATCTAGTAAAAAGCTGGGTCAGTCCCTGCAAGAAATTAATCCCAGAAAGTATTTCTAAACCAAGCACTCAAAATGGCACTTACAATTTAGCCATTTAAAAGGGGTTGTGGGAACAAGTGTTTTGAAAGCTTTAGGCACTACAGAGCTCTAGAGAGGGGCTATTTAAAATTGAAGAGAACATGTGATATAATTGAATGCCTGTGAAGTACCCTGCTCCTGTCTCCTTTCTACGTGCCTTCAGTGCTCTGTAAAAATAGTAACAGTCGACCAAAGAAAAACAGGAAGAAAGTGTACAGTCTTACGAATTTGCATGCCCGCTAAGGTTGTATCACTAGCAAGAAGGAAGCAGGGGTCAAGTTTAGCATATATGAAAGCCTGAAGGAGGAAGGTAACATTGAGGTAGATCTGTCATGAAATTCTGATTTTCTTTGCCTGCCACAGCTGCCAGCATTATTTGCTCTTTAGAAACTCCATGAGGTAACAGCTGCAGAGCCATTTTGTCTAGCTTAAAACAAACAAACAAAACCCAACCCAAACCACCATAATCTTGCTGGTATATTTTGATTTCAGAGATCCCTATTTCTTTGCACAAAGTCATCTCAGTGATTATTACTCTGGTTTGGAGTTAATTCTGGCACAAATGTTAAGATGATAATAGAATTTGGGCTTCGACTACAGGCAGAGGGTTAAGTTTGATCCTGGGTTCTGAGTGGCCCTAGGTTAAGGGCTACTCCTGAATTGGATGATGATAACATGAGTTGGAAGCATAATAGAGGTCAAAGGTGATTTTTTTTTCTTCTCAAAAATGGTTTTGCAAATCTTTTTCAGAGCTGATAGACACACACCTTAGCTGGATACAAAACATATTATGAAACAGAATGACTGTGATCTTTGATCCGAGAAATCAAAGTTAAAGGTAATTGATATCTTCTGCCTTTCCTTTTGTTTTCCAGCTGTGTGTTTTCTTAACTTGAATTTTTTTCTTTTTTTGTAAAAGAAAACTTTACAACCTGAAGGCCCTCTCTCCTCGTTTTCCAACATTTCTCGCTCTTAAGAGCTAGACTTCATCCCTTTGTCAAGGGGACACCCCTGGGGGACATACCTGAGATTCTTGGAGGCTGGAGCCCAAGGTTGGGGCGGGGAGTAGGGTGGCGAATGGGGCTCTGGGAATTTGCATGCTCTCCCGGGGCCCCATCGCCCTATTCCAGGAATAAGGCAGCAGTGCCAGGTTCCAGCCCTTGGAAGTTCTGCTCCTGCCCTGTGCCAGCTCCCTTCTGGTTTTATACACTTTGCTTGGTGTTTCCAGTCCGGGAAGGCTCTCCATCAGTGGCGGGGCGTTCTGCACTGGGGAATAAGAGAGGGGTCAGGTAGATCAGAAAACTCTGCCCTGTGCAGCGGTCAGTTCCAGTCTTGATCTCATCGACTTAAAGTTCCACCCCCCCCCCAGGGCTTTCCTGTGGGCTTTGGAAGGTGTTAACTCACTGCTTGGTTTCTGGATGTGAAACCAGCCTGTGGAACTGGGATAGGGCTGAGTGTGGTTTTCCCACGGACTCAGCGGAGCCCCTCACCTTAGCTGCAAGCAGTAGGGCCCCTCCATGGAAGAGCCTGGGAGCCAGCGCAGCGATCAGGGGCGTCCACCTGAGCCAGTGAGGATGTCCCTGTACCTTTCTGTGCCTCAGCTGGTTAGATGCTCCTGCTGTGCTTTAACCCTCCGGCACACTGGTTAGCATCAGTGAGCACGTGCTGCACCCAGCACAGGGCGGTGCTCACCGTAGTCAGCCCGGGTCAGTATTTATTGTTGGGTTACATGCCTCACTGGGCCGTGGCTTTTGAATTGTCCATTTGTCAGTGAAAGTGGGTTCGCTACATCACAGGCCAGACCCCGAAGTCCTCGGCGCACTGATGTCCCATGCTGAAAACCCAGGCGACATAACCATCAGCTGTCACGCCCTTTAGCCCACAGTGGAGCGGACATCCCAGAGCCCTGGTTCCCAAGCGTGCTCTCCACCAGCGGTCCTGGGCTGGTTACCTGCCTGGTGCCGAGTCCCTCCCCAGGGCTTCACAGCCAGGGAATCAGGATGACAAAGCTGCAGCTGAGCGATCAGCGCTGAGACTCAGCCACTTAATCAGTCAACGGGCCTTTTTAGTGCGCTTCCCCTCTCCCCGGTGTTAGAACTTGGCCGTGCTTCTGACCTTGCAGGGCCTGGGAACTCCGGCGAGCTGGCTGTGCTGTGCATGGCCGCGGAGGGGGTTCACCGCCGTGGAGCTCCTCAGACCCCGCCCACGGCTCTGGGCCACAGGCCTATCAAGGGCTTTTTGTCCTTTTCACTGAGCATCTCAAGTCTGGCCTGGCTGGGCCCTTCTGGAAAGCTCTTCTCCAATGTTGTCAAGTGCACATGCGGAGGGGAGGAAAGGCTTGGGCGTCACTTAGCAAGTGAAAAGCATTTTGATCCCAAGTCCCAGGGGAAGGCTGAGGCCAACGGCCACCTTTCCGTGCTTGTGGGGAACACGGCCTGGGGGTCAGGGAACAAGTGGCCCTGGAGTTCACTCTTGGCCTTCAGGGTAGCCTTCCCTGGGCACAGTTGGGACGAAAGGTAGAAGCATCCAGAGAACACTCACCTGCTTTCTGGTTCAGCCGCCCTGGCGTCCAGCCATTGCCCCAGGCGTGGGCCCCGGGCATGAGTGGGGCAGGGCACGGTGGACGGAGGAGAAGGGCGCGAGGTGTTCAGGATCTTTCATTTGGCTTCAAGAACACAGCCCCCCTGGGTCCCACCGAGCTTGACGAGTGACCTGCTGGCCAGCCCCAGGCTCCCGTGGGCACTCACGGGGTCTAACCAGGTTTTAGAAAACATGCTTGAGGTTTAGGAGAGAAACAGGATGGGGCCTGTCCTCTCCTTCCTGTTGCTTCTTTCTCAGGGGATTAAGTTCCAAAGTCAGCAGTTAAAGGAGAGAATGCCTAGAATTGCCAAAATTCCCTGGACAGTCTTCTGAAACGGCACCTCCAGTCTAACAGTGTGGGTTTCTGTGTGTAACCCGGAGCGGCCACTCTTCCTCAAGCTGAAGTTTGAGAACCTCTGGGCTTAGCTAACAGAAGTCAGCCAGCACCAGGTGTCCAGGCCTGCCAGTGAACCAGAAGTCTCCTGGGGCAGAGTGGGATGCTAGCAGAGATCAGTTTTAAGAAATTTAACACTAGTCAAACCAGAATTGTTTGATGAATAATACTTGTAAAAAGCATTGGCTTCCCCAGATTACCACCCCCAAAAAGTAGAGGAAGAAAACATACTCTGCTTTCCTTTTCTTCTTTGCCACTAGGGTATATATACTAAAGGTTGGCAAACTGTCTCTCAGGCCAAATGTGGCGCCTGGTCTGTTAGGTTAAATAAAGTTTTATTGGCACACAGCCATGCTCATTTGCTTACCTGCTGTCTGTGGCTGCTTTCATGTTTAAAAAAAAAAAAGAGCTGAGGAGTTGAGTAAGGGACTATATAGCTCACAAAGCTGAAAATATTTTTGTCTGACTTTTTATAGAAAGTTTGTTGACCCCTGGTTTATTCTTTTTATGGCCAGAGCCACTTTTGACTAGAATAGTTACTGATTTGCAAACATCTCTTTAGATATGAATGACTTTTGTCATCTATGCTGAAATTATTATAGATTTCTTCTTTGAAGTTTTAACAAAAGATGTATTAACTTTATATACTTACATCTGCCCATCTTTCCTTCCTGGTTTCAGCCTTGGGTATCAGGCTTAGAACTCACCCTGAGGTAGTAGACATGTTCAACATGTGTGTTTTCATCACGATGTCTCTAAGGTTAACAAAAGGTCAGGGGTGCTTGTGGCACACTGAACGCCGCTGGCCTCAATTCTGTTCTGAGAAAGTGATGCTCAGTGACCACTTTAACCACTCGGCACATGGCCTTGTGTGCTGGTAACCTAGCAGAGGCTGCTCTGGCCTTTTCCTGACTCACACAAAACACACTGAGGATTCTGGGGCCCCAGAAAAAAGGTGATGACTAGCGAACTTCATAGTTCGCTATACAGTGGAGCCATATAAGGTACAGGTTAATAAAATGAGCCCTAGGGTTCGAATCCTGCTCCCTCCCCTTCCCCTGCTATGGCAAGTGACTGCCTGACTCTGTTTCTCCATCTATAACACCAGGACGACTGTAGTACCAGGTTTGGTGTGAGAAGTAACCTAGTGCTTGAGACAGTGCCTGGCACATAGTTTGCCCTGAAAAAATGGAAATGCTTATATTCTTCCATGGAGGAGTCTCCAGACACGCAGCCACCCCCTTGTCAACTGGACGACAGAGGAAATGTCAGCTCCCCTAAACCACGTGGCCTCGGCTGACGGGGTGGGGTCCTTGTGTGAGCTGAGATGCATGCATCAGGGGCTGCTGCGTGCATGCTGCTATGCAGGGTGAGGCAGGGAGCGCAGGTGACTCAAATACTGTGGCCCAGGAGGGACAAGCGCAGCATTGAGAATCCCATGTTTGCTTCTGGAGGGAGTTAGGCCCCCGCGGTGGAAATGGAGAAAGCGTCCCAGAAAAGGCGGTGCTCGAACAGGGGTGGGGGGGGGGGTCAGGACTCGGACAGGGAGAGGCGCTGTTTGGAGAACTGCCCGTGGCCCAGTTTGGGAAAAGGGAGGAAAGGTGAAGATGTTGGCAGAGGACAGATACTTGACATACCAAACGAACGAAATGCTGATGGCAGCGATCTCGAAGAGCGGGTTTAACACTCAGACCTCAGAGTCAGACCTGAGGACAGATTCCAGTGCAACCTGAGGACAGATCCCAGTGCAGTGTGACCTGAGGCTACTTAACCCCTTTCTAAGCTTCTGCTTTCTCATTCAGTAGTATGTTATTGAGTGCTTCCTGGGTCCTAGGGCCCTGTGACACCGTGTGGGGACAAAATTCAAGCACTAGAAAGTAAACTGTCAGGAACTGGTAAACAAAGGAGTCAAGGGGATGGAACACAGCTGGGGGGGCACTGCTGATTGCCCCCAGGGCCGGCTTCCTGGAGGAGACGGAGCAGAGCCTTGAAGGAAGTGAGGAAGAGAAGCATTTTTAGAAGTTGGCGGGGAGGCCAGCACGGCTCTGTGCTGGACCAGGGAGCTCGCAGTGCGGAAGCCTGTGGTCGGCTTGGCGGGGGTGGTGGTGGGGCAGCAGGAGGCAAGGTGATGAGACAGATCTGAGGGCGCCTCCAGGGGGCCTCGCGGGAGACAGGCCCAGAGCAGGGTTACCTTAAGCACGCAGAGGGGCAGAGTGAGGAAGTGACACCAAAGATGTGACTAAGAGGCAGCGACAGGGCCTAGCAGGAGCCGTTCTGCCCCTACAAGGGAGGGGTTCCACGATGGCCATCGTGAAGCTGATTCAAAGGGAGGGCAGCGCGACGCCCACCCCCTTCCCCCCGAATCCTCGAGGCAGCACAGGCAGGGCCTCTCGAGTCCAGCTGAAGTGGTCGGGCAGAGAGATTCGTGGAACCCGGAGCCCACGTTTTCAGACCAACGTGGCCGCGCTGCCGTGGCTGCCACCCAGCGGGCGCTTCTGCTCTAGAACTTTCTCCTCGTCCACAGCCAGAGGCATGAGCTCTGAGGTTTCAGAAAGAGAAGTTTCCTCTCCCCAGAGAGGTTTCCGTGGGGCATGAGTGGGCCTCGCTGTGGGGCCGGCCGGGGCCTGCACAGCCTCCTCCCCACCCCCGGCCGCAGGGAGGTCGAACAGCGTAGGTTTGCTGAGTTTTCCAGCTTCTCTGAAAGCTGCTTTCAGGTGGAAGCTGGGTCGGTTTCCCTCCAAAGGGAGGGGCAACCTTGACAACCTCCCGCTGCCCCTCCCCTAACCTGGCCTCGAGTTCTGAGAAGGGAAACGACCCTTTGGTGAGAGCCGTGGTACCAGCATCTCTGCCCACCAGCTATTTTTAGAAAGCTGAGGCTGTGGAAGGTTTCCACTGAGGATCAACTACTCTCATTTCCTAGGTTGAGAAAACAGGAAACCCTTCAGAATCCGGGCTTTGAAAAGCTTTGCATGAAGCCGCACTGACCCCTACCCCCACCCCCCGCATTCTGCTTTCACTCCTGCCCGGCTGCCCTCACAAAGGCCCCCGCTTCCCAGCCCTGAGCGGTTCCCAGAGGCCGGGGAAGGGGGTGCGCAGGGGATGTTCCTGGTTCAGGGCCCCTGGGAGTCAGCTGGTATCTGGTACACAGTCAGTGCCCAGTCAGAGCTGGTGAGCTGAATAAATGAATTCATCCTCTGAGTTCCTAGTATCAGATCCATTTCCACACTTTGGAAACGGCTGTAATTCTGATACACACATTCTTGCACATTAACACGGATGTGTATGTATGTACTAGGACATGGAATGTGTACGAAGGGACCACCCCACGAACCAGCGTCTGCTATACACCGGGCACTGTGATCATTTCCTCACTCGTATTATCTCATCGAAGCTCCTCAACAACCGTAGAAGGAGGGTCTTATTCTCATACACAGTTGACAGATGGGGAAACTGAGGCACAGAGCGGTTATATCAGTAAGGCGAGGTTCACCAAGCTAGGAGGCGGCAGAGATGGGACCCTCACCCTGGCCACCTGACTCTGGAACCGGAACCCTTGACCTCCCCTCACATGTGCTTTCAGCACACATCTGTATGAAGGGGGAGCGATGCCTGACTAGTTTCTGCCATAAAACAGAGCCCAGTGGGCAAAGCACCGAGTTTAGAGCCCAACACAAAGTGTGGGGGGCTCTCAGTGCCCATCACAGCTGACGGCTACTGAACACCAGTGACCTGGCATTGGGCTAGGAACGTGCACGTACACTGTGCCTAACATGCTCAGAGCGGTCCTGAAAGGTCCACACACGAGGATTCCCACTTCCCAGAAGACAAGACCGAGAGGCACAGAGAGGTCAAGTCACGCAGCCCCCTGGAGGGAGGGAGCTCAGAGTCAGACCTGGCTTATCCAGCTCCAGAGCAGTTTGTATCTGCTCTCCTTATTCTGGGAATTGCAGACTCACTAGGCAGGTGTTTTCCTGGGAAAAGCACCCTGGACCTGGGAGGGCCCAGCTGGATCATGTAGAGGCTGAGCACATCTCAACGGTTAACCCTCACGGCTTCCATCTCTGTAGCGTTAGGTTAAGGCTGAGACGAGAAAAAGTGGGAGGAACCTGTGGGAAGAATTTAGTGCTGGAACTAGGAGAGGGGAGATAAATCTACCTTTGATGGGACCCCACAGGGGTCTGCCTCCTGGGACCAGTCGACACAACCCCGCTGCAAGACCAAAGATGTGCACGCGCACGCACACACACACACACACACATTTTAGGTCACATGCACACCCTGCCTGGTGTCTGGGCTGCTTTTGCTGACAACTTTTCCCCAAGGACATGGAAGGAAGCCTTTTTGCCTTTGCCACTAACCTAAGACCTTACTGCCTAAAATCCAGGCACTGGTGGCTGGCACTGCACTCTTGGTGCTAAATTCCACACGTCTTTCTGGAGTAGGGGTGATGGAACTTTCCAGAGTCTCTCTGAGGACACTTGGTACTTAAGACTCATTGCGTGGTCCTTCTCCAGAGAGGGGGGAAGAGGGTGGAGTTCCCGGTTGTGCCAAAAGGAACAGAGATGCTGTTTACAGTGATAGCTCATCCTTCTGGTATTCCCAACCCACTCTTTTTAAAGACCCTCTTTTGAAAGCCGTACATTTTGTGGGTCAAGAAGCTGCGTTTTAGTCCTACCGTGGGTACCTTCTGGGGTAGTAGTAACAGAGGCAGTTCGGTGTACAGTGGAGCATCGCAAGTAAAAAGATAGGAGAGGCTATTCCTTAAATCATGCCCCGTGGCCCAAACCCATCCTGACACAGCAGTTCGTAAGTCACCATTTGGGTGTTTTTCACTAACACCTGTTCCGCACAGTGGCGTCACTGGGGGCAGGGTGGGGGGGCTGCGGCGCTGGGAGGTCACCGTGTAGGAAGGCATGATTATGTTAAAAAATGTCAGAGGTATTATCTCAAAGAACAAAAACAGGTTTTAAAGAATAGCCTGGCTGTGTTAGGTTCTAGAAAGCTAACCTGATCTGTGTTTTTGGTGCCCTCTCACCGGCCCCTCCCTCTCTTTCTCTCTTTTGTAGTTAATGAAATTATCAGGAAGGAGTTTTCAGGACCTCCCGCCCGAAATCAGACGTAGAAGAAGCCATTAGCAAGACACCTATCCTAGCTGACCCCTGGAGCCTTCCACGGCCCCTTCTCCCGGCCTCTCTAGTGTCCATCTTCCGGCCCGGAGGCCACGTGGGACCATGGACTGGCTGAACACGAACTCCCGATTCAGGACTCACCACCTCTCTCTGTGAACGTCAGAGAGCACACCACTCTGCCTTTTGAGTTCTGTTCTAAATCCCAAAGAGCATCTTGGTTGACTTTCATGGTGTCCCATCCAAACCTTAAGTGCCTGCTGACCCCAAACACATTCTGCACAAGACCGCCCGCTGGAACCCGCCCACGAACGGATAGCCTGGAGCCAGGGGCGCAGGCTGGGGAGGGGCCCGGAAGATGGGGGCACGGTGATTAAACCCCAGCCCTTGCATTCATTTTTTCAGGTCACAGATACAGCTCTTGTACCTTTTGAAGGAAAGGAGTTCCCAAACAGAGCAACCCAAGGAATGGGGCACAAGAGTCCGGCTTACAGGCTGAAGAAAACCAGAGAAGCCAGGACCGTCCATCCTTAGGGAATCGCCCGTTCCACAGTGGGGCCACCGCTAAAGCTTCATTTTAAAATTTTCTGATGCTGAAGCAAAAACTGTCTGGCTCATACAAGATCACCTGTTAAAACTTCCCAGCGTTAAGTTATGTGTACTTTTTTCCCCCTCCTCTGCTTCAAAAAGCTGGCCAAAGGTGGCCAGAGGGGGGCGCTCGCGGCCAGCATCTTCGTCCTGCAGCTGGAAGCTCACGGACTGGAGGAGGACACCTGGGCGGCTGGGTCCAGGCAAGCTGCACAGCTTTTTGATGTTCCTGCTTGCTTTCTTCTAACAGCCAAAGTGCTTCTACATAAAGTAGCTAAGAAGAATCTCAAGCATGTGCATTGAATTTTGAGAAGGAATGGCAAATGGGCAAAAGCAACCCCCCCCCAAAAAAAGAGCAGGTATTTTTATTAAGTACAACTGTTGTGAAATGTGGCCATTGGCGGACCTAAGTGTGTCTGTGGGTGGGTTCCCCCACAACGGAGGAAAACGGCTCAATTCCTTCTCTGACCTAGACCCAAAGTGAGACCCTCAGGCTCAGGATTTGGTCCCTAAGTTCAGGGGTTATTTTTACCTGAACCCACTGCAACCCCTCCTCGGCCCCCAAAGACGCATCTGCATTCGCTGCTTCATCACAAGAGTGACCTGAGTAGAAACGAATCCACTCATGCACCCCGACTTAGCTCCGCTCAGACCACCTGCAGGGGCTGCACGATTCCTCCCCCACCCCACCCCAGTCTCTCCACAGAGCACGCCCACAGTCCCCCGGAGTCTTCCTCCTTTGGTGCAGTTTTTGCAAACAAATAAAACCCTCGAAGTTCTCGGCAGGTGAGTTTTTAGCCACACCGATGTGTGCGTTTCCATTTACGGCAGACACCCCAGGACAAGCCGGGGTTTCCTTTTCGGCCATTGAATTGCTTGCCCAGGAATCCACACAGAGTGTAAGTGTTGCTCGCACTCTTTAGAAGGCTGCCCTTAGCAGGTGTGATTGAGACATCACTCTAAGAAAAGGATCATGGCAGTGAAGGGCCCTAAGTCCTAGCTTTCTCAAGTCTACCCACAGGTAAAACCTTCCCGAGGGCTGGGCCGGGAACCCTGGGCTTGGCGACCAGGCCCCGGTGTGTTTGTTCCTCCAGAGACAGCACAGGAAGCCCAGGATGGGGGCCTTCGCAGCCACGTGTATGTAACCTTTGGGTCAAGACCTAGCATTTCTTTTCCCCTCAAACAACAGGGGACTTTTCCGCCCACCCCAAGCCGAGTTTAGCAAAATTCTTTTAAACAGAATGCCAGTAGGAAGCTGACTGCAAAATTCTTTCTCATTAATAAGAAGTTCCTTATACAAGCAGCTTTACCTAAGGCACTGTCTCTCCAGCACTCTTGACTTCCCGGGGGAAGGGTTAAAGCGTCTGGTGAGTGATTTATTCTCACTTGACTGGCGAGGAGCCGTGTTTTGCACATGAGGGAACTGGGCCTTCCCTCGGTCATCTGAATGTCTGACCCACGTGCCTTCCTGCTATTGTAGCAAAACCGCTCAGCTTCACTGTGCGCGGGGGTGAAAAAGGACCAACGCATTTCCATCGCTATTCTAGCCCTGTTAGTGAGAAGGGCCTCCTGGTAGTTTACGTTCCTGTACGTCTATCTGTACGTGTGTGTGTGTGATACACACACCAACTCTTTTTTATTTTTTAAAGACAGCCTAGCTGGATATTATAGGAAGCACTTTCATACGCCAACTATACCAAATAGCAAAGGAAAGAGGAACAGAAGCATTAGAGACAAACAGGCAAGAGAACGTGTATCAGGACTGGACGGCAATCGAGCAAGTTCTGTCGGTCACAGACGCCAGGAGGAGGTTTTGCCAAGGGCAAGTTGCTCGAGAAGTATTTCCAGTTTGGGAAGAGGCAATAGATCCTCTAAAGAAGGAGAAAGGAAGGATGTCTCACCGGTCGTTGGGTGTGTCGCATGTGTTCTAGAGGGATCTGTTACGTCGAGGTTTGCACTTGCTACATCCAAAGCAATGTAAATATGTAGCACTTCCAACGGAAATCTACCCTGTTGCTGAATGTAGTATATTTCCAAAGTTTGCAAGTCTTCCTATATTGTACAAAAATAACTGCTGCTTGATAATATATAATAGCAACCCAAATTCGTATGTTATTAAATTTTATTTTCTTACCTGTATTTTTATGCTTTTTCTCTGTCCTCAAAATATCACATCCTGGTTGGAGTTAGAAAATATTTATAAGTGGTCAGAAATCTTTTTAAGTGTCTCTTTTTACAAATATGTGGATGGGTTTTTTTCTCCCCCTAAGAGAAAAAGATGTATTCTTGAAGACTTGTTAATCATTCCAGGAAAACAATCAAAAAAAACAAAACCCCACCTCAGAGCCTATCGGTCACCTGTCTCCTACAAGACAGCATCTCCAGAGAATGGAGGAGGGATGGCTCTGGAGGAAGGAAGCACCTGTCTGTTGCTCGAGGACACAGCTGACTTCAGTTCCGAGCCTCCACCTTGTCACTGAGGAGAACTTTCAAGTGTTTAGATCCCCCACCAGAAGTGACCGAGTAGTATTCTTGACTTAACAAGACTGCCCGGATTGTAATGGGGATTCTAAAAAAGTCCACGTTCGCAGACGCGCAGGCTAACGTTTACAGAGCTGACCGAATCCTGGGAGATAAACCCCTGTACGCATTACTCCAAGGACATCCAGAGTTTTCCACCAAAGACACAGCCTAGGCGAACCAAGTCATTTCCTTCTAACAACTGGGAAGCACTGATGTAGCCTTTCTTGTTTACATCTGGTGGCCAAGCCATCCCTCTCAGGAAGCCAGCCTTGGCCAGCGCGGAAGCTGTCACACACAGACAGATCGAAGCTGAGGAGCTCCAATTTGTCACTCTGGACTGAAGGGAGGCTGAGTTTATTTTCATGTCAAACCGTTTCCAAGTGCTTTTTATTTGTTGAGAATTGAAGGAACGTCAGGGGTCTGGTTAACAACTTTGTTTGCTTTATGTTTGTAAGAGGCACGGGGGTGGTGACATTCTTGGCAAACTGGGGTAAACTTTCCTGAACTCACTTTTGGAGGGCCAGCCCCTTAGCAGGTACCCAACACATGGGAACCTTGGGTTGTCCCACACCTGGGGCTTGGGCATCAAACCTCATGGAGCCAAGCCAGCGAAGGAAAATGGTTTTCCTCAGCCCAACTAAATGCTCGAGGAAAAGAAGTATCACAAGAAACTGTGGTTACAAACATCAATTTCCCTCAGCTTTCACAAATGCCTTGAGTTACAGCCAACATCACTGCCTTAACTCAGTTTGTTTAAAAACAAACTTTTCGGGTGATTGGCGAGCTAGGGGCACTCCCCAAGCCAGCTCCTCTGAAAATGAGCAGGGGTGTTGGGTGCTGGAAGAAAGGTTTGACGCCCTGCCTTTACGCAGTGGTTGGCCAGTGAGAATGAACTTCACCTGCCTCACTCAGGCTTTGGATGCAAATGATGCTGTTTCGATTAGGAGGTGCTTTCAGCACTTGGATGGGCCTGAGCAGATAGAGGCTGTGGCTGGGGCCAGCTTAGCATCCTGACACATTTTGTCAAAGAACCTCACTTACCCCTGTTGCCTCTACAGCCCTCAGAGGGGAGAAAAAGTTGAGAATGTCCTCTCCAACAAATAAAGAGTCTCTCCCACGGGGTGGTGCTAGAAGGCTTAGGTTTTGAAAATCTTGACTGTTAAAAGGCGTTTGAATACATCACATTGCTAGGTAAGACGTTTTTAATCTCCAGTTTAATGTAGTTTATTTTTGCTATATGTAAAGTATTTTTATACGGCTTGTATCATGATAGTTTAGCAATAAAACAGTTGAAAGCAGCGGCTACTTTGGTGTATCCTTCCTTCTCGAGTGATGCTGCTCAGACACGCCCTTTACGCTTTGAGTTCACACAGCAAGGAGCACTTTCTGTGTGCACATGCGGTTTACCCCCCGCCTCGGCCCTATGAGGTAGCCACTACCCATTTGACATCTAGGTCCCACGTTTGCATTTCACAGCAGGAGCCCAAGGTCACAGAGGCATGAGGTCCACCTGGATCTGTCCAGTTCTCTCCCTGCTCCCTCCCACTGCAGCTCGGCTGCAATCCGTGTCTCTCCACCTCTTTGCAAGGAGCACCCAGGTCCACAGGTTGCTAGCGTACACCTCGGGCCAGCTCGCAGAGCATTTACAGCGAGTGGGGCTGAGCTGGTCATTTGGAAGGCAAAACATGGTCTTCTGCCTGCCTATCTTACAAAACTCCAAAGTTCTCAAAAAAGTATCCTTTACTGTCAAACCCACAAACAGAATTAGATACTGTAAATACAGGAGTTTTCCAGCTGGCTGCCTCCTTAAAACAGCATTTTCTCCTTACAGCTAAAGCATCTATGAGGTGTGGGAAAAAAAATGCTACTTTTCTTCACATAATACTGTTCAAACTCCAGCCCACCCTTCAGTGCTTCCCTTGAACCCCAGGGAAGCCCCTGACCCAGGCCTGTGTTTCACGGACCACTCCCCTCTCCCTGCCCGCGACCCTGCGCTTGGGAGAGCGTCTTGGGGATTTCCCAAGTCCCCTCCCAGTGCCTGGAACCCACGGTGCCATGTGGGTACAGTGCCCCAGGCATACACAGGGTCCCACATGGGTTCTGGCTGGAGTGCCTTCCTTGAAACACCCCAGGTCCCCCTCTGGGACCAGCTAGTTGCCATTTCGCTTCAGGGCACAAGGTCAACCAGATGCCTCAAAGAGCTCCAAAACCCACACCCGCAGGGTCCCAGGCCAGGGTCCCAGCAAGTCTGCAGAAGAGCTTCCTGTGAGCAGACTGCTCCTGACGGCCAGCACAGCATTTTTATTTTGGGGGGAAGTCATGTGAGATTGGGCCACGAGGATGGTGCTGAGACATTGATTTGAGGTTGACTCAAACCACTTACCAAAGACAGGACCCCCATAGAAAATATTTCCCCAGGCCCGCCCACCTTAGGGCCAACTCCGCCCCCTTAGGATTTATGCTGTAGCTGCATCCAACTAATTCTCTAAATTAATTCACTTTCTGAAAACCTTATGCCACTGTTCCCAGAATAGAACCCAGAATCGTCCTAAGCAGAAAACAAGGATAAAACAACTCAGCCATTTAACGGTAAGTTTGTGCTCTACATTTACATGAGCCCCGCGTGATAGACACCATCAAATTCAGCCTATGCCTCAGTTTCCCCAGATACAAAATGAAGAATCTGCAATACCAATAGCTAACAGATTCACAATTCACCCAAAGCTGGACCTCATTTTCCCAATATCTGAAAGGAAACATTCAGAGTTTTGACAACAGGTCTTGAGTTTTTTCTGACTAGATCATTGAAGCCCAAACTTGAGCTAATCCAATTTTCAAATCCTGAAACAAAAGGGAAACAAACACACTGGGGCAGCCAGCCTCCCCTCCTTGGGGAGACTGTCCTCATCTGTGAACGTCCCTGTCCGTGTGGCAGCGTGGTGTAGTTTTGTCCTGAGGAGGAGGAAGAGAATTTACAAGTGGGAATTTAAGAAGTAACAAGACTTACAGGAGAAAACAAAACGCTGACTCCTACACAGCCTTTCACGTTTCTAAATGGGAAGGAAACTGGTTTCTTGGCAGGAGCAGGTCGAATACGAAATGAGCCTGTGAAGGAGGTGTAGACCATTAAGGGGCCATTAAGAAATGAAAGCAAAGCCATTTCTTTTGTTTGAGGAGCCCTGGGAGCTGTGTTGAACCAGAGGAGTTTGCTGTAAGCCTCATGCTGTGTTGATAGACAAAGATGAATGAGGTTGGATCGAACTGTCTCCAGAAAAGGCTTCCGACTCAACCATCTCTGCCTCCATGTGCCTGGTAAGCTACAGGCCGAGCGTGGTCAATGGCCCAAAGTGGAGTTATCTCCAAAGAGATGGAAACCCCGGCCCTATCCCAGGATTTCCAGGAATTCTTGGTTTACTAGAAGTTTTAACCTCAAACTCTGCACTGAACTCCAGACACAAAGTACAATGACCATCTGATCTTAGCTTTTCTTAGTGGGGAGGGAGGAGCTACTGATGGGATTCCCCAGGAAACACCCCCAGGCCACATGGCTGCTGGCTTCTGCTGGTCCTCAAAGTGTCAGGACAGCCATGGAGATCTGATCACAAGCCCTCTGCAATTAATACCATTGGGACAGCTCTTGAGGAGAAGCATTCATGGGATGATCTTGGCACCGGAGTTTATATACACCCTCACACATACGCTCTCCCGACTCACGCAACTGCCCGTGTGACTTCTCCACCTTGATAACCGGGAGGCATCTCCAGCTCAACATGCCCTGGATCTTCCTAATTTCTGGTCTCCTCTCCCCACCCCGAACGCTGGCCCTCTAGCACACCCCGTCTTCCCCATTAGTTTATGGCAACACCACCTAAGCAGCTGTGTAGTCAAAAACATAGGAGTGACCCTGGGTTCCTCATTGCCCCCAGGCCCCACACGTCAACAAGTTTTGGTGGATCCATCTCCGAGTCCACACCTCTTTGCTTCATGCCTACCGGACCACCTTTATCTTCTACCTAGACAACAGAGCAGCGCCTTCGCTGCCCTGGCTCACTCCTGTCCTCACTGCCCCCACGGTGGCCAGAACACATCACACCCATGCTTAAAGCCTTCTAATAGCACCCCTTTGTATTTATTTCCCCCCAACTTTATAGAAGTATGATTGACAACGTGTGTATGTTTAAGAAATTCAACATAGTATCTTGATATATGTTAAAAGCTGTGAAATGATTCCCCAGATCAAGCTATTTAACACATTACGTCACACAGTGACTGTTTTTTTGGTGGTAAGGACACTGGAGATCTACTCTTCTAGCAAATTTCAAATATATATATATTTTATTAACTCTAGTCATGATGATGTACGTTAGGTTTCCAGAACTTACTGATCTCAGAAAAAATTTGTCCCCTGTGACCAAATCTCCCTGTTTCCGCAACCCCCATCCATGGTAACCATCATTCTACTCTGTTACTATGAGTTTGATGTTTTTAGATTCCACGTATAAGTGGGATCATACAGTATTTGTCTTTCCCTGTCTGGCTTATTTCATTTAGCATAATGTCCTCCAGTTTCATCCACGTTGTCTTAAACAGTAGGAGGTCCTTCTTATGGCTGAACAATATTCCATTGTGTGTGTGCGTGTGTACGCATGTGTATATACGTCACACCTTTATCCACTCCCCCGCTAACAGATACTTTGGTCATTTCCCCATCTTAGCTATCGTGAGTGATGCTGCAATGAATGCGGGTGTGCAGATCTCTCCTCCAGATCCTGTTTTCCTTTCCTTTGGGTATGTGCACAAGTGGGATTGCTAGAGCACGTGGTAGTTTAGTTTTGGAGGAGCCTCCATACTGTTTTCCATAGTGGCTGTGTCAGTTTATATTCCCACCAACAGTGTGTAAGGGTTCCCTTTTCTCCTCCTTACCAGCACTTACTATATTTGACTTTCTGATAATGACCAGCCCAACAGGTGTGAGGTGATATCCCACTGCAGTTTTGATCTGCACTTCTCTGATGATCAGAGATGTTGGGCACTTTTTCATATGTCTGTTGGCCATCTGCATGTCTTCTTTGGAAAAATGCTTCTTCAGGTCCTTTGCTCCCCTCCCCCACCCCTTTTTGTGCACTAGTGAGTGTGAGTTCCTTATCTATTTTGAACAGTAAACCCTTATGTGATCCATGACTTGCAAATACTTTCTCGCATTCTGTGTGTTGCCTTTTCATTTTATTGATGGTTTCCTATGCTGTGTAGAAGCTTTTTATAGTTTGATGTAGTCCTACTTGTTGATTTTTGTTTTTTTCCTTTTTTGTTTATGCATTTGGCACCAAATTTGAAAAATCATTGCCAAGGCTAATGTCAAAAAAGCTTTCCCATAAGTTTTCTTCCAGGAGTCTCATGGTTTCAGGTCTCACAGGCAAGTCTTTAATCCAATGTGTTGATTTTTGTGTATGGTGGGAGATAAGGGTCCATTTTTATTCTTTTGCATGTGGCTATCCAATTTTCCCAACACCAACATTTCCTAAAGAGACTACCCTTTCCCCATTGTGTATTCTTAGCATGTTTATTGAAGATTAGTTGACATATATATGCATGGGCTTATCCTATTCTGTTCCTTTAGTCTGCCTGTCTCTTTTTATGCTAATACTGCAGTGTTTGATTCCTATAGCTTTGTAATGTAATTTGAAATCAGGAAGTGTGTGGCCTCCAGCTTTGTTCTTCCTGCTCACCATAGCTTTGGCTATCTGGAGTCATTTGTAGCTAAGTACAAATTTTAGAAAAAAACATTGGAATTTTGATAGGGTTTACACTGAATCTATTGATGACTTTATCTAAGGCAGACATTTTATTAATATTCTTAAAATCCTTGAATATGAGGTATCTTTCCATTTGTGTCTTCAGTTTCTCTCAGTGTTTTATAGTTTTTAGTGTATAGATCTTCACACTCCTTGGTTAAATTTATTCCTATGTATCTTGTTCTTTCTAATGCTATTGTAAATGGGATAATTTAAATTTAAAATTTTTTTTTATTTAATATATTTTTATTGAAGTATAGTCAGCTTACAATATGTCAATTTCTGGTGGACAGCACAATGCTTCAGTCATATAGGAACGTACATATATTTGTTTTCATATTCTTTTTAATTATAAATTACTACAAGATATTGAATATAATTCCCTGTGCTATACAGTATAAACTTGTTTATTTTACATACAGTATATATGGTAGTTTCTTTTTTGAATGGCTCATTATTAGTATATAGAAGCACAACTGATTTGTTTTGTGTCCTGCAACTTTAGCTGAATTCACCTACTCTAATAGATTTGTTGGTAGTCTTTAGGACTTTCTATATATAAGATCACGTCATCCGCAAACAATTTTACTTCTTCCCTTCTGATTTGGATGTCTTGTATTTTTCTTGCCTAATTTGCTCTAGCTAGGGATCCTAGTGCTGTGTTGAATAGAAGTGGAGAGAATGAAATCCTTGTCTTATTCCTAACTTAAGAGGAAAATCTTTTCATTGTTGAGTACGATGTTAGCTGTAGGCTTGTCACATGTGGCCTTTAACATGTGAAGATACATTCCTTCTATACTTAATTTGTTGGGAGTTTGAGATCCTTTTATGATATTTTGTCAAATGCCTTTTATGTATCTATTGTGATAATTATATAATTTTTAATATGATATGTCACATTTATTGATTTGTATATGTTGAAACATCCTTGCTTCCCAGGGATAAATCCCTTGATCATGGTGTACAATCCTGTTAGTGTGCTGTTGAATTTGATTTGCTAGTGTTTGAGGATTTTTGCATCTATGTTTACCAGGAGTATTGGCCTTCAATTTCCTTGTAGTGTCCTTGTCTGGCTTTTGTATCAGGGTAATGCTGTCCTCATTAAATGAGTTCAGAAATATTCCCTGCTCCACAATTTTTTGGAAGAGCTTGAGAAGGACTGGCATTAATTATTATTTAAATGTTTGGTAGAATTCACTATTGAAGCCATCTGGTCCTAGGGTTTTCTTTGCTGGGAGTTTTTGATTACTGATTCAATCTCCTTACCAGTAAGCAGTCTTTTCAGATTTTTCCTTCCCTCACAATTGTCTTGGTAAAGTGTATGTTTCTAGGAATTTGTTCTAGGTTATCCAATATGTTAGCGTGTTACTATTCACAGTAGTCCCTTAATGATTCTTTACACGTCTATTGAATCAGATGTAATATCTCCTCTATTTGCAGAGGACATGGTATTATATATAGAAAACCATAAAGATTTCACCAAAAGCATTAGAACTAACAAATTCAGTAAAGTTGCAGGATACAAAAATCTTTATACAAAAATCAGTTGTGTTTCTATACACTAACAAACCATCTGAAAGAGAAATTAACCCCATTTACGGTCTATCAAGAGGAATAAATTTAACCAAGGAGGTGAAAGATCTATATACTGAAAACTGTGTTACTGATGAAAGAAACTGAAGATGACACAAATGGAAAGATATCCTGTGTCCATTCCACCCAAAGCTGTCTACAGATTCTATGCAAATCCTATCAAAATTCCAATGCTATTTTTCACAGAAAAAAAAATCCTAAAATTTGTATAGAACCACAAAAGACCCCCAATAGCCACAGCAGTCTTGACCAAGAAGAACAAAACTGGAGGCATCACACTTCCTGATTTCAAATTACATTATAAAGCTATAGTGATCATACAGCATGGCATTGGCATAAAAAGACAGGTCAATGGAACAGAATAGAGTGATGTTCAGTATCACTAATCATCATGGAAATGCAAATAAAAACCACCATGGGGTATCACTTTATACCTGTTAGGATGGCCATTATCAAAAAGCCAAAGATATTAGGTCTTGGTGAGGATGTGGAGAAAAGGGAATCCTTATACCCTGTTGGTGGGAATGTAAATTGATACAGCCACTATGGAAAACAGTATGGAGGCTCCTCAAAAAATTAAGGATAGAAACTACCATATGATCCAGCAATTCCACTTTGGGGTATATATCTGAAGGAAATGAGAACAGGATCCCAAAGACAGATCAGCTTTCCCATGTTCATTGTGGCGTTACTCACAACAGCCAAGATACGGGAACAATCGAAGTATCTGCCAATGAATGAGTGGGTGCTCATTGCAGCTCATTGAAGATGTCTGCTCATATATCCAGACACTCACAATGAAACATCACTCAGCCATGAGGAAGACAGATACCCTGCTGTTTGCATCAAGATGAAACTGGAGGACATTATGCTAAGTGAAATAAACCAGGTAGGGACGCAAATACTGCATGGTTTCACTTCTAGGTGGAATCTAAGAAAAAAAAATATAGTCAAACCTATAGAAACAGAACAGAAAAGTGGTTTCCAGGGGCTGGAAAAAATAGGGAGAGGTTGGTAAAAGGGTACAAACTTTTGGCTGTAAGATACATAAGTTCTGAAATCTAATGGAAAACATGGGGACTATAGTTGATACTGTAACTGAAATTTGCTAACAGAACAACTTAAAGGTTCTCGCACACACAAAGAGATCAGTATGTGAAGTGATGGATGTGTTCATTAATTAGATGGGGGGATCCTTTCACAGTTTATACTTATTCATCATGATGTATACTTTAAATATCTTACAACCTGGTCATACCTCAATAAAGCTGGGGGAAAAAAATCAATGTTCTGTGGGAGAATGACTGTAGAAGACTTACTGTGCCACTGTGCTGACTTCCCCCCACCCCCCAAACCTGGAGCAGGCAGCTCAGCCACTCAGATCTGAGACCATGCAGGAGCTTCAATGTCCCATCAGTCACAGGACTGAGAACTTCCCTTCCCACTTAGAATGATGCGGATTTCTGACCAGTTTCCTTGCCTGCCTCTTCTCCAGACTCACCTCTGGCCACACGTCAGCCTGTCTTCTGTTCCTTGCCCAGTCCAAATCCTTTCCCATCTGTCTCTGCTTTCCTGAGACCTGAAATGCTCTGACCCCCTGAGGCTCAAGGATCTGGCTCTCCCTCATTCTTTAGGTCCCCAGTCAAACATCTCATCCTGGAAGGACTTGCCTGAGCACAGCATGCAACGTGGGATCTCCCTCCACTCTGCCCACACCCACCCCCCATCAGGAGGACATCTATATAGAACTCTCTTGTTTGCGTAACCATTTGCTAGTTTACAATCTGTCTCTTATGCCTGTACATCCCACGAGAAGGATAGTCTTTATTGTTAGTTCGACACCACATGCCCAGACACCACCCTCAGGAGGCCCTCTGGAACTGTGTCCTCGATGAACAAAAATGTCTAAGTTTCATACACGCAAGTGACACTGGGAACGATGGATTCATCCAGAATGTACAAGAAATTAATCATTTCCTAATATTTAACACATTTTAAAAGACCGAACATCTGACTCAAGAAGGACTTTTCTTCTGTCCCACGTGGCTCAGTTTATTCACTATTACACATCCGTGGACCCAGGCTGTCTTCTAGAAAGAGCCAGCTCCCTCTGCTGCAGACAGTCATAAAGACCATGACTCCCCAGGACCCTGGAGCCCGCCAGGCTCTCATCTGCCTTCTGGCACCCTGCCAGTAAAATGCTTGCTGCTGTGGTTCAACTGCTCCTCGGGGACAGGTGAGGGCAGGGCGGCCGGCCAGCTGCCTTTTATGAGACAAATGTGAACCACGACCTCCCCTGGGGAGTCTGTCCGACAAGGTGAGTCATGGGACTGCGGCGGGACACGCGCTCCCGCTCGTGCGGACACATGAACACACACTGGGGCCGGCGCTTCTCCGTCTGGCCCTCCCCAGGTGCACCTGCAGCCCTGCCGCTCCCAAACCCACCTTATTACCCTCCACGCAGTGCACAGGAGCCGGGGCGCCCCGTGGGCGCTACTGCCCCCACCACTGGCCTTGCAGAAGGTCCTGCCGACACCCACACCCTGGACCAACAGAGACCAACGCTGCCGAGAGCAGGGCCAGGCCAGGCCCCCACGGAGAGTTGTGAAGGGCAGGGAGTCCCAGACGCCACCCCTTCCCACCTCCCAAACACCCACGGCCTCACCTGCAGGGCTGATGGTTTTGCTCTTTATCCCGTAAGCCGCCCCTCATCTCCCACTCGCTAGCCCCTCGAGGCTCGGCAAGCCCCACTTTCTGCCCTCTCATCTCCAGAAACGCCGCAGCCGCTTCTCAGCCTCTGCATCTCACTGCCCCCGTGAACGAAACCCACCTTCCCAGTCCTCCACCCGCTGCTCCGCAGCGTGCCTGGTGTTTTTGCTCTGAAACCCACCACCTCGCAGGCGCCTGAGATACAGGGAACAGAGTACTGAGAGACAATCCCAGCTCATACCTCAGGGCTCAGGAGGCCAAACACCCAAAGTGGTCTCACTGGGCTAACTCAGGGTGTCCGCAGGGCCATGTCCCTTCTGGAGGCCCAGGGGGGACATCCGCTTCCAGGACCTGTGGGCCTCTCTCCAGCTTCAAAGCCAGAGATCGCATCGCCCCGACCGCCGACCCTGGTGCCGCAGCTCCTCGATCTGACGCTTCGGCCTCCCTCTTATAAGTATGTTTGTGATTCTATCGGGCCCACCTGGAGGACCCAGGCCACGCGCCCCTCTCAAGATGAGTGATCACACCTGCCAAGTTCCTGCTCCTTTTCAGGTGACATACGCACAAGTGCCAGGGCCTGCTGGACTTTGAGGAGCTGCTGTCCCCTCAGAGGGGCTGCCTGTCTCCCGCAGCCCTCAGATCACTGGGCTCCAGAGTAGGTGCCTTCCTTCCTCTTTGTGCCACTTCTAGGCTGTTCTCCACCCCGGCCACTGTCCTCATTGCTTGGTGATTTTAGCTCCTGGGTCAGGCCCTTCCTTCAGCTCTACCCATCTTTATTTTCAGCAATTTCATCTTCCTCCAAGGGCGCTTTTCCCTTCCCAACTTCTCAGTTTCTTAATTCTGGTCCTGTAACACTTGCCCTCCCCCTTCAATTACCTATACCGTAGAGCAGTGGTTCTCAAACCCTTGCGTATATCAGAAAGCGGGAGGACTAGGGCTGGGGCTTGGGAAAACACAGACCGCCGGCCCCACCCTCAGAGATTCTGAATCCGCCCTAGATCTGGGGCGGGGCCAGAGAATCTGCGTTTCTGACAAGGCCCCAGGTGATGCCTGTGCTCCTGGTCCTGGGACAGCACTTAGAACCATGGCCCTAGACCCTGAAATGACTAACTGTAGCCCCTGCCTCGTCTCAGTCTCAAGCACCCCACTCTTTGACACTGTCTTCTCTCTTAGCCCCTGACTCCCATAATCCCACATCCCACCTGCCACCTACAATCCTCTGCCCTTTCAACCCTTGCACTCTTCTTTTTCCTTTGATATGCTCCCCCCTCCCCTTTCCCAGCTTAAATCCCACGGCCAGGCATCATCCACCCGCCCAAGCTGGTTAAATCCAGTGCTCGGTTGCCTCTGTGCCTGCACCCAGGAACGTAGCTACAGAAAGACATAGATGCAATGTGCGTCGTGACAGCCAACGATGCACGGGCCTCTGTCACTGCCTGGCCCCAGAGTGCACTTCTCCCTGACCTCCTCTCTCGACTCTTCTGGGTGACTCATATCTTCTTTTCTCGCCTTAAACTCCCAGCACCTCCTCCCGCCACCCTCCAGCTCTCCTCCTGGCCTTGCCTCCTACTAGGAAAGTGGAAGCAGCTGGAAGGAACTGCCAGGAGCTGGGACCACCGCATCTGCCCCACCACCACCAGAGCCCCTGTGCGCAACAGACTTTGCCTCGCGATACTTCAATAACCGTCCTGTTCCTACCTTAAACCATCCCACTCCATTCCCTCTCACTTTCTCAAGACTTCACCCAGCCTCCTTCTGTATTAGATAATTCCTATTAGAATACAAACATGCAATTATTTCTCCTGCTTAAAAATAATTGTTGATCCTACAACTCCCGCTTCAGCTACTTATTTCTCTGTTCTTGTTTACAGCAAAACTCTGTGAAATATTGTGTGTATCCACTTTCCCCTGCACCTCCCCCTTCCTATTCTCTCTTGAACTCCCTTCCATCAGCTTCCACACCTGCTGACATCACCTTGCCAAAGTCACCAGCGACCCCAGGACATTGTTACATCAGTGCTCAGTTGTCCGTCATCACCTCCCGGGACTGGTCAGCAGCATTGGCGGCTTAAGCCCTCCTGCTTACCTGACCTGCTTCCTTCACGTGGCTTCCAGTGGCCCCACGCCCCTGGGTCTTCCCTCCCACCTGCCCCTCCTCACCATCTATTGCCGGTAACTCCTCATTCTCAACACTGGGACACTTCTAGGCTCAGCCCTTGGAACTTTCTTCTATCTGCACCTGTTTCCTTGCTGATCTCATCAAGTCGCATGTTTTTAAAGACCATCTATGTGCCTAGGACTCCCAAATTTATATCACTTGTCTGGATCCCTCCCCTGAATTCCAGACTCAATTATCCACCTGCCTATTTGACAAACTCCATTTGGAACTCAGGGCAGCTTCTAGCCTTGGGCAGTGAGGAAGTGAGGCCCTCAGTCAACAGCCCAGGACGAACTGAATCCTGCCGACAGCCGCTGATTTTGTCTGGAAGTGGATACTACCCAGTCGAGCCTTGGGAGGACTCTGGCCCCTGCGGATTCCTTGATCACAGCCCCTCCCTGAGCAGAGAAGCCAGTTAAGCTGCTCCTGGATTCACAGCCTCTACTGTGAGACAATAAACGTGTGTTGTTTTCAGCTGCTAAGTGCTGAGGTAATCTGTTACACAACAATCAATAACTGACACAGAGAGGTCAAGTAACCAGCCCAAGGTCACAAAGCTTGTTGGAAGGGAGTCAGGATCCGAGCCCAGTCTGTCCCCTAAACCTTCTGCTTTTAAATTTCAAAATGTACCACCTCTTAAAACACTCTGCATCTGGAGTTATGATGGACATTTCCACCAGCATCTCTGCAAAGCAGACGGACGCTTGTGAGCCCTGCTCCTAACAGGCTGATGGGCTTGCACATCGGCCTCCTAGCTGGTCTCTGGGCCTCCTCCAACCCATTCACTCAGTGGCCAGACATTGGTTCTAAGTCAAATCAGAACACATCGCTCTCAGACTTAAAGCCCTGCGATGACCCATTCATGGGCTCCCAGGGCCGCTGTCCATCCTGCCCACCCCTGCACTGCCCAGAGCTGGTTCCCATGTGTCTGCTGCACGCCCCTCCTGCCCCTAATCTGCTGGCTTCCCTGCATGGGGTCCTTCCTCTTGGGTGGCTGTCCCACCCCTGATTTAAGATCCTGGAGGGGCCCTTCCTGCCCACTCGGCATCTTGGTCACCTCCCCCTTTATCTTCACTCTCCAGGCTCCCAACCATCAGCATTTAAACATACTGGGTGTCACTGTTGAAATAAACCAGCAGTAAGAATAGAAAAAGCCGTCAGCCCCACAGCCACTGGCCTGGCTCTCTCCACACTTGCCAGCCGAGGAAAGAGATGCTCACGTGTCTTGTCTTGTCTTGTCCCCGCTTCCTCTCCTCCTGCTCACCCCTCCAGCCGCTGCTGCCCTGGCTTCTGCCCCCAGCAGCTGCTGAAACCAAGGTCACCAGGGCCCTCCTCCAGCTGAACCAAGTGGATTCTTCTCGATTCTTCGCTTCCTGGGCTTCTCTGCAGCGTTTGGCAGTGTTGCATTCTCACCACCCCAGGAACCTGTTTCTTTGCTCTGTTTTCTGGACACCCATGCACCTGTTTCCCCACTTCTGCACATCAGCCCCTCTTCCTCTACAGCCAAACGGAGGCTCCCCAGGCTTCAGCCCCGGGACCTCTTGTCTTCTCATCCATGGGGACCCCATTCCTTTGATTCCCATCCTGAGATGAATAATGCCCATGTTCGTCTGCTCCAGCTCAGATCCTCCCTTACCCACTGACACCCCATGTGGATATACGTTATGCCCGTCACACTGTCATACCCAGGGTGGAACTCATCACCTCCTAGGCCTGCAAAATGTTCTCCTGTGAACATTTTCTTCCCTCTCAGAAAATGACACCACCATCCACACTGGTACCAAACCTAGGACCCCAGTGCAGCCTCCATTCCACCCCCAACAGGCCACTATGACTAACTGGGCACCCCTCTGCCACCCTCCACTTCCATACCTCGCTGTCTTGTTTTTGGTCTAGTACCTATTACATGATCTGTCCCCTGACTGTCCTTTTCCCCCCACGAGGAGGTCAGTTCCTTGAGGGCAGGGCCCAGTCTGCCCAGTCCACAGCTACGCCCGCAGTACCGAGAAGGCACGTGGTAGGCACTCCAATATTTGATGAACAAACAGACATGTTTGCAATTGGTCCTCTCTGGAATTCTCTCCTGCAGCCTGCCTTCTAAGATGCTCTTCCACTGCAACCTGGGTGGCCTGGGGGTGACAGTCCGAGAGTGACGGGGGATGTTTGGGGAGATACAAACTTTCTGCACTTAGCCCAACCAGAACCCCAGATTAGAACTAAATCAGTCCTTTGGTGTCCATCCTGGAGCAAAAGACAGAGATAACCCCATGCAGGAGGAGGAGTGCAGGGCCAGGAAAGGAGGCATTCTAAGCGTGGTCAGCTGAATAGTGGTCCCCAAAGATGTCCACATCCCAACCCCTGGAAACTGGGAACATGTCATCTTACAAGGCAGAAGGGACTTTGCAGCTGTGATGAAGTTAAGGCCCTTGGGTTGGGGAGATTATCCTGGATTACCAGGGGAACCCACTGGAGTCACCAAAGGCCCTTATAGGAGGGAGGTAGGAGGGTCAGACTCAGAGAAGACGTGATGACAGAAGCAGAGGTCAGAGTGATGTGAGCCCAGGGACGCAGGAAGCTTCCAGAAGCTGGAAGAGGCACAAACAGGTTCTGCTCCAGAGCCTCCAAAGGAACCAGCCCCGCTGACATCTTGATTTTAGGACTGCTGACCTCCAGAAATGTAGACAATAAATTTGTGCTGTTTCAATCCATGGAGCTCGTGGTGGTCCATCGTGGCGACAACAGGAAATGAACATGCACAGTAGTGTTTTCTCGTCCCCGTCTCCCTCCCAGGGGGTGCCAGCCACTTCAGTGGGCCATGATTTTAAGCTGAAATGTCACATTAAAATCCTAACTCTTGATGTGATGGTATTAGGAGGTGGGGCCTTTGAGAGTAATTAGGTCTTGAGAGTGGAGCCCTCATGAAATGGGACCAGGACCTTTTTCAAAGAGGCCCAGAGAGCTCTCTCTCCGCCCCGCGAGGATACGAGGAGAAGTGGGCAGTCTGCCATCCGGAAGAGGGCGCTCACCAGGACCTGCCCACGCTGGCAACCTGGTCTCAGACTTCCAGCCTCTGGAACTGTGAGAAGTGTCCGTTGCTGACAAGCCCCTAGTCGCCGGTACTTCGTCATAGCAGCCCCGACGGACAGAGCCAATGGTTCGTGACATTCTGCAAAGCAGGCTCTCTTACCATCTCCACCTGACCCACCAGGGATCAGGCGCTCTGAGAGAGGATGTGAGTCCCCCAGGGCCCTGTGCAGGTTGCAGCACAGCCAGGCTGCAAACCCAGGTCTCCGGGACTCCAAGGCCTGCACTCCCCCTCTCAGTAGCTGTGCTTCTCCAGGGCACTTACACAGCTTCGGGCTTCAGTTTCTCTATTTGTCTCACGAATCGGTTTGATGAGATCAGCCCACCCACCCAACACCTGCCCTGTGGGTTGTCAGGAGATACTACAGGGCGGGGGTGGGGGGCTGGGTGAAGCAGGTTTATGGCGCAGTATCTCTGGAAGCGCTGAAGTTAGCAAGGCTTTTCTGCTTTCTGCTGCAGAACTTCCCAGAGCCTCTAAGAGGTAAAAGAGGGCTGTGACTGTTTAAAAGGCAGACAGTGTATGTAGCATCTCCTAACTGACTGACACATGGGACCATTCTGGGCGGGACATGGGTCAGAACTAATCTGGGGGACACCCCACTCTCACATGCTGAACTCCATGATCTCAACAGTCTCTTCTCATTTATAAAGGGCCGGGGTTCTACGAGCATTAACTCACTGTCAGCAGGTCTGAGATTGACCCTCGTTGTGCCAAGTTCTGCTCCTGAGAGGGAGGCCCAGGCAGGGTGCTGCTGCAATGCAGCCCCCCCGTGCGAGGCTCCTATCGCCGCACTAACAAGATGCCACCAACCTATGCCTTAAAACAACAGAGAGTAATCATCTTACAGTCTGGGAGGTCAGAAGTCTCTGGGCTACAGCCAAGGTGTTGGCAGGGCTGTGTTCCTTCTGGAGGTTCTAGGATTTGTCTGCCTTTTCCAGTTTCTGGAGGCCGCCCACATCCTCTGGCTCACATCCCCTTCCTCCATCTTCAAAGCCAGCAGTGGCGGGTCCGGCCTTTTCCGCTGCCTCCCTCTGACACTTTTAGGGCTTCTTCTCACAAGGTCAGCTGATCAGTGAGCTTAATTCCGTCTGTCGCCGTCGTCCCCCCTCACCATGTAACGTGCATTCACAGGTTCTGGGGATTATGGCGTGGACGTCTTTGGAGGGGCGCTACTCTGCTTGCCTCAGTTCCTTTGTTCAACTCTGAGCGCAGCCCACTAACGACTCATTTTACTCATTTCTTGTCCTGGTTCTGTTCTCATCACAGCTCTCAGAGGGATGGGCTCTCATCACCCCACCTAACAGGAAATCGAGGCTTAGAGGTGTGAAGCCACCTGCCAGGAGCCACTTAGCTGGTAACTGCCAAGCTGGGTCTTATGCCCACACCCACCCATGGGCCTCAGGGGCCCTTGCTCTTGGCCGCCACAGTGGGTCTGTCACCCGTCATGGACCACCTCCTCCCCTGGTGAGAGCCCTGAGCTGCTTCCCGCAGAACGGCAGAGGCCCCAGGCACCACCTACGTCACTTGCATCACGTGCATCACTTACGCAGGCGAGTGACCCCACTTCTCTGAGCCTCGGGGGCCTCCTCCCTGACCCAGGCCTCCCCTCCCGGCGTGGGGAAGGATCCAACCTGAGAGTGCCCGGTACAGAGACCCCACTTGGATCTCACTGGGTGAGTCTGTATAAATGGGCGGCAGGTGGCCCGTAGCCCTGAGCTGCCCTGGGGGCTGGGGGGTGGGTAGTGACTCTCCTGACTGTGTTATAAAGCCATGGACAACATCTGAAATCCAGCGATGGGGAAGTGAACTTGCATCTGTAAGGGCCTGGGCCAGGGGCTCGCGCACAGGTTTGCTCACATGATCCACCCAAAGCCACCTGGATACTTTTAGTACCATCATCCTCGTTGTGCAACCAAGGAAATTGAGGCCCAGATAACTGCTAAGGGCTCCCGTTCACTCATGTGTGCACCCAACAACACACACTGACGGCGATTCTGTGCCCGGAACAGATACAGCAGGAGAGAGCCTGCATGCCAGCCGGAGGCTCGGTAAACAGTGCGCAGAGAAGACATGGAGGGAAGGAACAAGTGAGGTGGAAGAGGAAGCGGTAGGTCAGGCCAGGGGGAGTCGAGGAGGCAGAGGGTGGGCACAGGGAGGTGGCTGGCAGTGTTAGGGCGAGTGTCCAGGATGTGCCTGGCACCTCACTAAGCCCATTCCAGGAATCCTGTCACTGGAATCGTGTCCAGGAATCACAACCACCCTGCAAGGCAGGTCTCTCCTTGTTTTACAGGCCAAGTGGGAGGCTCAGGAAGGACCCCCACTGACGACCACACAGCATGAAGCGGCAAAGTGAGGATCTGGAGCCAGGTCTGTGTGCGCCCCAGGCAGCTGTGCCCTGAACCCCTACTCTTGTCCCCAGAGGGGGCCACGAGGACACGGGGAGTGCTGCCCCTGAGTCTCAGATCTCTGCGGTCACAGAGCTACATGCAAACACATCCGGGGCTATCCTGGTTCCCTGAGCAGGAGAGGAGAAGGAGCCGGTGGCCCCTAGGATGCATGAATTGGTCAAAGAGGTTTGTTCTGAGGGTCTAAAAACCTGACTCTGGCCACGAACACGAGTGTGTAAACGTACAACTTCTCCACATGAATATTATGAGCCTTAGAAATCCGGCTGGAGGGGAATGAACGCGTGGTGGCTGGAACCACAAAGTGCCCCTAAGTGGGTACAGCTGTTGGGCTTCTGTTTTTAGAAACACTCACATGTTACCGTGACACTAAATACTTCCCTCCCTAATGAGCATTTCCCTCTCAAACATCCGAATGTGAAAAGATATCTCCTCTGGGCCCAGCCAAGGCAAAGTCTGTGCAGAAATTCCCCTTAATGCTGAATGCTGAGGCACGTTCCAAGGTGAGGAGCATTTCCCCACCTCCGAGAGACAGCGACAGGGACTCTCGGTGGAGCCCTACTGCCCCCTAGAGGGACAGATCCCGGAGGCCCAGGTGGGGACGTGTGGACCTGGGACCCTGGGCTCTCTCCTTGGGCCTCATGACTCCTCAGGTTTCTCTGCTGTTCCTCTGGTTCTCACCCCAGGACAACCTTTAGCCTGACCTCCGTCCCTCTGCTGAGTCAACACAACGTAGGAGACCCTTGGCGTCCCAAGGTCCCAAGGACCAGCTTGCTCTGCCTGCAGTCACAGCCAACGTCCACGGGTACTTCTGCCAGGTCCCCAAAGATTTTAAAGCCCCAAACCCCAAAGAAAATAAGATGTCCCAGGCCCCCAACCTGATTCAAATAAGCCCCACGTTAAGCTGTAAAATAGGAGTAAGGAACTCTGAGACATTTCCGAGTTTTGCATGAAGACTACTTCTAGGTCTTTTTGTTTTTAAAAATAAATCTCCCTCAAATTAACAAAATTGTTTTTGGTGCATGGTTTTGCACACGTGCTAATAATGTTAACATTTAAGTGTTCTTTTAGGAGGATTAGCTACTGCTTGATAAGCAAGAACTAGCAGTTGCGAAGTTCCCCCATGAGTTCACTCACCGAGTCCCCGGGATGCTTTCTAGGAGGTTGTAATGTTGCCGTCCCCATTTTACATATGAGGAAACCAAGGCACAGAGGGGTGGAGTGACTGGCCGAGATCACACAGCCCCGAAGTGGTGGAGGAGGCTCCAGTCTGATCCCTCTCAGCATCCAGGGTCCAGCTTATGTGTCACATCTTCCAGGAAGCCTTCCCTGATCTCCCTGGTTGGAGCTGTCCACCTCACCCCGTCCCCAACCCTACTGGTCTCGACCCTCCCTGGTTTCCTTAATACCTCTACCTGCAATGCACAATGATGTTTCCGTTTTTATTGGTGCTGCAATGTCAGCTCTGTGGATCTGTTTGCCTTGCTTCAGTATCCCCAGGGGGCGCAGCAGGCGGTCCCTCGATGTCTGTGAAATGAATGAATGAATTGGTAAACATTTCTATTCTCAGGAAGCTCCCACTTCGTAGGGGGAAATGGGCCTTATTGACTGTAGCAGGTTGAATGGTACCTGCCCCCCACCCCTCAAATGTCCATCAGGAGTCTGTGAATGTTACCTTACTTGGAAAAAGGGTCTTTGGGGATGTAATTAAGTCAATGACCTCAAGATGAGATCATCCTGGATTATCAGGGGTGGGGTGCCCTAAATCCAATGACAAGTGTTCTTGTAAAGAAGAGGAAAAGACACAGACACAGAGGAGAAGGCCATGTGAAGATGGGAGCAGAGACTGGAGTTCTGCTGCTGCAAGTCAAGGGACATCTGGAGCCACCAGAAGCCGGAAAAAGCAATGAAGGGTTCCTCCGCAGGCAGAGCCTTGGGAGGGAGCGTGGCCCCGCTCCTACCTTGATTTTGGACTTCCAGCCTCTAGGTCCATAAGATAATAAATTTGGGTTGTTTTAGGTCACTCAGCTTGTGATTTGTTACAGCAGCCTTTGGAAACTAATGCATGGACTACCCACTGATGTTTATCAATAATTAAACACCCCACAGAAGCGCTCACAAGACTCAGGGGTGCCATCCGAGTTGCTGCTCCCCCAGGAGGGATGGCCAGCTCAGCCCTCCATGCTTTTCTAGGCACTGGCCTCTCCTCCAGGCAGAGATGCAAGAGGCCATGGCTCTCCTGCTGTATCCGTCGTCATTGCTACTATCAGACCTTCACACTCTAGTTTAAACCTACCTTTTGGACTCCTGGGGAAATGAACACTTCATGGCCCACCTGTTTCTGCACATCATCTGGCATCGATAAGGAGAGCCATGTCCTTGGTCAACCACAACTTTGGGTCGACCTCGGCCCCTGAGCAGCCAACTGCACACCAGCCGCTCCCCTTTCCTGCCAACGCTGACCTTGGACCCTGCTCATACCCTGCTCACTGCCTCTGGCCACCCTCTCCCACCTCGCTGGGTTCACAGCTTCTGCCTCAGGGCTGAGCAGGCTTAGCTGGGGGTTTGTGTTCCTAATGAGACCACTGACTTTACCCACTAGGTAGTCCCACCCGAGGGCATTGATCTTACACACTGACCTGCCCTCTCCAGACTGGTACCTGACAACACCACTCGGACCTCAAACTCCAATGGTCCCTGCCTGAGAGGATGCTGCAAGAACGGATGACTCTTTAGAACCGCAGGGTCTGTAGTAAGGACTCAGTAACATTAGCTGACAACCACGATGGTGACAGTCATCCCTGTCACTCCCAGCTGGCCCAGGTCCATGAGTGTATCCGGCGTCATGACGGTGATCGCATCCCAACTTTGATCCAGGCCAGCGATACCCTGAGAGCCTTGTGGGAAGGCCCGGGTCCTGGCCTTGGTCCCCTCAGTGTCCTTTCCCATTCTGCGTCGGTTTCTGTGGTGCTGGGAGATGTTTTCAAAATGATGCGAGCATATTTCTGAGGTCAACTTCTAATCAGAAACGACTTCGAGACGGTGCCCTGGTTTAAAAAGAAAGAAGAAATGGAGTGAGTCATCATCCAAACCATTTGAATGAAACAAAGACACAACAAACTCTCTGCTTTCCTCTTGCGCCAGAACAGATTACCTCAGTCCTGCGGAGACGCAGCTGGAGGGAATTAAAGGCGATCTCCGGTTCCCCGAGATAGGGAAGCCGGCACAGCCGGCCCGCCATGACTCACGGCGAGAACCACAGGGCTGCAGCCGCTTCGAGCTGAGCCTGGAACCCTCGAGGGGTCGGCTGCTGGGACAGCGGCTCCAAAGGGGGCTCTGGGAGCCGGCACTGGTGGGTAGGGGAGCTGGGAGGCCGAGGGGTTGCTGACCCGGGGAGCAGTCCAGGGGTGAGGATGGAGAGGCCCCAACACTGCAGCAACTCCATCCCCAAGGCACCTTCATGGGGCTGGAGAAGACTGCCAGAACTGGGGAGGGTTTTAAAATGTCCCAAATGCCCCCAGTGATGATTCCAGTTGCAACGTCAGCATTCCCCTTCTAGACTCTCCCAGGGCCCCAACATCCAACACCCTCACCCCCGCCGGGGGAAGGGCTGACAGTCATTTCGCAGGAATCCTGGGGCTCCCTTTGGGAATGTTGTGTCTGCCAAGGTTCTGAACTTGGAAGACTTTGCCAGATAGCCTTTCCCGGGGAGTGGGAGGAAGGCAGGACTGGGCAGACCTGAGGGGTCAGGCTCAGCAGGCTGTGAGAGGTGGGCTCCAGACCCCACCACAACGGTCATTCCAAAATGCGTAACTTCCACTCAGAATTGTCAAGATGACGCGACGCATTTAAAGAATTAATTTTGTTGGAAAACTGAACTAGTTTCTAAAATGACAGCAATGATATTTGCACATGATAAAACATTTTTTAATAATAAAGAAAAGCATTAGCTGCGAACATGAAGATACATGTAACATCTCAGGATATTAACATCTGAGGAGTAAAAAAGTAAAGTCTAACCCAAAAAGTCTTCCACCGGAGTCCTCGCAGGCCCTCTCCCCAGGGGTGTTAGTTCTTGGCTTGGGTTTTCTAGTCTTTCTGATGGTAAAGTTCACCTTTAACAATATGTCTCCTGCTGCTTCCTGATTTATCAACTTTAGATGATACTGAACAATTCCCTCCAATGAAAGATAAGGAAATCATGTAGTCACTCTGACTGTCTATTGTTCCCCTCTTCCTATGCATGTTAGTTATATTATTTTAACTAACAAACACTGAGGTCAGTATATCTGAATTCAAATCTCACCTCTGCCACTTTTTGCTGTGTAACTTTGGGCAAGTTACTTCACCTCTCTGTGTTCCCGTTTCCATATTGGTATAAATGGGGATAATGATAGTTTCTGCTTCAGAATGCTGTCATGAAGATTAAAAGTGTTAATCCATGCTAACCTCTTAGAACACTGCCTGGTATGTAATAGGTCTCTATAAATATTTTATTATTTTTCATTATTCTGTTCTAAAATTTAGAACTAAATCTTCTTTGAACTGTCAATAGGCTGGCTCTAAAAACCGAAAACCAATAAACAGCACTTACCACAAGACCAAGTACATAGTCTTCATTAAGTGTGAATGGATCCATGAAGAAGGAATTATGATTCTGAGTCCTTGAAACTCCACCGCTCAAAGGAGAATCTTCCAAGTGTCAGGGTTAACATGCGCTCTGTTAGTTTCTTTCTAGTATCCTTTGCCTCTTCTGTATGATCGTCAACTGCTACTTTTAAATAATGTATATGCCACCCTCTTTCTTGGATTCTTTTTCAGGAGATTGACATAGATTCTTGGGTAATTTTTTCTAATGGAGTACACGGATTGTGAATTTTCGAATTCTTGAATGTCTAAGAATACCTTTATTTTGTTTAGCTATAGAAAGAGTCCTAGATTAAGAATCCTTTGCCCCAGAACATGGAAGACATACCCTCATTGTCTTCTGGCATCCAAGCAGAGGACAAGTCTGGTGTTAATCTGATTCTCAGTCTCTGGTAGTTTACCACTTTGAAAATTATTATTTCTTAAAGCCCATAAGGTTGACTCCTTATTCTTAATGTTTTAAAATGTCCCCTGATGGCTGTAGGTTTGTGTGGTAGTGGAACCAGGTGGGGCATGTAATCTGAAGACTCAGGTTTTTCCTGGAGTGCAGGGAAATGTCCCTCCCACTTCTTTTATTATTTCCTCCCCTCCAGCCTCTCTCTCTTCTTTTGCAATTCCCATTTTACAGCATTTGGAAGTCCTGGATTTATCCTTTGTCTCAATTTTTCTCTTATATGTTCCGGCTTTGTCTTCTGACATGCTGTAAGATTTCTTCAATTCTGTACTCCAGCTGACTAATTTTGTCATTGGCCACATCTTATTTCTCAGCCCATTCATTGGCATTTTCAAACGTAACCACATTTTTCATTTTCAAGAATGATTCCTTCTTCCTCTGACTCCTCCATTTTCACAACCTAATCTTGTCAATGCAACAGTCTCTCAAATCCTCCAGAAGACACAAAGCAGAATAAAAATGATTTTTCTTCTCCTCAAATTCTCTCTGCTTACTCCAAAGTGAAGTCTTCAGTTTATCCACTTTGATCCTTCCCCTCTGTGATGTTTGTTTTCCCCAAATATCCCGAGAGCCCTTGAATGTTGTTTTGCATTTATAAATAAAGGATCAAGTTGGTTAATGACTGTAAGAAGCATGGGTTTCCTCTGCAACTGCATACACTTTCCTTCCCCACGGGGCCTCCCCTGGGAATAGCGGGGTAAGCTATGGGCTGTGTATATGTGGGCAGAGCACACTTGCCAGCACGCCTCCCTATATGCACAAGGGCAGAGAGCAAACAGGCAGGCCAGGGAGACCCCAAACTGCCAAAGCAAAGAGGATTCAGCAAAGGGGTTCGCTTTTCTCTGGTAGAAGGGAGTCTTCAGTGGGCAGTGCACCAATGGTAGGCGCTCAGGGTCGTCATCAAGGCTCCAGGCTCCCCTTGGACACCCATTCTCATGTGTGACAGGTGGCTGCTGCACCTGCAGAAACTCCTGAGCTTCCGGGAGGAAGAGGAAGACCAGAGAAGCAAGAAGGAAGGGCATGTCTATCAGGAGAGTGCAAGTTCTCCCAGAAATCCCCAGCAGATTCCTGCTCACACTCATGGTCTCGAAGGAGACTGAGAGATGGAACTTTTTAGTCAAATACTTCGTGATCTTGAATAAAGCAAAGTTCCTCATAGGAAGGAAGAAAGAGACCAGACATTGACTAAGCTGTTAACTGTGTGTGTGATGGGTGCTTCCCTACCCCCCCCCCAGAGGGGCTGCTTATCCGCCCCCCCCACCGCAGCGCCGTGTCTGCGACAGAGATCTCCACTTCCTCTCCTCTCTCAGCTCTCTGGCGGCATTGCCATTTGTCCCCTAATATTAATTTTCTCCTTCCTTTTTGGTACCAGGACACCCATTTTTACTGGGCACACGACCACCTACAGTGACAGCATTTCCCAACCCTTCTTTCAGCCAGATGTGCCCGTGTGGCCAAGTCTCAGCCAGTGGGATGGAGGCAGAAGCAAAGGATCCAACTTGTGAGCGTGTCCATAAGAGAAAGAGGGTGGGTGCTCTCCCCTTCCCTGTTTCCCGCTGGCTAGGCTGCAGGCATGGAGGAGAGTTGTCTGCAAGACCTCTGCGGATGCAAAGCATCAGGGCAGAGAGAGAGAGAGGACCTGATTCTAAGAGGGAAAGAAAGAGCGAGAGAGAGAAATTAATCTTGTTTTAGCCACTGTTACTGTTATCTGCGCCTTTGCTGCATATATCTTTAAAAATGACAGTCCAAAGAGCCTACCTTACAGACGTCTTCTCAGGCCCATTAAAAAAAAAAACACCATCGCTGGTTGTGGGAGGCAGAATAACGGCTCCCCAAATGTGTCTGCAGTCTAATCCCCAGAACCTGTGAATGTCTCCTTCCATGGCAAAAGGGGCTTTGCAGATGTGATAAAGTTAAGGATTCTGAGATGGAAAGATTATTCCGGATTATCAGAGTCAGCCCAGTGTCATCACAAGGGTCCTTACAGGAGGGAGACAGGAGGGTCAGCGTCAGAGACGGAGGTGTGGAAACAGAGATTTGAAGAGGCTCCTGGCTTTGAAGATGGAGGAGGAGCCATGAGCCAAGAAGGCAGGCAGCCCCCAGAGGCTGGACGGGCAAGGATATGGGTCCTCCCCCTCTCAAAGGAACGTGGTCTGACAACTTGGCTTGAGAATTTCTGAACTCCAGAACTGGAAGATCCTAAATTTGTGTGGCTTTAAGCCATTAGGTTTGTGGTGATTTGTTACAGCGGTGATAGGAAACCCATCCATTAGTTAAGGACATCGTCCATAAGAAAATAAAAGTAGCCACTTGTAGAGTGTTTCATTCCACATTCGTAATGCACATTCATAATGCAAATGAGATATTGCATCACTCATTTAATCCTCACAACCCTGCCAGGGAACTACCTCATTTTACAGACAAGAAAGTTGAGGCTCAGAGAGGTTATGTAAATCATCCAAGGTCACACAGCTAGTAAGCACAGAGTCAGGATACATTCCTATGTGTTGCACTTCTGCCTCCACCTTCAAAAAACTTAGAAGGTTCAGAAGGGAACAGTGTGGGGTGAAACCTATGACCTGGGAGTCAACCTGGGAAGTAATAAATTATTTCTTCCAACTTCTCAGGACATCCTTCTAAGCCCCTAAACAAAAATGGCCTTTGTTCTGCTGCAGTTTGGTGGCTCAAAGACCCCTCCTTTGCAACTGCCCATGAGCACACTGACGTCTCCTCCCTCTGTTTGGGAGAACAGCTCTCCTGTGACGACAGAGGCATGAGTCAGGGGTGTTGATGGGGGCCTGGGGCCAGGAGACTCCCCAAAGCAGCCATGCACAGGAAACCACAGGGGCGGGGCCTCTGCCAAATCTGAGAGGCTCCCCACCCCATCACAACACACCGAGGACCCGCTGGGCATCCCCCTCATCAAGATTACTTACAACGGAGGTGGAGGGAGTTCTGATACCCCACACGTGAGTGAGGGAATCCCTGGGTCCCTTGCATGTTTGCTCTTTCTGTTCCTCTACTTGCTGTGACACCTCTCTTGAGACCCAGCGCTGCCCCAATCTCAGCGGCAGGCCCCCTTCCCTCTCTGTATCCCAGCCTCTCTACCGTCTCTGCCATGGAAGGTGGGTAATTAGAATGCATCACGTCAGAGGTCTCTGTGCCTCCTGTTGGCCCCGGGTACCCAGAGGTTCTCACTGACCCCAGGAGAAGCATGTCTTAGTTCATACTTAATGTCATAAACCCTCATACTCTTATCTTTAAAAGGGCCTACTTTAGAGGATTGTTTGAGGATTCAACTAGACAATGCAGGGAAAGGACCTAGCACCGTCTCGGCACAGACAGCTCACAATGGATTACTGAGCTTTTAATTACTGTGACTCTTCTACACTGATCTTCTCTGACAAAACTGACGTATTTCTTGTCCTTTCTCCCCAGCTCGGATTTCCAAACCTAAGGCAGAGGTGGTAAACCGGTGGTCCCAGCAGCAGCGCCCAGCCCCTGGGTGTGCTTTGTCTGGCACGCTGGGTGTCAGCCCACACAATTGTTTCACAACTTGAGATAGTTGCCAAAGCAATTACTTAGGGGGCAGGTCCAGCTGCTAACCTGGAGACCACCGCCACCCCCAAAACAGCATCTTAAAGAAGAGATAATTTCACCTCTCTCTCCCAAAACATTGCAAGGATAAGCGGATGGATACGGAGGGTCCATGGAGCTGGGGGACCCAGGCTCCCTCCCTCTAGCTGCTCTGCCCGCTTCCAGAGTGTTACCCACCAGAAGGTGGACGGTGGCTCACCAGCACGTTGCCTGGGCCTGCATGCAGCCAGCAGCAGGAGGGCGTGGGAGGGCTTGTCCTATTTTGGAGGGCAAGGCCTGGCATTTGCCGTCATCACTTCAGCTCACAGGCGGCCCATTGACCTGAGCCTGGTCATTTGGCCACATATAGCTGGGGGAGGTGTAGCTGATTCAGGATGGCCAGGAGCCCAGCTCAAATCCAGAAGTGCTATTATCAAAGAAGATCCCTCTGGGGCCAAAGAGCAGTCTCTGACACATTTACGTTTAACAATCGGGACATTTTAGGTTCTGGGGCACCTTGATTATAAGCAGAACTAACAGGCATGGAGGACATCTCCGTGCTCTCCTCGCACCAGCCATACGAGCGAGGAGTGCCAGAGGCTGGGGGCAGGCATTCAACCTCAACCCCAGTGATGGCAAAGCCAAGCTCCTTCCCCTCTGCTGTCTGTGTACCCGATGGCCAGGCCGGAAAAAGCTTCAGAATGGCCCACAGAGTAAATGCCACACCCCGCCCCCCCAGAGGGTGACATCACTCCCCACCCCCCCACCCCCGTCTGGAGGAGGCAGTGTTCCTGCTCTCAATTCCTTTCCTCCTGGTCATTAAGGGCCCTCCAGGCACAAGGCTTCCTTCCAGACTGAGCTTCCTCCCATCTGGTCCTCAGTGCGGGGCACCATGGAAGGTCTCAAAGGCACTGCTGGTGCCACCCTCACTCAGGCCCTGGAAAGGCCACTTGGCCCCGCATCACCCTGGCTTCCCAGCCCTGCCACCTGCAGAAGTCGAGGAGCCTTTCAGGGAAGCTGAGCTGGTGATGGGCCACTCTGGGGCCTCAGCTCTCGTGCAGCTCTGACAGTGCAGTGTCTGCCTCCCACCTCCCGGAGGGTCATAAATGTTGCTCCTGGAGATTAGATGGGCCCCCAGCTCCCGTCTGCGGCCTCCCCAAGGGGCACGAGGAAGGACTGAGTCACGGCCCCCAAGTCATTCTAAATTGGACTTAAAATGAAAAAATAAATAAAACAGGGAAAGGGCTTGATTGTTTTTAAGAGCAGAAGAATGAGCTTTCTTTGTGCTTGCATGTCTCCAGGAGGACCCCAGGGAGTGAGCTCAGAGCAGCCGCTCCCCCTCACCAAACTTCACCTTCAAGGTGGAGCCGGGAGCCAAAGAAAATATTGTGATAAAGTCTAAGTTACTGCTGATGCCTGCCTGGCCACTTGATTAACTGAATTGAGTGCAAACAAATCTCCCAGCTCCTTCCTCTCTGCAAATGTGGGTGGGGGAGGCCAGGCCTGGGCTCAGAGCCAACCCCTTACCGGCCAAACACTGCTCCATGTGTCCCCAGTCATTTCTTCTCTTGTTTCTTTCTCCTACGGTGCATGGGACTCGCTACATAACCTGCAGGGCCCAGTGAAAAGTGAAATCGCAGGGCCCTTGTTCAAAAAGCAGGAAAAAAAGTGCCACCACAGGTATTAAAGGTACTAAAACACAGTCTTTTCCTTTCTTCAGTGGTTTCTCTCTTGACTTGTCATGGTGTTTTTATCTGCTATTAAATGTTCTAAGTATAGAAAAAAAATTTAATTTCAAGTTACTATATTAAATTAAATTCATAAGATGTTAAATTCATCATGTATTTTTGCTATTTTTTTCAGTGTGGTTAATTTACAATGTTGTGTTAGTTTCAGGTGTAAAGTGATTCAGTTTTATATATATATTTCAGATTCTTTGCTATTATAGGTTATCACAAGATATTAAATATAGTTCCGTGTGCTATACAGTAGGTCCTTGTTGCTTATCTATTTTATATATAGTAATATGTATATGTTAATTTCAAACTCCTAATTTATCCCTCAGCGCCCCCGCTCCCCCGTGTTTTTCCCTTTGGTAACAAGAAGATTGTTTTCTATGTCTGTGAGTCTATTTCTGTTTCGTAAATAAGTTCGTTTGTATCATTTTTTAAGATTCCACATATATGTGATATCATATGATATTTGTCTTTCTCTTTCTGGCTTACTTCAATATGATAATCTCTAGGTACATCCATGTTGCTGCAAATGGCATTATTTTATTCTTTTTTATCGCTGAGTAATATTCCATTGTGTGTATATATGTGTGTGTGTGTGTGTATATATATATATACATATATATATATATACACACACACACACACCACATCTTTTTCCATTCATCTGTCAATGGACATTTAGGTTGTTTCTATGTCTTGGTTACTGTTAATAGTGCTGTTGTGAACACTGGGGTGCATGTATCTTTTCAAATAGACTTTTCTCTGGATATATGCCCATGAGTAAGATTCCTGGATCACATGGTAACTCTATTTTTAGTTTTTTAAGGGAAAAAACCCCTCCATACTGTCCTTCATAGTGGTTGCACCAATTTACATTCCCACCAACGGCATAGGAGGGTTCCCTTTTCTCCACACCCTCTCCAGCATTTACGTGTAGACTTTTTACTGCTAATCACTTTGACTGGTGAGAGGTGATACTTCATTGTAGTTTTGATTTGCACTTCTCTAATAATTAGCGATGTGGCGCATCATTTCACATGACTGTTGTCTGCCATCCATTCTGATACTGTGCAACCCCAACTCTAACACAAACAGGAAAGCATTTAACCTGTAAGCAGAGTCACCAAAATCACACAGTTTCTGTTTTATAGTCCGCACACACCTGCGTGTTCCATCCTCAGCAGAACAGTGGCAATACCGCACACATGGAACTCAGCTGTTTTTACAGTTGACCCTTGAACAACATGGGTTTGAACTGCACAGGTCCACTCACATGTGAGTTTTTTTCCCCATTAAATAACCTACGGTACCACACAACCCGCGGTTGGTTGAATCCGCAGATGCAGAACCAAGGATACCACTGCTGACTGTGGGACTTGACCAGCAGCGGATTCTGGGATTCATGTCGCGTCCTGGAATCAACCTGCCACGGATACTGAGGGACGAGTGTAGTTTACTTCTTGTTATGCGCACATTCTACCGACCCTTCCTACCTCCCGCTTACTGACGGCAGGGAAGGACTGATGGGAGAAGGAACTGGAGGTTTCGCACCATCTTCCCCTTTCCTTCCAAGTCATCATTTTCAGTGTAAATGGTTGACTGATACAGGGAAGCAACATGTATAAGAAGGGGTTCCTTGGTCACTGGTCACTTGATCACTTTCTGCCTTTGCCTTTTTTTTTTTTTTTGCATTCGAAGCGAGTTCTGGTTCTGGCAGACAGCCTGGCCTCTGGGGGCTGACAGCTCCCGCAATACGGCGCAGTCATGAACATAACATGCTTGCCTTGGACTTGCTTTGAGTCTGCCAGGCGCGGTGGGCACCCCAGGATCCTGACATCACGGGGAATGGTGAACACTGTACGGAACAGCCTCGTGTACGCCACGCCCACAGGCTCCTGCCCCATCGGACTTCACTTACTAAATACAAGTTCAAGGATAAAACTATTAGGAATTCTAAGATGTTGAAAGTGCCAAGCACGGGGCCCTTCTGAGCACGAGACTGCGTGCAGGAGCACACGCTGCACAGCCGTGGAGTGGATCCTGAGGACACGTTTATGTTTCTGAGTCTTAATATATGTCTATTGTAGAAAAATTAAGAAGCATAGTCGAGCAAAATCTGAATGTGACAATTATCTCCAAGCAATAACCACCATTAACATTGGTTCTGTAACTTTCTGGATGTTTCGGCCTGCACTCAGAGAGAAAACCATTAGTGTTCCTCTCTGGGGAGAAGCAACACGCTGGCCCAAATCGCCCATCAAAGAATGGGACAGAGATGTTCTCTTGAGCGCCAGCCTGCACGGGGCAGCAGAGGAAAGAGTTGGGGGTGCGTCCAAAGACACTGGGCTGGGAGAGAGACACCCCAAAGACAGACGGCACCCCTTCCCAAGGCAGGCGGGCCTTCTTATAGCTTGGGAAGAATCTTTTTTCTAGCACCTCCTGGAGGGGAGATTGTTTAATGAATGGCCCTGGAAAAACTCCTTCAACCGGTGCCTCAGGGTCCCCCTTTTATAAACCCACTTAAAAGGTGTGGGGCACTCCCCCAAACCAAAGCACCCACAGATCGGTGTCGGGGTTACAGCAGCACCCACACGGGTCCTCATCAAGTTCGAGTTGTCCCAGCCTGCCCTTGGGACCTGGGCCCGTCTGAGACCAGCTCAACTATTTTATATAAATATACAAATGGACTCATGTTTTCACTTACATAAATGTTACTTAAAAGGAAACAAAATCATTACTATCAATAATAAGTTAGCATCATTTGTCATATAAGGAAGCAAACATAAAAACGCGTCACCCTTTTCTTAAACATGACTATTAGTGCAAAACCTAAGGCTGTCCCTGGTGCCACGAGGGCCCTACGTCCGCCCTCGGGGATCCACGACTCGGCACACGGAGGGCATCCGAGGCCACACAGATCCAAGGCCTTGGAGCCCGAGCCTGCCCACGTCTCCCAGACGCCCTCCAGGGCACCGGAGTTCCTGCCCAGGCTCCCTCCCCTGGCGCTCACCAACCCGCACCCTCACCGGCAAGCCTGGGGTACCCGGTTTTGTGGAGACTTTCTCCCAACCCCTAGGGGCAGTTTCTCGGGAAGTGAAGCTGCTGTCATGGATCAGAGCAGCTGAGCCATCTGCCAGCCCCGACAATTTAGAGTCGGGGAGTCTTCAACTCAGCTCCCCTGACTCCTAGCCCCGTGTTCGTCCCTCTCACTCCAGCGCTGACAAGAGGGGAGGGGAGATGTAAGCAGGGCATGTGAAATAACAGAAAGCACGTACTGGTCTCCGCCCCCAGTTCCTGATGCCAAGCACCTAGATCCCCTGTAGGTGGGGGCACCGGGAGGGGCTTACGTTCTAACATTTGGTCTCGGACTCCAGTTTCTGAGACAAAGCTCCTACGTCCCTTGGGATTTCCGGGGGAAAGTGGCACCTTCCATTCTCAGGAGGTGACTCTGGGTGGGCTCCAGGATGTAGGCTGGTTACCAGGAAGACCAAGTTGTGATTAGAAACTTGGGACTTTTAAGCCCAACCTCCACCCTCCAGAGAGAGGAGAGGGGCTGGATAATGAGGTAATAATCAAGCATACCTATGTGCTCAAGCTCCATAAAAATCACCCAGATATGGGACTCAGAGAGCTACAGAGTTGGGGAGCACACCCGCATGCTGGGGGGTGGTATACCCCAACTCCCCAGGGACCCTTCTGGACCTGCCCTAGGCATTTCTTCATCTGGCTGGTCATTCAGATCCTTTCAGATATCCTTTAGAATAAATTGGCAATGGTAAGTAAACTGTTTTCCTGGGTTCTGAGAGATGCTCTGGCAAGTTATCAAACCTAAGGAGGAGGTTGTGGGAACCCTCATTTATTGCCGGTTGGTCAGAAGCACAGGCGATAACCTGGACTTGGGATCAGCACTGAAACGGGGGGAGGGACAGTCTTGTGGGACGGAGCTCTTAACCTGTGGGGTCTGGGCTGACTCTGGTTAGTGTCAGAACTGCACTGAATCGTAGGACACACAGCTGGGGTTCCAAAATTACTTGATGTGTGGAAGCGCTGCGAGTAAGGTGTGAGAGATGGAACAGGGAGCCGAGCTTTCTCATTCAAGGCTGCTCCGTCAACCCTAACTGCCATTTTTGCTCAGTACAAGTTGAAATAGAAATAAGAGACCCCGGCCACCTCCTGGCCCTCTGGTTTCTGCTTCTCCCTGGCCTCAACTCCGCATGCCAACCTAGTTTATTCTCGTGGATGGATCCATGTCCGGTCGCCCCAAACCGAGGACCAGACGAGACCCTTGAGAGGCCAGGTCTGTATCAGCCCAGTGTCCTCCCGGGAAGCTGACCTAGAGAGGCTGGCTCACAGGACAAGATGCCTCATTGCAGTTTGGCAGAAGCGGCTGACATCAGCCAAGCAGACAGCCTTCTCAGGACAGAAATGCCCTGGGGCTCCCAGAGGTTGGAAGCTCTGTCATCAGGAACTCATTGTGTGACTCATTGCTTTCCCAAGGTCAAGCATCATTCTGAAGGTCAAAACGTGCCTCAGGCTCTCGAAGCCATGCCCTACACTGGTCAAGCTTGGAAGTCCACTTCCTGCCCACCATTCCTTGCCTCCATCCCTCCAGCTCTGGCCTTAATCGGAATTTCCCCAGAGTATATTCGATTCTTTAATAAATTGTCTTGAGATGTTAAACTCCAGAGAAGACAGGCCTATCCCTTCCCCACCCAGGGATGCCCTTGGGGCCACGGGTTAGTCACAAGGCATCTGGAGTGACATTATCCCAGGGCTGGCACTAAAGTGGCTGTCCTGATGGGAGGCTCCTTCCTGGCTCGATCCGGTGTTGTGTGAGTCAGATAGAGATGTGTGCAGGAACACCCTGTGTGTCTGAGCACCGCCCCAACGAACAGGGCTCTGGAGAAGGACCTAAAGCTGGATGTGAGTCCAAGTCTGGTCCCTCGGGTTGACAAAGTGATTGGCCCATGCTCAAACTGCTGGGGGTCCAGCAGGCAGGAAGTCCCAGGAGAGCAGCCTCTCGGTGGCAGTCCTGTACTCTGCACTGTCCCCAAGCATTCTGGACGATGATGTTTGACAAAGAGTGAGCCCCTCCAGGCCACTCACATTGGAATGGTGTGGGGATCTGGCTAACAATGTGGATTCCTAAGTCCTAACCCAGATCTAGTGAATCAGAATCTCAGCACTATGCGTTTTTCCTAAGCGGCCGAGAGAGCCTTCAGCACAGTGAAGTTTCCAGCCCATCAGTCTAGGGTGCAGAAGAGAAAGCATAGTCACCAAACACCAGCTAAGTGCCTTCCATGAATCATCACCAGGGCCCAGCTGAGGATTCATAAAAGGAAGCAACACATAAAGAGTGAAACAAAGAAACAAGATAAAATGAAATAAAAACAGAGAAAGGCCCCCCCCACCCTGGTCCTCATGCAAATTCCAGTTAAAGGCATGTGTGTGCCTTGGTGTTGGGGAGATAGATAACAGAGAGCAAACAAAGAATAAGATTCTAAGTGAAGTAAGCCAGAAAGAGAAAGAAAAATACCGTATGAGATCGCTCATATGTGGAATCTAAAAAACAAAAACAAACAAATGAACAAACAAACAAAAACAAAGCGTAAATACAGGACAGAAATAGACTCATAGACAGAGAATACAGACTTGTGGTTGCCAGGGGGGTGGAGGGTGGGAAGGGATAGACTGGGATTTCAAAATTGTAGAATAGATAAACAAGATTACACTGTATAGCACAGGGAAATATACACAAAACGTTATGATAAATCACAGAGAAAAAAATGTGACAATGAGTGTGTATATGTCCATGAATGACTGAAAAATTGTGCTGAACACTGGAATTTGACACAACATTGTAAAATGATTATAAATCAATAAAAAATGTTAAAAAAGATTATTTCAGAGCATAAAGCGCTGGGAGGGAACTGAGACAGGGCGACGGGGCCCAGCGGGAGGTAGGGGCCACTTCAGACAGCTGGGGAGAAGGCCTTTCCGGGACAAGGTGGGGGGCACTGGGCAGAGACCTGAGCTGTGAGGCCAGGCGTGAGAAAGGTCAGGGGAGAAGGGTCAGGCACGCTGGACATTTGATGTACATCACCCCATTTGATGTTCACAGCTTCCCTGCATAGGATTTATCAGGGTCTCTGCCCTCCACCTGCTTTTACACAAACCTCCTTCTAGAGTCTCCATCTCAATCAGTGGCAACTCCATCTTTCCAGTTGGTATGAGTTCCCCGGGTGGCTAAAACAAGGTACCACAACCTAGGGGGCAAAACAACTAAAATTTATTCTCTCCCAATTTAGGAGGCTGGAAGTCCGACATCAAGGTGTCCATAGGATTGGTTCCTTCTGGGGGCCCTAAGGTGAGTGCATTCCGTGCGGCTCACCCTAGCTTCCGGGGGTGCCCGGCAGTCCTTGGCGCTCCTGGACTTGGAGCCGCATTCCTACAGTCTCTGCCCCCTTCTCCACAGGCCCTTCTCCCCTGGGTGGCTCTGTGTCCTCTCCTTCTCTTCTAAAGACAGCTGTCACTGGATTTAGAGCCAGCTCGAAGACCAGGAGCATCTGATCTTGAGATCCTTAACTCAATTACATCTGCAAGACTCTTTTCCAAATAAGGTCACTTTCACTGGTTCCAGGGGGTTGGAACTTGGGCACATCTTTTGGGGTGGGGCCCCACTATTGAATCCATTACACAGTTTCTCAGCTCAAAATATCTGGGGTCACCCTCGATGATGACTCTCTCTTATAGCCCACCTCCAATCCATCAGCAGATCCCACTGGTTCCAGCTTCAAAATATAACCTGAATATCTTCCTTACTCCTCCTCCTTTCTTCCCATCCCCTCCCACCTGGACTCTTGTGACCACCTCCTCCAGCCTCCCTGCCTCCTGCATGATGCCCCACAGTTCATTCATAACATAACAGCAGAAGGGCTCTGTTCAAACCAAGCAAATCAAGTTCCTTCTCTGCTCCAAGCTCTGCAGTAGCTTCTTATCTAAACAGGAGCTGAACGAAAGTCCCAGTGACGTTCCTGAAGGCCCAGGCCTCTCCCCATCACTCCTCCTCCTCCTCACCCTGCTCCAGCCCCGCTGGCCCCCCAGCTGCTCCTGAATACCTGCTCTGCTGCTGCTCAGGGCCTTTCTTCTTGCAGTTCCCTCTGCCTGGATCGCCCTTTCTGGAAGCACTCCGTCTCCCATCCGCGTCAAGTCTTTGCTTAAACAGCCCCATCTCCGTGAGACCAAATCAAACAAGAGATCTGGACAGGGGAAGGCCCAGTCCACATCTCAAACACTAACGTGAAGCAATGCTGTGTACAGGGGAGTGTAGGAGACGAGGGTCGGGTGGCCAGCTGTCCCCACAATCCTCCTCCGCGCAGTCGGGGTCAGCGGCGTGGAGAGACGTTTCCTCCTCTCCTCTTGGTTCAGCACAGAACAGTACTGGCATAATCACATTAGATTTCTGTTTCCTGTTTTCTGACTTCAGAATCAACCTTCTACATTCTTTTGAGTTGCCGGACAAGATACTAAGTGTTACAATAAAACCGCAGAGGGAAAACCCCAATGTATCTGTAAGCATTTCACCCAGGCTCACTCTGCAAACTTGGGGGAGGTCTAGGCGCCAGGTACCGTGCAACACACTTTCTGGGAATTCTCTCATTCAACTTTCAGAAAGCCCCAGAGGTAGTCCAAATACTGCAGATGTGCAGAGCGGCTGGAGAGGTTAGGGGGCCTGTCCAAAGTCACAAAGTGGCCGTGTGGCAGAGCTGGGATTTGAGCTAAAGCTTCTGACGCCAGAGCACATGCTCTTAACTATTAAGCTACCTTATCTCTGTTCCCTTTAAGCCGGGATATCCCAGTCTCAGCGCCCCCAACGTGCCGGGCTAGGTAATGCTTTGTTGGGGGCGGGGGGGGGGCTGCGCTCTTCACTGTGGAGTGTTTAACGACATCCCTGGCTTCTACGTGTTAGATGCCAGGAACACCCTCCACTCCTGCGACAACCAAAAATGTCTCTAGATAATGCCAAACCTCCTCTGGGCAGCAAAAGCACCCTGGGGGAGAAGCTCTGCTTTAACCCAAGTTCTCTCCTCTAGTCTCTGGCCCTGGTGACTCCTGATAGGCTCCACTGCCTACCCTGCCCCACCACGGCCATCACACTGGGCTCCTGTTGAAGGAGCCCCCACTTCTTCTGAGCCCCCTAGTCTACAGCCAGCCTGTAGCATTCTAGAAAGAGATGATGGAGGATTAAGAATAAGATACGAGAAGGAGGTAAATAAAGCAGATGGCAGAAGAGCCAGGATGTTGGCAATGTCACCATGCAGGAGACAAAGGAAGCCAAAGCAAAGCCTCGAAGTGCTTTTCTGTTGAGGTAGGCGGGGTGGAGGCAGACAGCTATGAATGAGGGAGACAGATTTGCTGCCGTGAGATCATGGCTGCCTCGGGGCGGAGCGTGGAGGTACCCTCCTGAGAACACAAGGAGCCAGATTTATCAAGAACCAGTAAGCCACTTCCATCCCCGGATCACAGTTCCTCTGGAAGAAGGGAGTCTGTCCCAAGCAAAGAAGACTCAGGGTCAGTGAGTGATGGAACCACCACCAGGAGACTCCGTGGTCCCTTGGTCCCTGTTATGGGTGGTCAGAACGCCACTTCTTCTGGGCAGACCTGGTCATACAGTATCTCTGACGGTAAGAGACTGCTGACTGTCAGCCAGTGTCCAAAGACTACATTTCTCAGCATCCCTTGCAGCTTGATAAGACCATACGACCATGGTTTGGCCCATAAGAGGAACCTGGGTGGGGTTACTGCCAGGAAGGCTCTGTACAAGGAAGGGTGTCAGGGCCCTCTGGCTCCCCAGTTTCTTCTGGCTGCTGTTCTAGAAGGTAGATGTGATGACTGGAACTGAAGCAGCCACTTTGAATTACAAGATGACCTTGAGGCTGGAGGCCACATGCTGAAGATGGCAGAACAGGAAGATAGTCATCTGGGTCTCTGATATTTTTATGAGAGAATAATAAACTTTGATCTTATTTAAGGCATCACATATTTGGGGGGGGTTCCTGTTATATTTAGTGAAACCTAATCCTAACAGATATAATTGGTTATAGATGGAAATCTGAAGTTGGACTCATCCTCGAAATTTTTTTTTTTTACAAATGCAAGCCCTACACATTTGGGATTGTTTAGACTTTATAAAAACTCAAAGCTCTCTGTTTAATGGCACATCTTGGGACAAGGAGCAAGAAAAGGAACAGGCCTGCTATCGCTGTGTAGACAGTCCTAAATACAGCAATTGTAAGTGACAAACAAAAGCGATTTCTCGGCTGGGAGTGGGGATGGGAATGGGAGGAGGCGGGGTGGGATGAGCTGGGAATGTTGTCCACAGGTGGGGATAAAACTTGTGTTTACGTGAGTAGCAGAATTAGATGCAGGTCAGTGGCTGCGGCTGGCGTTTGTCAATGGCCTTTTGAGCATTTGCACATTTTTTCTGGTTTGATCAAAATGAAACATCATTAAAAACAGTTCTGTTGCCAATTGTCGTCTCTGCCAGGGCCCTGGGAGGCACCCTCTGGTCACATCAGGCTGGATGTAATTGACTTTGAAGTCTGTATATACGAAGTGCCTTTGAGGATTGCAGGCGAACAGAACTTTGGCAGAAGAAGAAATTTTGAGAGCCCACTTACTAGTATGGGTTCTCAGCCTTAACTACAAAGAAGTCCAGCAGTCATGCAATGCAGCCTTTGCTGAATGAACCTGAAAACAAGTTCAAGTGGGGTGATCTCTCTTTCAGCCATCTACGAAGAGTGAAGTCGTCTTAGGATGTGGCGGCTGGAAACCAGGCTGTCCTAGGCCTATGGGCCAGTGGAGCTAGATCAGCTAGCTTCAAATTCCCGCTGTGTCATTTACCAGCCATCGTCACCCTAGCCAAGTCCCTTCACCTCTCTGTGCCTCATCAATAAAATGGGGGCAATCTTAGCAGTAGCTCACACTGATGAAGTGCTCAGAACAATGCCTGGTTCATTGGAGACATGCAACGTACATGAACCAGTACTATCATTCCAAGGTTTCTATTCATTCGTCCTCAAAAGAGCTGGGTTTTTTATTGTTGGTGTTTATTTTATATGCTTTTACTATATTTATTCCATTAATAGCTGGACAAGGAGGAAGTTCATAGAGTCACTTCTACCTCTTGTTCTTATTTTAAAGCAGCTAACTCTGAAAGATGTTTAAAAACGTCACATTTAAATGGATTTAAAATTCTAAAGCCACTCAGCACAATAGCTGCAGGCCTGTCCAGATCTTGCTGAAAAAACAAACAGGCTGTCTATGGTCAGGTTTCACCTGGAGTATGTTTTATTATTAAATTGGTCTCATGAGTTTGTTTCCAAATTTTGGTGAATTTTACGTGGAAAAAGTGGGATCCGTGGAACTTCTGCTCTACAGAAAGGCCAAGGGGTCCTATCCGGGAAGAGGTGGTGGGGTGGGGGGAGGTGTCTGCTCCCCATCAGGAAGCAGCTGGCACTGGGGAGTTTGCTGGGCTCCAACCCTTCCCGAAGCCTTCTGTCTTTCGTGGGAATGCCTGCTGTGCTGATACCTGCTCACCGAAAAAGAAAGCCGGCTGATAGTGTCAACCCAACATTTGGTTAAGGCAGGAAGAATTGGGCACTTCAGCCTTCAGGTTTTATGCCCAATGAGACAGTACAGACAGCATCTGTCATTTGGGCTGTTACTTTCTGCACCAGCTCCCTGACTTGTTTTTGGTGGGAACACGTCTCCTCTTCTCTCAATCAAGGTTATATGGGTGGATTCGCCCCTAGTCTAGACCAGAGGGCAGGCATGTGACCTAGGCCTGGCCAATCAAAACATCATACCCCCACAGCTACAGTGACTGGCTCAGGAATAGACACATGACCCAAGTTGGGCCAATCACAACTGACCCCAGGACTTTTGCTGGAACTATTGGGAAAAAGATGCTCTCTTTCAGCTGAGGTTCTTCATCTTGTGAGTCCAGAGTTGTGGGTGGGGTTGGGGTGGGGAGGCTTAGGCAGTGTTTGGGAAGAATTTGCCTGAGAATATAGCCAAGGTAGAGGAAACGAGATCAAAGGAGAGGGGTTCCTGCAAACACTGCATCCTGAATCCTGCCATGCCCTGACTTTTCTGTTACACGAGCTGATGCATTTCCTTTTTTGGCTTAAGTCCATTTCAACTGATTTCCTCTGACTTGTGACCAAAAGGCTCTTGACTCAGCCAGGTGGAGAACTGGGACCTTAGACCATAGTTCCCCCTTGGGATCTGGCCACAGATAATAAGAAGAAGTTGTTGGTAACAGAAGAAAAGAAACCTTACTAGGAGGTCAGAAGCCCATTGGGGACTGGTGTAAGCTACCAGGTAGCCAGGACATGAAAAAGGCTCCCCACTCCCGTTCATCATGGTGCCCCGAAGGGCCCTCTGTGGACACGGTCATCTGTGCCCTCCCCACTGGTGGCAGCGACTACCCTCTATCATGCCCACTTCCTCGCCTAGCCCTTTGGTCACCATCCTTCTCAGACCAGCTGGGAGGTTGACTACACTGTGCTGGGCACTTGTAACCAGAGCCAGCTGCCAAAGGTGAAGGGCAGAGATGGAACCAAGGAGTCAGAGCAGAGATTGTTCCTGCTGACCCCTGGCAAGGTTGGAGGGATGAAGGAGTGAAGGAATGAATGAATGTCACTCACATTTATTGAGGACTTACTGCAGGCCAAGAAATGTTCCAGCTCCTCTCTCTCTCTATATCCCCTAGGTGGGTCCTAGGGTAATCCTCATTTCACAGAAGAAGAAACTGAGGCACAGAGAGATGACCTTGCCCAAGGGCACATAGTTAACCAACAGCAGAGTCTTAACTGCTGCGAAATCACTGAAAACCCACTGAGCCCTACGCCACACCAAGCACTGTGCCAGGCCTAACGCAGCTGTGTGTGAACGCCCGCGTAGACCCTGTTCTCAGAGCGGTTTTCATTATCTGAAGTTATCTTAGGAAATATGCTAATTTGTGTACCGGGTTCTTATCTGTCTTCTGCACCAGAATGCTAGTTCCATGAGGGGAGGAACCTCCCTGATCTCAGTCTTTCCTGCAGGGCGGAACAGGACTTGGCATACAGTAGGCACTCAGAATTTGTCCAGCGAAGAGCAGTTTTCCACCTCCCCACTACTGACATTTGGGGCTGGGCCAGTCTCTGCTGTGGGGCCGTTCTGTGCCTTTTAGGCTGTTTAGCTGCATCCTGGGTCTCCACCCTCTGGATGACAGAACACCCCTCTCCACTCCATCCCCCAGGGTCACGACAACCCAAAATGTCTCTGGACATCGCCAAATGTTCCAAGGGAGACAAAATTCTTGATCTAGAGTGTTAGAATGACTGCACAGATGACAGGCATAATCACCCAAGACTCAGGAACTCGGAAACATCGGAGGCACTGACATAACACATATTTGACACAGGACAGTTGGTACCTACGTCAAGCTCCCGAACCAGCCGTTATGTGAGCAGGCACGATTGGGCCTGAAAGCTAAGAAGTGACTTGAGCCCGCAAGCATGTCACAATTCCCCGTTAGCCCTCGAAACCCTGAAATCTATACATCTGTAGTGGCGAGACAAAACACTTAGACCCTGAATGATGTCAGGATGCAAGGGGGCCTGAACTTAATCGTTCCAAGAAGCATCCGATTTCAGAGGTTCCGCTGGTTTGAGGGGAGGCCATTGCTCAGGAGGGTGCCGTTTGCAGATGGCAGCAAAAACAGAATGTAATTTGCTTTTGCCACAACTGGCAAAAGTGAGCTTTCATCGAGTGGGTTCTTATTTCCTTTGAGTGGCTTGTTTCTTCCCAGGGACAGAGATGGAAAAAAAAATTCCAAACGCAAACTTCTCTCTTGGTGCCCCTGTAGCAGCCGAAACTGCTCCTTCTCTAGTGTTCTGACATAATATAAAATAAGTGAGACACAAGGATGTCACATACAGCCCAGGGAATGGAGTCAGGGTTTTATGATAACTTTCAATGGAATATGAGCTATAAAAATATCAATATCACTATGTTGTATACCTGAAACTAACAGAACGTAAGTCAACTATGCTTGAAAAAGCTACGTATGTAATATGTAAATCACGTGTTTCACACAAATTCCATGTATATGTGTGTAAATCTGGCTTTTCTCTTGTTTTTCCCAGGTGTCTTCAGCAATTATCTCATTTAATTTTGCAACAGCCCTACTAGGTAGGATTTACAAACTCTAAGACGACTAAGACTAAGGCACAAAGAGGCTAAGTGACCCGCCCAAGGTCACGCCTGCATGTTTTCTATCACCAAAAGCTGCACCGCCACCCACCCAGTCCCTCTGCCCACTCACCCGCTCCACGAGCAGGTCCTGTGGGCTCTCCTTCCAACAGATGTCCCAGGTCTAGTCACGTGTCTCCCCTTCCCTGATGGCCAGCCCGGGCCAGGCCATCTCTGGCCTGCAGGCCTGTGTCAGCCTCCTTCTCTGTTCCGGCTTCTTGTCTTTGGTCCCTCTGTCCAGGCCATTCTCACCGAGCGGACGTCATCCCCTGAAGAGCCAGCGGAGGCCCCCACGGGCCCACAGACCAGCCTAGGCTCAGAGAGGAGGCCAGTGGGCCTCAGCCATGTGCCCTGAGCTCTCCTCTCAAGATTCTCCTTTGCATTCACGCCCCTTGACCACACCACCCACACATTTATAGAGCACCTACTACACACCCGCTCTTCATATTCCAGGCACTGGGGACACAGTAGTGGGTGAAGAGGTGAGGTCTCTGACCTCGTGGTTGGACATGTGCTGCCTGCTCTCAGACCCAACCAGATCCCTGTGGTTCTGCAAGAGCACCATTCTCACTTCCTTCAAGGCCCCCGCATGGCTGGTCCCCATGTCTGAATGGCCTCCTGCCCTGCCTCTCTTCCCTTCTGACACGTGGCTAATTCTGACCATTCTGTATAGGTCATCTGTTGCTGTGTAACAAATTTCCCCAAAACACAGTAGCTTAAAACAACATTTTTTAATCTCACGATTTCTCTGGGCCAGCAATCAAACATGCTGAGCTGGGTCCTCTGGCTCTGGGTCATCCCAAGGCTCAACTGAGAAGGCCCCTTGCTCCCTGAAGTGGCTGTGACAGGACTCAGTTCCTCATGGGGTGTTGGGCTGACAGCCTCCCTTCTTCCCAAGCTATTGACCGGAAGTCTTCCTCAGTTCCTCACCACGTGGGCCTCTCCACAGTGCATGTAACAACATGGCAGCTGGCAGAGTGAGCAGGCAAGAGGGAATGCCAGCAGGATGGAAGTCACAGAACTTCTCAACCTAATCTTGGAAGTAACATCCATTCATTTTGCCATATTTTCTTCTCTGGAAGCAAGCCACCAGGTTTGGTCCACATATGAGGAGTGGGTGACACAAGATATGAATACAAGAGGTGGGCAGGGATGACCAGGGGCCATGGCAGAAGCAGCACCCCACACCTTCTTTCAGCATTCAGTGTCAGTGCCTCTTTCTCCAGGAAGCCTTCCCTGACTCCTGGGTTAGGAGCTCCTTCCCTGAGCACACACAGCTCAGGGACCCCTGCACGATGTGTAACACATTACTGTGCATGAGCCCTGCTGATGAGCCCCGTTACCTCACCAAACTGGGGGGTCCCAAAGGACAGAAACTCTGTCTTACTAGTTTATTCTTTGCTGTATTTCCAGCCCCCATCTGCTGTGGGCACACAGCTGGGCTCAGTGTTTTTTAAACCAAATGTTTCTTCACTAGTTGAAAAGCAGTGACAAATACTAGTTCATATGCATTGTTTCATAAATGCAGATAACATTAGACTATACAGAATTTAAGATAAGAATAATCCTTACAGATGATCTAATAACATCTGATTTATTTTATATTGTAACAGAATCCTACGTAGATTCAAATTCCCATCCCAGAGCCCACCTAACTCATCAAGTTATTTTAAGGCTTAAATGAGATTATGTACACACAGTTGTAGCTCAGTGACCAGCATAAGGCTAATACCAATAAATACCGCTAATGGAAGTTTAACTTCAGCTGAATATAACAGAAACCCAAATACAGCTTTTAAAATGTGAGCTTCATTCCCTTTCATGGTGAGGGCAGTACAGGGCTAGCACATCACTGCCATAATGCCATTAATACCCCAGGCTCCTGCTTAATCATCTCATATGTTTAATGATGAATCATGGTCCAAGGTGGCTGCCAGAGCTCCAGCCATTCCACTGAAGTTCCAAACAGGAAAAAGGAGACAAAGGGAGGAAGGACCAAAAGGGCTCACCTTCCAGTGAGTGAATAAACTCTTTATTAAGAGCCTTTTGAAGAAGCCCTATCTGGTGATTTCAGCTTGTATCTCACTGGCTACCTCCAGCTGTAAGCAGGGCTAGGATTGGAGTCTTTTAGCTAGACACAGTGCCACACTGACTGAAACTAGGGTTTTATTAGTGAAGAAGGGAAGAATGAATATTGACTAGGCAACTAAGAGGACTGTCTTGCATACCTTACATTATTAGTATAAGTAGACAAGGAGATGCTTGTTTATTTATACTAATACTGTTAACCAGAAGCCCCACATACAGGCACTGCGTGCTCAGACTGAAGTGGGGAGGGGTGGGTGCCTTCAGCTCCCTCCGTGCCCCTCACAGTGACCTTGAATTACCTGAGAGGTCCCTCGGAGGGCCACAGCAAACACTATGAAAACTCCCTCTTAACCTTGGTCAGGTCTTTGCACCTCTCGGGACCTCCATTTCATCCCCTGGAAAATAAGAGTGATAAAGGCACACCCGCATGAGACTGGGATGGGGACTAAATGTTGGTACAGGACCTGGCACTCGCCCACACAACGTTGTTGTTACAACCTGGAGAGAGAAAGTGGCAAAGCCCTACATCTGGGCCTCGGCCTTCCCAAAAAGTGCTCTACTGGCTTTTTTAAAAAACCAATGTACTGAATCCCACTTGCTTGGCAGGAGGCCCCGGGCGAATCTGGGGCAGCACAGAACACTGCCGAGTGCCAGGGTGTACCCCACCGCAGCATTTTTCCATGGACTCTGCCCGTTTGGCCCCGGCTCACAGTGGGAGCTGTGGTCCCCGTGGAACAGTGCGTCCCGGGTAGACCGCGTGGTGCTGCCCCGCGGTGATTCATGCATGTCTGTGGGGAGCCAGCCCCGAAGCCGGCGCGCCCTGCTGCCAAGTGGGCCTCGGCTGGTCCTGCTTCCCCTGGGGCTGGAGGGCCTCCAAGCTTCTCTGCTGAGCCTCAGAACCTTGGGCCCAGCCCGAATTCCACCCCTGTGGGTCACTGATGGCCTGTGCTCCAGCTGGGGTCTGAAACATGCACACTTAACCTCCATGACACCGATTCCACAGGCCCCAATTCAGGCAAAGAGCATCACAAAGTGTAGTGATCCTTAGGGAAGCAGACGCAGCCCCTTCTTCCCCTCCCCCGGCCCCCACCCCAAAATCCAGCTGGTTATTAAGACCACGTGTTTGAGGACCTGGATTTGAATCCTGGCTCTGTCGCATCTTGATTGTGTGGCCTTAGCTAAGTAATATAAATTTTGGGGCTCAGTTTCTTCATCTGACAAATGGGGATGGTCCCATTTGGTGAGGACTGAAGGAGGCCAACGCATAGGAAGGCCCATGCCGGACACTGAGATGCACCCAGGTCACGAGCCACTATGACCATCAACTAATCACAGAGCTTCCCATGCCTCAGTCGAGCCCCTTATCATCTCTCCAACCTCACCTTTACCATCTCCCCCCTTCACCTGGTCCAGCCGCTTCAGCCTCTTTGCTGTACCTTTGACACCCTCAAGCTCCTGCCCCAGGGCCTTTGTACCTGCTGATCTCTCTACCTGGAAAACTCCTCCACACAGTTAAATCCATCTCCTTTTAGTCCTTAGTCAACTCTCACCTTCTTAGTGAGGACCTCCCTGCCTACCTTATTTAAATTTGTAATTCCCTCCACCTCACCAGTCCCCTTCCCTGCTTTATTTTTCTCCTTAGCACTTAAACTTCATCCGGCATTATTTTGGGCACTGTCTGTCTCTCCCCATGTATTAGTTATCTATTGCTGCCCAACAAATTACTCCAAAACTTAAGGGCTTAAAAAAATAAACACTGATTATCTTACAGTGTTTGTGGGTCAGGAAAATGGGAGCATCTTAGCTGAGTGGTTCTGGCTCAGGGTCTCTCCTAAGGTTGCAGTCAAGATGTTGCTGGGGCTGTGGTCTCATTCAAAGGCTTGACTGGGGCTGATGGTCTGTTTCCAAGACGGCTGTCTCACCTGGCTGTGGGTGGGAGGCCTCAGTTCATCACCATGCGGACCCTGCCATGTCCTCACACCATGACTGGATTCCCTCAGAGTGAAGGATTCAGGAGAGAGCAGGATGGAAGGCATGATGTCTTTACAACCTAACCTCAGCCAAGTCACCTCCATCATTCCTTTGTATTTGTGTGTGTGTGTGTGTGTGTGTGTGTGTGTGTGAGACATAAGCCACCCTACTCACTGTGGGAGGAGACCACACAAGGGTGTGAACACCAGGAGGCAAGGATCACTGGGGCCATCTTGGAGGCTGGCTACCACAGCTTAGAAGCACATAAATACCATGAGAGCAGGACCATGTCTGTTTTGTTCACTGCTGTGTTTTCAGTGTCTAGAACAATGCTTGGCACAGAATAGATTCTTAATCTGTTTTGTTGGATGATTGACTGAATGAACAAATGAACAGGACCAGGTGGCACCTAGCCCAAGCAGAACATGCACACTTCTCGGAGGAGATGGAGCCTGGCCTCCACAGCAACTCTTTCTCCTGGGCAGTCTGTGAAGGACTCTCATCATCTGCTACAATTTTGGAATAACGGGGAGGAGGGGGGAGGAAAAACAACAGCTCCTGAACACAAAGCCACTACCTCATAGTACTTCCAGAATGTTCCAACATGCAGGGGTGCTACGAGGCTGTGCTGTAAAGGGCACCAGGTTAGATATCAGAAGGCCAGGCAACGAGTCCTGGCTCAGCCACTTAATTGACAAACGACTAAAGTGTAGTTTGTTACTCTTTAAATGGGAGCAACCACGCCTACTCTGCCTAGTACCCAGGCATAGAGTTCTTTCATTCATTTACGTTGGTCACTTCACCATAACCCTTGGCTCATGGATTCACAGTTTAGTGAGAGACTCAGATGGACTGGTACATTCTGGAAACAGCATCACACGGTTTGACAGACCGTTGTTACGTGCCTTGATGAATTCGGCACCTGTTATATGCAATCACGGTGCTAAATCTTGTATTATATCATCTATACGCAGTAGGTATATTTAATCCCCATTTTACAAGTGAAGCAATGCAGTTTCAGAGAAGTTAAGCAATTTTTTCCAGGTCACACAGCTAGTAATTTTAAAAAACAGAAGCTAGATTTTTCTGACCCCTGAGCCTTTCTTACTACACCAGAATTTTTTCATATGTATGTTCTAAATGTCTACATTTAAACTGACAGCTGAGAGAGACATTTCTAATAAAAGCCCAAATCAATTCATTTACTGCTACTTACTTTTTAATGTAATACTTGTGGTGGGCTTGGATTGTGTCAACTCAGCAAAGTTGGAATTCCCAGAATTCCTTTCCCTGCAGAGTTTCTGGTTAGCATGGGCCACAAGAGACATTTTAGGCGAGACTTGGAAGGGAGAAGTGGAGAAGCAGATATACAGATTTGATGCTTGGAGATGGGTACTGGGGCACCGTCGTGGCTCGCCCACATGGATGCTCTTCCGCGGACTCACCTGGCTGGTGTGGGGCAACAGCGAGCCTGCAGCCTCTAGCTCCTGTGCATCTGCTTTCAGCTTCTCCGAATCCTGGGCAAGTGCCTGTTCTGTGATGAGTGACACCGCCTTCTCCTGAAGGTCACTTCGGCAGGTCTGTCCTTGTAACTTCCCTGGCTCATCCTCACCTGTTCCCACTTCTCGTTCATCCTTCCTTTGTGGCGGCCACCCTGCTGACACACAGCACCACGTTCAAAGAAACAGGCTCATATATGCTATGGAACCAGCTCCCACATTGGCATGAGGTCAGATTCCGAGGCTAAATCCCTCTGGTTGATTTTCCTTCTCTGATCAAAGCTTTATACAATAATTGGAGGCGAATTTTCATTTCATGTACTTTAAAATAGGATAATCTAAGCCTATTTCCATAGCTCCACTGTTTTCAAATACCTATACCCCAAATCTATGAGCATGTAAGGAACACCTACATGTGCTACACATCATGGTTAAAAGCTCTGCTTGAAGAGTCTAAGGAATACACTCAAGGTGAACACCAGGGCTGTCTGGAGAGAAGCAGAGGTGGGGGAGGGAGTCCTTTTGCCTTCAGCCTAGACTCCTGGGTCCTCCCAGTTCACTAGGTGGTTTTTCCCCAGGGCCCTGGACTTGGCCATGGCTTTGAGGGCAGGAACACCTCCGAGTTGGCTGCTAGAGCACACGGACCGTCTAGTGGAAAATCCTGATGCCAGCTTGAGCCTGTATTGTAAGCATGCGGCTAGACTGGAGGGAAGTGCCCGCTCAGTGGGAAGTGATGTGTCTTCCTGGACAATGCCAGCGGGCACTATTTGATATTCATAAACTTTTCCAGACGCTCAGAGCAGAAGATGAGCAACTTCTTTTTTTACAACCACAAATAGTACATTCCTAAGCTCGTACGTGTGTGTGTGTACATATGTGCATGAAAATGACTGAACTGTGTAGCTCATGGAAGACGAAAGCCCATCTTTCATCTCATTCATGATTGAGCTTCCATCAGCCTGCAGGAGAAAATAATAATTAATAACTCCCCATTTATACAAAAAAAGAAATAGCCACTTGAAAAAGTGTGATGAGCCTCTATTTTAGTTAAAGGAAAAAAGGATAATTAGCAAATCCATGAATGGATGCAACCTCATTTACCGAGAGGAGGAAGGAACATTTTACAAAAATGTTCATTTATTTATTAAATGTAATTAAATAATTTAAAAATTTTTATTTAGTCTGTTTTATAATGGTGGAAAGACTCACCTCAACTGTTTATCCCAGGGGTCAGGGAGCTATGGGTTGGCTGGCTGTTTTTATAAATAAAGTTTTATTGAAACAGAACCATGCTCATTCTTTAACTTACTCTCTTTGGCTACTCTCATGTTACAAGAGCAGAGTTCACTGGTTGGGACAGAGACCTAAGACCCTCAAGCTAAAATATTTATTATATGGTCTTTTAATAAAAGTTTGCTGATCTCTGGTTTATTCTATAATCTTTGTGACCAATGTGGTACCCAAATACTTCCCTATTGCTTTCATGTTTTCAGTAAATAGTGTGTCTCCCCAAAATTTAGATGTTGAAACCCTAACCCCTATGTGATGGAATTAGGAGGTGGGACCTCTGGGCGGTGATTAGGTCAGGAAGGTGGAGCCCTCCTGATGGGATTAGTGCATTTATAAAAGAGGCCCCAGAAGAGGCCCCTTCCCTTCCCATTACAAGGAGAAGATGGTGTCTATGAACCAGGAAGCAGCCCTCACTAGACACCAAATCTGCCAGTGCCTTGATCTTGGGCTTCCCAACCTCCGGAACTGTGAGAAATGACTTTCTGTTATTTGTAAGTCTATGGTATTTTGTTATTGCCACCCAAATGGACTGAGACAGTCAGCCCCTCAGACGACTGGATGTTTTTAAAGCCAATATTTTTTGCAGGCATACCATGGGCCAGGCAGGGGGCAAATGCATTTGCGGTCCTGTCTCATTAGATCCACTCCAAATCTCTTTTAAGGGCCTATGGTGAGTTCCAGTGTTCAGATGCAGAAACAGACCCAGAGAGGCTGTCTGACTTGCTCAGGCTCACACAGCAGGGAAGGAGTGAGGCTGGGATTTAAGCCTAAGCAGTCAGATTTCAAAGCCTTCCCTCTTCACATGTCTCTCCTGCACAGGTAAGTTTCGTAATATACCACTTCCCCTGGGAGGCAAAACAGTTATTCCAGGTTCTTCATGGCATCCCTCCCCTCCGGGTTTCCCCAATCCAAGGTGGGCACAGCTGTATCTGCCCCTGAAGCCTGTTTCTAACCAGGATCCCGAGTCCAGCTCACAGCTCCATGATTTCTTCTCCGTGTTACATGTTCCACACTCACTCACACACCTGTCCTCTCATTATGGCAGATCTACTAAGTCAGCTCTGTTCCAGGTGTGAGGACATGCTAGTGAACAAGTCAGTCAAAAATCCCTGCCTTCACAGAGCTGACGTTTTAGTGGGGAAGACAGACCATCAGTAAATAGCCAGATACGTGACATCACACCAGATAATTACAAAGGCTATGTGGGGAAGAGCAGAGTAAAAGGGATGAAATAAAATTCTGGGGATGGTATTTTAGATAGAGTGATCATGGAGGGCTTCCTTGAGGCAGTGACAACTGGGCAGAGAGACCTGAGACCAACTTTTCAGGCAGAGGGCAGAGCCAGTGCAACACCCTGAGGTCAGACAGTGGGAAGGAGCCTGGGGAATCTGAGAAACAGTACAGGGTGGACATTAGGGCTGAGGTGCCAAAAGGCAGGCAGGGGAGTGGCCGGAGGGCCTGCACTACTTAGGGCCTGGTGGGAGTTTGGGCCTTACCCTCTTTGTGCAGGGAGGCCCGCTCTGATGCAATGGTGGTGTTTTGTTTTTGTTTGAGGAGATGGGAGGTCTCGCTCCTTTCCTCACACTGGCCAGTGGGAAGGACACAGGTCCCTTTAACCCGGGCTCAGGATCTGCCTTTGTCCCAAGGGCAGGCTCTGCTCTCACCCCACAGAGCAACCACAGCGTGAGACAGCAGACTTGGAGGAGGGACAGGAGGCGGTGGAAAAAATGACTCACTGCTGGTCCTGGCAGGGGCCCCTCCCACGGCCGTATCTGCTTTCTGCTCGGCTGTGGAAAACCTGCACTCCCCCAGGGCCCCAGGCCTGCCCCCCCGCCACCAGACGCCTCATCCTTCCCTTCCCCACAGGCTGGCAGTCAGAGAGCCGGGCCCACCACCCTCCACCTGGGCCTGGTTTCCTCACCTGGTGTGCATTCTAGACCCAGAGCAGGAGGCCTCGAGAAACGCCACCCTGACATCGCCCAGATGGCTTCCCTGGCAGCTCTCTCTCCCGGCCCCTCTGGGTGGGCCACCCCCAGAGCTCCGTGTGCTTCAGGCTCTAGAAATGTTTATTTTTGCATCTGCCAGTTCACAAGGCAATTATCGGTAACCGAATCCACAGCCCAGGAAATCTGACTTCATCGGGACACTGAAGCCCAGGAAGGGAGACACTTCTGGGCCCTGGACTGACCACAGACACCACGGAGGGGAGTTCCGCGCCGTGGCATCGGTGACATCACTGCGGCTTGGGTCCGAGACATGACGTGAGGGCAACCCCCAAGGAGGCCGGGCCCGGCGCGTCCGGGGGAGGTTCCCCGCCGTCTGCCCACCAAACCCCCGACACTTCCGTTTCTGGCATCAAGCAAGGATGGATTTGGTGGTTGTGAAAAGAATTAGCTGTTAATGGACTTGCCGTAAACAAAGATCAATTTCCAATTCTATGGATTTTTGAGTGGAGGGGGTTTAAGGTTAAAGATGTACAAATTTATAAAATATGTCTAAAATGATTTGGTGGAGCCATGGCTAGCACCCTAGAAGGGCATGTAACCAAGGAAACGCCGGAAAAATTTCCACACCCCTCTGAGCAAACAGTGTTTCAGCTCTGTTCTTTAAACACACACACACAGAGCCAGTTCCTCTGAAACCTTTCTGAAATGCTTTCAGCAGAGACACAGAGCTAAAAGTCTGAAGTCTTCAAGTCTATTTCCTGGCCATTTCCATTTCCTAAGATATGACATGAATTAGCGAAGGTTTTGATGCCCTGACTGGCCCAGGGGTGATGAGAGTGACCCAAGCAGTTCAGCACTGAAGGCAGCACCACGCAGCAGGTCAGCGCCTGGTTACGGACCAGAGGACTGAGTTCAAATCCTGCCCTTGCCCCTTTCTATTCAGGTCACGCTGGGCAGGTTCCATCTTATTTCCTTCTGGAAAATGGAGATAACAATGTTTAGCTTTACACATGTGTTTCTGGGAGGACTGAATACTGCCCGGTGTATAGACGGATTCAGTAAAGCACAGCGTTAAGAGTATGATGCATCAGCTCATTCGCAGAAAATCTTGATTCTGCTCCTGCCTCCTCTAACTCATGGCTCAGAGCACGTTGCCCAGCATCCAGATCCCAGAGACTTTGGGCCTGAGGGATGGTGTCTGCAGGGATGGCTCTGAATTCCAGAATCTCAGGCCCGAGTTCAAGCTTCTTATTAGTGGTGTGTCCTGCACCAGTAGCCTCACCCGTCTGAGCCCCAGCTTCCCCATCTGTCACACAGTGATGATAACACTCACCCCAGCCAGTGACTGCTACGGGTGTCTAACATGCGATTTCTTACTAAAGTGTGGAATCAGTCCTCAGGTGGGTGAGAAAGCCAATGCTGGAATTTGTCCCAATAAGTCCCTGTAAGGGCTCCAGAGTGGCCCCCATGACCAGCTGTGACCCTGTGGCAGCCAGTCAGGCTGAGTGAGAGGCTGCATCACACGGCGGCAGCCCTGATAGCAGCGGGGCTGGGCCAGGGTCTCTCTGCAGACAGAACCACAGGGGACCTGGCCTCCAGAAGATCTTCCAACCCAGGACAGCCCATTCTCACAGCCTATAGGAGAGGTCAGCTTTTCCAAGTGGTTTCTAATCCCTCCCCACCACCCTGTCCCGTCAAGGGCCCCAGCTTCAGCACTCCTGGCATTTGGACCAGATCATGCTTGGCTGGGAGGCTGTCCTGTGCACTGTAGGATGTTTAGCTGCATCCCTGGCCTCCAGCCACTAGATGCCAGCAAAGCATCCTGAATCATAACCATCAATCCCACAGTTGCCTTTACATTCATAGAACACATGCTCATATTTGTAAATGATACAAATTATTGCTTTTCATGCTTAAAACTTCGTATGAATAAACTTTATATACATAAATAAAATACTATGCTTTTCTCATTCTAAAATGATGATTTGAGATTTGTCCATGTTAATAAATGTAGCTGTAGTTCACTTTCACTGCAAGTATGTCCCAAGGCATTTCTCATCCGCCTGTTGATGGACACCTGGATAGCTCCCTACATTTCTCTATTACACATGTGTACACGCAATGCTGAGAAGAACATCCGAGTGTGGCTTCTATACATGGGAGTGAGTTTTTCCAGCGTCCGTAGGGGTGGAGCTGGTGTTTCACAGGATACATGTGTGTACAAGTTTATTCTCCATGGGGGTAATATTAGAGTCATAGAAATTTTAAACTGGGGAGAGTGTCACCTGCCTTCTGTCCAAAAGTCTCAAACTGTCAGCCTATGGGGCTGGAAAAGTCTGCATAATATTTGAATTAGTGCTAAAATTCCCAAGTGGAAGACTTCGCACAAAATCTAAATTCACAGCTTTTTGTGAAAAGATGGAAAGCTTGGCAATTCTGGGCCCAGAGGGCTACAGAGGTGCTTCTTGAGGCAGAAAGGAAGGGGAGAAATACCCCTGTTCTCTCTCCTTCCTGCAGGGCCTCCCACTAGCCAAACCCAGCCGCTACAGAAGCCTGGAGGGGTCAGCCCTCCCCTGGATAACCTCCCTCTGTGCCTCATGCACAGTGCATGGCAGCCTCTTCTACTCGATTTCAAACTTCTGCAGAATAGGCAGATGTTACTGGTCATCTCTGTGCCTACAGCATCCGGCTGATAGCCTGGTCGGAGCAGGAGTTAGGCCACGTGTTACTGCATCAGCTGTTAGGCTACTGGAAGGGACAGGACAATGACCCTTAACCAGCCCCTCGCCCTGTTCTAGGAACTTAATGAAAATATCGAATTGCAAAGATACAGAGAGTAAACATTTTAGATTTGCGGGTCATATTGTCTCCATCATAATTATTCAACTCTGCAGTTGAATTGTGAACGTAGCCTCAGCTCACAATGATTAATGGGTGTGGCTGCAACGCAATAAAACTTAATTTACAAAAACAGGCAGGGGGCCCGATTTGATCCTTGGGCTCTAGTTTGCAGACCCCTGATGGGGACCACCATGTAATGAGTGCCACCTGGGACTGCGTTTTCCCAGCTGTTGGGGGGACTCTGGAAGTCAGACCAGCAGACAGTGCAAAACTGCTTTGTGCTAGAGCAGAGAGGAATTCAGAAGAAAGCGAAAGTTGCAAAAAGAGGAGAAGGGAAGGAGAAGGAATGAGAAGGGAGGAGAGAGGGCAGATGAGCTGGGCAGTACAGCTGGAGACCGGAGTCAGAACCGGGAAAGTGGCGGAGAGCCTTTTTAAGATGAGGGATGGATGTCTGGCACTAAAGTCTGTAAGCTGTCATTGGTTCCTGAGATGTGAGTCCTGCTGCTGCTCCCAACCTCCTGCTCTGCTCCCAACCGCCTTTGGGGAGTGGGGGTGTGTGTGTGTGTGACAGTTAACCAAGAGTTGGGTATTCTCTGCAGCTGATGTGACCTGGAAGGGCAGCACGAGGAGCAGGAAGGTGGGGCCCGGCAGTGAGGCAAGAGTGTGGGTGTGGAGGCGCCCGGGAGCCCCGAAGCCCAGGGAGCGGGCACCCGTGGAAGCAGGCAAGGGGACGTCCCACAGCTGTGGAGCTGGCTCCGAAACAGGCTTTCTAGACCCTGTTAAGAGTGAGCTCAGCTGTACAAACCTCAGTGAATTTATCCCTGTTTATGACCATTGCTTCTCCCTAAAAACGTCTCTTAGGATGGCCACGCTTTCCCCACCCTCCCTTTCTGGCCCCATCTATGGGGTCTTTTCCTGCTCTGACAGTCCTGGGGGTCTGGGATCAGGCAGGGAGATGGAGAGCCCACTCTGCTGCCAACACGGCCTCCGGCAGGCCCTGAGCTAGCGTGTGCCTCGGTTTCCTATGAAGTGAGGATAACCTCACCGAAATCTCGGGACTGTGACAAAGATGAACTGGCCTTCGGAAACTGCCCTCCGCAGGCTGGGGACTCTTGTTCTCACTGGACTAGCAGTGTTCCCCGCAACCTCTCCCTGAGCCACGGGTGCTGGGGTTGGCAGCCCTGCCCATGTTCCCCACTCTCTCCTGCAGCTGCCTGGGGAGGGGTCCTCGTCAACCCGACCACCAAGGTAAAGAATCAGAAGCTCAAAGAGCTTAACCCAGAGTCACACAGCCCCAGAGCGGCAGAGATGGAAACCAAATCCAAAGTCCAAACTGCTCCTGTTATTTCCCAAACAGGCAGAAATGCAACATCATTTCCTCTGTCTTTGGAAGGCAGCTATGCTCAGCACTGAACCACCAATGCCCTTATTTCTTCTGTCTTTGGAATGAGCTTTGGTACATCCTTGGAAGGAGGGCTGGGGGCTCGGGGTTAATCTCAATCTGAGCTCTGCGGCCAGGTGGTCGAGAATTCAACTTGGGGAGGTGAGAGGTTTCTTATGCTCATACGCCCTCGCCCCCCCTCCCCCGGCCCCAGGATGCCCCCACCCAGAGGGGCTTCCTGTCTGAAGGGAGGTGGCCTTGCTGCTCCAGGAACTGAAGATAGCGGATGCCTTGTTATCTCTGCTGGAATCCAGCACCCGGGTGGATACAATTCAGCTAATTGGTGTCCTTTCTAGAGCGGGGAGAGGGGCAGGAGCGCAGCTCGGTCTGGGCCATTTATTCATAGAATCCTCCAACACTGATTTCTGACATCAGCTCTAAATGAACTTCCATGAGTAACCATTGAACTTTACGTGAGAAGTGACTTAATTAAACACGGAAACTTAAAATCTACCACAATCTTTACAACCCTTTTAGCTTTACTCCTTTTTTTTTTTTTTAAATTTTAAATGGCTTTTGCCTTCCCGAATCTCTGAGAGGCCCTGATCAGGTGTCAAAATCAAGATGTTTCCAGAGCTAAACCAAAGCGGGTTTGTGCAAGATCTAAGCTCATCACAAGTCAATTAGGGTGCAGACAAGCTTTTGTGACAAACGTTTGCTAATCAGTTCCATCCCTACCCGCCTCCAAAAGTCTCAAGAGAGTAAACACGACATCAAAATAATATGAAACAGAGGCTCTGTGACTTCTTTGGGTCTCAACCCCTTTGCCTGTCTCACAGCTGCTCTGGGCACCCCTCCAGGGATATGTACAGAGATGCACGTGGCACTTCACATCCAATCCCAGGGATTCCACACCCCATCCATGGACCACGTGTGTCCCCGAGAAACCTCAGAAAAGATTTGGTTAATAGACAAGTTAAAAATAATAAAGAAATGTAATTCATGACCCATGTGATTGTCCCCTAGGGGTAACATTTGGGGTGTATTCTATAGGCCCTAAATCCACTGGCTGGGAGCCCAGCCACTCTGTGAGACCCACATGGGTCCTACTCCTGTTCCTGTGATATTGGGCAGATGACACCATCATTCAAATGGAAACAAGAATGGGACCAACCTCACAGAGCTGTCAAGAGGAGCGAGTTGATGTTCGTAAGGTGCGTGGAGGGCATACCCTAAGTACCTCATCAATGTTCACGCTTACCAGCATCCTTGGTCCCCTTCCTCTTCCAGGGTCTGGGAGCCCAGGGATCAAGCCCAATGAGGGCCCGAGCTCCCGTTCCCTTGGGAGGATGCTGGGCTCACCTCTGTGCAGCCACTAAAGGGACCACTTGCCGTTCCTAACACAGAGGCCTCGCTCCTGCCCGGCCTCCCACCTAGGACGGTGCAGACCCCTGACTCCCTAACACTGGAGCTCGACCCGGAACTTTCCGGCCCAACAACAGCACAGGATGGGGTGGCAGCAGGGGCCGTAGTGGGGTGCCCCACTCCCGGCTGCTTTCCCTGCACTTTGGGCAGGCCTCTAATTTACAGCTGAGTGTGTCGGCCTGAGCCTTCCTCTCCACTAGATTCAAAGGCTTATCCTCTCTTGCTTCTTGCCCTTGGCATCCTAGTCAGTCACGGTGGCTCCACATGCCCAGACTGTGCCATAAATCCCGACCGGCTGGGGCCACTTTCCTCACTGGATGCTTCATCTCCCAGCGGGGGTGCACGCCTGACCCGGCCCTGGTCAAGGGCAGGAAAGTGGGAGCTTGCTGGGGCTTCTGGGAAAGACTCTATTTCCTGTTTGCTTTTCAGGCATTTTTCCGGCCTCGGATGCTGGCAGCACGGTGACCATGTCAGATGACTGAGCAGAAAGACAGCCTGGACCCCCTTTGGGACTTCCTGTGCCTCCTGGAGAGGTTCTAATACCCATTGGCCCTTTCGACCTTCCCAAGGCCGTCTGTTGTCTGTTGCTTTGAGGACAGATTCCAAACTGAGGCCTCTAAGGCCAGACTCCAACCTGGTCTCCTGAACCTCCCTTCCTTCCCGGCATCTTGCCACACCAGCCTTCTATTCTGTTGTTCTGCAATACAAATTCCATTCCTGCCTCAGGGCCTTTGCACTTGCTAATCCCGCCATCTGGAAAACTCTTCCCCAAAACTGCCAACAGCTGGCTGTCACTAGTAGTGGCTCAGCTCAGAGGTTCCCTCCTCAGAGGCACTGTCCCTGATCCCCTGCTCCACCACCTGCCTTGTCCAAGCTCTTCAGAGAGCAGTAGTAGCATCTGCAATCGCCTTGTTTATTTACCCGGTACCTGATCCCTGACCTTCCTCCTGATGAGAACCCGGAGGACACTGTGTGCGGCACAGAGCAGGGACTCGAGTGACACCTGATAAGTGAAAGAACATGGTTTCTGTTGGCCCGGCCTCCTTTGAGTAGGTTTCTGCTCTTCGCAATGATAAAATTCTCAACCGAGGTAATGGGACAGAAAAATTAACTGAAAACCAGCCACCAAACAAATGCTGCTCTGGTAGCTGCAAACTGAGGGCCCACCTCTCTCCTTCCCAACCTCTCCTCCTCCCTCCAACACACATCCCACCCCACCTCCCCTCAGGCAGCACCCATTCACCTTTCATCTGGGTGTCACTCCTGGCATTAACGCTTCCCTCCCAGGGAGGGACCTTCTATTGAATTAGGCTGCGAGAGTCAGCATCGGATGTTTATCAAAATGGATGAAGGGGTGGCCGCCCACGGTGCCCCCTCAGCTCACAGGTGAACCCTGATTCCCCAGCCGATGGCTTCTGGAAGAGTGTGTGAACGGTGAACTTCTGCAGAGCCCCGTGCTGAGATGCATCAAAGGGTGTGCTTTTAAAAGGGAAGGCTCTCAGAGGAAATGTGAATCACGGCCCCCATCACGCCATGGTGTGAATTCAGAATTTGCTCATTTGGGGTTTCTGTGAAAATCCATGCTGGCCATCGCATTCAGGAATGACGCTGAGCCTGAGCAGCCAGCCACCATCTCTGTGCCCTGTGCTGTGTCTAAGCAGCCTGGCGCTGTGGTCAGATGGACCTGGGTGTGGCAACCTGTATGACCATGTGTTAGCTGTGTGATACCTGGCTGATCACTTAACTTCTCTGTGCCTCGTCTGTAAGTGGACATAACAATTGGAGGTACCTGATGGACTCGCAGAGGAGATAATAAGATTCCAGGTGTAATGTGGGTGCATCTTGAATGCAACGAATGTTGTCTTTCATGGAGGTCAGAAGAGGCTAGGCTGTCAGAGCAGGAGCCCGTGTGGCCGTGTGGAATTTTCCCAGCTGTCACTGCCGGGCACCCAGGCTCGGATGGACACCTAGTAAGAGAAGACACCTGGAAGAGAGGACACCCCTCTCTATGAGCTCAGCAGCACACTGGCTTGCTTTCTGCTATCAGACCCCACACGTCTAACAGATGTCTCATGAGCACCCTCTAGGGGCTGGACACAGCCTTGCCAAGTGCAACAGAAATCGTAGCTACAAGAGCCGAATGCTAGCTCCATCACTCTCAGCTGTGTGACCCTAGGGAGCCCCCTACCCTCTCTGTGCCTCTGTTTCTTCACCTTTAAAATGAGGATAGTAAGAGTACCTACCTCATGGGTTGTTTTAAGGATGAAGTGAGTTGCTATATACACAGGTCTTAGGAGAATGCTTGGAACACAGTGGGTGACATCTAAGCTTTTGTTACCCGTGGTTGTTTTTAAAGTTTGCTTGCCTTTCTCGAGGGCTACAGGGGAGCGAAGGGCGTTGGGGATACCTAAGATCCCTGAGAACTCAAGCAGCACCAGCTAACCTCTCGTGAGCACTTTGTCTCTGCCCACATGCTTTATATCAAGGGTTGAAAACTTTCCCTTAAAGGGCTAGACAGTAAATCACTTTGGCTTTGCAGGCTAGAGGCAAAACTGAGGCCACTATGTAGGCACTTACATCACCATTTAAAATGTAACCATTTAAAAATGAGGGTGAACATACAAGGGCCCACTGTACAGCACAGGGAACTATATTCAGTATCTTGTAATGACCTATAATGAAAAGAATCTGAAAAAGAAGAGATTTATATATATGTATAACTGAATTCCTTTGCTGTACACCTGAAACGAACACATTGTAAATCAACTCTACTTCAATTTAAAAATAAAATAAAATAAAACCAAAATGAGGGTGAACCAAACATTCTCAGATCATGGGCCTTAGAAACAGCAATGAGCAGGTGGGCAGAGTTGGTCTGCAGGCTGTGGTTTCTTGATTTCTGCTTTTTATCATTTAGTCCTTACAATACCCCACGGTGAGCAAGGACTATTATCATCCCCACTTTAAAACGTGGTAACATTGTCTCAGAGAGGTTGGGTGACTTTCCCAAGGCCACACAGCTTGTAGATACAAGGGCAGGATGGGGACCCAGCATTGTCTGTCTCCAGAGCCCCCAGGGTTAAGCACTATGCCTCCGGTGCCACTTTACCAACACAGCCGACCTCCCGCCTCCACCATCTAAGCCCCATCACTCCCCACCGGCAGAGCTACTTACCTCCTCTCCATCTCCACCTCTGAAGACTCAAAGCAATTCTTACTACTACACGAGGGTAGTGGCACAGGTGAGCGCAAAGGCACAAAAGTGAATCAACTACACAGACACACACCGCATAGGGTTTTTATCTGTTCACCAGCTGGGGCTACGGGCTATCAATTTATTGCTTCTCAGCACCAAATCTACTCCTCTTTGTCCTGCTTCAGGACACCAGAGGTGGGCGCTGGAAACACTTCCGGCTTGATGTTAGGCTTCGACAGCACAGGGAGCTGGAGGGGCACCACGATCCAGAGTTAAGAGAGGGACTGCTCTTCCTGGTTCCAGGCCGGGTGATGTTTTTGTGGCCTGGATGCCCACAGGTTCCTGTGCACATCAGTTGCACCCACCTAACAGCCCTCCAGGACCAGGTCCAGCCCACGCCTCCTGCAGCAAGTTTCCAGACCACCCAGTAGGACCATCTCACCTGCGCCCTCTGGTGGCTGCGCGGTCCCAGAGGCAGCCACACGTTCAGTCCTAGGAGAGGTCTGACTCTCCTCTGGGGGTGCGGGAGCCTCTGCTGCCTTCCTGCTTCTTTCCTTGTTCATTCTCCCTCGGCCCTACTTGCTGCTTTCTGGATTCACCATTTCTGTATCCTTTAAAGCTCTCTTTTACCCCTTCAGTAGTTAACTGCCTAGTGGATGCTCAGATTACTGGTGTGGCTTCTGTCCCCTGACAGCCACAGGTTGTTTCCATTTGGGGGCTATTATGAATAAAGCTGTTATAAGCATTTGATACAAGTCTGTGTGGATGTATATTTTCATTTCTCTTGGGTAAACGCCAAGGAGTTGAATTGCTGCAGCACGGAGTGTCTAAGTTTAACTTCATGAGAAACTGCCAAAAAGTTTTTCAGAGTCTTTGTACCATTTTACACTCCCCAGGAGAGTGTATGACAGTTTCGACTGCCCCACAGCCTCCCTAACACTTGGTAACGTCACTGTTCATACGAATGAAATATTGCCTAGTGATAAAACCAAGGGAAATCATGATTGAAGCAACAACACGGATGAATCTCAAAAATAGGTTGAGTGAAAGGAACCAGGCACAAAAGATTACCCACCATTATGTTTCCACTTACACGAAGATTTAGGATGGGCAAAATCAACCCATAGTGATGGAAATCAGGCCAGTAGCGGTCTAAGGTGGGGAAGGGGATGGGAGAATGATTGCAAAGGGACATGAGGGAAATTTTTCAGTGATGGAAATGTTCTTTGTCTTGATTGGGGGTGGTGGGTACATTTGTAAAAATTCATTAAACTGCACATTACAAATGTGTGGTTTATTGCAAGTTAAATTATACTTCAAAAAAAGTAGTTTTTTTTAAGGCGTCCACTTAAAACTGGGATCTAAATTTTATTGTAACAACAACAAATGCTAGGCTTTATGTTGAAATATGCGATATAACATTTTAAAAACTATTTAAAAACCTAAAATTTGAAGTTATAATTAAAGTTTTGTGCTAAATTCTTAGAGTGAACAACAGAATGAATAAATTCAGTATTTTCATCTGGAGTAATTTCCTAAGAAACAAAATTTTTGATAGCACAACACAAACAACATCCTCTACTCAAGATGTAACTTTTAAATCATGTTATGGAAAGGGTCATTTCAAGGCTGGATTGATTTTTCCAAAGGACACTCTTCACCTTTGGCAGTTCTTGTTTGAAGCAGCTAATCCTGTTATTATCTTGATCTAGTTTTCTCTCCTCTGATTTTTAAATGGACCAACTCCACCAGATTCTGTCTTGTTAATGTCTTTGGCTAGAAACTAAGCTGTTTTCCAACATTACTTTCATCAATTTCATGGAATCCTGTATTTTTTTTTTTTGCAATACTTCCAATTTTACTTTGTAATTGTCTGGTGTTTGCAACACCCAACACTGAGGAAAAGCTTGACTAACAAATTTGAAGAGACAGGGACAGACAGCTGGTGTGAAACAAGGAGGAATGGTTAATTAGGAGCCAATTTATAAATGCATAGTCCATTTGAGACTATGTTTGTGTTATGGTAACTTCTGCTTCCATATACAAATTTATGCAGATTACAGGGACCCTGCATAGAAGAACACATATGTGATGGCTAGATCTCCAGCAGTTATTTTGAAGCATGAGGAAAAGGGTCACATACTAAGGATGGTAAGCAGAAAGTTGCCCACCATATCCAAACAGCTCCACTCCAGCCATCCTTTGCTCTTTAAGTTTCTTTTCTTTTACCTCTTGACATCACATTATGTATTAATTTGTTTATTGGTTTATTGTCTGACTCTCCTTTTGGGAATGTAACATCCACAATGAGGTAGCCATAGCTCCTAGGACTATTAGCTTTGGTTTGCATGCCACCAGCCAGGGGAACCCTTTTTTGCTGGCTCACAGAACCTCATTTTGTCAGGGAGGAAATGTGCTTAACAACAACAGGCTATGACTGATTGACTTACAGCAGTTGTAATAATCATGCCCCCAAATTTCCCAGATTTCCTTGCAGCTGGGGGTGGTCCCATGACTTACTTCTGGCTAATAAGACCTTAAAGGCTGTCTGACGTAGAGCTTTCTGGGAAAAGTTTTGCCCTTTTGATTAAAAAAGATTGATGTGCTAAGGCTAACCTTTTTTCCTTCTTGCCTTGAGCATAGATGTGATGCCTGGAGCTGCGGGAGCCATCTTGTGACCATGAAGCAAAAAAAAAAAAACAAAACCCCAAAACACTAAGGAAAGCAAAGTAGAAAGACATAAAAAAGAAAAAGCTCAGGTTCCTCACATCACTTTTGAGCAACTGAATCAATTTCAATAATTACCTACCTCTGAACATCTTGTGTGAAAGAACAAATCCCACCCCACATACATACACCTATTTGTTTAAGCCACTGATGGTCAGGTTCCCGCTATGTGCAGTCAAACACTGTTCTAACCAATACAGCTAGTTTTCAGATTCCTGCACTGTGTATATTGGGCAGTTTTTGTTTGGGGATAAGAGTTTCTGGTCATTAATCAATGAAAACACATCTGCATAAGCATTTAGTGTGCATTTAACATGTGAGCTAACTTTCAAAACCAATCCTCTTACACAACAAGACTCAATACATCCTTTAGTCTGTCCCAGAAACACATCTGTGAACACAAGCTAGGCCACAGAAGCTTAATATTAAAAGAGAACACAATAACTACCTGAAGGGAGGAACAAATATGTGTGTGCATCTGACTGGCCCAACCCAAATGACATCTACAACTCTAGCTGCAAGGGACTCTGGGAAATGCAGCTGGTAGCTTTTTTGCCTCTACATACAGGGAACAGCCTAGAGGGAAGGTGGAATTTCGAATACCAGTTCCCTGCATCTCCCACGCTGCCTTGTCCTGCTAGCCCTGGCAAAAGAGGGGCCTCACTGTATTTCAGAAATCTTCTAAAATTTTATTTAATGCTCAAGCATCCAGCACAGAAAACACACAAAACCCCATAAAACTCCAAATTAAGATAGATCTGATACTTGAAAACCTCACCTCAAATTTTTAAAAATTGCCAGAAACTATAAATAGTGTCAATAAACTCCCTAATCGGTCTCCAAGTTGAAAGAATAAGCCTAAATGTGATCTTTAATACAGTTTTATAAATTTTATATAGTTTATATATATCAAAATTTTATATAGTTTAATAATAGAATACTGGTCAGTGGTGAAAGATTTATATCCCAAAGTAAAAAGTTTTTTAAAAAACTAAGATTTGAATACCTATTTCAGGTATTTATTGCACGATCTTGGGCAAGTCCTTTAAATTCCCAGCTCCTCTGTTCTTTTCTCTCTGAAATGGACATTATGATATCCATCCAAGACACTACCTGGGGTTTCTGTGGAAACAAACTGGGATAATACACGGGAGAGCGTTTGATAAGTGGTCCAGGGCCATGCACATAAAAAGAATGGGAAAAAGCAGAGCTATAGCTAAGAGCTGGAATCAGTATGTGGGGATAGAAGAAAAAAAAAAAGAAAAGAAGACAAGTGTTGATCAAGGCAAAATATGCTCAGATATGGCAGACGGGCTGAGAAATACGAGGCTAATTTGGGGAGAGATGACGTCAGCGTTTAGAAATCCTGATAAACAATCCATCCTTCTATAAGGCAAACATGACGTGCTTTCAAATCACGGTCAAAGGAAACCAAGGACCAGAGGGAAACTGCGTGCTCTAGTCCAGCTGAGTCCTCTCCCTCCCATACGTGCTCAGCTCTGTCCCTTACCTCCAGACCATCACCTCTGCCTGGTCCTGGTTTTTGTCCAGATGCCACCAACAACCTCTTCCCTCAAAGGGCGCCTCTCCCTCTCATCTTCCCACCGCACAGAGGATGGGGTAGGCCCCCTAAAACTCAAACCTGATCATTCTGCTCCCTCATTAGAAAATCCTGCGAGGACTTACCGTTGCCCCCAGGCTCCTTGCACCTTTGCCATCACCCTTCCCCGCTGGCCTTTCTGAGTTCACCCACTGACACTCACCTTCCATCCTACCCCACGGTCTAGTAACACAGCATTGGGCACACTTCCTGCTCATGCCACACCTCTAACCATCTGCCCCTGCTATTCTCTGGTTCAGCTTCTACTCAATCCTCAAGACTCAGCTCAGCATTCACCTCCTCCAGGAAGCCTTCTCTGAATCCCACCTATAGGTCGGACACCTCTCCTTCTGGGATCCTGCAACTGTTTGTACTTCTGGCTTGTGCCCATCTTACCATCAAGTATACAACATAGAAATAATCCATTTATATAGCTCTCTCTTTAAAACCTGAGCCATCCCCATCCTCCTCCCAAACCCAGCACACACACAGACACACACAAACACACACACACACACACACACACAGGAACCAGGATGTAATCATTTTTGGAACAGTAATGCTGGCAAATGCTTATCGGTTGTTTACTGTGTGCCAGACCCAGGACATTGAGTCCTCTTAATAATCCTTTGAAGCAGCTGATATTCTTACTCCTGTTCCACAGATAAGGACTTGGAAGCTCTGCGAGGTTAGAGACCCTGTCAGTATCACTCAGTCATCACTAAGGGACAAAGATGCTAAGGAACCCAGACCCAAGCCCGTCAGCCCCTGGTCCTGGCATGGTCCTGAGTCAACATCTGCTGAACTGAAGAGAAATTCTCGGAGTGAGTAAGTAGACTGAAGGTCCTTGTAAGAACTTCCTGCTGAGTGCAACCTGGGAGCACTGAGGCCTCTGGGTTAAAGCAAGGTGGGGGCCATGAGAGGCCTCTTCACTCTGTGGTCCCCAGAATCCTGCCCCTTCCCTACAACTGTCAGCATTGTCTTGGGAGTAGCTGAACCTTGAAGAGATGGCCCCCATGGGGTTTGCATGGGCGGGAAGGGGTGCTGTCTATGCTCTGCTTCTACCCTGCCTTCCTGCTATGAGCTCTACCTTTGCAGCAACCTGTGATCATAGGGGAACTCAGAGATAAAGTTGCTTTATGTGGCCAGGATCATACCAATAGGTATTAGTCAGTACTCTTGCCATCAAACTGACTTTATGAACTCATATAATTACCAAGTTCAAAATTAAGTAGCTTCAGGAATGGCTGGATCCAGGTGTTCAAGTGATGCCATCAGAACTCGATCTTCCCCTGTCTTTCCCCAAGTTTTAGCTCTGCTCTCCCCTATATTGTTCTCATTATCATAAAGACTCTCTCAGCTCTTGGTTTTCAGCTCCTGGTTTGCCTGTTACCCATTCAGCCAATTCTTAGTAGGACCTCTATTTCCTTGTCACTCTAAGTCGGCAATCCAAATCTTGTTGGCCTGGCTTGGGTTTCCTGTTCATGTCTGAATCATCAAGGTGGATCAGAGAGACCATATATCCACTGGCCAGGCTGGGTAATTTGGCCATTCCTAAAATGTGTGGGAGGTAACAGCGGTGGAGTTCATCCCCACCCAAAATGCAGGAACCAAGGGTAGAGTTGGTGCAGGCCCCCAGGGATTCAAGGGCCTATTTTCAGAAGTGACTGAGCAGAAAAAAATCAACAGACATCTCCCACCAAATGCCTAGGTGAAACAGGAGTTCTCTCTTCTGCAGCAGATTTCTCAAGACTGAGCCTGCGTGAGGGACCCCAGAAGCCCAGCATCCAGGATTCTCGTAAAGGGGCCCTAAAAGTTGCCATAATGCAGGACACAGGGGTCATTTATATGGCAATCCTCCACTTGCCCTCTCAGGTGTCTGGCTAAGATGCTATCAGAATCCAAAGACACAGGAAAGCACAAGCTGTAAAAATAAGCCGCTATTAAGCCCTGCGCTGTCCCAACTGTGGTGGCATTTAGAAGATGAAACCAACACCGTTCCTTTGGAGATAGCAGCTACTTTCCAATTGCACTGATAAAAAAGGAAGGCATGAAGTAAAGTGACATTTATGGACTAGGAGAAGCATATTTTCTTTCCTACTCCAAAGCCATTTCAGGAGCTGGGGAAGGGGGGACATTGGTGCCTGCCACCCGCACCATCTTTTAGGCTGTGGGAGAATCTGGCCTTGCGGGGAGGGGTCCTGCCAGCCTCAGCAGCCAGGTGCGGTTCAGCCTCCATCCTTCGTGCTCTGAGGGGCCAGTGCTGCCCCACCCCCACCTCCATCTGCCACTCCGCAACTGGCAAATTGAAATACCAGCCTGTTTCAGCTCAGAAATGTGGAAATTAAGAAAGGAAACGCGGGGCGGTGGAAAGGAAAGAAAAGCGATGAATCACTTTTGGACCGTGGCCTCATTCTCATGCATGCCGTGTGGTGAGAGGCAGATCCGTGTAGGAGGAAGAGTTGGGGAGTTGAAAAGACCTGAGTTCAAATATAGCTCCACTACAGGCTGGCAGGCGGCCTGGGGCCGCTCACGCTCTCCGAGCCTCAGTTTCCTCATCTGTTAGAATGGGCATCGTGCCTTTCACAGGGTCATCCTGAAGGGACACAGGTTCTTGGCAGCTGGTCCAGAGCTGGCACTGAAGGATGCTGATCCTTCTCCTTCTCTTCCCATAAGGCTGGGCCCCAGCCACACGTGTCTATGTCGCCGTCACTCCCCACCATCTAGACCAGCAGGCAGCAGTGCTCTATTCCCAACCAGTGGCCCTGAGATTCAAATTCCTTCAGCTTCCCACACCTGCCCCTTCTGCTCTGGCCTAGTCCTACTGTGGCCTCCATCCCTAGGCTCCCCCGATGTGGGCCGCTGCCTGTTCTGCAGTACCTGGGGCTCTTTGCTACCTGAAGGCCACAGTGCTCCTTGTCCCTCCCTCTCTCACCTCTACTTTTCCTAGGGCTGGCTCTTTCTCATCATTCGGCCTCAGCCCAAATATCACTGCCTCCAAGAAGCCCTCCCTGACTACTCTGGAGAAAGCGGCTTCAGTCACTTGCTAGCTTATCTCTCAAAAAACGATCTCATTTATTTATCTGTTTATCTCTCCCCCCAGGAGAAGATACACATGAAAAGGCAGGGAACATTTCCATCTTGTTCATCTCTGTGTTCCCAGTGCCCAAGGGCATGTCTGGCACAGAGTGGGGACTCAAACATTTGGGGAGGGAGGGAGGGAGAAAGGAAAAAAGGGAAGGAGGGAGAAGGGAGGAAGTTAGATCTGTCTCCCCTACACCATCCTAGAGCCTCTGTTCCTCACATCCCCAGGTCTTGGGTCCCCCCTCTGCCGCCCCCAGCGCCTTTACACACACAACCCCCACTGGGCTCCAATGCCTGATCTACCTCTGTGTAGATGGCTGCTTTGTATATAACATCACACCATTTAATATTCCCTTCTCTTGTGTCATGAGGGCCAGCCCAATTCACAGATAACATTTCCACACCACTGATCCCAGAGGTAGCAAAACATTCATCTGTCATTCCTGCCTGTCTCCTGCACACCCTCTTCTAGGAATAGAACCTGATGTCACTTCTGGAGAACCACCCCTCCCCCAACTACAGCCCCAGTAGCTCTGATGGAGACCTGATCCCCAGGTCTAGAGCAGGCCATGTGACCCAGGCCTGGCCAATGAGAACACAGTATTTTCCTGGCCACAGTGATCGGCTAGTGATGGTCATATGACTCCAGCTGGGGCCACTGACATTGAATCCAGGACTTTCCCTGCATGTTAATCAGCAGACACACTGTCTTTCTGTTGGGAAGGCCAAACCAGGTAGATAAGTCTAGAGCTGACAGCCACCTTCCCACCATGTGGGCACAGCCTGACTGAGAATAAAGCCAGCATAGAGAGCAGCAGAGCCCAGAGACAGAGAAATTCTGATAATATCATTTGAGCACCTGGATCCAGCTTTACCTGAAGTAGATGCCACCCTTGAAAATTTCAGTGCCCCAAGCCAATAAATTCCCTTTTGTGCTTAAGCCAATTAGACGTGAATTTGTCACCACCAAAATGGTTCTGACTCATAGAGCAAGCATTAGTCAGCTGCAGACTAGCCAAGACATGTGAGGAGACAGCCAGGGGGACAGAGGACAACATCCTCCACTAGATAGGGGAGAAGGAGAACAAAACTCCAGGGCAGATTAGACCAGAAGTCAGTCAGGGCTTTGATGGGAAACCCAGCATCTTCCTAGCTCCTGAGCTGCTCTCTGCAGGAGGTGCCCCGTCCACATGGAGGGCCCTGCTTCTCACCACCAGAATCAGGCAGCCCTGAAATCTCTCAAGGCAAAAAATAAAGCTGAGGTAGTAGTCATATCTTTGGAGGAAAAAGGCTTCCTCGGCCTTCTTTAAGGTGCAAAAGCATTTTCCAGCAGGCAGGAAGCCTCCCACTTGCCACCCTTTCCCAGGCCCGCATCACACAGGCATCCCGGGTGCCGTGCACACTCAGAATGGTACCGGGGGGCTAGCTGGGGCATCTTCCTGCTCTCTCCAACAGGCAAGCGCTCACCTGAGCCCACAGGGGAGAAAACTCCAGAGCAGCCCAGCTCCCAGAGCCTCGCTTCAGGGCAGAAACACAGCCGGGGGTGCGAGGCACCAGAAAAGGCCATGTCAGTGTGACAGGTGTCAAGTTCTGAGGAAAAGTGACAGCCGCTAGCCCTCCGGGAACCTCTGACTCCAGGGAGATGGACAGTTCTCTCCCCGCTTCTGAGGCCAGGAGCAGGGCCTGGCTCTTGGGGGGATGGGCTGGGTCCTGTTTGGTTCCAGATGCCCTTCTTGGCTGCAGCTCCACCTGATGATGCTCAAGGGACAGTGTCAGGAGGACGTGACGAAAGGTGCGGAGCTAGAGCTGCAGGGATCTTGAACCTCACCCCACTGTTCAGTCCCTTCTTTATGCCACGGACATCTCTCTGCTGGAGACCCTGAAATCTCTCCTTCCAGTGCACACTTGGCCCTCCCTCCCGAGCTCCAGCCCCACAGGGCCACTTTCCAGCTGGACATCGGAGACATCCGACAGACACCTCAACTCAACACCTGCCAAACTCCTGTCCCCGCTCCCCCCACCAGCTGCCCCTCGTCCTGCTCCGGAATGTGCTTCCAGGCCACGTCTAACCCCTCCGCAACCTGAGGTCCTCCCCTGCTTCTTCTCTCCCCTCCTCAGCTCCAGATACTCAGTCGCCAGTCCTGTGGCTTCGCCCTCCCAAACCCCTCACCCGCCGGCCGGAGAGCCCAGCCTTCTCTCGCAGCCTTATTTCCCTAGATCCTCACAGGTTTCCCTTGCTCGCTGCCAGCAGTTCTCCACTCTGCCACCAGACTGCTTGTCCTGAAACCAATTCAAATCGAAGCTCAAACCCCTGCAGGGGCGCTCCTTTGCCAGCCCAACAAGGCTCAATTCCTCACCACAGCTTACAAAGCTTTTCCTGATCTGCATTCCCGCCTGGCAAACAGAAAGTATTCACATGTTTCCTCTAAACGAGGCAAACTTTTTCAGGAAAGGGCCAGATAGTAAATATTTTAGGCTTTGTGGGACATATGGTCTCTGTTGCAAGGACTTGCCGCTGTAGTGCGAAAGCAGCTGCGGGAGTTATGTAAATGAGTGGCTGTCGCCCTGGGCCCATAACACTTTATTTACAGAAACAGGTGATGGGCCGGATCTGACCCGTGGGCCATAGTTTGCCAATCCCAGCTCTAAAGGGATGGGCTCATTTCTTGGCGTCTCCACACCTCAGTTGCTTCATCTAGAAAACAGAGATAAGAATCTTCACATGGAAATGGTAGGGGAGGATTTGAAAGAATTGCCTAGCACCTGGCTTAGAGCCTAGCACACAGTAGGTGCTCAGATGGTGACCACTATCATGAAAGCCATCATCACTGCTCTCCCTTTCTGCAGGTTTAAGAATCGATCAGCCCTGACTCTGTAACAAGGACTTTGTAAGGACAGTGACCCTCCATTTCCGAAGGCCTGATGATACATGATGTATTTATAGGGGCACTGAAAAGCCATACAGCTGAGCACCTACTATGTGCCAGGCACTGGGCTTCACGTTGCTGAGTGAACAAAAGAAATCGTAAGGCAATATTCACACCCTGAGATCAAGTCTTTGAAGTCTAAAGAAGTAAAGGAAAAAACATAAGAAATTATTTGTTTAACAGCACGCCTACTATGTGTCAGGCCTCATGCAACACTAAGGCTGCCCAGGAGTAGGAAGTAAGCTCTGCCTTTAAAAAAAAAACTAGTTTCTCTCAGCTTCTAAATTTCTCCCTGACCTTGAAGCCACATCTCCCACTCAGAGGGAGACAGGGGTACAATTCACCTTGGGTCCCCCCAGAGCCCTCCAGGCAAGGCCTACAGCCCCTTCATCTCCTTGATGGAACCAGGGGATCTGACACAGAATGAAACTGGCTCCTTTTACCAGGGCAGGGCCTTCGCAGGGGCCTGGAGCTGGGGGTTGTGAAGGGAGGGGTCCTGGCTCCCAGGGACCAAAGAGCCTGTACTGGCTTGTGAAGAAGACCTTGTCCATCACCTTTATCTTCCTACAGGACATCACACTTTGGACAAATCCCGGTTTACCTCCCACCTGGGCTCTTTTTCATCCCCAAGGCAGAGTTCTTGCCCTTGTCCCTAGAGCAGAAGTCTTGGGCAGAGGCTGCCAATTGTGCCCCAGTACCCATTCCCCACTTGTCTCTGCTAGCAGCAGTGTCCCTGCTTCCTGATGGAACACACGGACACCTGACTAGAAACCACACGAGCCAGTCTCCCTTGCCAGGCATGGTGCACGACCAAGCTCTGGCCAAGGGAAGCCTTTGGAGGGAAGTGGCGCTCTCTCCCTTCATCTCCTTCTCCCCCTTGTCACCTGGAACAGGGACCATGCAGGTGAGAGGAAGCCATTGTGGGTTATTCAAATGAGAGGAACACCCGAGGCACCACGGAGCCACAATGGGGAAGGTGCCTGGGTCCCCAAGGCCATTAAGCCACTGTCCCAGGTCTGGATTGCCTCATCCAGACTGTTATGTGATGGAGAAATAAACCACCTTGATTCAGCTACTGTTATTTTGGTTTATTTGTAACAATAGCTGAATTTAAATCTTAGCTAACCTAAGTATCACACAAAGTGACCTGATACTTTGCCATCTCCCTAGTGAACACTGCACTGTGCAGTATCTTATGGACTCATTAAGCCAAGATTCCCTGAATACGTACTGCGTGCTGGTGGTGGAGCCAGATGCTGTGGGGAGCTACTGAGAGAAATCAAAGTCCTCGGTTGCCAGTGAATAAGGAGAGCACAGCAGTGACGAGATCCTGAGTACCTTCTATACACACAGAATAGGCCGGTGAGATGTGCTCTATAAATACCCTCATTGCACAGATGCGCAAACTGAGGTCCAGGGAGGTTAGGTTGTTTACTACAGACTGAATTTTGTCTCCCAAAAGTTCATATGTTAAATCCCTAAGCCCCTAAAGTGACTATATTTGGAGGTAAGATCTTGAGGAGGTAATTGAGGTTAAATGAAATAATAAGGGCGGGGTCCCAAGCTGAGAGAACTGTGACCTTATAAAATAGGAAGAGATCTCTGTCTCTCTCTGTCCCTCCCCCTTTCAATCCCTGCCACGTGAGGACACAGCAAGATGGTGGCCACCTGTAGGTCAGGAAGAGAGCTCTCACCAGAACCCAATCACACTGGCACCCTGATCTCAGACTGCCAGCTTCCAGAACTGTGAGAAAATAAATGTCTGTTGTTCCAGCCGCCCAGGCTGTGGCATTCTCTTACCACAACCCACGCAAACTAAGACAAATGCAAAACCAGGCAGTCTAACTCCAACCCCTTCTCCAGCCATCCTCCGCCAACCGTGTAGAGAAACGCATTACAGGCAGACTCGTCCCAATACCGCCAACCTCATCCCAGCAAAACACAGCAGCGTCCACACTCATGGAGCCCTTGCTCAGTGCTGCCCGGTGAGATGTCTCCTCTCCCTTCCTCCGGCCCTGGGACACGCGTGCTGCTATGACTCTGATGTTAAAGATGCAGAAACCGAGGCAGAGAGGACAAGAAGCTTGCCGGAGCTTGAGACACCATGATAAGGGATGTAAGGACTTCCATCCTCCAACGGAAAGAGAGGGGTAAGGAGCTGGGAGGCACCGGAGGGTCTGCCCTGCTCTGTGACTCGCTTGTCCTTATTCTAAGCCAGAAAGGAATAAACTCTCACCTGTCCTCCGGGCTGTGAGCTCCTCAAAGCCAGGCCCTGTCCCTCATTTGTCCCCTTACTCCCAGCGTAGGGTCTGAGGAATGGCAGGACTTCTACAGTGTGTGCTGTGAGAATGAGGGCATTTATTTGTCCCACTCTTTCTGTTCACTGCCGTTTTGCTTTTGTCCCCAGGACTCCTCAACCTTCGCCTGGCCTAATGGTGCCCTAATGTCTTAGGCACCGGCCAATGGGACTCTATCAAAGAGGCGAAGCATGTGACCAAAGCCTCAATTAGTCAAAGCATAACCCTCACCCACCCACCCTGGCCACAGTGACTGGTGCTGGGACAGGTCCTTGGGCCAGTGAGGTAGAAGGAGACCCCAGTTCTGTCCCACTTACTGGGAGCCCATGAGGATATACCGGCGGCAGTTGCTGGCACCATCCTGCTCCCAGGCAGGGCGAAAGACTGAAGCCAACACGGAGGAAGGTAGACGGGAGTGACAGGGAAGAACTAAGACTCTGCTCACATTTCTGTCCCTGGAGATGGAGCTACCCATGGAGTTTTCTTTCACACACCAACACATTTTTTCTCCCTCTTTCTCTTTTTTTGCTTAAGCCATTTTGAGACCAATTTTTCTGCCCCACTTGAGCCAAAAGTGTTCTAATGGAAACTTTGTATGGGGCCTGTCTCCTACTTTCAATAACAATTCCAACTTACCTTTTAAGGAGAAAAACTCCCCTCCTCTCCACGAGTCTTTCCCCAAGACCAGTTGGTCTGCATGGGTGACTTTGTCATCTGTTGTTAGCCCTTGTCACTCACAACAGCATCGTAAGGTCCCAGCGTGTCCCACATCTTTTTTAGATTCAGACCCATGTGTCTCATTTTTCAATGAGACTGCAAGTTCCATGAGGTAAGTCATGCCCTATGAATTCAACAAACGATGATGAAGCGCCTGAGGTATCCTATTCACTGGCAAGAAGCTGCGGACACAGAGCATAATGAAAAGGTCACTGATTTCTCCAAGGCAAATGTGACAGGACAACTGTACCTACAAAACCGCATCACTACAGGAAGTTTCTAGCTGCAAGTAACCGAGAAAAGCCAACTTGCACTGGCTGGCGCAATCGAGGAGACACGTTTCGCGCAAATATAAAAGTGCAGGTAAGATCAAGCTTCCGGACTGGATGATTCCCAAGGTTTAACAACGCTACCCGTGACCCAGGTGATTTCAATTTCTCAGCTCTTCCATCTCAGAAGCACCCTCAGCAAGGCCCCCGGGATCGCACCGCGTACACCTTTCCACAATCACATCCAGGGTGGTGAGCACGCGTCCAAACAAGCTGCACTCTGATTGGATCCCCTATGTCACATGCTTGCTTGCAAACCAACAATTGGGCAGGAAATGGACGGCCGATCCCTGTAAGCCAATCAGGGGCCACTGCTGGAGCAAGGGGGTGGAGTCAGCTTTCCCCACGTGCTGGCTACATGGGGGCGGGGTATTAACCCGAAGGAAATTCCGGAAGTTTGAGGAAGGTGAAGGGACGGGAGGGTTGGTAGTAAGCACCCACTGCCTGCTCTCAGAGACAGGACTCCCCTGAGCTGATACGGAAGCTTTTCCTCCTGCCTCCATCACTGGGCTGCGCTTGCAAAGTGCTCTCAGTATCGCTCTGTCGTCACTATAGCATTAGCTGCAGAAGCCCCTCCTGAGGTTTGTGAACCGCTTCACAAGCAGCGCCAGGTACTACGATGCCCCACATTCGCTGTTCATTATCTCATTTAACCACAGCCTTAGGAAGGATGGTTATTTCCATTTTGCAGATTAGGAAACAGGCCTGGAGAGCCGAAGTGATCTGCCCAAAGTTGTTGATCTCAACTGAAAAGTCAAGGAGGCACCGTGCTGTCCTCAGTTCCCTAGTGGGAGAAGCGTTGTCAACCCCACGTGCTGGGTGCTTGGCTTGGGGGGATGGGCCGTCACAGGTAGAAAATGGAAGTCCTGTCTCCGCTGAGCAATCCCTGATGCCTTATTTCATTTCTCTGCAAACTGCAGGAAAGTGTCATGAAAGTGTTCCCTCCAGGCCTCATGATGCTCTACATTAAAGTGAATTCTGCCACAAAGATAAACTCAACACCACACTACACTGCGTTATTAGTACGATAACATTAGCCACTATTTTCTAGAATCTGCAACATCAACACTGATTGTCAGCTTTCTTTGGGGATGGGAAGTGGGGGGCTGTTTCACCAACTGTGTCATTTTAGGACAAGGGTGCTTAGGGCACAGCAGGCAGAAGGGCGGAACAATGGCAGTGACTCAATAGAGCCAGAGGGAACCCCTGTGTCTCCCAGGTCATCGGCCTCTCTCCCATGTACGTGAGAGGCACGGGATAGCATTCTGGGCTTGGATGAGTTCTCAGCTCCTCTGCCTCAACTAGGCCCATAGCTTCCCCTCTGGGAGCAAGGATTCCAAGGAGCCCTTCCCTGACACAAAGAAGTCTCTTCCTCTGATGGGTGGGGGCCAGGGCAGGGCAAGAGTAGATGTGGGAGAGGATGAGGAAGAAGTCACAGGGGGCCTGTTTCCACTTCCAGGACAGGGCACTATGCACTGGAAGCTCATCGAAGCCTGGAGGCTGGAAGTTTCTGCTTGCTCCCCTCCTCCCTGACTGCGTGAATGAGTCACCTCGCACTTCTGCTGGAAGCATCTTCCCCAGATTCCTCTGACCTGCTGGAGCCCTCCATCAGCCTTGCTTCTGGAACTTTGGATTCTCTCCTCAGACTAGCTTTGCTCCACTGAGATTCATCCCCAGTTCATCTTCGCTGTATGTTCACCCAGGAGGAGCAGCTCTACAAAGTCAGCAGATCCCTGCAGCAGGAACATGCCTCGGGGCACTGGAATCGGGGCCCCACAGGAGTTGTGTGGCTTCAGCCTGTTACTTCCAACTCCTGAGCCTCATCCCAGGATTGAGAACAAAACTGGTGCCTACTCCCTGGAAGTGCAACCCTCCCCTCTCTGACATAGACAATCGAATTTCCTCAGGCTTAGGTAAAGGGATATATAAACCTCAAGCCCCCTTCCAGCCAGACTGCCACCCCTGACTCCCTCCCACCCCCAATTCTAGAGCTGCATCGGTGTCTGGACCTCATAAGCACCCAACACATAGTCACAATTATTATGACCTGATGTTCAGTTTTCAGTATCTCTGTGCCTCAGTTTCCTCATGTGTCAAATGGGAACAATAATAACATAAGCTCTCAAGAGGCTTAAATGTAGGACAAACACTTAGCACAGCGACTGGCCTATAGGAAAGACTCAGTCAGTGTTGGCTATGAAGAACTGAAATATTGAAATTAAATAATTGAGGGTCAGTGAGGCACGGTGAGAACAATGTGGTCTGTAATTTCACTTAGCCCACGTCCAAATGTTACCACTTATTAGCTCTTAGTAGAGAAGTTCTCCACCCTGAGCCTCAGCTTCTCCTCCAAAGGGGGATAACGGTTGTACAGCTTTGTAGGGTTGCTGGGAAGATTTGTTAATTTTAAATGCCTCACTCTGCAGAAACCAGTTAGCACCACAGGAGTGGCTGCTGTCAAAGCCTTGAAAGGTCTTCTTACAAGGTTGGCCCTTGGCCAGCATCTGGGAAGGCAGATTTCAGGGAGGTTCCTATCATTCCCTGATAAGACTGGCTAAACTGCCCACACAGTATGGTTTCTGCTGAACACCTGCTCCCTTTGGGGAAACTTGGTACGTGCCGGGCAGAGAGTGCCTGTGTGACCAGCCACAATGCAGACCTGGGGTGCTGAGTCTCTGATGAGCCTCCCTGGCAGGTCACATTCTCCGTGTGTTGTCAAACAACTCGTTGCTGGAGAAGTTATGCTGTGACTCCGCTGGGAGAGGGCTCTGCACGTTTGGGCCGGGTTTCCTCCAGACTTGGCCGCGTGTGCCTTTCCTTCTATGAATTTTGCTCTGTATCCTCTTGCCATAGTAAGTCATGGCCATGAGGACAACCATAGGCTGAGTCCCTTTAGCAAATCATCAGACCCAGGGATGCTCTTAGGGACACCCCTTACACATCGTGCCTGCCCCATGGTCAGTCCTCAGGAAGTGAAGGCCTCGAATATAAGCCCCATGGTAGTCTTGGGCTCAAGTTCTCACTCACAAGAATCAAAAAAGAGAGACCCCTCTCCTCGAAAAGTAACTTGTTTCCCTTTTCAAAAAAAGTTCAAGAAGGTATTTGTTGGCATGGACTCAGAACCTACGTGTGGCAAAGACAAAGAGATGAAGTCATGAGAGTATTCACAGCCTCTTTAGTCTCCAGTTCTAACGAAGATTCTATCAGCTTTGCCTTTGCACTCTTCCTGCACCCTCCAGGAGGAAGACTGTCTGATTAGCTACTGGGCTTTTTCTTAATTGATTTCAATAATCAGTAGGAGAGACAAGGCGAGGAGGGGCTGGTGGGAATTCCAGCAAGAAAGGAGAGAACTACAAGGGCGAGACAGGGTTGGGTTTGGGAAACAGGGAGAGGGATCCAAATCAAAGGGCCCATGCAGGCTGAGTTTGAGATCATTCTGTTTGTGTTGCTTCATTTTGTTTAAACGTGGTTGGTGGGAGAAAATAACTTTGTGGTAGCTATTGTGTATTGAAGGAAGAGGAATTGGGAAGAACTTACACGTGCATGGTACAAGATCAAAATTTCTTAAGTGCAAAGAACCTGAAGCAGAGCCTTAGAGGGCAAACATCTTACAGCAGATTCTGGAATTAAAGATATCTTAGTAACGTATGTATAATATGAGCCCCTGAAGATTCCTGGGTTTAGCGAAGAAAGAAAAACCAAAGGAGATTTACTGTTGAGGCAGAAGGTAATTTACGCAAATAAAAAGTAGAAAATGTTATTGGAAGAGATACTTCACAAAGGAGATATCCAACATGGCTATAAACATATGAAAAGGTGCTGAACTTTATTACTTGTCGGGAAAATGCAAATTGAGACCGTAAAGCGATCCAGGATACGCCCACCTGACATGTTGATGTGCAAATGCCAAGCACTGGCAAAGAAGTGAAGCAACTGGGATGCCCAGACATGGGTGGTTGTAGGTAGGAGGTGAATAAACTGGTACAACCACTTTGCAAAGCCACTGGGCAGTAGCTTTTAAAGCTGAATGTACATGTAACTTTTGACCCAGCAATTCCACTCCTTGGAACGTACCCAACAGAAATACGAGCATATGTTCACCAAACACAGGTACAAGAATGTTCATAGCAGCACTGTTCATAAATGGTCTCAAACTAAAACCTACTCCAAAAGCTCATCAACAGAATAGATGAATAAGTTGTGGCATATACACTCAATGGAATATTCCATAGCAGGGTTGGAAAACTATGGCCCTGTGTTTATAATCCAGGCTGCCTGTTTTTTGTAAATCAAGTTTTATTGGCACACAGCTTCGTCCATTGGTTTAAACAGTCTGTGGCACCTTTCACTGGGTAGCAGTTGCGACAGAGATTAAATGGCCCAAAAAGCTCCAAGCATTCTCCCTGCAGTCATCTGCCTTCACCCGGGTTGCTGGTTCCCTGAAGGGCACGCCTCCTGCTCTTTAATATAATTATGCAAACTCATTCTTCCAAACTCAGTTCAGCTGTCCTTCAGGATGCCTTCTCACCATGTCCATGGGCTCACAGACAATGCAGGGAAGCAGAGAGAGAGCCCTAAGAGGAGGGCACTGATTTCAGGGCAATTTGGTAGGTGGCCTCTGAAGCCAATCTTCAGTTAATTGGAGAAATGGTACAACAGGTTGATTCTGGAGTGTTTGTCACATGAGAAGCCAGGTTTGCAATCCTGGAGAAATTTCATAGTTTGTAGTTTCGACCAATCCAAGCTTAACCCACCTGGGATGGTGTGGGGGGCAGGGCTAGTTGGTTTGGTGGCAAGAACATGGAACACCACTGGAAAAAAGATCTGTGTAGCAGTCAGGACACAGTGAAATGCAAGTAGCTAAGAGGCCAACTCGAACTGGCTTAAGCAAAGTGAGGAATTCACTGTCTTGCATAATCAAGAAACCTATGGTGGGAGGAGATGGTTTCAGGTAGGGCTGGATCCAGTGTTGTAAATGATGGCACCCAGAATCTGTCTCCTCTCTTTCTCTTTTGTCCCCACCACTGCCCCTTCCAGGTTTCACCCTTTGACAAGTTGTCAGCCTGTGGTCACCCCAGCAGATCCATACTTGCATCTTTAATTCCAACAGAATTGCTTTCTCTTTCCCAATAATTCTAGAGAAGTCAAAGAACCAAGTCTCCTTTGGCTCATTCGGACTGGGTGCTAACCGCTGACTGAATCCTTATAACTCAGGGGTGGAATGTGGTACTTTTCCAGACCTGAGTCAGGCGTTCCCCCTGAAGCGGGCAACGAGGAAGAGTCAGTGCCAATCAAACCTCTTATGGCCTGAGGGTGGGGAGGGACAGGCAGGACCCTTCGAAGGAAAAGAAAGGTGCTGTTATCCTGTTACCAGCAGGGGGAGGACAGGATGCCGAGCAGGTCAAAACTACAGCCCCCACTCCACTACTTATTACTGTGACCTTAAAGAACGGTGTTTTCTGATCTGTACAAGGGTGTGGCTGTCCCCACTGCACAGGGATGTGCAAGGATCAGGTATATCACCTGGTACTTAGTGGGTGCCCAGTAAATGGTGAATCCCTCTGTTCCGTCTGGTCCTACACTCACGCCGGGGGCTGGGAACAAGGTCAAGAGCACAGGGCACCCATCTGCAGCTGCCATCTGCTGCAGCTACTGTGTGTGTGCAGGGCCTGCCAATCACAGCCACTTGACCTGATAGGAGAAATCATTATTTTCCAGAGAAGAATCATTATTCATTTTTAATCATGCAATTGAAACAAACAAGAATCAGGCTCAGATTAATTCAGTACGAAAGTGGAACACGTTTTGTGATTTGCAAGTCAAATACAGCTCCAGACCACACTCTCACTGCAGTTTAAAAATCACACCCTCCTGAGATTATGTGGGAAGGCACAGCACTAGGGGGCAGAAGACCTGGCTTCTGATACTAATTAGTGTGACCTCAGGTCAGATGCTGAACTACTGTGGGCCTCAGTTTTCACTTCTGTAAGATGGAACTGATGTTGTGAAGGTTATAGGCATGATTGAAATCATCAGGGTTCAACTGCAGAAACAAAGAGCCACTCTACCGACTTGGGAATAAAAGAAATTCCTGGAAGGTATTAGGCGCTTACAGAAACCACTGAAATTTCACAAGGAGCAGTCTCTGGGCTGGCTTTCCAAGAAAAACACAGCAGAAGTGGCCTACCACGGAAGCTGGGCGTCTGCCTCCCTCAGGAAAATGCAGACCCAGAAATGCTAGCTTCAGGAGCACGCAGCAGAAACCGTGACCCTGGAAACAAGAAGCCTTCACCTCTGCAAAGACCTGCTAAACCCTGCACAGAGTTGGCGACTGGGTCGCTGAAATGCAGTTAAGGAAAAACTGGATGTTTCCAGAAAACGCACGGCAGCAGGACGTGGGCCTTGGCCTCACCACCCTTCAAATCTCGGCTGGAGGAGCAGAATTGCACCCTTTGCACACCCCAGGTGCAAAGAAATTAGGGAAGTGGCTTCTTTTGCTTGCTAGTGTCTGCAGGACAGGAAGAGTAGGAGGTTCAACAGGATGATGGGAGCTGAGACCAATCTGACATCAGGCAAGGCACTGGATAGTCTGGAAACCTAGCGGCCAGTCTTGGGGAGCAGCTGGGTTCATTTGTGGCCCCACAGCATCTCCTCTCAAGCCGACCCTCCGAGTACTGAAGGGTGCTGACAGCATCTAGCTGACCTCCTGGGCCAACTCTAGAAATAACCAGCCGTCTGGGAAGCCCCCCTGGTTTCCAGCATCAGGCAGGAGGGAAGAAAGCTGGCAGGTGTGTCGATTATGAAGGACTGTCCCTGAGCGCCTAACCTGCTCCCTGTGCTCTGTCCTGTGGTGCTGGGCTGGGACTCTGCAAACCACTTGCCTTCTCCACTGGCTGGTGGGGTTGAAGGATGGAGGAAGCACACTCTCTCTCCTGTCTGTTTCCTGGTCCCGGGGCAGTCTGTTCCGGGTTGTAGTTTTCCCGAGGGTCCCAGAACCAGGATCATGGTGTCTCTCAGGGACACCAGCGCCTGCCGGCCAGTGCCCACTTCAGAGGCCGGGGGCCGAGCCCCTTGGTGGCCTCCTGACAGCTCCTAAGTCTGAACAATTCCAGCTCCTTCCCTTCTCCCCTCTGCCCTGGCGTGGCAGCTGCTCCCAGAAATTTGTTTCCTCTGCGATACCTTCATGTTCTCTTGTTGCCTCTTCGGTTCTTTAACACTGAGTTAACAGATCTCTATGTTAGTTCTCCCTGTGAAAAGAGGGGGTGTGGTTTCTGTCCCCTGACAGGACTCTGCGACACACGTGGGCTTTGGAGTCAGATGGACACAGTACCCAGCTCCCCCGTTCAGGACCTGCAGGACCCGTGGCAGGTGGCTTAATCTTTTTCAGCCCCATTTCTTCATCTCCGTCAGAGGGATAAAAACAGTCTCTCCCCACAGAGGTGAGGCGACAATTCACCACGTCCATAGTGCAAAGCACTTAACGCGGTGCCTCTCACCTGGTGAACTCCCCGCTAATGTCAGAGGGTAGCAGCATCCTTCAAGCCAGCCCGTCCCCATGGACAGTCCTAACCACGCGTTTTTAAAGACCTCTGGAAAGACACACGGACTCTCCCGCGAAGGCCCATCCTGCGGACGCTGTTGGATATACACGACAGCCATCTCTCCACCCTCCGCCTCCCCTGGCAGAGTTGCTTCCTCCCAGAAAAGCAGAAAACGGCAGAGGCTCCCTTCCAGGGTCTCTTGCAGTAAAGCGTGGGCCTGTGACCCCGCCCCCCCGGCCAATGGAAATTAAAGGGGAGGGGCTTCTGGGAGATGTTTTTCTCACTGAAGACAGAATAAGCTGCATCAAGAGCACATTTTCTTTCCCTTCTTTCCTAGTTTGGACCAGTTATTCTCGCCTGGGGGCAATTTTGTTCCCAAAGGGGCATCTGGCAATGTCTAGAGACATTGTCTGTCACAACTAAGGGGGTGGTGCTACTGGCATCCAGTGGGTAGAGGCCACGTCCTACAGCTGTCACAACAAAGACTAATCTGCCCCAAATGTCAACAGTGCCAAGGTTGAGAGAACTGCCCTGATGCAGTTGTGTGAATAGATGACATCTGGACTTGGCAACTGTTTTGCCCCCATGAGGAAAGGTTTAGAGAATCACTGAGTTGAGCAGGGTCCTGACACAAATGAGCTGCTGATGGAACACGGGAAGCAGGCTTCTTAAGTAACAAAACCAAACTCCTCTTATTTAATCAGATATTCTGTTATTTGCAGCCTCAAATAGCAAATCACAGTAACTGGCCAAGACAGAGAAAATGGAGATAAACAGTGGAGATGCTCACTTCCATGTAGCACTTTTTGTCATTATCACGTGTTTCAAACATATAGAAAAGTACAGAGAATAATAATCTAATCAACTCCATCTGTACACCATCCAGATTTAGCAAGTGCTAGAATTTTCTAAATGGGTTTCAAATGACGAGTACTGTGACAAACTATTTGTCTTCCAAAATTCATTTTCCTCTCTCCCTTTAGAAATAGAACCCTCATACTTCAGCTGGGACTATGACTGCTGGAGTAAGACTGCAAATCCCAGCCTCTCTTGCCGCTGAGTGTGGTCATAGAACTGAGTTTTGGCTAAAGTAGATTACTTTACAACTTTGGGTACAACTGTGGGTCGTGTCCTTAAAGGAAGTGCATGCCCTTCTCCCTTTATCACTAGCTGGCACACAGATAGAATGGAAATGGTTGGAAGGCTGATGCGGTAGCAGGAGCTAGGGCAGCCATGTTGGACCATAAGATAGAAACCATGCATGGAAAATGGAAGAACAAGACAGAAGGACTCCGGGTTTCAAATGATTGTGAAGCTGCCCTTCTGGACCCACATGTTTACACAGACTGTTGCATGAAAGAGAAAGATAAACTTCTACTATGTTACAGCCATTGCCGTTTTGGGACTCAATTTCAGTAGCTGAACCACTTTCTCAATTTGTATGTTTCTAGTGCTTTCATATGAAGATCTGATCTGTTCTTCATAACCAGACAGGGGTGGGAACTAAGATATTTCACTCAATTTTTCATTCACCCAGTAATGATCTTTGAGTGTCTACCGTGTGTCAGGTACTGCTTTGGAAGTTAAGCATGGAGGGTACCAGACTGTTCCTACATTGCTGTCCCACTTACATCAGTCTCCTTGACTTCACCTCTCTCCAGCCTGCTTCTCTCCACCCGCGGGGCTGCCTGTGTGGGACAGGCCACCGCCTGTCCTTGCTGCTCTCTTGCAGCAGCCTCTCGACCTGTCTTCCCGTTCCTTGATCCGGATCTTCTCAGGGCGCCCCATTAAAGGGCAAGAAGCCTAAACGTCTCGAGGCTGATAAGGGCCCCGCCCACCTCTCATGTCGATCTCTGCCCGCTCTGTTCCAGCCACGATGAACCAGGCAAAATTTCTCCCAAGATTTCATTCCGCTCAGGTGCTCACACTGGCTGCTCCTCTGCCCAGCACACTGGCTCTCCCCCTGCCTGGAGTGCTTTCAGGCTTCAGCTCCAGCTGTGGGTATTTAGGGAAGCCTTTCCTGATTTCCCAGTTTCCTCAGGACTCTCCCAGCTCCCCCTCCTCCCCTGCTTGTCTGTCCCCCGACCTCCATCAGTGAGCTCCTTGGTGGTGGCACAGGGCGGGGGGCTGATTGTGGGAATGAATGGGTGAGTCCCTGTTTTCTGAGTGATAAAGCTGAGGCTCAGAGAAGCTGCAGTGACTTGCTTAAGATGAGGCTGGAATTTGGCTCCAGGTCTGCTGAAATCCTGCGACACCAAGCTGCTTTGAAGCTAGTTCAAAGTCCAGAGTCCCCTTGAGATGGGCCTCGGAGCTGTTACTGGCGGGGATGGAAGGTTTGATGTTGAATTCCACAAAACAAGCTCTGCCCACCTCCTGCACTGAAGTGCCAGTGGGGAGCTTATGAAAAACCTAACTTCTAGACCTACTGCTGAGCTATGGAATTGAAAGCTGTGGGCTGAGAACCAAGTCCTGTCATTTTCTGCAAACTCTCCGCGTGGTACTAAAATTCACTAACATAGAGAACCTCTTGGGGTCCTGACCACAGGATCGGGAACTGCACAGCCAGCTCCTTCTTTCCCATTTTCCAAGTCTCTCTTAACACTTCCAACCAGAGGCAGCCCCTGGGATGAAGGGGTGCGAGGTGGTCACTGCAGTAAGAAGCCAGCTCCCTGCACATCCCTCACTTTACTTTTTTGAGAACGATTAAGTAAAACAAAACAAACAAACAAAAAGTGGTGCTAAAACCACACTGCCCACGAATGGCATTGCACCTTGAAAGTGTGATACTTTAAGCAGTTACGGTAAAAGTGAGTGAAAATGCTTACCTCCTAGTGACAGGGAGGGAATTGGAAAGGGTCCTGGGGTCCGTGCATCTTGGAACTTCAAGGAGGGCGGCCCCAAATCTGAGTCAGGGAGCAGCGTGGGTCGGACAGATGGGCTGAATCGTGACTCTGCTGCTTCCTCTCTGTGGGAACTTGATCCAGTCCCTTCCGTTCACCTGGAAAACAGGAGTGATAGCAGTTCTGTCTCGGCACAAGAAGATCACGTGATTATGGAAGAGCGCTCAGCACAGACGCAGGAAGAGTAACAGGGTGACGTTTCCATTCACTGTTCCTACGGTTATGTTCAACACGAGATGGGACACTGAGGGTTTCTCAAAGCTCGTGCAGCCCTCCCAAAATTAACCTGAAGGGGTAGCCTTCTCTGAAATCATATTCTATTTCACGGCCGGTAAATGCCCGTTAACCTTTTACTCAGCATGGTTACTGTGGGCAGGTGATGTGTGGCTATCAATGCCTATGATTTTTCAATTCCCTTGTCACTTTTGCCTGGAGACATCACCCTCCCCCACGTTTGGGGCACAAGCTGAACTTGCTGCCTTGGGTGGGAGAGTCCAGAGCAACAACCGTGGAAGTGAAAAGGAAACTGTCTCGGGCTGAGTGTCTCAACGTGCAGGTCTCAGCATCCCAGCAGAGATCACAGGTCAGGAGAAAGAAAGCAAACGCCAATGATTTATGACCTAACGCGTCACAAACCTAAACAATATATAAGCATAAATAAGAAAGAATGATGATTTAAGAGTCAGTACATTTCAATAGAGGGGGAAAAAAACCTTCTAAGACACGTGTGATGGAGTTGAATGTCTTTAAAATAACATGATTCCATAGGCTCAGTGGATAAGGGGAGGTTCAGAGAGAAGAACTAGTTTATCACTTAAAGGGACCCTCCCCTCCCCTCTCTCCGTCAAGACCTGCAATGGGATAGAGAGCAACACCACCTGATAAGTTTAGGGACACGAAGGGAAGTGACCAGGAGGAGCCTGCAGATTCCCCTCCCCCACCAACATGGTGGCAGGAGAGAATGTGCAAGCTCCCATCCCCTGTGGCTCCGGAGAACTCGGGGCATCTGGAAGTTTCCCAAGCCCTTGAGGAAAGCAAGGAAGTGGTAGAGAGGGAGTCACTGGACAGCATAGGGCTCTTGGTGGGAGAAGGTTGGCATTGGTCCATCAGCTGGAGACCAGTGAGAACTCAGATATCAGCGGCTGAGGCCAGCACAGAGGGATGCTGATGGTGGAAAAGCAGATATTCTCTCCTCATCGTGACCCAACACAAGCCCCTCCAAACACACGTGCCACCCTGGGGGTGGGGGTGCGGGAACCCTGAAACAGCTGAATCTAAACCTGAAATGATGAACAACAATAACAACAGCAAGAACAAAAGAACCCTGGAAATGACTCCTTGACTTGATTACAATTTCCATCATCGGGCAGAATGAGAGTTTGGTGTCAACTGTAGGGGGAAAAATGCAAATTTTTTTGCACATCTGAATTCATAGTTAGAAAAATTGGACTCTACAGGAGTACCCGAATTTGGGCAGGCAGGTGAGACTTGGTTCTGCCAGCAGCCAGCACTGTCCTGTGGCTGAGTCTCCATTTCCTCCCTAGCGAAGGGAGGGTGTTCACTGCTCTGCTCATGTTTCAGGATTTATTATGGGGATCAAATGTGATTGTATGTGTGAAAAGACTCTAAAAATATAGTTTCATGGATGAGCAGCATGGTGACAATGAGGATGGCACGGGGTGGTGACGTTTGCTGCAAAAGCCAGGAGGAAGTCGTGTCTGCCTTCAGCATGCTCAATATTTAAGGAATATGCAGAGCAGCTGGGACAGTTCAACAGCATCATAAACATAAAGAGCCCCGTAAGCTTGCTGTGAAAATATAGCCACAGCATAAAAGGTGAAGCTGATTCCCGTTTGATTGACAAGTCCCGTTGGAAGGACAAAGCTTGGAAATGGTGTCAGTGAACCTTCGAAATTATAGTTATGACATTTGGCTTTGACAGTTGTGTCAAGATCTGAAAGTCATAGAAAGTGAAAATGTGGCCTCATTCCCAGAGCTTGTGAGCTGTGACAGCTGGCAGGGAAAGAGAGACCTTGTCACCAACACAGGAAGGAGCAGCTCCCGAGGGGTGAACGCCCTCCAATGGCCAGAGCTGAGTGCTGTGCCTTCAGGATCACGGGACCTGAAGGCAGAAAACCAGCTGCATGTCTTTATTCGTTCAGCAACTAGTGTTTCTGTGTGAGGTGTACTCTGCCAGGCAGGGGGCATGGTTACTTGTTACAGCGGCCTGAACAGACTAAGGCAGCCCCTTAATGCTTCCGTTCGCCAGAGGTCGTTTCTGTTGCTTGCAGCCCAAGAATCCTGAATGCAATGTGCTGGCACCAGTTGTGAATAATGTGTATCACTCAGTAAGTAATTCCTGCCCTGAGATATCAATGCCCTCCTGTCACCCTAGACCTGCCCCTGGTACCCCCAGACTTTCCTGTGATCCTGTAGGTAGATGGCCAGTGCCTGGCATAACTGGGGCCTCTGGGCTCACTCCAACCCCACAGCTGACTGTTGTGGAATACTGAACATAAGCCCTGCAAAAATGACTCATCTGTAAATTCCTCCTCTCCCAACCTCAGCTTAGTCATCTATAAGATGGATCAATCAGACACACCACGCTGCCTGCTCCTCAGGACGGTGCACGTGAACAGGCCAAGGGACTAGGCATGGCACTTCCAGATGTGAGTTCTTTTCTGACCCAAGATCGCACATCACAGAGGTGGCAAAACAAATTTCCCCGGAGAAAACACCATCTCCCAAAACAAAGCAAGCTTTGCTGGAGGCTCTGAAAAGGGACTCAGAGGTGATAAAAACAGCTTCCCAAACGTCAGAAGCTGGAAAAAAAAAAAATGACCCACTGCATTTCTAAGCTTGAGTGTCGTGCTGCTCAGCCTCAGAAGTGTTTCCCCACGGTTCTTGCTGGGGGCGGGTGAGGGTGGGGGATGGGTGAGAAGGAGACTCGCAGGAGTGACCCTGAAAGGCCACTGCCTGCATGGGGAGGCTGCCCCGCTCTGCTGTGTGCCCAGGTCAGTGGACAGAGTCACTCACACTTCCTGTCCTGTAAGAGCCCCCGAGAGTCCTCAGATGGTGACCATGGGTCAGCTTTCTGTCACCCAACCGGCTCTTCCAGAAAGCTGCTATGGCACAAGGGTGGTGGTGGAGAGATGTGAGCTCTGGGAGGCAGAGCCTTGTTGCAGAAGCCCTGGGCTTGGACTGCCGAGTAACAGGGCTGGACTTCGGAGGCGGGATCTCAGAGTCTGGATTTGAAACTCCTGCACGACACTGCCTCGGTCGCGGTCCCCCACTGTTCCCCAGAACAGCTGTTGCTTCCTGTCCTGATGTTCCAGAGACAGGAGACCAAGCCCAGGAGTTCTAAGGGAAGGTAGCTTAGCTCAGCGTGGCCTGCAACCCGCCCTCCCCAATAAACACCACCTGGTTTCTTCTAACAAATGTCAGATAAAAAATTTTTAAACAAATCCATTTCCGCAGCAACCCAGAGCTCTAGCACCTCACTAACCATGAGGGCATCTCGGACCTGTCAACTGAGGGTCACTCCTGGACAAGAGGGAGTTGTCAGAGGTTTGGGGAAAGGGGGGTGGTTCATGGATGTTTCTCTGAGAATCTAAGAGACTCCAGCTTTCAAATGCCATTTCAACGCTCACAATGACCGCCATGGGCCACTTCAGGGTGACTTTGAAGAATCCCAGGAGTCTCCCCCAGCCCCTGCCCTCTCACTCAGGGACTCCCCCCGCCCTGGTCTGGCTGCTTTCACGTCATTAGGACTGGGGGGAAGTAGACAACGCAATCATATGCCCAGCAGGGTCTGTGTGGAAAAACTAGGGGGGAGGGGGAGAGGAGGGGGAAGGACCAGCCCACTGCTTGGCCCCAAGGGGTCTGATGGCGACATTTCAGGTAGCAGTGGGACACCAACTTGGAACTTGAAGGATTCTGGAACATTCCTCTACTCCTGCAGCCTGACTACACACTCCTTCTTTGGAGGATAATCGTAATCCTTAGATTTTTTTTTAGGTTCAAATAATTTCATATTCTCCACAAATTACAGATCAGTAGACAAGAACCCCCTTCCAAGAGACGTTCCCAACTGCCAAGCAGGCATTTCATTCAACCTTATGCATGTTCCAGAAAGAATCTGGCAGGCAGTCGCCCCAAACTCCTCAAGGAGATCCTAGCATCGCAGTGATGCACTCAGTTCCTCCTCCCCGCTCCAGGGGAAGGTGATGGAAAGAAGCCGCCAGACCTCCATCCTGGCCAGGCCTCCATCTTCTCCCACCTGGAGGGTTGCCAGAGCCCCCCTGCTCCCCGCCCACTCTGCTCCCATCTTCTCACAGCCAGAACGACCCCATAGAACTTGAGTCACATCATGTCCCTCCTCTGCTCGGACCTCTCCCATGACTTCCCAGCACACTTGGAGTAGAACCCAACTCCTTGCTGGGGCCTACAAGGCCTTTCTCGGCCTGGCCCTGCTGCCTCTCCAGGGCTCCCACGGAACCCAGGACAGGTGGGGCCTGCGAAGCAGCGTGGGCAGGGGCTGCTACAGCTGTGCGCATTCTCCAAGCCATCAAACATGTGAACAATTCTGTGTGCAAACAGCCTCCAACAAACCACCCTGGCTTGCAGACTCCAGCAGAAATGCTTCCCTACCAATGAGCTAAATTCAACTTATAAATAATGTGTCAGTTTGGGTCTGCTTGTACTGGGCTGGGAGTAGGATTTTAGAAGCATGGTTAGGAGCTGATTCATGATTCAAGTACAACAACACTGTAACGGGAGGAATAAGAAATCAAGCAAAATGAAGTATGGTAGAATCTCCAAGGAAAATAAATAAATACATTGGCAATCGTTTCTGATGCCAGAAGCAAGAAAGTCACCCAAAGTCAAGCTTTCTACCAGCCTTACAAAATGAGCTCTGTCCTGCTGCCCAGCACCCTTCCTGGCCAGCGGTCACCTGAGGACATGCGGGTCCTGGTCTCAGTTCCAAGCTGGTAATGCATACGCCCCAGACGTGCAACAAAGCTGCACATCTAGCAACCAAAAAGAATCGGCACTAAACAAGGGCGTGCAGACTGGGCATGGATTAGATCAGATGTGGCAAATAGGGTCAACTTGCGTGACAATTCCAATCTCTTGGAAGTACTACTGCAAGATGTTAGGATCGTCCCCCAACTCTTAGGAGAGACCAGTCTGATGAAGAAAAAAGTCCGCTTTGGGTATGAGAAGGGAAGCAAATCGTGTGCATAATATATTTTCTATCCACTCAGTCAATCAGCGAATATTGAATATCTACTCTGTGACGGGAGACAGTGCCAAACCACAGATAAAAGGGTCTGCTCTCCTGGAATTTATATCCTAAAGCTGTTTTGCCCAACCTGGAACCACGAGCCCCATGTGGCTCCTGAGCACTTGAAGTGTGACTGGGCCAAACTGAGATGTGCTTTTAAGTATAAAATACACAACAGATTTCAAAGACTTGGTACAATAAACTGTAAATTATCTCGCTAATAGTGTTCCTATTGATTATCTGTTGAAAAGATAATAGGGGAGTCATAAAATATATTAATAAGATTCATTCCACCCATTGTTGTTGTTTTTTGTTTAACTTTTTTCAGTGTGTTAACAAGAAGATTTAAAATTATATATTTGGGCCCTTTTGCACTTGTATGACACCCCCGCATGACCACACTGATGCAGAGTAACTGACAGACCATAAATAAGTAATCAAACAGTGGGTTAAGGTAATTTCTGAAAGTGATAAATGCTCTGAAGAAGACACAATAGGATTTGGGAGAAAGAGTGGGGCACCTTAAATAGAATGCTCAGTGTTCTGGGCTGAATGGTGTCCCCCCACAATTCATGTGTTGAAGTCCTAACCTCTAGTTCCTCAGAATGCGACTGTATTTGGAGTCAGATATTTGGAGTCTTTAAAGCGATCATTCAATTAGAAGGAGGTCACTTGAGTGGCCCTAGTCCAATACGATGATGTCCTTAGAAGAAGAGGAGATGAGGACACAGACACACACAGAGGGACGACCAGGTGAGGACACAGGGAGAAGATGGCCATCTGCAAGCCAGGGCAAGAGGCCTCAGAAGAAACCAGTCCTGCCGACACCTTGATCTTGGACTTCCAGCACCCAAAGTCGTGAGACAATAACTTCTGTTGTTCAAGGCCCCCAGCCTGCGTTATGGCAGCCTGAGCTGTTACAGTCAGGAAGGCCTTTCAAGGTGGTGACATTGGAATTGAATGATAAGAATGATCCACCTCATGGAAATCTCTGGGGAGG